>NC_070600.1:13517647-14212647 GCF_027409825.1 Scomber japonicus | reverse complement strand
CACACACACCACAAGTCATTGATTAGTCTAAGCCAGCGCTAATAGTCAGCCCTTACTTTTAGCTCCATCAGCTAAACCAATGATCTGGAACCTCCATGCCTCTGAGGATGTGATTGAGAAAAAAAAAAATAGAAAAAGAGAAGATGAAGTTGCTAGGACACTGATATAACATTCTCAAATCTAGCTTATTGTCTGTGTGTCAGTAGTAATGTGCTACTGTAATGTTAAGTCCTATGTATGATACAACAGCATTGGCCTCAGAGAGGAAGCAGGAAGGAAGGCAGAGAGGGAGAGGCAGCCAAATTTTACCCCATTAGAGTATAAAAGAATGCAGCAGACTGATTGGCCTCTGATCACCTCACACTATTAGGAAGCCACTAACAGCACCGATGACAAGACTAATGAATAATATGTACTTACTGAGATATGGGTTTGTCACATACAGAAACTCAAAAACAATGCCGTCCGTCTATTTCTTCACACTAAAGATAAAAAATGAAGTAAATAATTGGCTGAAGTATAAAAAAAAAGAGATGAGCATCAATAAGAAAACCATTTTTTAACGATCTTTTACAATGTCAAAAAAATAAAAATGTGATTATTTCTATTATTTTATTACAATCTGTTCCTAGAGGGTCAACAACGATCTTCCATGCTTTAACATCTTTATTAGTGGAGTATTTGCTGCAGATGTAGTAGATTTATTTAGTGATGAAGCAGTGATGTTAGTCCCCATTGTATACTCTGTTGTATTTCTTTTGAAGGAAGGAGGACACAGGCAAAAACCTCACCACAAAGTCCATTTAGTCGCCTCCTCATCTGCTGAGGAAGATCAATTGATTTGCTCAACAAAAGCTACTAAATGGTGTGGAGAGATTGTCTCAGCTGGGTGAAAAAATATTTTCTAAGGCTACCGAGTTGCCTGCCCTCACCTCTTTAAATCTGTTACAAATGTGAAAGCTCCTTTTCTGTCGATTTAACATGTAAGTGTCAGCATTCTGATTCATGGTCTGTACTGTGTGCCCAGTTAAGTTTTACAGAAACAGGGAGCAATTTAATACGGGAAAAACTAATGTTGTGTAAAAACTATTAGAGTTCATGGGGCAAGGTCTTTCAATACTGCTGGGTGTGTAAAAAACTGGTTGATTAATCACTGTTGAGATTATGTTACACTATTGATTGTTGCAAAAAAAAAAAAAAAAAAAAGCACAGTGATGAGACACTAAAGCAATAATGAGTGTACCCGTACTGTGATCAGCGCTACTTGCGGCTGCATACATCTTAAAAAATAGAGCCAATCATAATACCAGTCAGCCATGCAAATCCATACAAGGACAACAGAAATCACAAGAAACAACAACAGAGGCAGTTTGAGAAGATTTAATATCCAATTAAAATGTATTCCAGTTTATGCAAGAGCAAAACATTCCCGACAAAAAGAAATCAAACTTGTGTAAAAATGTTGCCATTAACATTCCAATGTCTGATATTATTTTTAAAAGACAATGCAATAAAAAAGTATAATAGATGACATATTTTGAATTAAATGTAAGAAAATAGCAAATAACTGTAGATATGTTGTATAAGAATGAACTTTTACTTATATTTTAGCTGTAACATTACATGCTGGTTATTTGAACTGCGAGAACGATATATTTTGCTTCTTGAGTACAAAAATAGGAAAAAAATATTCTGTTTTTCTCTGAAATGTATTTTTTCTTTTTTCTGTTACCGTTTGTGTGTTCTCTCAGGTAGCTACTGCAAAGACTGGCTAGCACATAAGCTAAACAAACTGCAAATGCTGATTCTGACTAAATTAAAACACTTTACAGACTGACTTTTCTGTTGTATTGACGTGAAATGGCTTTTCATACATAACTTATAGCATGACAGTATCTTGGAAATGTACTATTATATAGTATCATTGCATCTTGGCTTAGAAAAGCACCTGTAAACTCTGAATCAGATGTATGTACCTTTTCTGTTTCTATCTAGTCTCTATTTCACCGTGCTATCATTTACTCAGCTGGATTTACCGTCAATAAAACTTTTCATATAATCCGTCACTTAAAGACAAAGTGATCAATAAATTGTCTTAATACACCTGAGGGGGATTTGTGTAAATTGTTTTGTTTGGCAGGGAGAATATTCATCAACTGTGACGTGAGTACAAAATCATTACATTTTCAATTACAATAGCAGCTCTGCCAGAAAAAATGGACCCAACAGCTGTGTTTCGATGTGATAAAATGTTGTCAATGGTTTTAACTGTAATCATGAAATCCCTTTTGATGATCAGAGACAAAAATCCTGACCAGAATACTTAACCTTTAAAGCTGTTTAATCATATCCACTGTCAATTTGCCTAAAGGACAAAGTAAAAACACAGGTACACCTCTGAACTAGCTCTGTGAGGTAGTGCAGGTTGACAATCTCCTGTAGTTCCCTTGTTTCTTCAAGTTGGATAGATACCATGTCATTTTGAATTCTTTATAATAAAAATATCCAAAAATGGCAGGAAAAGACCAACAAACCACGACTTAACTTAAAAAGTGCTGTGAAAGAAGAACTTTTTTTCTCTCATAAAAAGGACCAGTGTTTAAGATTTAGGGGATCTATTGGCCAAAATGAAATATAACATTCATGACTATGTTTTCATTAGTGTGTAATCACCTGAAAATGAGAACCGTTGTGGTTTTGTTTTCTTTGAATGAGCTGTTTATTTCTACATAGGGGACAGGTCCTCTTCCACTGAGCCCACCATGTTGTGCAGCCATGTTAAAGTAGCCTAGAACAGACAAATCAAACACTGGCTCAAGTTTCGTGGGCACTGTAGATCCTCCGACATGCTTGAAAGAGGAGGACTTATCAGTCAGTTGCAATCTGCAACCTCCCCACTAGATGTCACTAAATCCTACACACTGGTCCTTTAAAACATTGAGACACACTTATGTGGCTTGAAAAGCCATCCGTTAGCATAGTTAGCATTGCATATTAACAATAAGAGGATATACTTTGACCTGCTGCAGGCTAACTTATTCTTGTGAACATCTTACATCTGTGTCATGTTGACAAGCCTCGTGGCAACATTCAGTTACCTTAAATACAGACCAAAGAAAAAATACTTTTTCAAAATGACAATGTATCATTTCAATTATTTTAAAAGCAATTGGATAGTAAAATATACTTATAAATTCTTTTGTAGGTATAGTAATAAGAAATTAATTTAAAAGAATTGCCTATTCAAATCCAACAAATTCCGACAACATTCAAACATACTTTTCCAAATGCACATAAAACAAATCACATTTAACATGTTTTACATTTCATTTTATAAATCAAGTCAGTTTGAGTATGTCTTTCCTTACTAGTTCTTAAACTAGAAAAAATGTTTTTGTTTGTTAAAGCCCAGTGGGTTTGCTGGTGTTTGGTGATTGTGAAGAAGTAAACAAAACAGGTAAAAAACATAAAATGCTACATGGCTGCACTTGGTGGAAACAAATAGTGCAGGTTAATACTAAATTTAAACTTTTGGAAAAGCATCTTTTGTCTTCACTGAATATACTGTAGGCTAGATTTCCCCCTTAACTACAGGTAAAGTCAGGACTGTATGACTGTGCCATATTCGTTCCAAAAATGAGTGGTCATGAACTTCAGAGACAGGACTAACAAGGGAGTACAGAATATGAAGATGAAGGCTAAGAAATGCTGAAATTTTGATATGAGAATAAAAACATTTATAAGTTGTCCTTATGGCTTTTTTGTTGTAACCTGGTGGTGGTGTGAGAAACCTGGTTTAAAGTGAAGATAGTTGGTTTGACTGGCTATGGTCTAAACCTATGGGGATACTCTGAGGAGGAAGTGGCACATCCATATTAGGTGTGAGAATGAGGCTTGCTGCCCTGGAGAGGGTGTATGTATAGACAGAGGGTGTGAAGAGTCATCAGTACTTGCTGCTGGAGTCGTTAGCAAAGCGGCTGATGTAAGCCTCATAGATGGTGTCCAGGAATGAGCTGTCAGTCTGAAACACGCAAGTAGAGAACATCATACATTATGTTAATGATACAAGCAGCAACTCGGTAGAATGCCCATCCCATTTCTAACATTTTCAGTTGAGCCACCTCTGACTTCCTGCCGCGTTTAGTCCACATGTTTTGGTATGTTATATTAATTTCACCTGGATCAGATGTAGCAGAGTGGCTTGGAGCTGGCTTTTGGACAGAACTCTGATCTCCTTCTGCTGCGGAGAAGACTTCGACTGAGTGAATACACTGGGAGACAGGAGCATGGTTGGGGCCACGGTTGCTGGTATCCGCTGGGGGGAGATGACCTTCACAGCCAGGATAGTTATTAGTACTCTTTCAAAACTCTTCAGACTATTTAGAAATGAGTGTCAACACTTTTACGTCTTTATTGATGTTAAACAACACTGCAAACAGTGTACACAATGCTTACCTGAAACTGCAGCGCAGCCTTTTGACCTGCTGTAATCTGGTTTGAGGCTGGACCTAAAATTGAGCCTGCACCTTGACTTTGAGTGGGCCCCAGGAATCGAGGGGCCAGCCCTGGGCAGGGCCGAGGGGGATCTTGGGAAGCCAGGTTTTGCTCTTGTTGGACCAGCTGGAGCTTTTGAAGCAATTCATGGGGTGATACCACACCTGGCATATGGGAAGACAGCCCTAATGAGAGAGAATGAAGGGACCCAATGATTACAATTATTTTATATGGGCTGTAAGACCAAAACAATAACCTGAGAGAAGCTCAAATACTTCATAAAGCTGAGAGAGAGAGGAACTACTGTCAGGTGATAGTTCTCTGTGGGTTCACCATTACGAGTGTATCCTTTCACATAGCAGTTGTCATGTGATCTGTTGTCAATATTAAGAAACTGATCATTTTCAGGTATAATAATGTGTTTCATACCTTGGTCATTGGACACCTGAGATGGCAGCAAACCTGGCACAGCAGGGGAAAACATTATTTATTCACAGACAGAATAGCAATGTATTTTTATTATAAAAATAGTTTATGTTTATTTATATAGTTTATGATTATGATTTATATACTGCCACTCTTTTTACATGTTAGTGAAAAACTATGTGGTACACTTGTATTTTTTGGTTTTAGAATAAAAGATAACCCACCTGTTTCCTGTAAAGTTGAAGCTGATTGGTTGTTGTGCTGGGCTTCTGATTGAGGCTTAGGTAGGCTAAAAAACAGCTGCTGACTTTGTTGCGCTTGAAGGTGGGAACATGGCACAGATTCCACAAGTATGGGCTGGCCGGAGAGAAGGGGGTTCTTCTGCAGAGGAGGGGGGATGGAACAACAAGGAGGGGCAGCAGAGAAGGAGGTGGAGGTGGGAGGAGGTGGGTGGCTTTGGAAAAGTCTCTGGATCGGGTCGGGTTGAAGCTGTTGCTGTTGATGGTGATGAAGATGATGATGGTGCTGCTGATGATGGTAAAGATGGTGGAGGTGATGCTGCTCCAGTGGCACCCCGTTGTCACATAGCCTGTTCTCTGGGGATTCGGACACAGTCTGAAGAACTCCGACGACCCCCCCGGCGTCTCTCTGTGCATGCATGAGCTTCTGGATGGCGGGGCAGTGCTGCTGTTGCTGATGGGCAGCAGCTGAACTCTGCAGCCCGATTGAAACAATATTTCCACCATCTGAACACCCCGGTGCAACACCTCGGCCAGATCCCAATGTGGTATCATAGGTCAGTGTGCGGGCTACAGGCGGGCGGGCTACTTTCCCCATTAATGACCCCGACCCAGGGGCAGCCAATGGAGGGACCGGCTCAGGCTTAGGTGAGTGATGATGCTGAGAGCCAAACAGAGTGGCCAGAGAGAGAGACTTGGGCTCAGCACTGTCACTGTCCTAAAAAAGAACAATCAGAGAGATGAGAGAGGAAAGGATCGCAGTAAGTATAAGAGAGAATCAACTATGTTGCAGTTCATTCTGAAATATTTTAAACAAATTAGGCAAACTGCAATATCTGTAAAGGGCAATAACATGAAATAGATTTTTCTGTTGCATCACAATGTTTATTAGAAGACAGAAATAAATCTACTTAATAAAACACTGGGCAAGATAGGAAGTAGATGTGAGTGTTTTACCTGAGTGTTTGGTTTAACAGGTATTGGTTTGATCAGGTTGGGGTTTCCATAAAGAACACTGCTGCCGCCAATCTCCTTTGGCTCTGAAGTAGACTTCTCCTACGTAGAGACATAGAGGGAGAGGACAAAATGGAAAAATGTATGGTAAAGAAAATGTGACAGAAGCAGACACAGTAAGTGACTTTTTGTATTATGTTTCCCCCCAAAAAAATCCTTCAGAATCTTTGGTATGTCCCTACCTTGTCATACTCTGTGTGTGCTTTGGTCAGCATCTGGATGATGTCTACTGCCTTCCCTTCACTTCCTCCTCCTCCTCCTCCTCCTCCTCCTCCTCCTCCTCCTCCTCCTCCTCTTTCTCCTCCTCCTCCTCCTCCTCCCCCACCTCCTCCTCCTCCTCCTCTTCCTACACCTACACCCACACCACCTCCTCCTCCTGGGGACAGCCAACCACCCTGAGACTGAGCCAGGACCTGCTCCTGCTGAGTCAAACTGCACACAAACAAGAGTCCATAAAGTAAACATACACATCCATACCCAGGTTTCCTGAGAAATTTGTCTAAATTAGAGTGACAAGCTGTAAAGTGAAGTACATATTTCTGCTTAAGACTATTACTTCATCTAAACAGCAGATGCAGAACCATTAATGTCCAGAGGTACTCTCCGTAGTGCAGCATCAGATGCTGACTATTTGTCTTCTTTAAGTGCTACATAAATAGAGCTCACAGTAATGCATGGACTCACATTCTCATCCTCTGGGCAATGCGTTGACAGTCCTGCTTATCGTAGAACCAAATCCCATGGATAACCACTGGAGGAGGGAAGAAGAGGAGGACAGAAAGGGGTGGAGGAAGAAGAGAGAGAAGTGAACTTTTGAACATGTTTCATAAACAAAAAATTCAAGAGGTCTTGGTCTACAGTAATGTCCCCATCAATGCTAAAAATTAAGTTAGCTGGTAAAATAATGAAAGCAATAATGAAAGAAGTATTTCTGAGATACTCAAGCCACAAAGGTCAGCAGACAACAAAATGAGCTTGCTGACCTGCCAAACCCTTACAATTAAATAATTGCACAGCCACGCTGCAGTGCAATTCTGCTGCAATGACATCAGTGCGAACCCAACAGACATGTAAACGGGTTATTATTAGCCATGCTAGGCTTTAAAATGAGTCATTTCCCAGCCAGGCCAATGGGAAAAGAAGCCAGCAGTGACATTATACAGTGAAACATGGGCCCCTTGAGTCTCCTGAACTACATAAACATCGTCAGAAAAAGAGGAAAAAGGCAATACTAACACATATTTGTCACAGGATTACACAGCAGTAACTTAGTAATTTGCATTACATTATACAATGATGAAAATGTTCCATACAATACCACTGAATTGAATTCCAGTACAAATACTAAAACTAGGGCTGCAACTAATGATTACTTATTTTCATCTATAAAATGTTAGAAAATAACTAAAATGCTTTTTGTCATTTTCCAGATCCAAAAGTGACATATTGACATGTCTTATTTTGTTTGACCAATAGGTCACAAACAAACAAAAAACATTAAGTTTAAATTCGGTTCAGACACTGTCTGATCAAATTATTAATGTAAAGACAAGAGAGGAGAGCTGTATCATAAAGTTTTGAGGTTTGATACCAGACAGACTGTCACAGCCTTATGAGACAGCAAAACATCATCTGACACATCAGCACACACTTCATTCCTAAAATGCACCTCAAAAAAAGATAAAGTCAAACCCAAAAAAAGAAAAGTGATAAAGACAGGGTTTTTTAAAGGAGGAAAACACAATGTAGTGAAGAGGGAAGACTTAAAGCAAGACAGAAAAGAGAGTGACGGACAGAAACAGAGAAAAATAAGGACTACGTAGTGTGCAGCTTTACCACCACCAGTCCTATCAGAGACACACACACACACATACAGATATGCAAAAACACACACACACACACACACACACACACACACACACACACACACACACACACACACAAAAATAACTTGCCTACAAATGAGGTTGGGCAAGCCACTGAGGTCACTGCAGATGGAAGGAACAAACGGAACAGAGAGGGAGAGGCAGAGGCAGAGACACATACAGTACACACACACACACACACACACACACAGAGTTCAGATGAGCCTGGGAAAAAACGGTCCTGTACCAAATAAGTAACTGCAGTGGGAGACAGTCTGGTGGAGCCAGAACCACTTAGTGCTCACTAGGGATGAGACGGTTTGAAAGAGACAGAGAGACAAACAGTTAAAGTCAGAGAGCTGGAAAATTAAGGGGGAAAATGAATAAGAAGGATATGATACAGGAAGAAGTGAGATGTAGTGACAAGGAGATAATCAACAAGTCCATCTGAACTGAGCTGTCAGGATCCAGAGACTGAGCTTTGCCAGTAAATGAAAAATCTTCAGCCAGAGAGAGTCGGACAAGAAACAGTCTCTCTGACCACTATACTGGCCTGCCTCCACCCCCCAAAAAAAAAATTAAAAACAGAAGAAAATGAAACATGAAGAGATAACAGTAGACCTCCTTCAATGTGCATTTAATAGAGATTATCACAGCATAAGAATCTGTCTTGATCTGCCAAAAGTCCCAACCTCAACAAGACAGAAAACCCTCAGAGAGATTGAGAGTGAGTGAGAGAAAGAGAAAGAAAGAGAAAGAGAGAGAAAGAAAGAGAGAGAGGGAGAGAGAGAGAGAGAGTGAGAGTGAGAGAGAGAACGAGAGAGAGAGAGGGGGAGAGAGAGAGAGAGAGAGAGAGAAAGAGAGAGAGAGAGAGAGAGAAAGAGAGGGAGGGAGAGGGTGGGAGGAGGATTACAACAAGTAGCACCAATGAAGTAGTGGCTGTGGTCACAAGGTTAAGCTGTAGAGATAGAAAAAGAGGAAAGGGGCTCAAGTTAACAACACTGGAGAGTGAAAGAGAGAGAGAGAGGGGGACATCTCTATTATCTGAAAGGAACACAGATCCTAACCAAGTGAACTGGACCGGGAGCTCCACTGAACGATCACATGGGCAGATAGCTCCAACAGGACGACGAGAAAAAAAAAAAAAGAGTCTGTGAGCGTCATTAGGAGGAGCGATGTCGATGTGTCGATTCTGATTAGAATGACCCATCATAGGCATTCTGGAAACTCTAGTAATAACCAGTCCAGTGGACTCTGTAAGTGATCTGGGAATTGTGCTGTGTGGTCCTTTCAAATCCTCTGTGACAGCGACAAACCAGCCAAACACGTGGGATGTCTGCTGTGGACCCACAGTAACTCTCTGACGGGACTCCAGTGGGACTTGGATACTTTAAAATACTTTTTAAATTTTTATTTTATGTTTTTATTCATATATGTTCCACTCTTCTTCTTTGTCTTTGCTCCTTTAGGACTTTGCTTGTCATAGAAGACATTTTTTAGTTATACATCTGATTTATGTTTTTGTTCAAAGTGCACAGCAACACTGCATTCTCTACAAAGTTCAAATGCGCTTTGGCATTACAGTCGCTGTTTCTAGCTATAACCCAAACAACATTACTGGGACTTGTCTACTCAAAGAATACTTCTGATATTTTGTTTAGTTTGAATATATTTAGAAACCCAGACATGTTTGTAAGCAGCAGTATTGTCCAAGACGGATTAGGTGTTCTTTTACTGCACTATGTGATCAGCTTTGTGGCGAGAGTTCCTGGCATCCGTTATGACAAACACTGTTGATATTCTTTCACTCTGTATTCAGTTCGCTGGAAGTTTGTCATGTGTAGCAGCTCTTACTGTAAGGTGCATCCATACTCGCTGTCTGAGAGGAACCATCACTTCCTCTGTTTGTAGGAATGGAATTCATGACACTGAAGGAGGAGTGTATTGAGATTTAAAGCTAGTCTTATTTAAGACAACATTACCGTGATTGATACAGCTTTATGCCTTCTTCCTAAAGTCTAAGTGCAGGTACATTTCAATTGAGAGGAGTAACAACTTTTACAAGTGAAGTTCAGTTCGAGGAAAGCACTGCCACAACCGCTGTTACTGGTGAATGTACAAGGGACTCTTACAGTGTGGTACTTACACCTGTAGTACATCATCCTTTGCTTTTAAAAAGGAGGGAAATCTCATCAGAGGAACTGTGTCATCACCTCTATTGAATTTTCTTTTGGAGAAGACATTACTGGAACTGCAACTTTAAGTTCTACAGAGACTCAAAGAGTCAACTACTACTAGACTTCAAGACTACTGAGAGATCGGTGGAGCCATGCTGCGAGGCCTGTTTCAAAGGAAACCTAAACATGAGAGACTGGAGGAAGAACCAGAGGTCAAATTCAAAGGCCTGCTGGTGTCAGAGACAGAACTGGGATACACATATGTCCGACCAGGAGGTAAGACTGCACACATCCAGGATCAGTGGCTGAAGTCACACCATCATCAGTGCTGAATGTAATCCAAATTCAAAAACTTTTGGCTTCTTGGGCTTCAATAACAATACTTAGAATAGGAATTATCATACATAAATCGCAGGTGGTATGACCTTTAGTTTCCACCTGCTATAAATTAAAATCAAAAAATCAGAATGGGTCAGAATCAATTATCAAAATGTCATTCACAAGCCACAGCCAAAAAGCAAAACACCAAAACACCAACACCACCAAAGTTAGGTGGTTGACTGCTGTGTAGATAACATGTCAACCGAAACACTGCTAGGGACTGGAGGTGCTTCTAGGGAGGAATGTAAAAAGCTTGCTATTGGTTTCTCTGTGCTGGGAGATTTTCCAGAAGAATAACAGCTTGCTCCAGCTAAAAGCATCTTCCCTGAATCTTTCCCTGTTCTGTGATATATCTCCACTGTTTATTTTTAGCCCGGGGTGCCACTTTGTGCCAACTGCCATTCCAGGAAGTTACAGCAGCACTGAGAGCCACATGTTTGTCTAATGATAAGATTCCACGACCCCTCTGTGCAGAGGTCACTACACACAGTGGGGCTGGCAGCATTACCAACAGCCCGGGGTCTAAATAGTCGGAGGGATCAGATGTTAGCCAGTGAAAGAAACTACTTCACTGAACTGAACTGCATTCCTGTTCATACAGTTTTCTGGAAAAGATCTACACACACACACACACACACACACATCTGGTAAACAGTCAGTGAATGTCACCTTACCCTGCCAGTACGAGGCTTGACATTTTGAGGTCTCTCTGAGCATTTGAGGCACAATTTCTCCGGTAATGCACATTCTGCTTTCTTAGCTCAACTCATACTTGTCACATACTTGCATGCTAGAAAATCCATTATGGGTCCTAGTAAATTACAGCAGCCATGGTGATAAAATCACTTTCTTTAGAACCTTCATCTCTCCTTATTTGGGTGTTTTATTATCCGTCTTCAATCAGTGTAATCAGTTAGAGCCACTGACTTTTAAGTTTGCTATGTAGCCACCCTCTCTTTACGCACATAACCCCTGCTCATTATTGGTTTTTATCAGAGGAAACAGTCATCAACTGAGCTGAGATTACTAGTTGTATAGGTATTTTAAAATTGTTTCCTTCCTATTACATATGAATTAGCTGCTCACTTGAAATGTACTCCCATTACTGATCATGACCCCTGACCATGCATTGGTATAAAAAGGTGTAAAGAGGTCAAAAAGGAAAATTTATGTAACACATATTACTTCACTGAGCCTTCAGGATGTTTAATAATGGCTGTGTGGAATAAGTGTCAGTAAGAATAATGAAGTACTGCAGTGAGGGGATCAAAGTAGGCGTAAGGAATCTTACTGGTATCTAAACACAGCATTCCACCTGCCTCTTATTGAGCCTGACAGAGAGTGTGAGATGGAGGGAGGTCTTTGTGTGTCAGCAGTTCCTGAGTGATTGTGTGTGTGTGTGTTTATTATTAGTGACTGCTGTGGTGTATCTAATCTCTGCTAGCTGGTTGAGTAGTGCTGTCAGGCTCTTGTCCCAAAGGCACACTCTGTGAAGTGTGTGTGTATGAGCCAGATGTGGGTCCCAGAGGGAGACGGTTTGATAGAACTGAAGACAGCAGAAAGCCTGTCCTCATTACTGTATATGGAGCGATTGGTTCTTTCTAAAATGAACAGCACACCATTTACTTTATTCAGTGGTGTCAAATTGTCCCTCTCTCTGCTTATGTAACTGCCTCTCTGTTGCTATGGATACACCTGTCATTTCAATATTATCCTATCATCTTATTGCTATCAGATCTTTAAAGTCACATGAACGTGGTCAGGTATGGATACTGTAGTAACATGTCAAGAAGTTGCAAAAATTGATACAAAGAACTGATCTTTCTTATTTTGCACTGTCGATATAAATGACTTACTCAGTTTCTCTCCCTATCTACCCTCTATGGTACACAGTATGACAGTATGCCAAAGACTCTCTTTTTGGCATCAGTCTATATTTTTGTCCATGTTTTTTCAGTATGGACTGTTTTTCTCCTTGTCTCACTCGTGTTTTCTCTCTTTTCCTGTTTGTCTTTGTCTGGCTGCTACATCTAAAACACAGCAAACTATTTAGTCTCTTAAAATAATTTGGTCTAGAGAATCTACTCCTGGTATTTTAGCCATCTATGTCTGTATGGTCTTATACTTAGTGACTGTTTGTTCTCTAATTCTGGCATAACTGAATTTTGCACAAGCAAGGTTTTTCACAACAAAAAACAAAAAAAATCTGTTGCAAAATATATTTAGTAAGCCACTGATAGTTATGATTTAATGATTATCACACTAAAAGGCCTACAAAGGAAAGACTACATTAATGGTGTCTGTGTACATACTCAACAGATGCTGAGGTGTTTTGAATAAAATGTGTCAGAAGGCATCAATAATTAATAACAAGCAGACATAAGCAGTCTGTCTGTGTGTGCATATGTGTGTCTTTCTTCTTACGCCGTGCATTGCGATAAAGCAGGAAGGGGTCCTGGAGTTGGAAGTCCAAGTCTTTGGTGATCGGCTCGGTAAGGTTCTCCATGCTGAGTCTGTTCATAATAGTGAAACCATGTCTGGGAGACGCCAGCCTGAAATACAAAGAATGAGTCACATAAGTTACTGCAGCTAAGTAATATCCTGTGCCATGGTAAATTACAAAGACAGATGGGCTAAAAAGTAGAATATTAAGGTCAAATCTAAATAAACTTTATACCATAGGAGAACATAAAACCCATTCATCAAAGCTATAGTTTGAATGAGTCTGTTAGAGAGCTTTACTGAATTTCATACCTAGCATATTATACTATCATTATTCAATCAGATGAGCATTAAAATTCATATGACAAGATGTCAAACTCCTGCAACAACTTGATTACCTTGTGTAGACAAATAGGGTACCTTCCACCTCTGTCTTTTCCTGGAAAACACATTAAAAACATCAAGAAACAAAGTAAGAAAGCAAGAAAACAGCAGAAAACATGTAGTAATAGTCAGTGTTTTATTTCACTCTGCACTTTTATGTAAAAGATGTGATGCTTGAAGATTATACTGGCTAAACACACATAAGCCAAATCAGGTGTTTTAAAATATCTAAACCCACCCAAAAATTGTGCATAAAACGAGTCAGCTCTGTTTAATTTGATTGTCTACTGAGGAACCCAGATTGAAAAGAAGTTGTTAATATGAATTGTATATAGCTAAATCAGGGGGCGATTCTAGGATCAGAACTTTAGGGGGGCTCAGCTCCTAATCAGGATTTGACCCTGCAAGTGCTCAAACCCCCGCTAAATTTCTCATTTCACCGGATAACGAAAATTACAACAAGAAATATTAATACATCGTTGAGTGGTCTACTATAGAGTATAAGAATGGTTCAGAATAAACAATCTGTTTATATATATGAATAACAGAACTATCCAAAGTACATTAAAGTTGTTAAAATAAAACCATTTGAACCATTTACCATAATTGTTTGTCCCATCTGTAACAGACAGACTCGCAAAATAATTAAAGTTGTATAAGATCATGTTAATTTATTTATTTTTAGAGGTGCTTGAGCACCCCTAAAAAAGGTCTAAAATCGCCCATGTTCTATATTATCTTGAAGTATAATATTCTAAATAACAAACAACTTATATGTTTCCTTTGTTATAGGAAAACAACTATTTAGACTACAAACGACCATATCTATCAGGGCTAACCCACTGCTATAACTTCGCAGTGGTTGAATCTGTGTTACGCGCCTACCGGGAAAGAAGATGAAGCTAAGCTAAGTTAGCACAGCATACCCTTAGCCAAAGTTCAGGCTTACCCACTCATTTGTTCTGTTGTTGTAAGTATACAGAGCGACTTGGCTTGCCACGTCCACAATGTTATTAATGTATGGGTCTTGTCGCTTTAGAGCTGCCAGACTTATGTCCAGTCCTTTAGCAGCGAGACAGCTGCCTGCAGAAGTCGCTGTCATTGTTCCCTATCGAGAAGTTAGCTCGCTACTTAGCTTCAGCGGCTAACGAGTCACAGGAAGAAGAGATAAAACATAAACAATTAATAGGAGTAAAAAAGACAGTTAAGCCGGGTGCAGCACAATTGCCTATTCTGTCAATTTCGACTGGTGAGTCAAAACCTTTAAAGAGTTGTCGAGCTCTAAGTGCCAGGAGTTAGTTTGTCAGCGGCCATGTTTAATCAGAGAGATGTAAACAAGCAGACAAGAGTGGTTGCGCAGCATGAGTTAGAAATCAGCCTTATCAATCGACTTGGAAAAAAATCGATGAGGGGGTTTTACTGTATGCAAACTGCAGGGATTTTCAATATAAACAGGGTTGGGAAGGTTACTTTGGAAATGTAATAGGTTACAGATTGCTAGTTACCTTATTTAAATTCAATAAGTAATGTAACTACTTCAGTTGCTTAATCAAAGTAATGTAACTCGTCATCACATTTAATTACGTTTTGATTACTTTTCTAATTTTTTAACAAATGTTACAAGCTGTTAGGCTAAGTGTACACATTAATCCCACCAAAATCTAAGTTCAGGTGTTTTTTTATGGATACTGACATGATGTATAAGGAAGATAATTTCTTATAAAGCAAGATTTATCTCTCATATGAATTACTTCATGTAGATACTGGAATATAAAATAAAGATATTTTATGAAAAAAGTCAAAAGTCTGGCATTGGTACTGTGACACCCATGAATGTTCCAAATAAGCCCATGTCATGATTTATTTTAAATATATATTTGAAAACATTTTTATTTTCAATTAATTAAAAACAGTAATATACATATTCAGTAACATGTCAAATATTTTAAAATGATGAAAAGAACCCTCCTCCTGAGCAAAGTCTTAAAGGTCTGACTTCAGATGTAACCCCCTTTGTAATCATCAACATTTTCATAATAAGTGTAATTTAATTGCACATTTTTCTCTCAGTAACTGTAACAAATTACAGTTACATTTATTTTGTAATTAACTTATGTAACACTGTTACATGTAATTAGTTACTTCCCAACACTGAGTATAAATATGTTCAGACAGTAAATTGTATCGGCAGCTGCAGTTTTATTGAAGTGGCAATTTCCTGTTTACACAGATGGATGAGCTAAAATCCTTCCCATACAAGTAAGGATTTGATGTCTCTCTTTTTGTTTTTCACCCTTGAATAATGACTGCATTTTATATATAGTCTTAAGTTTCCCAATACACAGTTACATTCCCCATTAAAGGCACTAGGGGGCGTTAAAGTTTTGGCTAAAACACAACCAACTCTGATTATTTACTGCATTTACTAAGCTGGAGTTGAATGCCTTTATATGTTTATAAGGATCTCTCATGAGTTTTGTGACACAAACTCCCAATTAATACAAATATACTTTTTTGTGTGTTTGTTTTTAATAGTGTCTATCTTTCTGTAATTACAAGAGAATCACTGGTATATACACTGGAGGCAAAAGTTCCTTTAAAAAAACAACTCAAGCCTAACATTAAGGAAATATTTCTACCTTTATTTCTGCTGATGCACGCTCATTCTCATGTACTTACATAAAAAAATTGCCATTATGTTATCAGTTTTGTGATGTTGAGCATAGTGAAAAGTTCACAATGGCCAGGTAAAAATTTCAGCATGTACAAGGGTTTAAACTTATGGTGTTTTGGTTTTCAACTTGTCCTCATAATGCTACTATGTAAGACGTTACTTTTCTTGTTTGTTGCTTTATTTCAGATACAGTATGTAATGCATTAGCTCTATGGTCCAGACATTAGACATATCCGTCCTGTTCCTGATAATTAATACAGACGGTCAGGACAGTAACCAATACAGGAGCAGGGAACAGGAACAGGATTTGTAGGTCTGGATGGTCTTGAAATCTATATTAGTCATATCACACCATACTAGATGGATCACGTGACAGTAAGTCTTAATATTTAGTTCTACATATCCTGCTCTATTGCAAGTTCCACATTCAGCTAGAGGGTACTTCAGAGCACCTATTCAAGTTGACATATGTAAACTCTTTTTCATTGTATGTGTGTTCGTAATAGGTTACTTATTGTATAATTACCGAGACCATTAGACTTACAAGCGCTGACAAAAATGACAAAGACATCACTGTATCCTGTGTTTTAACATCATATATACATTATGAACGTCTTTCCTCTGCAGCATACTGAATGTACTTGTTTTTGTAATTAGATTACTACCTGACTGTCACACATTATAGATGTACTATAGTTGATGTGCATCCATCAGCAGCCGTGTCAGAGTGTCCTTGACAAAAAAACAATGAATCATCCAACTCCTCACTTAGTTTAAGCAGCACTAGATAAAAAGCATCTGCTTGAAATGCAAAAGTGCTACTATGCCACTGCTGTCCAAAACTTCCTCTTCAATATGAATGAAGCTCTTCCAAGTCACACCTGCCTCTGCATTAGCACAGAAATAGTTGCTTTGTGATGCAGTGTGATCCTTTGTCTCT
Source organism: Scomber japonicus (assembly GCF_027409825.1). NCBI lineage: Eukaryota > Metazoa > Chordata > Actinopteri > Scombriformes > Scombridae > Scomber > Scomber japonicus. Next base: position 14,195,611 of record NC_070600.1, on the reverse strand, counting down.
GGACAAGTATGTCTATTACTTGGTCAGCGTTGCAGTGATTGTGTTTAAGTGTATATATGTCTATTTGTCAGGGTGGTATCTATCTATTTATCAGAATCTTTGTGTTTGTCAATGAAGACGCTAATGAGTTATCCATCAGCAGGTCAATATTGTCAATAACCATTCAGTCCAGAGATTGAGTACTTGACTCTTATTGGTGGGGATAGGAAAAGAGAAGCCAGTGATTGGCTCCCAGGCTGAAAGGGTAATGGGATGTAGCCAGCAGGCATTGTTCGCTGGGATGGACACTGTAATTTGTGCTGTCACGTTGAAAAAATATGTCCGCATGTGCAAACACCTGCACACATTTTTTGTCATTTTAAATGATTTTAAATCATTCTCTTAAAAAAAATATCACCACCCTGTAGCAATTGAGACTTTCTGAAACAAAACTATACTGTATGTGTATTAATACAGAGTGTGTGCAAACAAGCAGGGGACTGTATAATTAGTGACAAACTAATCTATAATTTCCATAGGGATGGCCATGACCCTGAAGGTAAAGAGCCACAGTGAAAAAGTGATAGATGGTCTGCCTGGAGTGTTCATTCAGGGCATTCAATCAGCTCCAGGTGGAGACATTAGATACCTCGCCGTTCCTCATCTGACACTGAATCAGTGTGTATTCACTTAAAGGTTTCTGACCTGGAACATCTCTTCCACAATGCTTTTATAGTTAAACATCCAGAAACATTAACACTAAAACACAACAGACACATTAATCTGATGCCTCTAAGCACTGGCCTTGTTCAGTTTTTCCCCCTTTACAAATTTGAAAATATCAAGCTAGAATTTCTAAAAGGCATATGATTTAAAGGGGATTACAATAAGGTTTGCTTTTGCAACCTGGTGCATATTTTATTTTATTTAACAGATTATATTAGTCAACATGTAACATTTAAAGCCTCAAAAATGTGCACAACATGCTCAGAAAAAAAGCAGGATTTTAATATTTTTTCAAGTCCTGGATTGAGTGAATAAACCTATCAGGTTTTGGTTATAGTTTTTGTTTTGTTTTTAAAGCAAGTAATATCCAAGCGTCACACTGTAAAGCTGAATAAAATAGCTCCATCAGTCATAAGGGGATTACCCTTTGACTGACCAGCAGATTGTTGGTTTCCCACATGGGATACCTAACATCTGAGTGTTTGTCTGTACAAATATTCCCAGAGACCAGCTGAGCTTTAGAGTCACAAACACTCACACACACACAAAGGGGTCGAGAACTACAAATATAGAACAGTCAAAAATAGAATTGATATTCCATGTGCAGGCTGGATTACAGAGGACAGTTCTGTTTGAGTGGTGTGTGTGTGTGTGTGTGTGTGTGTGTGTGTGTGTGTTTGTGTGTGTGTGTGTGTGTGTGTGTGTGTGTGTGTGTGTGTCCCTTGGGTACTAGTGTCTGTTCCCACGACCTGCCCTCCATCCGTTCTTCCTTTTCTCAATCCTTCCTTCCGTCTATCACTGACCAGTATAATCAAACAGAGGCTGATTTGTTCTTTACTTGAGGATTTCCATTTTCCATTTGCTACTTTATACCTCTATTCCATCACATCTCAGAAGGAAATAAATTTACTTTTTACTGCATTGTATTTATCTAACAGCTATAGCTACTAGCAACGTTCCAAATTCTCCTGTTATATAACATATAATAGCCTTGCAAAATATAGTGGATTATTAAAGACTGAACTAGTGGTTATCAAGATTATGGGTTGTGGCCTCTTACAAAAGAGACGTTTCCCCTCTAAACTTCTCAGTTGCTTTCATTTCAACAACTTTTCTCGGTCCAAAGAGGGGAGAGTAAAGTCCAACATTTCACAAAAAAGTAAACAGAGAAAAAGTTTCAAAAATGAATATCAATTTGTGACAGATTGCATTTCATTCTTTCCCCCTCCCTGCACAGATCTATCTTGTTACTTTGGAAGGGGCCCATGGTTGGAATTTTCAGACTAAGTCTTCCTTACAGTATATACAATTGTAAAACCTAGCTCCACCGTGACCAGCTTTGATAGTAAAGTGCTACTTATGCATTGGTGCACCATTATTAACAATCTAATAATGTCATATTTAATATGTCAATCACAGGAGGCATTTTTCTGCAGAATACATTCAGCTTTTGCAACAAAAAGCCTGAGAATGTCACCATTCATTCATGAGCACAGAAATTCAACAATACATCTAGCATCACAAAACACTATATATTCTTCACAGAAAGACAATCTGTCAATTGTCATCAATGGAATCATTTATCAGCTGTCTCCCTTTCTTTACTATGTCTACAGTGACGACTGCAGACAAAAACCTTTATTCTATTACAGGATGGTGGGTGGTGATTTCGCACTATGGCACTGAACAAATTAATACAGGGTTGAGTCATCAGATTCACCTCTTGATTATAGCCTGCAGTGGGATTGACATAAGGCTGGCACATTGTGAGGTTTGTATTCAGTGTCAAAGGCAATTATATAGGGTGGCCAGTACCATAATTAGAATCTGGAAATGTCGCCCAGTATCTCTGATACATCCTGAGGCCTTATTGAGCCCCATTATTCGGTTTTGTGAAGCATTGCCATACCCCTTTTCTGTGTTTGACATCTTTATATCATCTTTTCATAAAAGAAAATGTTTGTTGAGATACAAATTGTATTTTGGATGCTCCAACTGTCACAGCTTGGTGAGTATACCCATAGCAAAGAAAATAAGGTCAAGATCCTTCTGAAGACTGAGGAGATAATGGGAACAAGTTTCTTCTCCTTTTATATATTTTATATCTCAGCTGCCTGTGGAGAGCTTTTAAGAAAACGTTTCACTTTAAGAACTGGTGTGTTATTTGTGAAAGCCTCTGTCAGAACTGCAGAGCCAAGCTGACTCAGTGTCATCAAAGGCTGGTCCAGAGCTGTTTAGTTAAGAGCTGATGTTGTTGACTTTGTTTGACATTTTACTCCCAAATCACCTTCATTTCATTGTTGTGTTACCTAAGAAAATGACTTTGCATGCTTTAGGAGCCAGGACAAATTTGTTCCTGACCATGGAGAGTAATCTTGAAACATGCATCACTGTCCTGAGGGCAAATAGGAAGTTGAAAAAAACATAATTGAATTCTAAAAATCAGTTTTGTTGCCCTCTAGATAAAAAAGGCTCACATTCAGACTTTGTGATCTGAGCTTCCTGAGCACATAACTTCATGAGATGTAAGTCTGTATTTACACACGATCCAAAGATCTGAAAATCAGCTTCCTTGTGGTTTCACCCTGTTTAAGACAGGCATGAAAAGATCAGAGCTTGAGTCATAAAAGAGTTGAAAAACCAGATCTTTAGAGTGAGTGTAAACACAGCCTTGGCCAAAGAAAAGAATGGTGCTGAAGCAGTCCAGATGTGTAAGGACTGTGGGCAAATCAGTTGTAAGTACAACATCTCTGATCGCTGTTCCTTCCTGCAGAAATCAGAGTCTATGAGTGTGAGTCTGCTTCCACCCCTCTCTCTCTCTCTCTCTCTCTCTCTCTCTCTCTCTCTCTCTCTCTCTCTCTCTCTCTCACACACACACACACACACAAACTCTTTCCTCTGTTCCCCGGTGCCACGGACATGCACACTAGATTTTGTGACCCCCTTTCCTCCCACCACACACACAAAAACACACACACACTTCGTCATCATCTTTGTCTTCATCATCACCACCATCATTATCATCTGGATACCAGCCGCGGTTCTCCACTGTTGCCCATACAGTCTTCCTCCCTCCCCTCCTTCTTTCTCTCTGACACACAAACACACACACACACACACACACACACATCTGGAAACAGTCAAAGCGTCTACATGCATGAGGAGGGGGGGCTACCTCTCTCTCTCTCTCTCTCTCTCTCTCTCTCTCTCTCTCTCTCTCATTCTCTCTCTCTCTCTCTCTCTCTCTCTTGGTATCACTGCAGAGCTGAGCTGCAGGGGCAGCAGAGGCAGACAGAAGAGAGAGCTCCAACTCTCGTTCAGTGAGATACAGGCAGACAGACAGGCAGGCAAACAGACAGACAGACAGGCATACATACAGACTGACAGACAGACACACCACCGGACCATCATGGACTGGATCAGGACAGAGAAACCCGTCTCCGGATGAGACAGGACGGCCTGGCTTCTGTTTTTTGGGGGGACTGTACTGCTGTAGATACGTGGAATAACCGACAACCTATTGGGAGATTTAACCCCGTGCTACCCGTCATGGAATATTTACACTCTTCTCATTTCCTAATTTTTCTCCTCTTCTCTTCCTCCTCCTTCTCCTCCTCCACCACCAACACCACTACCACCTCCACCTTCTCTTCTTCATCCTCTCACATTTTGACACGCTTCTGAAGATGCGCACGAATGCGTCTTTTGCGCACTTCCATTGCGACCGTCACTGACAGCGCCCGTGCTTTATAACCTTTTGAAAGCTTTTTTCTAAAACATAGGGAGAGTGGAGAAGCAGAGAGAGAGAGAGAGAGCGAAAGAGAGAGAGAGAGAGAGAGGTGTGAATTGAATTGAACGCGGTGCTGGTCTCATGTTTCTCGCCTAGGGCCCGGATGTACCGAGGGATGCACCGGTGCGTTTTCCCAACCGGTTCCGCCGAAAGCTCCCTCTTTTTTCTCGCCTTCACCTCCATCATGGGGATTAGGTAATATTCACTCCATCCGAAGAAACCCTCCCCGTAAATAAAATAACGGAATACCAAAAACTGTCCGTGCCAGACAGTTCTTTATTCTTTTTTCCCCTTTTTTAATTTCTTTATTTTTGGGGGGCTTTTTTCCTCTTGTTATTTTTCCCTCCTCCGCTCCAGCTTTTTCCTCTCTCTCTCTTCCATTCACCTATAGGGATAACGCCGGACTACATTTATGGTAAATGAAAGCAAAAACATGTACATCCCGGAGGACACCCTTGAGAATCATCAAGGTATGTGGTGTCTTTTTTATTTCTAACTGAGAAACATCTTGTAACTGTGCATGAGAGAAGGAGGGAGGGAGGGAGGGAGTAAGAGAGGTATGATGATCTCGAAATGGGGATGGGATGGGGAGAGGGGGAGGAGGAGGAGGGGGAGGAGGGTGAAGGTGGAGGGAGGGGGCGGGGGCGGGGGGTGAAAAAAAGGAAGGGGTGTTAGCTCTCTCTTCGTTTTCAACAGATGGACAGATGCGATTCTCCTTCCTCTATACTTTCTCCTGCTCCCTCTGTGTGCAGTTTGTTTGTTTGACCCCCCCCCCCCCCCTCCTCTATGTGCAGTTTGAGCAGCGAGTGAACTTGTGGTGCCGTAATCGCACAACAAGGCTGCAGGTAGCCGTGGACAGATGGATGAGGCCTTTTTCTTGTTTGGTTTAGTTCACACTTGTAGGTTTGACAGGCCGGTCCATCGGAAAAACTGCTGTGGCATAATGGGTGGGCATTGGTCATATTTAGTAGCAGTGGGCGATAACAACATTATTGTTTAAGAAGATTAACGAAAAAAACATGTGTGCAGTTTATCTGGCAGGTCTTGTCTCCTCGGGGCTTTTCGTCCTGGGAATAAACTGGACTGCACATCTACGTTGTTGGCTTAATGTCAGAAATGAACACACCGTGGTCGCTAAGGAGCGCAAATTGAGCAGCTTGCCAGGATGGGCGCACACAACCAATATCGATCCCTCTTTCTTCCGTAATCAATAGTCGCATTTGTCACGTTTTAATCCAAGTTCTATGTCCGCAGGGCTCCTTAATAGCAGCGCGAGAGAGAAATCGCATAGAGATGACAGGTGGCAGTAGGAGGGCCCGTAGGACTTATTTGTCTGTTGAGAATTGGGTTGATGGTGTGCTATTTTGAGGGGGGGCAGCGGAGTATAGTGGGTTGTTGCTCACAAGACATGACCGAAGTTCAACGTGACGACTTTTTAAGTGATGTGAAACATGCAAAGAGTGAATCGGGATCCAGGGCTGTGGTCTGTTTTACGGTGAGGAAAGGGTCTGTTTGCATTGCGCAGTATTACGCGTCGCTCCTTCCACCCACGTTGCAGAGAGCAAAGCCCAGCAATGCATTCTTTTATGGCCAGCCGTGCCTTGTAATTCAGCAAGGGGTTATTTACCCGATCACTATTATCATCTTCATAAGCACCATCATCATCATCGTCGTCGTCGCCTTCGTCCACCACTTCCATCAGAACCACATACCTCTGCCTAGGCGACAGGTTCCATAGCAACAGGGAATGAGTAGAGAGGAGAGGGATGGCCGTGTGTGTGTGTGTGCGTGTGCGTGTGAGTGCGTCTGTGTTGCAACGAGGCACATTCACTTTGTTTCGAAAATCAACTAATCTATAGGTTGGTTGATGTTACCTGCACAAGCTGCTATCATGTTCGCTCCAACAAGTCCTCTCAATCAAACTGCCTCATAGGTCGTGTGTACCTGCACATCCAGCCTGCACGGTTTAATGGCAGGGAACTTAAACAGACTGCTCTCATCATGAAGGGTAGGTGTGTGTAGAGTACCTTGATTACCATGATACTATGATGTAATCTTCTATCCATCTATAATCTATTGTTATCACACTATAGACTTGTTGGTCCAAGTTGTCCAGGGAAACTAATATTTTCATCATCTGCCATGGTGACTGCCAACTAGAATATGAAAAGTGCCTGGAAAACTTCAAATACATAAGAATATATTTCTTTTTCTTTTTTGCAGAATCAATTTATAGCTCCTCGTGACACTGACAACAACATTTTCTGGTGTTAGGTCTTCTCAGATGAGCACAATTAATTTTGAATTTGGCAAAATATTTTCAAGCTGATAGACTTATATTGAAAAAAAGTGTTTTAGCTTCTTTCTCATCACTGCGATTTAAATATAGTTTAGGCCATGTGACTGTGGGATTTGTAGCAAATACATCTGAGGCTGAAGTCTCCTTGGGTGGTGGTTTCAGCACCACGGACAGTTCAATCTACATTGGTCTATTGACAGCTACATGACAGCCAATGAAGAGTTACAAAGACAGACATCAGTACTGATGAGTGACTTTTTGGGTCCTGCCTTTCTTTAACCATTATTTTTATATGTTACATTGCAGGTATGTAGCTGACAGTCTCATCTCTGATAGTAAGTGTGACATAAGGAAAAGCACAACATCATACAAGATCACCAACATTACAATCATACAGGTGCATGGTGTAAAAGGCTTATTAGGAGACATATATAGTGATTTATATTCAAATAAGCTATTTCATTCTTTCTTTCAATTGTTAAGGAAGACGCATATAATGAGTATCCTGCATATGAAAAACAAACTTTCAATCACACTTTGGGGCACTTTGGTGCAGTGTTGGACCAAACAGAGAAACTTAACAAAATTTCAAATGATGCCTTAGATGTTGCTCTGCAGTTTACCCTGACCCATTTTCTCCCTGAAACACCAGCTTTTTCATTGCTATTTGATTTTCTCCCAGTTATCAATTAGTCTCCATCTTTACATCCGCTCTGTAATTCAAACAGAGTTGATGTTACACCCGATTGCACTGCATGCTTGTTGGATGAACCAATTACACTGCATCTGCATAATCCGAGTTTTATACAAATGAACAATTGTGCTGAAGTCTCTCAGACACACACGCAGGAAAAACACAACTTGGTTACACACTCAATCAGACATGTCATTATATACTGTATATGCGGAACTGATGTGGCTCTGAAACAAATAGTACACACCTGTGGCATGTCATCACATAAAGAGTAGGGAAATGTTTTTAAATGCACACACACACACGCACACACACACAAACACACACACTTATTACAGCAGCAGTTTTCAGCAGTGTAATCAGGAAGTTGATTTTCCTTGTGGGCATTGTGCCAGAGGCATGATACCTCCATTAGGGACATTAATTGGTTTCTGACGGTTACCCTGGGGTGTTGGCCACTTGCCAAATCACCTCACTCTAATGACATGACTTGATATGCTGAGTGATTCCATTGAATTCACTTCAAGAGACATGTAACAACAACCAGCAATGTATTCACTGCACATGTAGCTTTCAACATAGAGCTGCTGCCAGGTAATGTGTCTTCTGGCTGTCTTTAAGGTAGATTTAATTTTTCTTATAAACACATTAAATAGGTCATACATTTAGATTTGAATTGTGGAGCTAGGCTTCACAAACTGTGTTTCTAAATTTCTGTGTTCAGGATTTAGTGGACGGGTCTGAAAATCACTGCTGCATTATGTAACACGGCAGTGCTTAGCATAAACCCGCCCCTGCTGCAGTAGCAGTATATATACATTCAGCGCACACTGCTACTACAGTCTACACAGTTAGCCAGTTAACTGAGTTAGTCAACGAGCTAGCCACCGAGGTAGCCACCGAGCTAGCGGCAGAAAGCTCTCAGACCAAGCTTCAATGTTTCGAGTAGAGGTGGTGACTTTGATTGACAGGTGACACTTGGTAGGGGGCGGGGTTTCAGCGAACTTGGCGGGCATGCCCACAGCGTTTGGGAGCAGAGAAAGAGGCTGATTTTTACACAACTTTGAAGCCTAATTTCATATATTTGGTGATTTTTTTAATCATTCAAATTTGGCAGGGTGGTTAACAACACACTTTTCTGTGGTATGTCAAACTCAGAACACATATTTATTCATGGACTTTAAAGACAGTGATTATGATGAACAGAATCCAATTTTTTTTTTGTGAAAACAGATCATCTGCAATCACAAGCAGGTGGCAAAGTTGTTGCTTCCTCCAAATAAAGGCAACTAATGAAATATTTCTTTAAAATGTGATTTAATTAGAACCCACAGGGACAGGAAAACAGCTAAGTGAGCTAAATAATGTATCAGTACACTTGACAGAGATGGAAATCTGGGCAATTAAGCACCAATTTACCTTTTCTCAATGTGGTTGTTGCACAAGCCTTTTGTGTTAAGAAGTGAACATGAAGTAACTTTTGTCTGACCATGTAGTGGAATATGTCCACAGCTTGAAAGGGTTTTTCTTATGTGACAAGAATGCATATCTGTCTTATCACATATTCTAGTATTTGATATTCATGAACTATTTCTTGCACCATAATCAGCTAATTTACACTTTGTCTGGTGCCTTTATGTTTGTTCACATGGTGTACATATCATCTTATCATCATATCATCTTTTAAACCTGCTCACATACCAGCTTTTCACTTTAGCTTAGCTGACTTATTTGAATCCAACACCTTGTGTTATTATCTTCAGTGACTCGCTTTTCCTCAAGACACAGAACCCCACTTGAATCATTAATATTTTTTGAGATGGACATTTTTGGACAGTGAATACAAACACTGACAGGCTTCATTATATCCAACAACAAAGGGCCCACCTTGTTACTTTGCTGCAGTCAAACATGACCCATTTTGATCAAACAATATCCATCCTTATCCCAGCTCTCACTGACCAAACAAAAGCCAGCTAAATTAACTTGAATTTTTTTTTAATAGACAAGAAGAAGGTGTGTGTGGACATGTCTGGGTCTGTCCATGTGAGTTTAACAGAGAAACATTGTGACAGAATGTATCCTTTTAATGATTGTTCCATGCTATGGTTTTCACAAACTTAATAATTGAATGCTGAGGCAGAGAAGCTTGAATAACAAGACACATTTATTGTATGTGTGTTTTAAACTCCATTTGGCCAGAAAGGGTTTGCTATGAACGGTTGAGCTCTCTAAACTTCACCATCTCTTAAATTCATTCAACCATTCAGCACTATTGCCAGCCACCGAGCTGCTTTACCAGAGAAATTGGGGTTTAGTAGACTTTCAAAAGAGCTGAGAGGGTTACCATTATTTCATTTTACTTTTCTTGCTAAATCAGGACAAATCCTGGGTAAAACAATTCTGCGCAGTCCATTATTTTTGTAGGCTTTTTTTGGCACGTCCCATCAAACACATAAAGCAAATGGAGAACAAACAGTGTTTTTCCAAAGGTAAGTGTCTATAGCTGTGGTTGATCTTCTGTGTGTTTAATTTATAGTCTAGCAGTCAGCTGATAGATTCACTAACATAACTGCAGTAACTGCTTTTTTAATTAAGAGTCAAAAGTGATGTTAGTTTAGATTTTATGACAACTAAATTACTTTAAGTCCCCCTCCTGTCACAAATCATTTTTTGCTCTTGTTAATTTTTTGCTCTTTTTTGCTCTTGTTCTTGGGCATTTGAGTTTCACTTTGAGGAATGAGGATGTATTTGAAAGGTGGAGTTCATAGGATATAACTACGAGAATGATCTGTGGCATCACAACAATTTTTGAGCCAATTGTGGCCCTGAATGCTACTGAAACCTGAAGTCCACTGTCCACAGAACAGGCATTACAATGAAGTAGAAGATGTTTTTCATCCAGCAGTTAAACCTTTGAAATTAACTTTATTTGCATATTTGTAGATTCCATTTTTTTAATTAGCTAGAAGCAGGTAATTAGAAAGGAAGTATTTAAAAGTTTTCTGTGGGTCTTTAAGTCTGTAGAGGATCTTCAAATGTTATTAAATAGTCCACTCCAGCACTCAGACTCCCTCATGGTAACCCAACAAAACAATTTTAAAGGGTCACAACATGAATATGAGTAGTTGCAAGATAACTATTGGGGTAGACAATAAGGAAAAAGTAATTCTGTCATGCAAAATAGACTTTTTCTTTAAAAAAATATGTTGCGGTTCATGGCTGGTGCCTTAATCCCCAGGTCACTGGAGCATGCCTGTTTTCAGACTTTTCTAATACTTGCTTTATTTGTGAAAAACTGTTTAGTGTTACATTGCAAGGCCCTGGAAAATGATTGAAAAACAACACGCTGAGAGGAGAAAATGACTTTTTGACTGAGCGTATCACAACAGCTGAGATGAGGGGATGCAAATAGACATTACTTTGTGCTGAGGGGTCACAAGCAAAAAAAGGCTGATCACCATTGCCTTACAGTGTCAGTACTTCAGGCTTTACAAGACTACACATCAGACTCAGCATACTGTGATTACAGTATTTTTAAAGAAGTGTTAGTCAAAGTGAGGTTATAGCAGCTGTAGCTGCGGATGTAATGAGCGATTAAAGGCCAATCAGCACTAAAGAAGTTTGTATTAGCGCTTCAGAGTGTGTCATGGCTCTAACTTAAAGGATTTGACTCAACAACAGCTGCTCTTAACGTAAAACACCATCTGAGAGACAAAAAAGGCACATGGAGGGAAGGAAGGAGGGAGTGGATTGAAGGAGCAATAAGAAAAGAGGATGACAGATTGCATTAAAGGAGATGAAAGATAAAAGAAATGGAGAGAGTAAAAAAAAAACATTGTGGAGTGGAGACAGGAAGGAGGAACGGAGCAAAGAGAGAGGCTGGCAAAGACACAGAGGAGCAGAAAGGAGCAAATGGAGGGAAGGAGATAGGGATAAAAGGATGAAACGAGCGAGAAAGCGAGTGAGCGACGGAGATGATGGAGGGCTAGAGGTAGAAAGAGAGAGATGGGGCGCGGGAGGAGGAGGAGGAGGAGGAGGAGGAGGAGGAGGAGAAGGAGGGAGGATTATCCGGGACTCTGTCTTGCTTAAGCCTCTGGCTGCGTATTGGAAATCTATCCAGAGGCTGTCCTCTGCTCTTAGTGCTATCGGGCCTCAGTCTTCATTTCTGATGGGACAATACGCCAACACCGTGTGGGTGTGATTGTGTGTGTATGTGTGTGTTTGTGTGTGTGTGTGTGAAAGAGAGAGTATGCAGTTGCCATTGGCCGCTTGCCCGCATGCATTGTGCCTGCTTGGCTGCCTCCGTCTGTGTGTGTGTCCCAGTCTTTGCTCTGTTTGGATATGTGCTTATGTGTCCCACCTCTCTAACACACACCCTCTTGTTCTATTGATCTGGCTGAAGCCACCAGTGGAAATAATGACTCTAGACATGTAGCATCCTCAGTTATACTCCCTCTCTTTTTTTTTCTCTCGACCCCATTCTCTCTCTGCCTTTGTTTTTTACTGCACACCCTGTGCGTGATTGGTCACTTTGAGTAACCCTTAAATTATGAGGAGCTGGTTGAGAATCAAAATCATTATGTGCTAAATGCTAAGGGCTGACTTTCAGACTACAAATTGACTGCTCTGATTATCTGATCGGTGGAGCTTGATGGGGCCTCAGTGCTGTAAAAAGTATTTTACCATCTTTTTTTCTGGAAATGAAAACATTTGCTGTTTTAGTAAAGCTACAAATACTACATAATCTATCATTTAGTATGAGTGCTACATTGAAATGAAAGTAAGTTAATTATTTAACATTTGGCCTCTTCCCCATGGACAATATAACAAGACATTGTCTAGTAAGACATACACGAATATATGTACTTCAAGATACTTTAAAATGACGTGTATTTGTGTGCAAAATCTAGAACAAGCTGTACACCAAATAAGAGAAGAAAGAAGTGCTACGTTTATCCTAATAAAGTAAGCTGGGGTGGTGCATTCATGTAAAACACAGCACTACATACACAGTTGAAATGCTAATTAATTTATTGGTGATTGGACTTAATTGGTTAAAGAACCAACAAATCTTGTCATTTGTGTCCCTCTCAGTTCTGAAACCTCCGCTCTTACATGGATGTATCGAAGCTTGTTAAACATTTCAGTCTTACCTGCCATTTACATGTTATGTGTTACCTCCCTATGGATTGCTCTATGTCTGTGTTTGCTATTAGGCTGTATACAATGTGCCCCTCTTTTTATATATTTTTACAATGCCACTGTTTCCTTGCACAGAAAGACAAAAGAACTGCTGAGAATGTGCGTGTCTGTGGGTGTGTATGTTTCCCAAGTTAAAGGAGAGGCTGAGGGATGAAGGGAGATGAGAGTAGAAAGCAGCCTATATTATTCATGCCCAGCCATGCATTTCCCCTCACTTCTCTCTTCATCTCGTCTGCCCTCTCTTTCTGTCTTTCACTCTCATCTTGTGGTACTTTGCCCATCTGTTTCTCTCTCTAGATGATTTGCTTTGTCCTCTTCCTTTTGCCCCCTTCTTTTTCTCTCTCTCCATCTCTTGGCTCATTTGAATGTTTATCATTGAGTGAGACTGCATTTCCTTTCCTCTATAAATTAATCAGGCCATCTACCCCAGTCTGCAGCATTTGCAGTGGGCCTAACTACAGAAAGGCAAGATACAAAACACCATTTACTGTCCCAACAGAGAGCTCAGATTGTAAACTCAACACATAGTTGTAACATCACAACTTCTAACAACTTACATGTGTCCTCTGCATTATTACCTGTTCACACTGGTAGCCTAGTCTGTACAAGCAGAGAAGAATCAAATGTCTGGGGAAGCATGTTGTAATGGATTAAAGTCAGTAAATATAGTTTTATATTATATAAATCCACTGTAACTTGGTTTCTATATGTAACTAGGCTTGTGAACTTGCTTCTGTAAAATGGTAACCATGGTTTTGCTGCATCCTTATGAAACCTTTGTTCAAATTTTATGAGTCGTTTTCGCTAAACTAGGTTAGGGTCACATTTTGATTACATACAGTTGTATTGGGGTGTGTGTGTGTGTGCATGCGTGTGTGTGTGTGTGTGTGTGTGTGTGTGTGTGTGTGTTTGTAGTAGTAGTAGTAGTAGTAGATTAGAATGGTGAGAATTTACCCCATTAGAATCAGTGCAGTAGATTATGATTATTATTTACATTACATCAGTTGACTATCATAATGAAATACATACTGTATCCATACTTGCCATTTAGTTAGTATTCACCTTGTACAGTACTTTTGCTTGTGGTCTTACTGTGTGTGCGTGCAAAATTCTGCATCTCAATAGTTGCAGTGGATCTTAACCAGCTGAGACTGAAGGACAGAGAGGATAACACGCAACAATAGATAGATAGAGATGTTTCAAACCTGCAGCACCTAAAAAGGCTGTCAGTTCACTTTCTGCCTGAGATGTTTTAGTCTTGATGACACTCAACACGCTTGACACGCGACGATTTGTCAAAAGGTGTCATTCATTCATCACTGAAGTGTTCCCTCTCTAAAGAAGCAGATTGACTGTACTGAAACCAGCAGTGTGTTTCAAAGTACTAAATTCAAAAATCCACTGGAAGAATCTTTTACTGGTCCTCCTTAACTAGAAAATCATGTATTTTTACATAACTTCCAATGCATTCCTATGTTTCCTCTTTAATACTCCACCTATGGACGAAGAGTACAGGATTTCTAGTGTAATTTTGAAGAGTACCATGGCTTAATTTGATCATTCACATTTTTTTTAATGACACTCTTCAAGTCAACATGTTGCTGTGACCTCATTTATAGTATTTTGAATAAAAACTTGTGTCTTGTTTTGAGAATTACAGTTGTCTTTCCCCTATTTCTCCCATCATTCCACTCATTGATGACACGTTTAACTGCTGATATTGGTCAGGTCATGTCCAGCTTTGACCTATGTTACACTTGAGTGCACAGGCATGGAGTGGTAATAGTTCACACACACACACACACGCACAAGGGGAAGTCTTATCCTAACTTGTATCTTTAGAAGAAGCCATGCCCTTTGTTCCAACTGAGTGTTCAGGCTTTTTGGGTTGAACTGTGAGAACTGCAGCAATGATGAAACCGCTGTCCTCATTAATAGCTTTAACCCAACACACTACATGTTCTTTTATAGGCACTCACACACTCAAGCACGCTCACGATTCACCAGACATGAGACGTACCATCTCGTCACAATTTATTTTTCATGAGGCTAATTTCAGAGTGTTAAGAGGAGAAGAGAGAGGGATGGGAGTAAAATGGATTCAGAGAGAGAGGGAACAAAGGTGCAGAGAGGGTGGAATGTTAGTCCCCCTCAGGCTTTCTACAGAAACACCACCAACTTCTTTACAGCAAGGGAGATGTATGCATGTTTCTTTAACATTGACCTCCCTTTTTCAGAGGAAATGAGTCTTAACAAATCAGCTTGGCTCGTACAGCTCGTATCCAGTCTCTGCAAATGTTTGTTTCTAATTCATGCAGCATAAATGATTCTGATTATATTATACAGTACCATACGTGGGTATATTTTTTAGCCTGGTTGGCCCCAGCAGAGAAAACAGGGATTTTGTAAAATTAAAATATGGAAAAGGTCCCAAAGTAACTAATAAATGTTTCTTTACCTCCTAGTGAGACTGCAATGTCTTGCAGAACTTTGCTTCTGCGTTGTTGGTGCAGGAAGTGAGGTGTGCACAAATGATGTACAATCATGTGTTTCTATCAGGCTCTCAGTTCCAGCAGTCTCGTTAGTCGGGCCTCTGGTGAGCTTGTCATGGATGGATAGCTGCACTACAGAGAAGGTGGTCTGTCGCCATAGGCCTCCATACACACACAAATACACACACACTCTGCTGAGAGCTTCACGCTGCTGGGTGACAGCACCCAGACAAGATAGATTAAACTAAGAGTGGAGTCTGTGTGTGTGTGTGTGTGTGTGTGTGTGTGTGTGTGTGTGTGTGTGTGTGTGTGTGTGTGTTTATTCTGCCTCTGGGTGTGTGTGGATGTGCAATTTTGGGCAACTTTCTTCTCTGTGCGTGTCTGGGGCCGATAGCTGTCAGATCACTACTTGCAGCTGACACAAAAGCAAGCCCAGTGTGTAGCCTGGGGCACTAAGCACTTTCTGTTAGTTTTCTGATTATAAACCCACACGGGAAAAGGTTAAGTACCAGTTTAGCATAAAAGATACCATCTCTTTAGAAAACCCTATCACCTGTATTGGATAGTTCTGCAATAATCCATGATTTCATACAGTGACAGTTTTCAATCAATCAATCGATCAATCACACACACACACACACACACACACACACACACAGAGAGAGTAACACACACTCATACTATATATATATATAGTATAGTATTATATAGTGTCAAATCACAACAAAAGTCATCTCAAGGCACTTTAAATATAAAGCAGGTCTAGACCATACTCTTTTATTTAAAGAGACCCAACATTCCCACATGAGCAAGCACTTGGCGACAGTGGCAAGAACAAATTCCCGTTTAACGGGAAGAAACCTCAGGCAAAACCAGACTCAAAGTGGGTGGTCATCTGCCTAGACCGGTTGGGGTAGAGAGGAGAGAGAGAAAGGATAGGAGAGAGAAGCACATTGAAAATCAACATTGAAGTTAGAAGGTCCAGGACTGGAATCTGTCATCCTGACGTCTGCAGCCCTGGGTTACCTGTGAGACGAGAAAGCACAGACAACTTCAGGGAAGAAGTTTAGGTTAGTGAATGCTTTAATAGTACATGTATGTTAATAGATATACTGTAGATAGATGGATAGAGAGAGAGAGGGAGGAGGAGAGAAGAACATAATGGGAGTCCCTAGCCTATGGCAACATAAACTTGGAGCTGGTCCAGGACAAGCCTGGCCGGCCCTAACTATAAGCTTTCTCAAAAAGGAAAGTTTTAAGCCTACTCTTAAACGTAGAGAGGGTATGTGCCCCCGGACCAAATCTGGAAGATGGTTCCATAAGAGAGGAACCTGATAGCTGAAGGCTTTGCCTCCCATTCTACTTTTGGAGGTGTTTGGGGGCAGGCACAATAACATCAATTTTTTCTTGTAGCAGGAAGTTGCAGGTCATCCAGGCCTTTATGTCCCTAAGGCATGTTTGTAGTTTGGTTAACTGGTTGCTTTCATCTGGCTTTATTGATAGATATAATTGAGTATCATCTGCATAACAATGAAAATGTATTGAGTCTTTCCAAATAATATTACCTAAAGGAAGCATATATAAAGGTGAATAGTATTGGTCCAAGCACTGAACCCTGAGGAACACCGTGTCTAACTTTTGTTTGCATGGAGGATTTATCACAAGAGGCTCTCAGGTGTGTGTTTTAAACATTATTATTTTCTATAAACTCAAATCTTCTGCATGACACACGTCTAACATGCTACATACTCATCCACCACCCTGATCTCCACACCCTTACTTTCTGTCACACTACATACAGAGTACACGACTATTTGCAGTGAACGTCAGCTTTGAAAATAAATTATGATGGGCAGAAGCATCCAATATGGATGTCATTTCTAGGGATAGTGAGATGCTTTATAGAAGGTTGCATGTATGTCGTAGTCTTAAATTAGTATTTCTATTTGTAGAAAGGCTTTGTTTCCATAAAAGAAACACAGGAGACAGTAATCATTCCATGTGGGCTTCCATGATATGTTTGTTTCACATTGTCTGTCATAGTCTGTGAGACTTTAAATGTAAATTCCCACACACAGTGAGAAAATAAAATAATCCTGATGACACCATCAGACCTAGTGGTATCCCTCATGACAATAAAGTGCTGCATCCCTTTAAAATCTTTGTGACTGCTGGTTTCTGGTTTTGAAATGCAGACATGAAATGTCACAGGGGGATGTGACCTGACATTAACCTGATTAAAGAGTAACTACACCAACATTCTGCTAGCTCCCTACATCCCAGCATATTTAAAAGATGCAGCAGTCAGGATTGCACAAGACCACTCTAGGGGCCATAGCCTCATGGCTACATTGTGTGTGACATGGGGGTCACCGACTGACCACCACTCAGTGTAACATGAATAGCAATGTAGAGCTGGTAGTCAGAGCTAATCAGCCATGAGCAGCTGCTGTCACGCTCTCCATGCTTGCACTGGAAACACAGAAAGTCAGCTGGAAGCTCGTTCATGGCTCTTTGTTTGTGTGCTACTGTACTTTTGCTGTAGCTGAGCTAATGGCTCACTACAAGAGGCTCTCAGGTGTGTGTGTGTGGGGGGGAGTGCCATTGCCCTGGTGTTTTCTGTTCAAAGGCAGTAGCTGGGGGGGAGCACCCAACTCTGATAAGAGGGCATTAACATTATTTTTTAATATGAATTTCATGACATAGTAGTCCCAATTGGTCAACTGTAAGTCAGCATTGGCCTTGAAAAGCTCAGGGCTAATCTAAAACAGTAGATAGCATGTTGAGCCATTTTTAACAAATGAAATGCCTTTTTTTATTATTTATTTTTAAATAAAAAGCTTTACAACTCAAAAAACCTGTTCAAGTGCATAGTACTTATCAACGCTGCTTTGGCTACTGTGCAGAATAGTATCCATGACAACCAAAACTTGATAACTTGAAAACACAACAGTTAGTTTCTGATCTATTTTACTTTTATGTTTCATTTCTTCAAGGTATAGACAAGAAAGCCATATTTTAAAGTAAAAATCTCAAATTCTCTTTGGCAGCAGTTATGGAGATAAACAGTAATTGCATGTGTTTTTGACATCACTACCATGGCTGTCCCAGAGATCCAAACAGTGTTGCCTGTATAACATCAGACCGGAAAAAACAGTACAATGCTTCACATACAAGTGAGTTGAAGAGTGAGTGTGTTGCATTAGCTCCATCTATGCTCTCTAATGGACCAACCACTGCTGGAACGCGTCACTAACTGGTCACCGGTTGTAATTTTTTCCAGGAATGTCACCACCAACACCCAGTTAGGTAATACTTGGTATTTGCAGTATTATGGTAATACTGAATACTGAAAATGTGTGGGCCTTAGACTCGATGACCATTTTGTTACCTCTTTCAGGGATACATAGTGACTTTACATAGAGATTATTGTTTTAAAGCAAACTTGTTGTAATGCTCAGGGGAGAGTAGTAGTTGTAAAGAGTAGTTGTAACAACCCAATATCACAGAGAGACTGTCCAGGATTAGCTGTCTGCTGTATGTGTCACTGTTTAAATAAAAAAATGTCATCCCAGAAACTCTTGAGCTTAGGCCAAGACCAAAAAAGATGACCCAGGGTCACTTACCACAGGTAGCAGAGACGGAAGGAAATATTCTGTTCAGTTTGGTCTCGGAAAAGTGCAGCCGATTGAGAGTCAGGTCTGCATTTCTATTGCATTCTGTCTTGCTCTGTTCTTTTCATCTGTGGTTTCCATAGTGACCAGGGCTGGACTCGAGAGGATGAAACTAAGGTTAGAAGGAGAGTCTTCAAAAATGTTACGTTCCTCTCTCCTTTCTTCTTCCACTCTCTAATAACCCTCCTTTTTTTATTCAAGGTTTCATTCTTGCTCTTTTTTGTCTTTTTGCTTTGTCTTCCTTAGGGTGTGTTTTTTCTGTTTTCTGTTCTTCTTTTTCTTTCTTCTCCACATCTCTCTTTTCTTATTAAGACATGGGTAAGGTGTTCTGGTATGAAATGACCCTAATATATAGGCCATGAGAGTGTCCTTGACTGTTTATGTGTGTAAAAAAGGATAGGTTGCGTGTGTGTGTGTGTGTGTGTGTGTGTGTGTGTGTCCCATGCCATCCCATCTATCTAGGCCAATCTTCATGTGTGTGCTCCATGGACCACTTCCCTGCAGACCACACTGTGTGTGTGTGTGTGTGTGTGTGTGTGTGTGTGAGAAGAGAGAGAGAGAGAGAGAGAGAGAGAGAGAGAGAGAGAGAGAGAGAGAGAGAGAGAGAGAGAGAGAGAGAGAGAGAGAGAGAGAGAGAGAGAGAGCGCACGAGAGGGAGGGGGGGGGGGGGGTTAGTGTGTATGTCTGTATAGAGCAGTCCACTTCCCAAAAGACCAGACTCACTTTCACACTCTGGAGTCATAATGGCTAAACAAGCTTGTTACAGGACTCATTCTATAGCAAGTGTGTGTAGCCTATGTATGAGAAGATTTTTGGAAAAGCTGTTTTAACAATTTAGGTTAACTTTTGTGTGAACCTATGTGTGCGTACTTCTGACATTGAGTTATTGTATATATGTAAGGTTATTAAACATTTACTGTTGATGCCATTTGTATACAGTAACACACACGGAAGAAAGTCCCTCAATCACACGCACACACACAGAATGCAGAGCATCTTCGTGTCAGCTTTCTCCTTGCACAAAATTGATTCTGCATGTGTGTGTCTGTGGTTTATACCAAAGTGACCCGGTATGGAAATGAGAGTGAACACACACTCCATTTCAGCCGACTTGAGGGGAGCTAGTGGGTGTGGTGGTAATTCAGATGTACAGTAACTGTGACTATTCCCCCTCTCTCTCCCTTTTATTCTCTCTCTCTCTCCCCCTCCTTTCTTCTTTTCTTGCCTTCTTTTTTTCATCTCCCCTCTCCACCCTTTACCTCTGCTCGTCTCCTCTTCGCATCTGTGATTTGTATTCTAGATCAATATGTCTGAGAGAAAGAGAGAGCGCAAAAGAGAGAGAGAGGCAGAGAGGAGATGATAGGTTTTTTGGGGGATTGGCTTGGCGCCTGTAGTGATGTCATCAGAACAGGAGGCGCAACATCGCCTGTCTGTTGTCATGTCAACCGAAAAGAGATTCAGCATGCTCATAAAGGGAGAGGTAGACGGATAGAGGGAGGGGATGGTGAAAAGCAAGATGTTGGACTTTACATAATCATGTATGTTTTCATTTGGAACATGAAAACATTAACAAGTCTCATATTCACCTAATCATATTAGCTGTTGCTGCATCTTTAAGCAGTGGACAAAGTCAAATGTCATAGTTTGTGTTCGGCATTCGTGCGTCTGGGCCACAGTGTGATAAAAGTTGATGATTAACGACATTACCTCAACGTGGCAGACGGGTAACCATGGCAATGCCACATTAAACAAACACTATGTTCCAACAGGGGCAGCAAGAGGAAGGAGAGAGGGTGCAAGAGAGAGGTAGATGAGATGAAAAGGATGGAAAAGAACGAAAGATAGGAGGAGGAGGAGGAGGAGGAGGTAGATTCATTGTGATTGTTATAATGTCCTGATAGCTTGTTCTCTAACAACTGTGGGGGTCAAAATAAATCTCAGGCCTCTAAATGGTTGCCTCAGTCAAATATAATGAACTGCTATTAGTTCAAAGAATGACATAACTGCTTGTCTATAGCTTACTTTTGTGGTCACTTATGTATTGAGTGATTCAATATCCTTTGGTGTTTGAAAGCTGTTACAGTGTATGTACACTGTATGGTTTAAAACGATTTCCTCTTCCCACTTTCTCCCTCCATCTCTCCTTCTCCTAATCCACATTTCTCTCTCTTTCATTTTTATATGTGTTCCAGCCATCTACTTTGGTTCATTTTGCAGTTTCTCTCTGTCTCATTTTCTTCTTCTTCCTCTCTTCCATCCCTTTACTGTCCCCCCTCACTCCTCCTCCAACTGCTACGAACTCTCCTGTTTCCGTCCCCCAAGTCTTCACTAATGAAGCAGAGATCTGCTTGAGGCCATTTTCCTCTCTATCAATATTCTATGCCAATTACCAGGGTTGGGTTATTAACACTGACACAGGGAACCATGTCGTACTGCTCAGCCCTCTTGTTAGCTTGCACACACACACACACACACACACACACACAAATGTACAACAAGAACACCGTCATTCACTTTACTCTCGCTGTCTCTCTTGTACACACATTAACAGATATTTGTGTGTATAAGTGAGGCTAATAGGCCATGCATGTCATTTCTCATCAGTATGATTTACCCCCGTGATTAGATGATGCATCTGGGAATTAACATGTGAAGAGGTGCTTAATATCTTGCACCAGGAGACTCATGAGATACTGCTACAACATGGCAGACAAGGGTCATGTGACCCACAAAAGGTAGCACTAGTGGGTTATTTTGCTAAGGCTGTGCAGAGCTATTATAATACACTGTTATCTCATCTCATTATTGGCTGGTGGTGCTCTTTAATGAGATTACACCAGTGTTTTTTGATGTGAAATGATTGAACATGACGTTTGTTGTCCGTTTACTCTCTTTACTTTTTATTTTTAGTCTTTTGCTGTAATATAGAAACTAAGTATGTATTGAAGACATCCATGCGCCTTTCAAAATCTATGTGAATTTTCAAACTTCTACATTTTTGGTGAATTTGTGGTTTTAATCAAGCTGATTCCAGCCAATTCTACTATTAAAATTGTACACATGGTGGATATTTGATGAGCTTATTACAGTATTATCATGTTTGAATATGAATATGGTTACTTTTTGGCCAACAACATAATAAAAGCATTTCCACTCCATGACAGATTTTAAACAGCATTCAGATGTTCATATTGGGAAATAAAATGTGCATAAAGTGTGATTAACAGCTAACAAAATAAAAAAATATATAGTTTTTAAAATACCTACTTTTTGTTTAAAGTTGAAAAGTAGCAAATTCTTTTAGCTGCTTCTGTCAATCACATGACCCTCTCATTGCACATTAGTGATCCCTCAAGAGCTGTCCATCTTTCACCACAGTGTTTAAAAAAAACCCCTAAGTCTAAATTACTGCATTGCTACAATAACTGTGTACCTCTGTATAGCCCCCAGCCTCTAGGCTAAAGTTTGCCCAGAGTAGTGTGTAGTTTCTAGCAAGAGCAACTTTTTTCTTATGCAAATGAAAGCCCTGTGTTGCCAGAGTGTAATAAATGCTAATTTCACCACATTTAACTTATGCTGATGCTAATTATTGTCAGCGCTAACAGCTCAATGTGACAGCAGGTTGTCCAGTGCTAATGCTGCAGGTAGTTATGCCACAGCACAGTAGGGTTGATTGGAGCACAGATGTTGAGAAACTTGGTAGAATGGTTCATAAGGTGTTTTCCTGAGGTAGGTAGGAGACTGTAAATAAAAATGCCAGATCATTTGGGTAATTGACTTTAAAGCATCCTCAACTTGGTATCTGAAACAGGGGTATGCCTAAACATGGTCAACTTTCACTGTAGAAACTGAGCTCATTAAAACATAATTTGTGATAAACTGCAACCAGCTTGGTTCTTCCAGGAGGAACAGGCCATGAAAGGTAGTCCTGCTCACTTCTGCTTAGCAAACATGGAGTGACATCATATTTAACAACTGACTGCACACAAAGACAAGCACATCTGTCTGTTTGTGTGAGTGTGTGTGTGTGGGGGGGGTGTGTCATTCCCATACTGTATGTTTAGAAAATGTTAGCCAGGTAGCTTATACATACAGAAATGTAACTTAAGTGAGAAAAATGCGGCAGTTAGAAGTCAACATACTAGTAAATATTTGGAAATGACTTTGGAACCAATACATGAACAGCTTGTCTTACACAAGCTGGGGGTCAGAGCAAATATACTCATATTTTTAACATATGGAGGACCTGCCAGAAACAAGCACTTTAGGCCTTGACCCATGTTTTAAACACTGGCTTAAATTATTTAAATGGCTCCAGATTTAGACTATAGTTGGCTAAATCTGATGGATGGACATTCCAGCATTCAACCAGTGATATAATGACATCCAACTATTAGCCATTACTCTGAATATTAATATATTCTTCGAGCTGGAAATATAACACTGTTGCTTAAATATAGTCTGCATTTTCCAGATTGCATTATATCTGTCATTATTTGGCTTTTTATGTGATTTTTCTACAGCATTTGCTGTGACAAGCGGGCCCAGGGTTCTGGTGCTTGGCTATTCAGATAGGAAGCCAGTCCCACAGTCTGAGCCAGCTGCTTGTTGACTGCCCAATCTGATAGGCCTGACTGATAGAGCGCTTCCAACACACACACACACACACACACACACACATACACACACACACACACACACACAGACACACACAAGATATGAAAGATAGTCAAATACTCAGTCCACTCTTTTAATGTAAAGCATGTCAGCAATATAATCTCTTTCTCTCTCTCTCTCTCTCTTTTGGTTTCTCTCTCACACACATATACACATGCACAAATACCAGAGAAGAAACAACATCTGCGGCATCTGGCCAATCAAAGCTTTGATCTGAGGTCACATCACAGCCATTATGGAGAAACGTCATCTGCCCTCAGTCATGTGTTGTTTGTTCTCCCAAAATCAAGCTCAGGAGGGAAACACAGCATGTCCCTTTTTCAAGAACAAACTCAGTGTTCTGTACCGTGGCCTTTTTTGCACACTCACACACTGAATACACACCTAACACACACCATACACATGTTGGACCTCTACTCTACTACATTCCCTCTCTGTTTTCTTTGTGTCACTCCCTTTTTTTGTCTCCTTTGCTTTCATTCAGTTGCTGTCACTCACCGTGTCTTTGTGTTGCTCTGCTGTCTGTTTCTTGCCTGTCTTGTGCATCTGTGTTGAAGTTAGAGTGTTTGTGTGTGTGCATGCAAAGTGTGTGTGACTTTACCTCTAAGTCAGGCATCTGTTGGCTATCAGAGTTAATCACCCAAGCTTCCTATTACTGCCTGTGACACACAAGCTCACGCAAACACACACAATGAAGAAACAAAAGCAGCACAGACACATACACACACACACAAAGCATTTATTGGAACATGGCAGCACATTAAAACGTGTTGGAAAGAAACATGGACGACACAAAGTTGGTCAAAGTGTTAGGGATGAATAAATTGAGGGCAGTGAGAGGCCACCGGATGAAAAAAAGAACGAAAAGGGATGACAGTGCAGAGGAATGCAGGAAGGTGGCAGGATGTGTAAAAATGGGCTATCACACATTTGGGCATTGAAGAAAAGAAGGACTTAAATTGACACCGCTGTACTGCTTAAATGGATGTGAACAGGAGGTGTGAAATGCCTGGGGAGTGTTCATTTGGTGCACTTGAGGCAGGTGAATGAGTCAGAAAACTCATGAAAACAAACACACCAGGCTGCCCACAGTAGAGTGAGCATTTCAGATGAATTCATGTTGGATGAAGTCAAAAATTACAGATCAAATATGCCATACAATCACCCACATTTGGATCATGTGGAGGTTCAAAACGTGATATACATATATATAAGCAGAGGTCAGAGTCAAAGTCAGGTTTAGCTGCCTGAGGGGTGTACTATTATACCACAAGCTCTGTGATTTGGACAAAGACTTTTTGTGGTCAGGGTTAGCAGTAATTTGCAGGGCTGAGTCAAGGCAGGGCTGTCCTGTCGGGGAGGACAGGTCAGGGCCTGGAAATGATAAATCCACTTATGAAAGTAAGACAGGGAGAGGCAGACAGGCAGCTCTGCTCTGTTCTTTTCCACTAACACTCTGCTGCCTTCTGTAGTCTCTGAGCTGAGCTACACCATAGCCAGTCCAGCAACTTGATGAGCTGCTGCCGGTTTGCAGGTGAAAGAGTAGATATTATTGTTAATCGTATATTTGTTTTTCCATTTGGGGTAAAAGTCAAAAGCACAGTTTTATTATTATTATCTCCTGCGCTGTATCCTATGTTTCCTTTTCATCGGGTTCCTGACAGTTTTTGCTCAGGGTTGGCTGTCTCGGTTTGCAGTAAAACTTTCCATTATTGATTAGCAAAGCCGTAATGTGACTTTGTCCTCACCGTGAGCAGGAATGAGCCATGTCGTGCAATACAGCTCCTGCAGAGTTGTCAGACTCTGTGGAAACAGCTGTATTCCATCTGAACTGTTTACTGTCAAATAGACAAGGTCAAGACACCTGGTACACTTTGTATGTGTCTGTCCCTCTTTCTACCTCCGTCTGTCTTTTTATAACACTCTACTCCCACCTCTCATCTGGAGTCATGTTCTCCATTTCCTTCTCTTGTATTGAGGTTTACAGTGCAAGGTTCACATTCAAAGAGCTGCAGTGAGAGTTTTGTCATGTATTTTTCATTGCATAGCTCATATCAACTGTGTTTGCTTGTGTCCACATTTGGTTTGTTAGAACTCAAAGGCAAGCATTTTGACAGAGTGCACACAAAAAAAACAATTTGTGAAGAATTAAGTGGTACTGTTGAATAAAATAGTAGATATTTTATTGTGTGTAACATGTTTGTAATGAAATAATCATAACATTTTATCATTTAACAGCATGCAGTAGACAGGAAACTGCATGTAATGTATGTCAGGTTTATCAGGTGATCACTTTCATTTGTCTGATGTTGCGGGTGTCATCTCCTGCCTCCCTCCTCCCTCGGTGTGGTACATTTGCGAGTGTGTTTGTCCTGAGTCGTCTTTACGGCTGCCAGATACCTGATTTCGCAATATATGGATAGGGGTTTTTTTTGTTTTTTTTATCATTGTTACTACAGCAGCTACAGCTTTGGTGCTGTGGGAAAAAAACAGCATCATTTTCCCACCAAAGGCACACACACACATTTGAAAATACACAACCCCGTCACATGAATTTAATCATTGAATTCATTAATGAGGAAACATTTGGTTTTGAGATTTCAAATGTGGTTAAAATGCATTAATGAAGTCAGTTTGAGTGTGTGGGTTTTGATTTGGTTCTGAAAGCTTCTCTATGTCAGAAATAAGCAGACAGAACGATGCAGTCAGGCATGCTGACATTGCCAGAGGGCTTCCGAGAAGGCCCAGCGTGGAATAAAAACTGGTCTTACTGTCCACTGTCTCTTCAGCCCCACACACACTCAAAAACAGACATACACACACGCAGCTTCCCTCAGTTGTACTGCTCCCCGCTGGGATCAATGCAAGCAGCTGTGCAAGCAGTGCAGACATAGTAAATCAGAATTTTCTCCTAATGGATCTGCTTGCTTAAATAAATGTGTGAATGAAAAAGAAAACTTGCCTGGGAGAAAAGGAAAGTATTTGTCAAAATCAAATAAGTGCAAACAACCAAAATAAAACAGGAAGATTTAAAAAAATATATATATTTCTAATGCAATGGAGAAATGTAGTTTTCCACATAAATTCAGAATTATTAATATAAAGAAAATGATTGTATTACAAATAAGTCAAGTAGAGCTACTTTAATTTGTTTCATTTTCTCATTATTTATAAGTTATTTAAAAAACTCAAACACAATAATTTAATTATTAATTTACTTACCTATTTTTTCTCCCATTTTTACTTTCATTCTTCATCAGAACATCAATTATTACTTTTAATCAATGCTTACTTCGTCTTTTTTTTTTTTTACATCATATGAAAAACTATTGTTGAAGTCGGTATGTGAATCTCCTCTCTTAGCGTGCTCACTCACTCAGCTTTGATTGGGTGGAGAGAGTAACACCATAGCAACAGCCAGCTGATGGATTAAAGCCCTAATTGGGAAGAGAAAGTCACTGTGATTACACACACACACACACACACACGCACACGCACACGCACACACATGCGCATACATGCACACACACACACACACACACGCGCATACATGCACACACACACACACACACACACACACACACACACACACTCTGTGTCACTTGATTAAAAGGAAACGGAAGCCAGAAGACAAGTTACTTTCTCTTTCTGTGCGTCAGTGTTGCCATTTAGTTTACCCCCCACATACAAACACACACACTCATCAGACTGTCATTTACTCAGATATACACTGTAGGAATCAAACATGGAGGCTTCTCCCTTGGCTCCCACTGTAGTATTAACGAAGGGTAGATGCAGAGTTTTCCCCATGCCACTCCATCATCTGTGTTAATCAGCACCGTGTGGAGCCACTCCACATTCATTACTCCTTGATTAATCCATTAATTATGAGTAAACTCTGTTCGATTGTCACTGAACAATATGAGTGTGTGTGTGAGAATGCAATCAAGAGCATTTTCTTACCATTCGGTATAAGTGCACATTCTGTTAGTGCGACTGTGTGCGCATACATAAAGGTTTACATTATGTGTACGTTTATTTATTACGTTATGTATGGAAATGTTGGTAGCTATACACATTATTCTTTCGTATGCGTGCATGTGTGTGTGTGTGTGCTGAATACATTATTAAGCAAGTTTGAATGTAATTTGCAGTGGGCTAATAGAAAGTGGTCGTGCGGGCAGGCCTAGCCATGCATTACAAATCACTACAGTCGGCCTGCTCATTCTTCAAGGTGACATTCAGGTCTAATAATTCACCTGAAAAGGTGTGTGTGAGGGTATGTGATCTCCAATTTCACATCTGTCTCAGAGAAATCTCGTGGAATTGTTGAAAATAGCAATGACACACCTTACACAAGAAATGTGTCATTTAGAAATAGACTTAACAGTATCAACATATATAACTGTTAAAGACATAACTTTCAATTAGAATTGGATAATGGAATTTATCATTTAACATTTTGACATTAGTCTTTCAACAACTGTAATCCAATTTTAATACATGTTCCATATTTTTTGTGAATTTAGCAAGTGGCTAAATGTCCTCCCAAGAACAGCACTTGGATGCATTTGACTCGATTGTCTCCCATGTGTGTATTTTCATTAAGAGTGAGCTCGTTTTATTTTGTTTTTGCAATAATTGAACCAGCAGAATAATCCAGCAATCCATTTTCTGCTTCTTATCTGGCAGCAGGCAAAGCAAGGTAGTCCAGACATCTTTCTCCTGCAGCTACATACATCCTCCAGCTCTTCTAAGTGTGCAGCAAGGGTTTCTCAAGCCATGTTCTATGTAATCCGTCCAGCATGTTCTGTGCTTGCCCTGGGGTCTCCTTCCACTTAGATATGGATTATGGATGCCTCAGAGAGAATGGAGCATGAGAAGCAGGTATTTCTTTTAGCCACATGAATCCATGCTTTCAGTCTTTACCTCAACAAGGTAACAAGGTACCTCAACTGAACAACCAAATTTGTCTTGACCTTGCACTCCAGAGAGACCCATGGAAGCATTTTCTAATAAAGTGCGTCTACCAGCAGTAATCAGCAAGCCAATATAATTTGTCTGTGTTTTCCAAAACTGTTATAAATCACTGTTAAAAATAATTGTTTTATGGTGTGACAATGCTGTTAGGGCCTGGTTAGGTTTAGGCACAAAAACACTGGGTTAGGGTTAGAGAGAGATCATAGTTGACAGTCAAATGTAACTATAGGCCATTTTTGGTGACTGACATTATGACCCATTCTGAAGCTAGCTGTAACTTCACCTTCACACTCCAGCTCCCTATTGACCACAACAGTCACCTCACACCTCAGTCACATCACCATATCAGTCCTCCTGTCAAACGCACAAGACCAAAACCCTAAAAACTCCTTCACTGGCATGGTGAAGGTTTAACTGCATCATACAGAGCACAGACGTATCTAAAATGCAGAGACTGAGGCAGAATAGCTGATTAATGATCTTTACTTCAGCAGTCAAGTAACAGACTGGCATGAATCACTGAACATAGACAATGACCTAACAAGCTAAGAGAAGAGACACACAGGGGACTAATCACAAAACAAGGCACAGCCGGGGTGAGCAGGGACCAGAATAAGGAGAGAACATGAAGATTATGTAACAAGGTGATAGAGAGGTGTGGCAGGCAAATCACAGAGCAAGGAGACAAGGCTAATGCAGGGCAGGTGTGGAGGGAAAGTGTGAAGGGAAAAGCAGGCAAGGGACCCAAGTGGAAAAACATAGAGGGAACTAAAAGCCCAGAAATAAAATCCTCTCTTCAATACGTCACACTTACACTTTTAAACTCACACTAAACATCCTCCTTCTGTCCATCTACAGATTCCCCTTTAATCTATCCATTAATATCAATAGAGATCAGCTCAATTTACACAGAGAGCCTCTATGGCATTGTAAGAGCACAAAGCAGGAGTAAATGGTCAATTCATCTTGATATTAAAAGTATCTGTCCTTCTCCCACTCAGTCTAAACTTAACATCACAGGGAGAAAAAGCTGAGGGTCTCTGGTGGATTGGTGGATAATGGCAGCTGAGGAACATAGAGCCAGGCTGGAGCAGAACCATAACAGAATACCTAATTTGGAATGAATATTTGACTGTCTTGTCTTCTGCTTGTGCATTGGCACAGATGTATCAGCTGACTGACTATATTAAACGCTGCAGCAAGCGGAAACTAGAATGCTAATAGATTTGCCCGTCTTTGTTCTATCTCTTTTCTCTGTCATCTTTCTGTCAGTTTGTCTCTTTCCTTTCTTCGTTTCATCATCTTTTGTTTTACTCTTTCCTGTCTTTCTTCTCATCTTTCTCTTCCACCACCACCCTGTTTTCTCTCACCCCCCCTTTTCTCTCTCTAGCGGTGGATTATTTTTGGGCTGCATGGTTAATTTCAGTAGGAAGTCATGCTCGGTGCCAGGGAAAGTGGAACGCATATGAAGAAGCCAAAAGACAAACAGAGACATCAAAAAGCTTCTCTTTTTTAACATCTCAGCAAGACGCTGAAGTTCTGTCTCCTCCTCGTGTGTGTGTTTGTATTTTCTAAGCATGACATAGTG
The DNA here is from genome assembly GCF_027409825.1 of Scomber japonicus. Taxonomy (NCBI): domain Eukaryota; kingdom Metazoa; phylum Chordata; class Actinopteri; order Scombriformes; family Scombridae; genus Scomber; species Scomber japonicus. The sequence goes on along the minus strand of NC_070600.1, from coordinate 14,165,507 downwards.
GAATTTTTTGGTTTGTTTGTAGCTAGGTAATGTGATTAAAATCTCTCCTTTTTTGAGCAGCAATACTTTAAAAAATGGTCCCTAGCATTTCAAAAACAAAAGCCCACATCACAGATTAGTAATAAAGCAGCGCTGCATGTCTAGCCTGTAAATCCTGACAGCCTCAATCCCAGCCTCGGTTAAAATGTGTCCATCAACCACTGTGTGACATGCAAAAGTGTCCTTGAGCAAGACACTGACACCCCACTTAATCACAGTAATTTACTTTGTACAAGGAGCGTCAATTAAATGCCTTGAATGAACTACATCAGTTTCATTGCCACATCCAGGATAGGTTTTTTTTTCATTCAGCAGCACCAAACTTTCAGATATAAGAAATGTGTGTTTTCAATAATTGAGCTGGCAGCGAGCCAGATGATGATGAATGCTGGTGATCCTGTCAACAGTTAGAGAGGTCTGACAGTCTGAGTGGAGACAGCAGATTATACTGTATTACAGGCAAAGAGGATGATGGTAGTTATTAATTTAATAACAGCTAATGGAAAGATGGTGTGTGTATGTGTGTGTGCAGTATTTGAGAAGATGGTGTGTGTATTTATCATGTGTATATGTGTCCTTTGTGTGTCCTTGTGCATTTTGGGCGCATGTGTTTATGTGTTTATTCCCTGCCGGTTAATGCTAGCTCTGCTTACGGCTGTGGCTCAGCAGCTCAGCTTATTACTGACTCTTTCAGTGTGTGTGTGTGTGTGTGTGTGTGTGTGTATGTGTGTGTGAGTGACAGCCACAGGTTACACTTTAGATGGTCTCCGTATGTAGGCAGCACATGATCGGCTTAGGGTACAATACACTGCAGGGGACACACACACACACACACACACACACACACACACACACACACACACACACACACACACACACACACTCACGCACACACACACAGGTGTTAATATCCTCATGGGCAGGTCTGACTCACGCAATCTACTCTCTCTCTCTTTAACTTGGTGACTCACAGAGAGGTAGATTGCCCTCAGGTATCATGAGGTAAGATGAATAATTCACCCTAAGGACCCCTGCCCCTCTCTCTGTCTCTCTCTCTCTGCCCTTTCTCTCACCCTCCCTCTCTCACCCAGACTGTCTCTCTCTCTCTCTCTTATTTTTCCTTTCTCCTCCTCCCATAATTAGTCTCTGTGTGTGAGGGAAGTGGCAGCATATGTTGCACTGAATCAGACACAGAGAAGCAGACAGAGAGCTTTAAGGAATAAAGAGGAAAAGAAAACGCTGGTAAAAAAGAAATAAATAAATGAATAACTATAAGGACAGACAAAGGAAGCAAGAAAAAAAAGGGACCATATAAGTGGCAAAATACACATAGAGAAAGGAAGAGAGACCCTATAGAAGTAGGCAGGTAAAGTTGTCTGTCTCTCTCTTGTGCCCAGCAGACCATGACCACTAAGGGAAACAAAAAGCAATACACACAATTCAATATCTTGTTTCCTCAGTGCTAAGATACAGAGAGAGACAGAGTAATAGAATAATAACAACTGAGCCAGTAAGTTATGTTTGGACGATTGTCAAAATACACATTTACAGTCAAACCTGGCACACAAAGCAGCTGGGCTCATTTGAAATTCTTACTGTTTGGGGGTTTCGAAATCAACATTAGCCCATTATCCCTGTGTGGAAAAAAACTGAGTGTTGAATCAGCCTCAATTTTTGCTGTAGCTCAGTTCAGCTTCTTCCTAGGTGTTACAGTGGCCAATCAAATTCATACAAGCACTCATTTCTGGTAGACTACTTTGTAACATGAACAGTGTGTTTCTATACTTTAGCTCCAAAATAAAATGACTGCCCCCATGATCAATTCCAGGCCAGTTTTCATCATAATAGACTGTGTTTGGGAATCTGCGTTTAAATTCTTGGATCCATTACTCACACTGGACTTCCTGGATTGTGTTTCATCATCTTACTGGTACCTGAAGCAATATTCTCCACCCACCTTCTGGGTTTGTTTTTCATACAGGCCTTTTTTTAGTTGTTTTTGTTTAGCTTTGAGTGCCATCTGAGGTAGAGTGTAGAATTAAAATGGTAATTGTCACCATTGCATGTTTCAAAAGTGAAATGTTGTCTTATGTGAGTTTTGGTGTCTAATAAGTCGTCAGAGTTATGGATCTTAACCTTAAAAAGGACATCCTGTAGAAACACGCCCCTACTTTTTTCATATGATGCTGTTTTAGGTCTGAATGCAAGTGATCAGGAAATGTATTCAATTGGTTTTACTTTACATTTCTGCTAAAAGCAGGAAGCATGTCTATTTTTTAATAGTAAATTGGTTGCTAGCAAGCACATTTTAAACATGAACTATTTTGACTATTGTGACCACAAGTCTGATTTATTCTTTCATTCATCCAGTAAAATGCTGGCGAAGCACACATGCTCATTTTCCTGCTTTGCATTCACACCTGGGAGCCTCTGTTGTGCATGTTTTGTGGTACAATTAACAAATGAGCCAGGCATGTCTGATATTGGCAAATCATCTATATTAGAAGTCTTGTAATTTCCCTGCCTGCTCATTGTAAGTCATTGTTGATTTAAATGTTGGAAATCTGAAAGACATGATGCTAAACAGCAAAAATGTTTTTTTATTCTTTCTAACTGAAGTCATTTCACAAACCGGAATTTTCATACTTTCACAGATCACAAGTATCATTTTCTCCTTTTTTGATTGGTCTGCTTGTCTAAATCGAACGATCTGCTGCCCTTGTGTTCCCATTTTGAAGCTTTAATGCATCAATAAAATGTCAAATATGAAAGGAAAAGCAAGATAAAAATATCCATTTGGGTGGCTTAAGATGCTATTTCAGTCAGTTTGAACTGCACCTTAGCTTTGAAATCACTTGAAAAGCCTTTTCTGTCATTTTCTCATCCTTATTCATTCAAAGCTCATCTCCAAATGAAAGCACTTTCTCTTTTTATCAGACCTTGGATACTCAAAGATATGCACTTTACGGCAAAGTCACACAAAATATAAGCACAAACACATGCAGCACAAGGTATTACAGTGTGAAAAATAGGTCTAACAGTAACGACAGAGTAGAGAGAGAGAGAGAGAGAGAGAGAGAGAGAGAGAGAGAGAGAGAGAGAGAAAAAATAAAATAAAATAAAAGCGACTGAAACTGAGATTGTTCATTGTCATCATCCTCCGTCCGACTTCTCCATCTCTCCACATTCTGGCAGCGAGTTCAACAAGTTCACTTCCTGCCTGGCTAGGTCCCATCCTCTCCACTGTGACATGATTGGGCAAACAGGTACCATCCTCCCCAACCACTACACATACACACACTTTCTCATTCTCCTCATCCTTTTTTTCCATCATTGTCCAAAAATACCTTTAAAACCAATTAGTGGAATTAATTTCACTTATAGCAAGTTAATTATTTTGTGATGGATTGAAACAGGGAGGAGGTGAGGATGAAAGGGAGGAGAGGAGGACAATGAAAAGAGCAGAGGAACCTGAGAGGAGTCCTCAGGGGAGAGCTAAACTTAGTCTTGCTTTTCAGTCTTTCTGTCTCTTCATCGCTGCTCTGCTTGTTCTTCATCCGATATGTCTGTTTGTCTCTGTTTCTGCCTGTCTGGCATCCTCTCTCTTTCTGCCTTTGGTCTTTTTAATTCTCCCTCTGTACTTCTGCCTTTTTTATGGAGTTACAGTCAAATTTAGTGACGCAAGCTGAAGGACCCCTTTAAAAGAAATTCACTGATAACTCACAACGACAAACTTAATTATTTGGTGCTTGTAAATTACACATTAAGAGTGACTTTGCAAAAGACTTTCCAAAGCTGTGAAACTCTACATTTCTGTGCTGGAGACTCACAGTCTCTTTTTAAGACGTTAACAACTGACTCTACAAGGCCTTTATTGTTAGAGGATTTTCCCAGAATATATAGATTGGTGGAAAAAAGAGAGAGCCAAAATAAAGTCACAAGATGCCAGAGCAGCTTCAATGCTGCTTGTTATAGATTGTATTGGAGGGATGAACACCATATTTCCACAGATACTCTGACATTTGGTATATTGAGGATGGTGGTGGAGAGCCCCATCTGTTGGAATATTGGACAAACCCCAGGTTACGTTTAGTGATTGTAATTGTTCATTCAAAAGTTCTTCTTCATTTCTTTCATATATATTCAATGCCAATGTTGTTAATGCTTTGTTAATACTTTCTCTTATATATCTGCATGACAACTTCAGGTTAGGGGATGATTGTTATAATGGATGGACAAGAGGATCCCTTTAGAAGTCTTTTTTCACCCTGTTAAAGGGCCATTTTGCTGATTTTCAACCTTATCCCTGGCTATTCAAATTAGGGATATAATTTGAAAAACATCTGCTTTTGTGTCTCTGGGGCTCAGCTGCAAAAGCTGTTGTTCTTCTGGCACCGCCATTGTCATTTGACATATATAGTGATGTAGTTGGAGGCAAGGACGAACTGCAGGCTTTTTCAGCTTGAATTTCTAATGTCTGTCTCTGGGTAGCCAGAGGACGAGCTCTAGATGCCACTCAGAAACAAAACTTCTTTGTTTGCTTGTATTGCAAGCTAGTTATGTTTCCAACAGCGAAAAATGGCATCCCAAAATGTAAGTGCAGAAGATGCTATGGATGAGGATACATTTTACCATGTTCTGGCTGGACATTCAATGGTATTTATTTGAACCGGGGTGGCTTTGGAGTTTGGGCATCAGCAGCTTGTGCAAAATGCATACATATGCATGTAGGTACTGCCGGCACAGCTCTTCAAGCAGGAAAACTCAGTCTTTATAGCTTTCTCAGTCAATACAGCATGCACTGAGGAATTCATTGCCTCAATTATCTACATTCACCATAAACACTGATTGAACACCCATATAGAACATGGCAAAATGACCCTTTAAGCTCTTCAATCTGCTCACTATTGTGCAGTGATGAGACTGGTGGAAGGTTGACCTCTGTTTGTTCTGCATCCACTGGTTTACAATGCCATCAAGAGGATGCTGAGCAAGCTTATGCCGTCCACTTTAACACACTCGATGTACTAAAACCTTTGCACAACACAAGACAAGAGCAGATAAATGTTGCACACACAGAGGTCAAACTGCCAATCTTACACTGTTTTACTTGAGCAAAGGAAAAAAGTATCATGAATAGAGAGGCCATTATGTCGTAAAAAAAAAGACTTATGAAACAGCTCAGTCTGGGCCACTGGATATACAGCAAGCTTTATACTTTCTTATTTTATGTGCTTTTGTGTTCCTATGAATCATTGCACTCAATTTTGTTTTAAGCAGTTGTATTGAGTGTATTTTATCTCTTCCAGTAAATGAAGCTCTTCCCTTCTCCTCCTCTTCTCCTCTAACCATTGCACTCGTTAGTGCTTTTCCTGATCTCCCCCCTCTCCCCCTCCCATTCTCTCAGTCTGGGAAGACTTCCAATTCAAAATGCCACATGGCCGCCCAGTATTCCAGATTTTTCTGAGTGGAAGTGTCGAATTCCAGTGGAAATGCTGCTCGGTTGTACTATTACTGCCTTAGTCAAGGAATGCCTCTGGGAAACGCTTCAGCCTGTGTGTGTTTTATCAATTTTGCCATTACTTAAACGGGGCAAACTCATGCAAAATAGAAAGAAAGAAATAACAGAAAACTGAAGAGGAGCATAAACTTTAAACACACACAAAGGCTTCCATACAAAGTGAAGAAAGCATGTGTGCAATGGCCGAGCTGATGGCACTTCAGTCTAAATGTTTACAGTAAGACTCTTTGGTTATGAAAGGAGGAATGCAGGAGGGAGAAAGAAGTCTGTTTGTGGCCAGCTATCTAATAGCTTCATGACTCAGAAATACTGGCACTCGTGAGGTACAATTGTTCTCTCTGTGTGTGTGTGTGCGTGTGTGTGCATGTGTGTATAAGTGTCTTACAGTCAAGGCTTGCACATGAGCGGTAAATGAGAAGTCACTAGCTGTTTATTGAAACATCTAACCTCCCAACCACTTAGTCACACACATATACGACTCATATAGACACACTGTAGCTTTTTACTGTTGTCCCAGAATACCACAATCATGTGTAAACACAGAGACACACACACACACACACACACACACACACTCAGGCAGGGGGTATTTTGTATTGGCCCCTGGGCTCTGTGTTTGTGAGTCAAAAGTGCTCCAAAGAGACTCTTTTCATACCTAGATGATCTGCTCACACCATAACTGCACTATGTGATTGCACAAGCCTGCATATACACTCTCCTCCTGTTTGTGTGTGTGGTTATGTGGTCAGTGTTTGCTGCGAAAAAAGTGAGCAATCATTTACCGCTCATGCTATTCTGTTTGCATGCAAGTTTTTCATTTATTTCCAGTTATTTTGTGTAAAAAGGTTTGAGAAAGAAGCACTTACACTTGCAACAGGACACAGACAGCACCAGTAAATGAGCAAAGATGTGAAATTATGACTTATGTTTAAAAACGAGATTGGTTTTAGTTTGGCAAATTGGAACACTGGGTTGTGTCCCCCCCATCTCTAAACTAGGTATGCACTATGAAAGCAAAGAAAGGCAATAATAATGTGAATGTTATAAACTAATGAAAACTTCATTGTCAAATGAAAATGAATCACTGCTTTGTACTTCATGTTGAAATATATTTTTTTTAAATATCTGTATTCCCCTGTTTGAAATGACCTGTAGGAGATTTCAGGCTATAGTGCCAGAAAAGACATTCAGGTTTGCAAATTCAGATAGAAAATTCAAGTCTTAGGGCTCATACATAACTGTCTGAGTTGATACAACACAAGCAAGGATCCAGTGAAGAGAGAAAAACACAAGTACAGTAAGTGCCATAAAGCTAAGTTAGGCAGTGCACAGAGGCAATGCATAGTGTGTATAGAATGCATAGAAACATTCATGATCTGAATTTTTCTTTCTTGGATCACAACTAATGAAACACAGTCTGGTTGGACATTGGGAAGCCTAAATCATCAAGTTGGTTTTTCATCTTTCAACAACAATCTTCAAAAACCTATTTTGATCTACGTTTTTTCAGTTGAATCAATTTTTTAGACAGATTAGATCATTTGAAATGTATAATCAAGCTTAGAAATTGCACCACTTGAAATTCTCTGGAAATTTCAGAGCAGGAAATCAATTTATCTATTCAATTCTACTGACATTTAATTGAATAAATGGTTTGGTAAAATGTTTCAGTGCAATAAATTCAGTGGTACTAATTGCTTATATGACTCTGAACTGTATATCCTGTTTGCTTCCATACTACCTCAGACAATGTGTCTGTCACATAAGTTGGTATGGGTTCTTAAATGATAAGGAACTAATAAACATCGGGTGATGCCGATTTTGTTTTAAAATGAATAATATTTAATCTTTCATGTGTGTCTGTCTATGCATGTGTGTGTGGTCCTGAGAACACAGCGTGTGCTTGAGGCAAGGTTAATACCATGTAAAATGCAAATAGGACAAACCAGCATGCACATGATCTTAACCAAACACTTCGATTACACAGTGGGAGGGGTCCGTTTAGTTTCAGTGGTGTAACTGTGCGAGGAAAGAAGGCAGAGGAAGACAGTGTGTGACACAAAGAAAGAAAAGGAGAAAAAGAGAGAGAAAGCAAAATGGAGAGAGGAAGAGTCTCAGAGAGAACGAGAAAAAGGGAAAGTTAGATGTGCTACGAAAGAAAGATGATGCTGCTGGAGTGCTTGAGGATGACTCATCCATAAGCTAGTGATGCCTCACGAACACACACACACACACACACACACACACACACACACACACACAGAAATACACACAGAATCCTGAATCCTCACACACATATTACACACAAATATTTAGTCATACGCTTGAACACATAAGCAAACACACATTCATACACACACCAGGTACACCAGTCATCCATTAGTCTGATACTGATTCATCAAGACATGCGTGTTGGTTCAGCATCTTGTTCCTAATGAGCCAAAATGGTCGCTGCCGCGCCACACTTTCCAGGCCAGCGCGGGGAACGGCCCCAGGGGCAGAGAAACTGGGCGAGAGGAAGGATCAGAGGGGCTGGATTTAAATGGAGCTCATTAGCTCATGGTAGCCATGAGAGGTCCCAGCACACTGAGGAGAAACCCACACATACACACACACTCACAGGCATGCATGCATGCAAACACAGATGGAGTGTCTTACAGAGTTATGTATGGTGGACAGACAGTTTATAAAGCAAGGCAGGAAAAGAAAAGGGACAACAGAGAAGGCAGGGAGTCAAGGAAATGGGGAAACAGAGAAAAAAAAGGAAATGGATCAGTGAGTTTTGGTGGTGATGGGATAACTGGTAAGGCAGCAAGCACTGCAGATGGCACAGACTTGTGTGTGTATTTGTGCGTGTGTTTTTGGCCAGTCGAATCCCCCTTCCCTGCTTGTCCACCCACTCAACATATGTCCTCCTCTCCTCTCCTCTCCTCTCCTCTCTTCTTACAATCCCCCTAATCATCATATATTGTGTTGTGTCATTTTATTCAGTTATCTGCATGAGTATGAATGTGGGTGGTATGGGCGTTTGTGTCGCAGAGAGTGCCCTTCGTGCTCCACTTCAGCGCTTTCTGATGTATTTATATACACAAACACACACACACACACACACACACACACACACACACACAGTGCCTTTTTCACAGCCAAACTCTCATCAAAGGGGTGTTTGATTTCTTCCTCTGTTGCCCAGGCCCCACACGTCCCAGTGGAGTGGGGCATAAAGAGCAGGGAGGGGCTGAGCCATAAACCAAACACCCACTAAGCCTCAGAACTGTAAATCTGAAGGGGGAAAAAACGTATTAGAGGCCTTGTATTCGTCAGTCAAACATTTAGCTAATCTTTGACGCGGAATTTCACTTCGAATTTGTCATGTGTCTGCTCTACTTTGTCAGGATTTGCGGAAATACAAATGCAGCTAATGTAGAACAGAGATGATATGATATTTAAAACATGTGCTTTTGCTTCGGCACTTTCTTTTTTTCATACAGTGATGCCATTGAATGTGATTGATTGTAGATGATAATGGAGCTAATATGATGTTCTTATGGCTCACTCCAAGCTAAAAGATTAGTAGAAACAACAAACTAATTGCACAATTGGCTCTCAGAATGAAAAAAAAAAAATCAAGGCTTCCAACATGTTTTACTGTTTTTAACAGTCTCAGCTGCCACTCAGGGTAATAGTTTCTTGTAGGAAACTGGTTGAGATGAACAGGTATTTGTGCTACAGCAGTTCTGTAAATATAGTGAGATTATATACACAATATAATTAGTCAATGGGTGTGTTCAGGTGGATTGAAGTTGTTCAAACATTGTTATTTCCACAAACTGAAAGTCAAAGTTTCTTATGATAATGAGCACAGAATAGAGGCAGAGAGGAAACAAGTAACCTCCAAAACCTGCAGCCAGGCCATGACACAGAATCCTAAAACAAACAGGTGCAGTGTACAGTCGAAGAGTGGCAGCAGAACAGTACCTCACATCCCTCTTTTTTTTCTTCACCATTTCATGTCTGCAAGTTGGAGTGTATTAAGTTCCTCATTGATTTACACATTTTCATCCCTGACATACTTATAAAGTGCACCCGGCACCAAGGATAGTTTATTTGATCCATAGTTTAAAAATGGTATTTATTCATCCACTATCTGATGGTTTATAATATTGTCAACTTGTGAACTACCTGTTAAGCTTTTCTTTTTTCTTCTTTTTTTTTGGATTGTTTTTGATTATCTGTTGCACATCTTAAATCAAAAAGGTCCTTCTTTACTACTTCTGTTCCCATGGCCCCACATCTCCTGAAGGGGGGATGCGCATGGTGGGTAGGGCCTGAGTCATAAACCTAATGTTGCCTCCGAGACTGTGGCGATGACGGACTGTCGAGTTAAACCGTGAGGGCACATTCATTAGCGTTTTACTGCGTTGTAGTCTCGTCAGATAATCACAGGCGCGCACACAGACACAGACACGCTTTAATGGCACTAAACAAGAAAACAGTTGGAGGATTGTGTATGTTTGTGAAAAACAGTCACAAACACACAAGACATTACCGCACATGTGCTTCAGTTGATGGATCCCTGGAGTATTGTACCTCAGAAAACAACTTTGCTCTGCGTCTGTATATCTCTGAGATCATGTACACACACACACACACACACACACACACAAATGTATCTGTACCACCTATGAGGACACTTATTGACTCAACAGTAAAATGGCGTCACCTCCACTCCCCTCTCCTCTGTCGATGAAGGTTTTATTGAAGGAGACTTAATAGTGGTTGATCGTAGTTTCATTTATAGTCTCAGGGCCATCTGTATTTTGCGGAGGATCTGCTAATAATGACAAGTGTTTCGAGAGGAATTTTATGGCGTGTTCTCCTTAATGACTATAGTAGCAGAACATAGTTATTAACCATTTTACGATACTTTTGATTTGCAGTGCAATATTCTGCCTTTGTCCTTTTTCTTCAATAAATGAGTGTCACAATTTAAACTGCCTGTATGTACTGTAGCTTCCATTCTATTTTCTTAAATCAACTGAGAGTTTTTAGATCATGTGAACCCTTTTCTATTGTTTCATGGACTCACTTTCTCATCCCATCCTGCTTTTAAATCTCAAAAAGGATACAAACGACTAAATATGTCTGTATTTCTCATGTTTCTTCTCCTGGTTGTTTGAACTTTTCATCCATCGAAACGAAATGCTGACTGAGTACTGAATCGGGTGTTAAATGATGGAAAATTGGAGCGGACAGAATTGGTGAACACAACACAAACACAGGTGATAAAGAAGAACTAGAAATAGATTTGAAGCAGGATATGCAGAGTCCCTTTGCACAAGAGTTTGTCAAATTTGGCTAGATGTGATCATTTTTCTTTTTCACTTGTGCCAAAAAGCAGCTATCAGTAACTACAAGTCCTGTACAAAATCATCCTAATTCAAATACAAATCATTCAGGATATCATGGTGCTATAGTTCACACCGAGACACATTTCAAAAGGACAATTGCACAACAGTGACAGTGCAGGTCATAATATGTACAAGACGTAACAGTTCATTATGCATAAGACATCATCATACTGTAACTGTATATGCATTCAGTCACTCTGTGTCTTCAGGCTGAATGGCTGCGGCTGAGGTATGGTGACAGCATCAGTGCATCATGAGGCTGTCATAGTAAGCCTGATTATGCATGAATTTGACTCCTGAGGCGAAAATCCCCTAACACATTAGTAAGGCTTTTATAAAAATTCATGCATAACAAACAGTACATTCCATGATGCTGTTAAAGAAGGGCCGAGGAGCTAATGGCTAATCACATGGCCGAGCCGAACATTTTTTAAGAGATTCAGACATGAGTGCTGGTGTTATAAAATGCAACGTATTTCAACAAGAGCATGAAACTATTGAGGGAAAATATTGAGGGGTAGAATTTCCACTGACATTTGAAGTATTATAAAAACATACAGTACATTTAGGATAATGTTAATTGCAAGTAGGTTAACAAAAAAAAGATCAGAGACCATAAAATGTGTATGTATGTATGTATGTACATCCAAGAGAATGCAACTCAGGGAACTTTGCCATTTCTAATTTTCTGGATGTTCACCTCTGAGTGCTGCTGTAATGAACAGTCTGTAAGTGTAACCCAGCTAAAGGGCAAGAAATAAATACTGTGAAGTGATTCAATGAGCATCTGATCAGTGGTGACTCTTGTGAGACGGGACTGCATGACTATACTCTGTTGTACTGGTGTTAACAAGGGTGTAAGGGAGATTCAGTTATTTGCAAAACTATTGTAGCTAAGGTCACAGGAATATGTTGATGTATGAGTTTAAGTTGATTGTCAGTGTTTTCTTTAGTGGTGCATTCAAGATATGTCAGTGACTGTCCCGGTATGTCCTTGTGACATCTTTTTTGTGACATATGCTGCTGTATATTATTCAGTACAGTATATGCTCTTCAAACACTGCAGTGATGCACAACCTGCATAAGATAATGAGGAGGTAATACTGACATAATGCCAAAACTAAATTAATAATCCATGTTGCATACAGCTTTTTTTCACTTTGCTTGAGATTGGGATATTCATGCAATCAGGACTTAATGATTATTACTACAAGACATGTTTTGCATGTTATGTCAATACACTGTATAGTATTTCTAATCATTTTGCAGGCCTTTTGATTGCTTCCTGCTCCATCTCACATCAGTTTTTTCAAAATATCACATATTGTGTGTGTTTGTCCTGTGGATTTGTGTGTGGACCAGCTGTGTACAGCCTGCTTTTGTTAGCAGAGCCTGAAGAGTCATTAAGGGACACAAAATCATTCTGCTGAAGGAGCTTTCTTTTTTTTGTCCCACAAAGCCCCTAAATCTGCATTTCATTTATAAATAGCTAATATTATAATGTTATGGTGGATAATATTAAAGCTTTGTTTAGAATGATTTATTAATGATGTTATGTTAAACAAGTGGCAGTAGTTTTCAGGCCCAGACTCAGTAGGGACTGCAAAAGTAGCCTGATGCACCAGATGGTTTGTTACACAGAATCATCTGAGAAGTTGTCTTTGGAAACTGTTTGGAAAAAGGCAGGCACTTTCAAAAAAATACTATGCAGGTGATTGGATGAACCTTGCGAGGCAGCTGGATTCGATAGATCACAAGATCATGCGAGAATCCTCATATGCTGATTGGTCTGAACCACTGGTGGTTTGTACACAAGCGCATAACTTGAAGCCTGACGAGATGGATTCTCACATGATCTCATGATGTCATTATCTCGGAAATCCAGCTGCCTTGCAAAGGTAAAAGCTCAGGAGTGTGCAATCTAGACTGACAGACAAAGGGATTCTTGACTGTCTGAGCATGACTGATATAATGCACACATTTGTTAAAATGTATCTGTGTCACAATGGAACTGTAAAAAACAGCAAACTGAATGCGAAGCTGTAAAATATTAATTCTTTGCCCCTTGGATAAACACAAAATATTGATTTTTCAACTTGTTTTGGCCCAGCTACTGTACTGTAAGAAAAACAAAGTTTCCCCTTAGGAGCCTGTTAGATTAAAAATAGCCCAGTTTTATGTATCAAAGTACAGTAACGTTTTAATTTCCTTTTTTCCAAATAAATATAAATCTCCCTTTGAAATGCCATCATAAACACTTCCATTTTGCCATTTGTTAACAATTAAGGAAACCAAATATGTTGCATTAAAAATAGTTTATATGGCTAGAATCATAGCCGGCTGACAAAAGTACTTATTCCACAACGAAGTGTGCCTCTCAGAAATGTACTATATGTCTCCAGCATACATTTGTGTTAGGCTATAAGTCATCAACATAGTACAGAATTGCAATTCCAGTGAGGATAAAGATATCAGCTTATCAGTCACAACTGGGATCTTTTCTCATAAGGTTTGAATCTGTGATGAAAATCAACAAAGGCTCTGTTCAAACTCAAAGTTATTATTATTATTATTATTATTATTATTATCTTGAGATTTCAACACAAAAACACCTCTCTCTTTGAAACTGGAATGAGACTGATGAAGGTGATTGGACTTTTTTTTTCTTTTTGGTGGTGACCCTGGGTTAAACCTGTTTCTCCTTTTTAATCCAAGATTTGTTCCAAGAATGTTCACTACTTCTTTAGCAATGCTCTGCTTCACATTAATAGAGCTCCATTCACTCCATCCTGGCACCTGCCCAGTGCAACCGCAGTCTGCTGGATGATCCCAACTGGAGCAAATGAGAGTTACATTCCTTACTCAAGGGTATAAGAGAGAGTGTTAGTCAATAACTTTTTTTATGCAGCTTTTTCTGGTCTGCTCTTGCATTTTAAAGTGTGACAAGCCTTGTCCTTTACATTCCACTTTAACCTCCTGTTGACTCTGTAGCAGCTGCAACAGTCAGTAGCAACATGTTTTGCTTGTGGCTGCAGTCTTTTTAAAAGTGAGGGTAGTGAGGTGTAGTAGGCAAACAAAGAAACAACCTTGAAAGTGTGATATTTGCCTACATTTTGTCTCATCTGTTATTTTTATTAACATATTGTATAAATTACTTAAAATACACAGTTCCAACAACTGGGAAGAACAGTCACGTAATAGTGACCAAAATATCTAGTGTAGAAATTCTTGCATTGTTGGTAATGTGAAAATTTGATGAACTCACTTATTAGTTCAAAATGTGTTAAAATTGGTCTCTGCAGCTATATTCAGAGTGTTTTTTTCATGGTAACACATCTGTTGTGATGGTTTATTTAAAGTGCACTGAATCATGTCAGCAACATTACAGAAATCACCCATAGAAGCTGACAGACTGGAAAAGTTTCAAACTCAGTTTTCCATATTTAATGTGAAGGGGTGTGTTTACTGGATGAGTTGGGGAAGTAAGCGACTAAATGTGCAAACGATAGTTTGGTGACCAGCCAAAATGGCAGTGTTAGCAGCCAAAGCAGGCATCCATCAGAGGTTGGATTCTGGCTGGTGATATTTTCAAAGCCTAGCCATAGAATCGATACAAAAGCAACAATCAGACAAGAAACAAACATTATATACAGGCAATATGGGTTTTTTTCCATGTGTAAAGAAGACAAAAAAAAATTAGATTACAAAATGCCTAAATCAACTAGCAAGATCAACTATAAGCAGAATGAAATATGTCAAGGTAATTTTGGGACATTTTTACCTTTAAATAGAAAGTCAACAGTAGGTGCCAGGAAATGAGGAGACAAAGAGAGCAACAAAGACCTCCAGACTCAAACTGGAGATTTTATACAGTAGTTCATAGTTGCCTCCTTAAAGCCTCAGACTACCAAGGTGCTTTAGTGTCAAAGTATTGTAACAGTACAAAAGCAGATTATGTTCATTTGCAGTATTAATGTGAAATAACAACAACAAATCATGTGAAAATGTCACAATTGGATTAGCAAGTCTACAGAATGTGTATCATTCAGGATGTGTCCAAGTGTGTAACTCTGCATTCTTGGGTTACAAATCAATGCTATACAGCAGATACTGTAACATGCATGTTTGTTCTATTTCCTCACAGTTGCACAGAACAGTTCAGATAATGATCATTCAAGTCTTTGCTACTGACTTGGAAATACTTTCCTCTTGCTGATCTTTATTATGTTGCTCTCTCCCATATACATATTCCCACTTGCTGTTTGATTTTGTACTGTACAGGTGGTCATGTATGGCTCAGTTGGTTTTGCATAGCAATGACCTTGCCAAGGTTAGGGATTCCATTCAGTGTCACCACACGTACTGAAAATGTATGCAATTACTGTACTGAAAGGCACTCTGGATAAAGGCGTGGTCTGAATGGCATATGTCATTCAATACATATATTAGCATGTATGTTCCTATTACTCATGTAAAGGACAGATATGGAAAAAAGGAAGGGAAAGAAGACCAAGAAAGGAGATAAACAAATTTAAACAAGGCAATATTAAACATGGATTAACAGCCTATGCATGTCACCTCATTAAGAAATACTGTATGTTAACTTGTTTTAACCTTTATTTATATCATATCCTCCTTATCCATTCAGTGTGTTTGTCAAAAAGCAAAAACATAGCGGTCAAATGCATAATTTCTCCAACTAAACATTTTCGGGACCTTAGTATTGTTAAATCTACATTGTAGTTTTTGACCCATCCCTCAATCTTTGCGGCACATAATGTTTTTTTCTTTATAACATGCGGAAATAGAAATTATGTAGAGAGCTTGAACATTGGATGTAAGGAATGATGCAGCGAGAGACAGGTAGAGAGACGGTTCGTATCTAGGTTACTCTGGCCTCACATCTCTCCACTGCAGATGAATATTAATAAGGAGTTATTAATATCTGCTGCCTGCACTGTGTGTGTGAATATGTGTGTATGTGAGGTCGGCATGGAGGCGCAGTGTGAACGAGCCTTAATTCCTCCTCCTCTTGCTTCTCCTCCTTCTCCTCCCTGTTCTACGCAACCTGTATCTCAATCACTCTCGCTCTTCTTTCCTCCTCCTCATGCTCGCTCTGACTTTTCTCTTTTCCCACAAGTTCTTTGTTTTTATCTTCTTTGTTTCTTTCCTTTGCCCTCACTTGCATCACCCCCACATTCATTCTACCTGTCTAACACGGCTCCATATGTTTCAAGCAGGGATGCTGATGTTGATGTTGGCACTGCTTTTGTTATTTATCATAGCAGAGTGACTTAATTTTCAGCTATCTGATACATTTCAACAATTAGAATGAAGAAAATGTAATCATCAAATTGTAGTTTACAGCAATGGATTAGATCATGACTCTGTACCTGTATGTACTAAGCTGCTCGTACAAAGCAATGACATCAGCATTAAAACTAGTATTGCTGGCGTCACCCATTTTTGGCAGTGGGTTGTACCGTCTGTCATTTAGATGACATTTGTTACATTTACTGCCTGCCTTCGATCCTTACAATCTTAACGGTTGGCTATTTTAAGACTTTAAACTGTTGCATTCATGTTTTTATATCTAGTCTAAGTAAAGAAAAGATGCAAGATTAAAGGGGTTTTGGTTAAATGTTGAAAAAGTACTATAGAAACATAATTTTGAGGAGATGGGGTTGGGTGTCCAAGTGGTGAGAGATTTGAAAGTATAATGAGGTGTGTTTCAAATTAAATGAAAGCACTTGAAAACAATATTCTGAAGTCATATTTTTAGGTTGGGTCTAAAGACTTTCACTTAGCACTGAACTCAATATTGCACCCTGCCATTCAAAAATAAGATTTGGCTCAGACTATTCAACTAGCCAGAAGGAGGGATCTGATTCGACTTCTGAAGAATGAAATCTCTTAAAACTGTTCAGTCTTATCTTTAGCTCAAAGTTATCCCTCTGATGATTTACTGTAGTTTGTCATTGTTATAGCAATTGTCACTTAAATAGGGATGAATGACAATTAGCTGCATTTTATGGTCCCTGTGAGCTGCTTTGATTAATTTGCCATTGCGATGATTTTACAACATAAGATGGGGAGAACATGCAATCTTGCAAGACAATGAAAATTCAATTATTTCATTATTTGTCCCTCTGTAACATCACTTGGTCAGCCACACTTTTAATTTTCTTAAACAACAATCTTGATTTTGTAGCATTAAAATATTTTCTTATTTCTTATATGCTTCAAATACATACAGTCCATCCTCACTGACCTCCTGGGAGTATGAAAGCAACAACCAATCAGTGCTTCAGAACTATGATTGACAGCTCGTGGGCCCCGGCTGGGCTGTAATAAACCAGAGAGTCCAGATGTGACAGTGAGCAATGTGCTGTTGAATACCGACCACAAGTGCATAACTCATACACTCTTATTCCCATGGCATGTTACCGCCATATCTCATGTGTGGAGGAGCGTGCACATGAACACGCGCAGACTTCCTCATTTTCCCCTACACTTCACTTTCCACCTCAAGCAGTATGTTACAGTTTAATGAATAAATCCATATACGATTGGGGTTTTTTAGCCAGCATCCGCAGCTATGAAATGTGCCAGGGCAATGAGACTCTTGCGGAAAATGAATGTTGAGTAGCACAAATACCTGTAGCTATTTTGTTGTCGGGCTGACCTCATTTATAACAAAAAAAGTAAATGTGCTTGCTATCACCTCTTTATGTCGACAGGGCAAAATAGGACAAACAACCTCGACTTTTAAAGGCAGAGGTGTGTTTATCACTTGGTAGCATTCAGATAAATGAGAAGCACTTCATTTTCAATGTACAGTAAATGAGCAGAAATCTCCCTTGACAACAGGCCATCCATTTGTCCATTAATGGTGAATATTCTGCCTGAGTGAACATATAGTATGATAAGTTTTCAATTTGTTTTGTTGTCATGTTTGTTTAGCCAGCCTCTTTGGTCCGATCACATGCATGTAATTTGCCGCTTCATGTGTTTTTCTTGTAAATCTCATGCATGTCCTGCTCATGCTGTGAAAGCTTTCTGTGTGTGTGTGCCTGTGTCGGTGTCAGTGCATACTGTAATCGTCTGCTGAGAGGGTCATAGATCAAGGGGACCAAATGTGTGCCTGCGTTTGTGTGTGTACGCGCGTTTGTGTTGTCTTTCGAGGGGAGCAGGTGTATATGTGTGCATGAGTGTGTGCTTGTATGTGTGTGTGTGTGTGTGTCAAGGGGAGCAGGTGTGTCTGTGTGGTGTGCTCACTCGGCCACATAATGGGCACATATGGACGGAGCAAGAGACAAATGAGAAGCAGGCACATGCGCACACAAAACACACACAGGCCATGTGTTTGTGTGCGCATACAGAATTCATGCACATTCATGTACACATCTGATACAGAAGAGCCCTCATTCTGCTTTTGGGTTTGTACACACACTTTTTGCGTGTGTGTGAGTGAGAGAGAGTAAGTGGATGACACATAAACTGGATAAAAATAGTATTATGCTTATAAGTGGTATGTATGATGACAATGATACTGAGGGTTAAGTATGATGGGATGACAGACAAACCCTAAAAAAAAAACAGAAGCACTGGCAATCACAGCTGTACTGCCAAAAAATGAAACAAGACCTCACATCCATAATGCCGTTTCATGCTTTATTTTTAGACCGATTTAGAATCCGCAGCCTTTATGATAAAAAAAAAAAAGGTTGTTAAAGGCAAGCGAGGAAGCAACTGTCTTGTGGATCCAATTGGCGACGGACTAGCTACTTTTTTTCTCAGCTACACAGAGAGTCGAAAGCAAGGGAGAGAATAATTGTCAGCTATTTGAAAATGACAGTGAAGTGATGAGAGAAAGAGTGAGAAGCAGTGAAGCAAGAGAGATAGA
The DNA here is from genome assembly GCF_027409825.1 of Scomber japonicus. Classification (NCBI taxonomy): domain Eukaryota; kingdom Metazoa; phylum Chordata; class Actinopteri; order Scombriformes; family Scombridae; genus Scomber; species Scomber japonicus. The sequence continues at coordinate 14,146,630 of NC_070600.1, read as the reverse complement.
GAAAAATGAAGAGATGAGGAGGGGTAGATTGATAGAGGAAGGAGGAAGGGAGCGCGGCTGAAAATGAACTTGTCCTGCTGCTAGAGAGTCAATGGAGGGAGTGACAGCTATATAGATTAGAGAGAAAAGAGGGAGACGAGGAAGAGTGGTATAGGGAGGAGGAGGAGGAGGAGGAGTGGGTGACTGTTAATAGGTACGGAGGGATGAAGAGGAAGTAGATGATGGAACGAGAGAACAGAAGGGTAGAGGAGAGAAGAAGGTTGCGATTGACTGTTAGGTAGGGAAGGGGAGATGGATGAGGGGTTTGGGAATGATGACGAAGAGGAGGAAAAAAGGAAGGGGAGGATAAGAGAGATGTAGGACTCGAGGAGGCAGAGAGAGAGAGAGGAAAAAAGAGGTACAGTAGAGAAAGGAGGTCATGTTTCAGAGGAAAGGACAATTCAGCTGGGATGGCAGATGACTGGACTGTTGTATGTGTGTGTGTGTGTGTGTGTGTGTGTGTGTGTGTGTGTGTGTGTGTGTGTGAAATTTTCTGGACCTTGATAAGGCTGCTAATAAGATTTGTACTTTTTTTATTAAGATGCAGAATTAGTGCTGCTGCAAGGTGATGGCCCTCTGTGTGTTTGTGTGTGTGCCTGCATGTGTGTGTGTCCCATTAATTTGTGTCTGATCAGGTGTCATCATCAGTTAATTGACTGATAACTACATCATCACTGTCCACCCAAATAGATCCCCTGTTGGGACGAGTTGCGAAGAAGGGAAAGCAGATGTAGTGGGAAAGACAGAGAGATGGGATGGACACGGATAAGAGAAGGACTTGTAGGGCACAGAGAGGAGATGACTAATTTAGGGTAGGATAATCTGATTGGTCCCCTTTTCTGTCTGTTATCTGGTTGCACAGAGCAACTTAAGACTTTGGAAGTATGAATGAGGTTTATTCAGCCTCAAGCAGTTTTTGCTACTGTAATATGTACTGGAACTGTATATTCTTGGAAAGCAATACTAGACAGAACAATTTGTATTATACTCTGTGTACGTGCAAGTGAGTGTGCGCGTGTGTGTGCCAATGACATTTTACGGCAGAGTGCTTGGAGTTGCGGTGATAGCATCTCTCTCCAGTCTTTATCATTAAGTAGATAACGGCTCCACTGACTTGAGTTTGTATCACAACTCATTACAGTGCAGTTCAGTTCACAGTGAAGTTCAGCTGCAGCGAGGTTCACTTCGAGTTCAGTTAGAGTGAAAGCTGACTGTTTTTACAGTATTACGACTGATAATGATGTGCTTAGATGTTGTCAGTCTCAGCAACAGTGGTTTGTACACATTTCATGGAAAACTCAGTTCCTATTTATAATTAAATACATCCTATGCGTGTGTTTTGCATATTGCAGACTGCGTATTTTAAAGGCCCTGCACACCAACAAAAGTGGTTCCAATTATTCTGGTGGATAAGCCCTCTGCTCAGATTGAAAGTGGGCAGAGCTATGTTGTGCATTACTTAAGGTTGCTGGACTCCCTAAAAGATGACAAAGGTTGAATTTGCCATGCACTAACCAGCACAAGAAAGTCAACAAAAGAGAGATCAGTCAAGCAGAGTCTTCCTAACATGCCTACAAGAGTCCTGAGAAGAGGTTTAATCAGCCAAAATGATTAGAATCACCCGTGGTGATTCATCATGAGTGTGCCGGCCTTGAAGATGCCCTTTGTAGGTGTGACATGTCTTTTTCATGGAAGACGTGTCACAGTATGGAAGAGCACAAGTGTGAATAATAAAATATAAAATTAATGAGTTCCATTTAGCTGCTTCCTTTTCAGGGTCCTGTTATTGTGCATGCAGTCACTGTCACACCATCATGGCTTACTGGGACCGGTGAATGCAACAGAAGCCTCGTTAATGTTATTAGTAACACCTGTCCTTTTCCCACTACGGCATGATAGGCTGGTTGCTGTGAAAAAGACCTATTGCATTATTTAAAAATGCAAAAAAAGCATCACACGTTTAAAAAAATGCAAGGCTTCAAATGGGACATACAGGGTGTATAAAGGGGAAAAACTACTGTTGTACTGCTAGAGCCATTACTGTAGAGTGGGAGTAGTATTAAAATTTAAAACTTTTTACTGTAGCACTTTCACCGTCAGCTGTTCCATTGACTGCAGTGCTTTAAGAATATTAATCTCTAGTACTCATTTACTGTTCTATTAGACCTATATGTAGTAAAAACATTAATTGAAGTAGAGCTTCTTTGACTGTAGTACTTTTAAAATTTTACTGAAGTGCAGCGGAAGCCTTTGTCTGTGGGTCCGCTAACATCATTGACAGTAATACTATCAGACTGAATTAGTGTCAAATATTTTCGACTGTCATATGATGGATGGATAAATGATTGGATTAAGTCTTGTCACTCGTGGTTAAACACCATAGCCCTCCACCCATTTTTCTCAACAACCCTCTTTTTTCCTTCTTTACCTGCCCCCCTAGTTTTTCTCTCAATCTTGTTACCTCCTCCTATATCCACCTCCTGCTCTCTATATTTCTTTCATCCAATTTTCCTTCTCTTCTTCCATCCCTTCAACCTTTCCTTCTCCTCTCTTTCCCCTTCAGTCAGAATCATATTTCCACGGGCCCCCCCTCCCCCCAGTATAAAGAGCTGCTAATGGAATTATAGTCACTCACATCAGCACGCAGTCTGTCGTACAACAGGCACATGCACACACACGCAGCATGACTGTGCATATGCATATGATAGGACAGACACACAGAGAGACACGCGGTCAGACAGACAGATTAGTCAGCTCAGTATTATTAAAGTTTTACTCTCCTCTAATCCTCACATACATGCAGCTCACACACACACGCACACACATACAGTACTTACAAACACACACTCTCGGTGGGGTACACCCTGCGAGAGGGGCAGGCAGTGAGAGATAAACTGATCACGCAGCAGTACAATATGCTGAAAGTGATTGTGTGTGTATGTGTGTGTGTGTGTGTGTGTGTTTGTGAGAGATAGTGAGGAGAGAGATGATGTGCAAGAGCAGTCAGGAAGCAGATATTAACTCACACTGGATTTGATGGGGGAGAGAAAGATTCTTTTTTTTTCCAGTATAGAGAAGCATCTGGGACAATACTAGATGTAGAGGCTTAATATGTGTGTGTGTGTGTGTGTGTGTGTGTGTGTGTGTGTGTGTGTGTGTGTGTTTTCATGCTTGGTATATATTAATAGGAAAGCTTGCTATTGAATTTCAGGTCCTCTGCTTTTAAAGAAATCACATAAAGCCAAATCCCTCCCCCCCTCTAAAACCATTCCCAGAGTTTAGGGATCATTAGGAAAATATTGTTACAGCCAAGTAATGAGATGAAAGAAATGCTCCTAATTGAAACCTCAGTGGTACAGTATTTCCCATAAGGAACAGCTGCTTCTGATATCAAGTGACTTCACTGCTGGTGAATGTAAAGAGCACCTCCTTGGGCACCGGGCTATCACTTTATTCAAGACACTTTAGACTCCTAAATATTTACAGATGTGTCTTGTATTGTTGCATTTGTTTTAAGACTATATTTGAGGTAATCCAGTTGTACCTCAACAATGATAATAATAAAGTGTATTCATGTAGCACTTATGACAACAAATATAAGTGCTTGACATAAAACAGAGAAAAAAAAATCACAGGAATAAAACCAACAAACAGCAATATCAATAAAACAAGTCATAATGTAAAATTCCCACATGCTGAGTATTAAAACTGTATCAGGAATCAGGCATAAAACAAACAAAAGGATTAACTGTAATAATAGGTACAGTACAAGCCTGGTCACATTAGCAGCCGACAGGTTTATGTGTGGGGGGGATGTCACTAGTCACTTGTAGCCCATAAAGTACATCAATAATGCCAAGTAAAATAAAGTATAACAAGTCCCCCCCCCCCTCCAAGGAAAACAAATGAACAATCTTAAAAACACTTTATCATACAAATCTCTCTCTCTCTCTCTCTCTCACACACACACACACACACATACACACGCACACACAATCAAATCTGACAGTAACACGCTGTACACGAATATTAGTCAAAAAACAGCTTAGCTACCTGGTATTATCACGTTCTTGTTTTGGTTTTCCATGCATGCCAGCATCGTGCGGTGTGCACATGTCTCCCTCCTCCGCCTTCAGGTAGCCCAATATCTGCCAAACCTCACTAATAGGTGCACCTCCTCTTATTAATTAGCTGCACCTGCTGCAGTAGGAAAGGCTGACGTTCATTTAGCTCCACTATGAGCAGCTCATGACGGTAGCTGCTAACTTACACCTAAAGTTGAGGAAAACGTATTCTGGTAACCTCAACGTTTTTGACATGTTAAATATTGTTAAGTTGTTGTATTTGTTATAATGTCATGACTGCACTGCGGTATGAGGGAAAGGGATGCTAACATGGATGCTAACATAGATGCTAACATAGACTGCTAACCATAGACTGTATGCTGCTAACCGACCTGCTCATGGTAGGCTAAATCCAATGCTAGACTGTCTTACTATTTTATGGTTATACTTTACTACATTTTGGTGAAAATAATACTCTACCAAGTGATTTGAATTATATATTAATTGGTTACGTTTCCTATTCAAATACTGTCCAAAACATATGAGGCATTTCTTAATTAATGCTAGCTCCATTTGGACCATATGAAAATGTTGCTGACAGTAATAATACAGTTAATACTAAAATAATGAATGTATAATAATATAATAGTGATAGGAACCAGTCTACTGTATTGAGCACAGTTATTTTTCAAGTTATAGACCTTCATTTAGTTTCATTTGAATGAATGTTTGTAGACACATTTTAAGTAGCTAAGTCACCACATATTTGATTTTGTTAGTTTTCTGGCTTGAAGTAAATCCTCTACATATGCATAAATTAAACACAATTAGTACAGCACAATGTATCCAGTTTGGGGCTGTGATTTATGGAAATTATCAGCTCAGTTGGGTTCGAGGTTGGTGTGACATTTTACACACATGCTGTGAGCCTCTCACTGTATTGTATAGTGTCTGTTAAATCACACAGTACATTTGGTATGATACATAGTCTTGAAATGACAATAGGTCATTAAAGGTTGGATGCATCTGCTTATGGATATACTGTATGTATGTATGTATACGTGTATATGTGTGTGTGTGATGCACACAGGATCTGATGTAATGATCCCACCATCATTCAGTGAGCGCATATGTAGAAACTTATAGCTCTGAAGTGAGAGGAATGGGATTTTAGCGGATATTGTAACCACGCTGTAATCGTCCTAAGCATACGGGATAAGTCTATCTCCCCGCCTCCCCTCTCTAACCCCTGCTCATCTCTTTCTCACTTTTCCCTCTTTCTCTCTTTCTTCTCCTTATCACTGTTGTAACAGCACGGGTTGGATTAACTTTACAGGGGTTCTTGAAGTTTTGTATTCTCTGAAAAGTGGCTTTGCGCTTTATGGGATTTGTGAATTTGACATTAGGAATCACATTTGGTCAAATGTGATTTCATCTTAAAATCAGCATATTGATGTTGCTTAAAGTACTGATGAAAATACTGAAAGCATTGAACTGTCACTGGCAAGATTATCATTTCTATTTCCACTGGGGGGTTATTTGTGCTAAAAAATGTATCAGTTATCAGCATAGCGTATTATCTCTAACTGCACTTTCCAATGAAGCAATGCCGTCTGTCTTCATTCTCATGAACATTTTACATTTTTCATGTGTATTTGCTTGATTTGTTTTTGTGTTAACCTTTTTTTTTTTTTTAACCCAAAAGTAATACACACATGCAGTGTCTTAAACCAGAAAATGCCGCGTACTTTGACAGTGTGTGTAATCTGCTGCAGGGTGAGAGTGCTTGTTCAGATATCAGAGTGAAGGGGGAGCTGACAGGATGTTATAACTGTCTTTAATCTGGCTAAGCATACAATATGGATAATCCGCTCTCTCTTACTTCTTCTCACTTAGTCTTATTTCTACAATGAGTGATACAATAATGTAATCACACTGAGATTATTGTAATTCTCTTATTTCTCTCTAAGATTCTTCTTTTATTTCACTGCATTTGTTGCCTGCTGTCTTGTAGTCTTGCAGATCTGACGAGACTCTACATTTTACTGCACTGACTGAATCTTTTGTCTTTTATTCTTCTGGGTTGACTGCTTAGGGGTGGTGGGCGGTGTCTAGGTGGGCCGGTGGGTGGGTTGTGTCCCTGGGCAGAAACACTAGAAATATGTTTTTAAATCTCTAAATGTTAGTGTCCATAAAGATCTTAGCAACAACATAAAGGAATGTTCTTCTAAAAGTTACAAAATGTGTTGTCATTACGCTTTGGATTTTAGACCATGAACAATGACATAGCAACATACTATAATTTGTAACTTGAAAATCTGCCTATTTTCTGTGAATGATTATATTATGAAGTTTTTAATTGTAATTCCTTACACTACCTGTTGTTGGAAAAGCTCACGCACCACAGAATGTAAAAAATGATAAGGACTTGTGAGCACAAAGAATAAGCATTAATCAGCTGCTTAGTTGTTGGTCTGATGAGTTGTGTTTGTTTATGTTGCCAGAAAGTGAATTGACAGCAATATGCTCAGGAACTAAACAGTATTCAGTTAGCTCTGCTGTACTTGCTTGACAGATGGGAGTATATTAGTCATTGGTCTATTCTCCAGGGTGACCCTTCAGTGTCTGAAAAATATACAGGGCTCACTAACTGATGCGTCAACAATTCAAACCCTCTTGAGGTCTCTAAAGTAAATAACTAAACTGTATCGGATTGAAACGCTGTATCAACTTCTACAAACCAAGTGTGCCATTAAAGCAAAATGATATAAAGATTTACTGAAACTCAACTTTCCTATCCCCTCTTCCTCCTCCTCTCTCCACTTTAGGCTCCGACTACTCTCCCCCTCCCCCTCCCCCTCTTCCTCGCCCTCCTCCCCCTGGCCTGACCAACGAGCACAGTGGCGGAGGTAGCCACGGAGACCATGGTGGAGGAGGGGGCGGGGTCAATCATGGGGTCGGCGTGGTCGGCCTGGCCCCTGAGCACATTCCCACGCCGGGAGCGGCCCTGAGCTGGCAAGCAGCCATTGATGCAGCGCGGCAGGCGAAGATGATGGGCAACGCGGCATCAGGCGGAGGGGCGGGTCTCGGGTTGGGAGGAGGTGGGCCCATCTCCACGGCCAGCTCCACGCAAAGGAAGAGACAACACTACAGCTCCAAGCCCAAGAAACAGACCACAACGACAGCCACAAGGCCGCCGCGAGCCCTCCTCTGCCTCACGCTCAAGAACCCCATCCGCAGGGCCTGCATCAGCATCGTAGAATGGAAGTATCCTTTAACTAACCATGAGTGCAAGTTTGTTTTTATACTGTTTGCAATGCAACATTTTCAAGAAAGTATCATGTTTATAAAGGTTAAACAGATGACATTCTTAATTAATTTGTTGGATAGCCATGCATGGCAATGTCATGTAAAGTTGATGCAAAGGTGGATAGTAAATTTGCCTTTTGATTTGAAAATGCATCTGTGCGAGTTGAAAATGTCTCAGTTTGGGCTAATAATGTGCACGTACTTCAATGTACTTAAAAAATGTACAGAGATGAAAGGAGGAAAAGGAGAGAGACTGGAGTTTCCTGGTGAGTTCTGAGTTCAATCGGAGGCTGAACTGAGCATGACACATATGCACAATCCCACAGACACAGTGGGACTCAGTGGGATTGTGCTGTTGCTAGCTAGCTTTCAGTTTGGGGCGAATAAACACAAATGGTCAAGCGGTGAAACTCATGAAATAAAAAAAAAATCACTGCTTACCGCTAGCTTTTAAACAGAGTTACACTGAGGAATTGCCTCCCTCTCTTCTATCTCTTCTCTTCTTTATTAATCAATGTCCCTGTCCTCTGGCTTCAATATGTCTGATTCTGTCCTTTCCACTCGGCCATTGTAATGCTTGCTCCCCTTCCTCCTTCTTTTTCTTTCACTCTTCTCTCTCTTTCATCCTACATCCTTTTTTTTGTTTCCTCACAGGAGGATGAAACAAATTATGTCATTTTCATCCCTCCGTCACACCTCTTCCCAGCATATCTCCCTCCCCTAGCTCTTTCAAACCGCGTTCATCCTCTCTCCCCCAGGTCCATCCATGCCTCTATTCCTTCTATGCTCCCTCCATCCTCCATCCTCCATCTCCACAACACTCCCTTCATTTATTATCCATGTCCCCCCTTATGACTGTCCAAATCCCTTTATTCCTGCTGTTCCTCCACCCGTCCTTCCTTTCTACCCTTCCTGTTCTCTGGACTTTTTCCCCCCTCTTTTTTAAGCCGCAGAACATAATGACTTCAGTTCCCTCAGAGAGAGAGAGAGGAGAGAGTGAGAGCGAGAGAGAGAGAGAGAGAGAGTGTCAAAGTGATCTATAATAGGAGAGGGGTCCACATGAGCATCGACTCAGTCACACATTGTCCTGAGAGGGAGAAGAAGAGGAGGGGTCAGGGAAATGAGAAGGGCAGGGTTGTGGGCAGGACATGGATGTTGACAGTAGAGATGATGGAGCAGAGTAGCTGAGGATGGAGGGAGGGAGAGAGAAAAAGCGTTCAAGGGTAGAACGGGAAAGGTAAACAAGAAAAATGACACAGCAGGGGGAGGGCAAGTAATGAGTGAGGATATTGCTTTTGGAAATTTTCAACTTTGAATAAATCAGAGCTGATAACATTGTAGGTTTATAATGATTGTAATTTTATTCAACACATAGGTCTCTCCCACATTTTTTAAGCCAAAGAGTGACCTCTAAGGAATGTTTTCCATCTTTTTATTGAAGCTCTGAATTTTAACAGTTACAACATATACTGTACATCCAATCAGAATTACCTGCAGTGCAACATTTTTTCCAGCAAGCTAAAAAGATAAGTCTGGTGATATTCTTTATTCTTCTTATTGTTGACAAATTCCATTAAATGACCAAAAACCATCAGTGATATGATCTAACAATCATTTGTCATCTGTGTGGACATGGTCTCATAGTGTAATCATCTCCAAGAACATGGACACCAGTTTATTTCATATATTTTATATTTAGAAATTTGTAAACTGAAATGACATTTGTGTCATTACAGAGAGAGTAAAATACAGAAAAAAGGATACAGTTGGGTAACAGTACCAAATCCTAGTCTTTTCATAGGATTTGTTGACATAAACAAAATTATAGAATATCGCCAACCTTATCCTTAAGAAAAGGCACACAAAAACACAACAGGAGCAGATATGTCACCTCACAAATAGCATTTTCACTATCCACATTCTTCTTATTTAGTTTCAGGTTCTTGGTTGTGCAGCCTTTGCAACGTATTCTCAAGACAGTTGTAACAAACACCTGAATTTCATACTTTTCATACTTCACGCTTTTCATATCCAGATAGTGACATCATTTTACATTCGCTTGGCATTTTACATTCGCTTGGCTTAGTTTAATGTGAAACTGCAGGCTCTTGTGTTCACAATGGTGTGCAGTTTTTCGTATCACTCAAATGATGGACATGTTTTCTTAAAAACACATTTTCCCATGGGAACAGCACAGCCTTTTCAAGTGAGTTTGCTGTGAAGGGATGAATACATGCAATGTCCTTGCTGATCATCATGTGTATTTATATCAGTCATCAAAAGTCATGATGTCAATAGTTCACCTTAAACTGAACTGTCAAGCTGTGCTGATCTTAAAAAAGAAAAGAAAATGAATGGAGGGAAAATGCATAAACCCACAGGGTCATTGGAACAGTCTTATCCGAAGACTGATGAGCATTCACATCATCGCCTCACAATTCTCCATCACTCATTTAAATAACTCTAAAGGGAGGGAGAGAAAGAGAGCTTGTTGGGAGAATGAAAGACAAAAAAGAGCCAAAAAGGTAAACATGATCGAGTCTGAGCCATACAGAGCAGAAAGGGACAAAATTACAGTAAATTTTGTCCTTCGCTAGTTTAAAAAAACCTTATCAACCTGCCAATCTGTCTCTGCTTGTCTATAACTGCTTTGGATGTCCTTCATAACTTCAGTCAGGGCCTTCAAACACATGCTGGATGCAGCATGTGTTTGAACATGAGTTTGTGGGTGAGTTTGTGTACTGTGTGCATTCCTGTAGTTATGTAGTTATGCATTTATGTGTTGTTTGTATTCTATAGGCTTTTCCTGTCTGTGTAGTCCTGTGTGTGTCCTGTATTCTGTGAGTACCTCAGTCTCTAGAGATAGCAGATCCGAAATCTTCCTCTCTTCCCCCTCTGTTACCATGACAACAGCTACTGCTCTCAACAGGTCGATGGGGCCTATCTAAGCTCACACATACACATGCAAGCAAACACTCACTCACATAAACACTCTTACTTACTCACAAATGATAAATGACTGAAAATCACACATGCAGCACTTTCACATGCATTGTAATTATAGCATTTAAGCATTACCTGCACATTGAAAGGTCAGTGTGAGGGACAACAAGAGAGTGTGTGCAAGTGTTCGTCTAAGTAACATGTTCTCTGCATGAAATCACTCTAAGTGGTAGGTTTGAAAAGGTGTCACTGAGTACATTTATGCACACACACACACTCACACACACACACACACTCACTCACACTGGCACAGTTTCTATACAGCTTATATATTGCAACAGGTCACATAAGGGGTTACACTATTGGTATGTATTTTCAACTCAGGAAAACATATATTTTCTGAATATAACAGAGTGTTGAGCTTGCTCTCGCAGATAATATCAGCATGTCCCAGGTTTCTTATTTGGGTTTGTCAAGATGAGAGATTATCTGTGTTATTGTGAGCTGCATGTGGTGTTTATATGAGCCAACTGCTGAATGCAGAGTATCTTCAGCAATAACAGCATCCCAGTGTGTATATGGATGCGTTCACACTGTGACAATTTGTTGTGTGTTGTACGCTTATCTTGTTAAAATGCTGAATGTATATGTTAAATTCCAAAATGCCTCAGTCAGTAACCCCCCTGGTGAATACTGCATCATGTCAGCTGTGAAACCTGCTGAGCTAACTGTTTGCTGGTTAAATTCTTTTTTATTATTTCCATTATTTATATCTGTCAGAATCAATTCCTGCAGTTAGCTTTGGGCAAAATCCTTACTACTACTAATGTTATTTTTCTGTTATGCCATTTAAGATGGATAATTTGCTGTTGTTATGCTGATGAATGTACTTTATTAATAGGCTTCGTACATGGTTTGATTCTTTATTCGGGGCCTTCTGTACATCATCCAATGTTGTTTTGCTCTCAACAGCACAGCGGACATAGATTTATTATCATGTTGATGGAAGCAGACCTCAAGGGTTTTTTAAATTATAGGTCAGGAACCCAGAGTGAGTCACAGGCCTGTTTTTCTGTGGAACCCGCATGTCTGGAGTGTGTTTTAATGAGCCCAGGCTACAAGGGTGAGTGATTAACTTTGATGGATTTCGGTCCTAGGCTGAATGAGCAGAATGATCTTGTGGCTGATGATGTTAAAGGGTCAGTCCTTAATCCAAACATAAACAAAATATTAGCCCCACCGTGAAAAGAAAAATACACTTTTTTTCTGTTTAGCTGTCTGCAGGGCAATTTCTAAAACTGTAGTTAAGGTTCTTAAATGGATTTCAGTTCTGTTTCAAGTGGGGCCACACACAGCAAGATTGCTAATGTGATTATAGGTAATATGAGATCATTAAAGCTGTAAAGTTCACTCATTATTTAAACTAAGACTTAGTTATTTATTTGCACAGACAGTTTGATTACTCATCAGCCATTCAAATCTATTAGAAACAGTACTGCGTAAATACTCAAATACTCTTGGGGACAAGTAAAAAACCCCCCATCTGATCTACTTCACACTTGGCGGCTGTATTGCTGGCGATCCAAGGAAGCACGGCATCAAATTTGGTGTAATTTGGACACGTGACATGTTCAGTATTAATAAATTTTCATAAACAACTGGACAGCAAGCAGCTCAGCTCTGCAGCAGAGGGGCGGGGCTTCAGGGCTTTGCAACTATGTGTCATGAGCACAACTGGATATCAAAGCTGTACAGCCAGTCAGAGAAAAGTATTTTCACATGGCATGCTTGGACACACAACACATTTAGTATTAATAAACTCTGAATAAACAAATGAACAGTGAGCTACTCAGCTCTGTCTTAACGCAGAGTATGCTGTCCAAGAATAAAGAGAGTGGGGTGTTGAAGTGGTGACTGTCCTCTGCTGCTGGGGTGGAGCATTTCTCTGAATCTGGAAATAAATTTGGACAAGTGTGAGTGGACATTTTTACTCAAGATAACATTTGATGATTTGGAAATTGCATGGGGCCTAACTGGAAATTACTAAATGACATGCATAATAGTCAAATAACGATGTGGCTTTGCGCTCAAGTTGAGAGCTGATAAAATAGTTGTCTCTCTACACTCAGCAAATGTATCTCTCATAATACTGACTCAGATTCTTACAGTGTCTGTTTATGAATGTAATGGTGATGAACATCTGAAGTCAACTTAAGAAGTTGCAGAGAAGTTAATGTTTGTATACTTTAGCTGCCAGACTTCCTGATGTAAATTTCAAGTACACAAATAGGATTAAGTCAAAACAATGATTTTTCTTGTCCAATTGAAAATAACAACGTAGTGATGTACACAAGAGCAGACTATTTCCTCCAAGTATAGCATGCATTTACCTTACCTTGCAAACAGCCACTGGTTTCTATTCATTTTACTGCATTGAGTTCTACACTCAAAATGTACTTTAGATTTGTACAGTAATCCATCACTGTGAATGTCCTGTGATGTTTTATTTTTTTCAGTTTCATTATAGATATAAGGTAATGCAGTGAAAAATATGGATCTTTTGTTTTTCCATTCTGCCATATTTCTCAAATATTCTGACTCTGGCTCAAATTTCTCAGCTACTTGTTGCTGCTATGTCTTAGTCTGGGTAGGGTTGTAGACTTTCATGTATTTCCTCTGATATACATCACCAACATTGTACTTCTTTTTTGCACATGCACACCCATATCCAACCCCCTTTACACATGCACTCAGTAGCAGTCGTGATTGTAGTGCAGCAACACAGACATGATCCCTCACTGGTTTCCCACTCTCAAAACTCTGCTTGTTTTAATGTCTAGCCAAGCCAAAGATTCAAGGCAGAAAGTGATTGGACCTTGGTCTAAAACTTAAAAAGCTGCATTCGTGGTATGATGCAGTCACATGATGAACATGAATGTCACTTTGAAATCTGTAACTTTTAATTAAGAAGCTATAGTGCAGTACCTTATGGTTTGTCCTCTGGATTCAATCTTCTGACATTGCACCTCATCAATGCAATGGTGTTCATATTATACTACAAAGATGTGGAGTCTAGACAGTTTTGACATGCAGCCAAGAGGGAAGGAATTGTTGGAAGGGAAAAAGTAAGGAAGGAAGGAATTAAAGAAGAGAACAGAGGGAGAGCAAAGAGGTGGAGGGAGGTGACAGCAGTGGCAGTTAGTAATTGTGTTGATGAAAACCAGACCTCCTCTATCTCTCCTTCACATTCTCTCCTTCCCTCACTCACTCCTCCTCTCAGTTCTCGCCCTCTCTCTCTCTCTCTCTCTCACTTTGTATCCCTCTTTTCCTCTCTGTCTCTCTGTCTCTCGCTCTCTCGCTGAGGCCAAAAATAATGAGGTCACTCCCCTCTCAAGGACCGTTCCAAATAAAGACCCTCCGTGTCTCTCCTCTCTCTCATTCCATCTCGCTCTCACTCTTTTCTCTGTCCACATCCTGTCTTCCACGCGACAGGCCTGCTCCTCGCCGCACCCATATTAGGGAATGCACTGTCTCTCTAACCCCCCCCCCCCCCGCCCCCCATACACACACAAAGAGGCTCCTAAGTGACCCAATATGTCTTATTGTTAACAAAAAGGCAAACTTAACCGCTTTGATCTCTCTCATTGTGTACACTGGTTGTGCACTTTGCTGTGTGTATATATACCTCTGCTTATGTAAGGATGTATTAGCTTGTTTAAAAGGATAACATGCCTCATATGAAGACTCTTTACATTAGGATAATCATAGGTCAGTCTGTATTATTTTGTACAGTGTTCTACAGATTTTCACAGCTTCATGAAAACTCTACCTGAACTTTGATATAAAGGTAGCGAATCAGGAAGGGACCTGGGGACAGTCCGGTCTAAAGTAGACCTGAGGACAGTTCAACTCAATCAAAAGTGTGGTTGACCCCAACAGACCCTAATCGAGAGAGACCACTGTCGTAGAGCATGATTTGCTATCAAGTAATGAATAGTAAAAAAGTAGCTGTTAGAAAAGTTTATCTAAGTTTTTTTTGTGGTAATGGTTGATTACAGGCATCACACAAGTTGATCTCACATAGATTTTAGCTATATAGACATATTGACATTGAGAGCAATAGAGCAGGACCCTGCCTGGACCTCAGGTCTTGTTTTTGGTCTCATTTACTAGGAACCAATAAAGCACTTCTCTGTTCTGCTATGTATGTTCCTTAACCCTCCTCTCAGACCATTTGAGATCATCATCCTGATGACCATTTTCGCTAACTGTGTGGCCTTAGCCGTCTACATCCCCTTCCCCGAGGATGACTCGAATGCCACCAACTCCAACCTGGTGAGTAGTGCACATATTTAAACTGCTTTTCATTTGAAGAATGATTTTAGAAACTGGATGGCTGGGGTTTTTTTTCATTCTTGGTGGGATGTGTTTGTAGCACCCGAGATTCCTTTTGAGATGTACATTCTTGACTTCCCATGTTAATAGTTGAGTGGTTAATGGTGGTATGAAATATTTCATCAGCAGATTTTGCAGTTAATTAGCATTACTAAGCAGCATGTAACTTGCACATTTCCAGCTAATTTCACTGTATGTGTGTGATTGCTGCCATGTATCTAATAGGAGTGGGGGGATGCTGTATGAAGCTGTGACTGCTGTGATAGACAGGGAGGATCAAGTGAAAAGAGTGAAAGACAAAGTGAGTGGATGACAAAGATTGGAGCAAGAGGGAACAAAGAAAAAAATAGAGTGGGACAAAAGAAAAGAAATAGCTTTATTTGAATACTGCTTGAATAACTTGCTTTGAGTATATATATAATATTTATTACAAAGTTAAGTTAAAACAACAATGATAGTCAGTTATATCAGGCAGGAATGCAGTGTGTGGATGAGTGAGAAATGTGTGGTGCGATATGTGCCAACAAAACCAAAACCAAAAGTCTAACCCATCTGGTTGGTGGAGGCCTGGAAGGAAAAGAAGAGAGCAAGTAATTACGAAGCAGCCAGCTAAATAGGCTGAGGCCTAAACTACACAGGTGTAGGTATAGTTTCCCTGACGTCCTCTCTAGCCCAACCCACTGGCTCCTGAGCCAAGAAGCCCAAGGAAAAAGGGGAAGAGAGGGACATCACAATTTGGAGTTGTGGATTATAATGTTCTGCTTAGAGTCCTGCAGAAAATGGAGGGTTTGAGTTATTTTGACTGAGGACTCTTGAATTATATCAAATGAAGTGATGTGAGTTGATTAGATCAAAGGCTAAGAATCATTTCCCCATTGGCAGCAGAAACATTTTGGCTAAGGAGAAAATAGTTGTTTTGATTGAGGAATTGTGAGCTCTTTTGGGTGGACTGATTTGAGTTGTTTTGATTAAGGATTGATTTTGTGGTTGCCAAAATGTCATTTTCTCTAATGTACTAAATGTACTATACAGTAATTTAATATATTTCAAAGTAGAACAAATATGACTTACAAAACAAAGATGTTTTTTGAGCAACAGATGTTTTGAAGGAAGAGTCAGTTGTTCTGACTGCTCTTTGCCAAACCTCTTATCTAATTACCTAAACCTGGCTGCTTACCCTAGTGCGATAGTGTGTGTAAATCAGTGTGTTGCTGTGCGTTTATACGAACCAATTTGATTACGTGTGTGTGTGTGTGTGTGTGTGTGTGTGTGTGTGTGTGTGTGTGTGTGTGTGTGTGTGTGTGTGTGTGTGTGTGTGTGTGTGAGAGAGAGAGAGTGAGACATATGCCAGTGTTTTAGTATGAAGAGGGGACTAATCCCTCTGAGGCTATGTAACATCTGTCACCTTGTCCATCTTTATGTCCTTCTTTCTAAGAATGATACTGCAGTATAACTATTAGGGCAGTGTGTGCTCACATATCAACATTTAAAGGTTTCAGTTGTTAGAAACCTTTGAAAGGCCAAAGGTGACATGATCAAGCAAAAGGTCTTTCAGGGTCATTTTTTTTCTTTTTTTGGCCATGTGTGTGTCATAAAGTTACTTTGGGATTTCATCTCTGATTGGAGGAATCACTTTTGTTTCTATTTGTTTTTACTTTCAGCGTACCCTTTAGTTTCTCCTTAAATGGTACAGTGTTAGAGTGTATCAGTGAGTCAGTAGAAGAGTAAATAGGACTGAAGGAGGACAGCTGTTTTTATCTTCTCAATCTGTGTCCATCACCCACTCTCTCTGCTTCTCTTAAGCTCTCTGAATACTGTAGGAGGGCATACATACATTAATGTGTTAGTGCAATTACAATCCTTTTTCCTGTAACAGAGCCAATCTAAGACTTTACAGATTGGGTGTCAGTGATCACATTACAGTTAATGATTTAAAATTCAGGCTATTCTTTAACCTATTTAAGCTCTCCATTGGTTTCCTATCTTTGAAAAGATTCCACTTGTATTATTCAGCCATCCAATCATGCCAGAAATATGGAAATTATGAGTAGAGAGCTAATGAATGAACCCGAAAATAATATATACTATGTGACTCAGACAGAATTTATAATGCACCTTGAGGTAATGAATAGTTTGTGAAAATAATTACTTTTCTCATGGAATATAAGCAAGATCATTCATTGTGACTTTTAAAAGAGCTTTGTTTTTTTTCCACTTCTGATTAGCTTTCAGTAACATCCCAAAGACAGACAGGATAGTCTAGCCTAGATAATAATAGTGAGTCTGTTCCTTAATGTCTGTCAACACGAAGAATTTGAATGCTATTTGTTAGGCCATTTTGAAATTGTATATGAAGCAAGGGCTCGCAAGCACATACACACTTGGATCAGGAGTTTGACCTAAAAAAAAAAACTATTTTCAGGTCTTCTATTCTTGCGTTAGTTTGTAGACTCTACAGTTAATGAAAGATAAAACGCACACACACACACACACACACACACACACACACACACACACACACACACACACACACACACACACACACACACACACACACACACACACAAACCTACTCACCGCCACCACAGCTGTTGTCAATTAGTTTTATAACCTTGTGACAGACAGGAAGCAGTGTGCTGATGGACCAGAGGCTTAAGTATATGGTTGAACTTATATCTTTGCGTGTGTGTGGGTGTGTGTGTGTTTGTTTATTTTGTAATTTTTTGTGTGTGATTGGCATTAACAAGTATTAAAGTAAAAAAAACAAACAGTCTTTTGTAAGGGTGGCAGGGGGAATGCAGCATAAGTGTCAGCCTGATTAATAGGCCATTTATACTGTTGTGAGGCATCAGCTGGTTTAGGTCAGTTGTTGTCAAGTGTGTGATCTAATGTTTTACACTCAAATGTAATCATTAAGTGCAAAACATAATTTCCAATGGTTTTAAATAGACCTCATTCCTATTTTGTAGCATCTGTCTTGTGTGGATTACAATCCACCCCAAAATCCAGTTACTGCACAACTCTCTGTACAGCTCTCTATTTTAATGTGGGCAGTTTAATATAAATGTTACATTAAGGTGTACAAAAAGTACTTGATTTATATACAGTACTTCATATTCATTGAATGAGAGAGTCTGTCCAAAGTATTGTCTGGCACTGCACATGTATGTATTTCCATTAAAGGAACCAAAATGAAAACTAACTTTCGCAATTGATCATATTCAGTGTTTCCTTGTATTTGCAAGACAGAAATTAAACCAACACTGCTAGAGTCCATATTACTTCCTGTTTGTTGATTTGCCACAGTCTCAATTGTGCTTCTTACTGTAGTGCATTCTAATTACATTCACATCTGAATCATTGATGGTTTTATTCAGAACACATTACACTGACTGTTTTAGATAGTAACACTCATGGACATTTGCTGAGAGTAAATCATTACTGTTTAACCAGTAGGAAACCCTGCCAATAATATGACCACTGTTCTTATACTACTACTAGATGTTTTTAGTTATTCATTACAGTGTCACCTTTGCCTTTCAGTGCTTTTTTTTGTCCAAAGTTTTTGTTCTTTGCAAATGAACAGAGTTGTATCTTTTCATGAAATACTACTCAAAACAGCTGCATCAGGACTGTGCTGATGTTCTATATAATTACCCCTGACCTAATGTGTGATCGAGCCTGACTCTTAGAATCAATATGGCACCCCCTCATTAGATTTGCACAAGCCTTTCTTATGTAATACCAGAGATCTGTTGTATTGCTTCTGGTACATGACTGCTATTTCTGTCTGCATCCCATAATGTGCCGCTCTGTCTCCTTGACGACATGCCCAATAATAGCAGCAGGAGAGGTTGTCATGGATATGGTAACCGTAGTGATGCTCCTCATCTGTCCTTGGTTGCAGAGGAAAGATGGGTAGGAACCAAAGTGTGAGAAAGTCTCTTCTTTCAGGGAGTAGATATATGCAACACTCGAGGTAGTTCAGCACAGAAACAACCATTTTTTGCTTAAAAAAAAGTAGGATGGAATATCATGAAGTACTAGAAAGTGTGAAAACTTGTGTTCACTCCCTTCTCACAGCTTTATCCTCATCTTTTTCTACTCTGCTTCTGTTTCTCGGTCTCTTTCTCCCTTGTGTTTCCTTCTTAGTCATTTTCTTCCTCACATTCTCCCTTCACTCCTCCCTATAACCCAATCGATATGGATACTTTCAGATTGACAGAATAACATTGTCATAACCATGCAATTAACTAATCAATACACCTGATTAGACACTGATTGGAGAGACACACTTTGACTCCAAATCCCCTAAGCAATAATGGAGCTTAATAGGATTCATTCATAGTGATTGAAGTCTGGGATAATAATGGTGTGATGTTGTGTGTGTTTGTGTGTGAGTGTCTAGCTGGATTGTTTGATTCACTATATAGTATGTATACGTTTAAATAGTGTCAGTCAAAGTTGTGCATTATTCATGATTGTGTGAGCTCATGGTTGTTCACAGTTGATCATTTGTGTGCAGTGGGGTGTGTGCATCAGCGGTAGGTGACAGGCAGTTCAGTGTTAGATGAATTAGCTTCTGGCTCTGCAGTAGGCATGTGCAGTGAACACCTTTTAAGTCAATTAATCACCCTTTAGAAGGTAATGGACCCCATCACAACACACACGCATACCTCCACCTCTCAACGTCTTATCTTTATGGATCTTTCTTGTTATACAAACAACACTGCTAATTTGCTGAAATACTTAAAATGACATATGTTTGCCTTAGCCTGACAAGGGACCTCTGGTAGCTGTGTGAACATGACTGTGCTCTTTCAGTAGCAAAAGCACAGATAGGGTGACATTGTTATATCCACCATAAAAGCTTGGAAGTGAGGTGCCAGGAGGGCAAAATAGTCAGCATCTCACCTCCAACAGGCTGCACACAGGTAGTTGCCAAAACATAACTACACCTGAAATAAAGCTCATATCTTCAACTAACAGCATGTTCCAAGACATTAAATAATCTGTTTGAAATGATATTATTTGAGTGTTATGCTTTCTTCCACTATGATTATGTTGGTGGATTTTTTTAAACCCTTAAATCTACTCCTTCTCCTACTACTTGATTAAAAATCCATTATCTATGAATATGCAAATATTTTCCATTTTAGAAGTTTAATTGCTGGACAGGATGTCTCCTATTGTCTCTCCCTCTATCCATATTTCATGACACACTTGATTTGTTGCATATTGATGATGATGATGAAGATGATGAAGATGATGATGATGATGATGATGTGGATTAGCTTCAAAACTAATTGAGATGTAAAAAATGTATGATTGTACTTTAATGCCTTTAACTCAGATTTATTATAAGGTGAGCACAGAAGAACCTCGGGCAGATAAACTTCATACATCACTCTCCACAGTGAAGGTCAAACATTTTTGGATGGATGGATGCTTGAAGACAAATTTGTTTGTTTTCCTGTTTTTCTGGCTGTCTTTTCATCTCCATCACTTACTTTAAAACTGGCCTTTTTGTTTTGCTTTCGATCTGATTTGTCAAATTTCATATAAAAAAAAATGAAATAACCTAAAGTTCACTGCCTAATATTGATTCCATTAATCATATATTGCCCCAAACATTGCCTGGAGTCTTTCTGTTCTTGTGTGCCTCTCATCCTCTCCACATAATTTCTGCTGTAGAGGATCACGTTAACATGCCGTTCCTTTGGCGCTGGTTGCTAGGAGTGTCTATTTTTAGATGGAGAGAAACGATCAGCATCTATCTGTATGTTAACTTATCTAAACAATGTTGGTCTGTGTTTTCTTGTGGCAGTGGTGGTTTGTGACAGTGTGTGCGTGTGTGTATGTGCGTGTGTGCGCGCACTCCTGAATAGACATGGTGGAATGTAGCTACTCACTATGCATCTGGAGAAGGATGTGTGTGTGTATGTGTGAAGTGCTAGTGTATGTGGGTGGATTGCTAACTTTCTCAGGCTTGTTTTATAGAGTTTCAATCTTGTGTCATATGTCCTTGTTAGTTTTTATCATATTTAGTCAACTTCATCCTGTTTTTTTAAGTTAAAGAAAAATGCAATTATATTTAGTCAATAAAAACTGACATTTTAGTCTGTTTTAGCCATGATGTTATATTGAACATTTCAGTCAATCTAGTTTAGCCAACAATATTTTTTGTCTTTTTAGTCAAACTTATTTCACATAAAATTTGATCTTATCAAAGAAAGTGTCTGGTCTGATGGTATGAATTTTAGGAATACACCCGTACTGAATTCGCATATTCATTTTGAATCAACAACTAGAGCCCAATACTCTCTTTAAAACTATTAAAAAAACAGACAATAAAACACTTTGTATATCATTGTAAACTATCAATGAAATGAAAGTAGCCATAAGTTGCAGCCCTAACCTCATCAGGTCCTGTACACATCAGGCCTTCCCACACTTGAGAAGCTTAAAATCTCAGACTTTCTGCAGTACAAGAAGTTCCAACCATACTATAGCCGGGGGAGTCATTATTTGGAAATTATAAATGCTGTTCTGTTCCCCTTTTCAGCTCCCAGAGGGAAAAAGAAATACCCCAGTTAGAGACATTGATGCTTTTCAACTTAAAAGTTTCTACTTCAGACTACAGTTTGGTTGGTTCCATATTTTGGAGCCATTTTGTAAAGATTCCTAACAGCTGCAGGGCTCCAGTGTTACTGAAAATGAACCCTAAACATGGGAAAAAATAATTATAAAATATGATTATAATTATAAAATCTACATGGCAAGTTGAATAGTTTCTCTGCTGAAACCAAATAAGTCTGTTATTCTTTGTCATTCTGTCATTTGTGACATTTCCTAAAATTTAAATTAAGAAATTCTCCATTAGTTGGCCATATTTTGTCCTTTATCTACTGGTGAAAACAAAAAAATGCATTTGACAGTATTCTGATATGTGAGTTTATGGCCATATAGCAACATGGAAGAAATAATGGATTGTAGTTAGTATTTTAGAGAAGTGATTCTCAAACTTTTTCACTTCAAGGAGGATTTTGTCCCAGGGTCCTCCATCTGACAATGTTTCTTTTGCTTTTAGATGTTATTACAAGACAGAACAAGTTTGTAGCACATTTAGTAGCGAGGCAATTCAACACACTATAAAAGGACATTT
Source organism: Scomber japonicus (assembly GCF_027409825.1). NCBI lineage: Eukaryota > Metazoa > Chordata > Actinopteri > Scombriformes > Scombridae > Scomber > Scomber japonicus. The sequence continues at coordinate 14,124,715 of NC_070600.1, read as the reverse complement.
AAATACAATTAAAAACAGTCATTAAAGACCAAAGAGAACAGAAATTAAAAAACATGCTAAAATAGAATGAGAAATTAATAAAATGCAGTGGTAAACAGTTGCTTCAGTCTTGATTCATAAGAACTGAGAGTTGCAGCAGACTTGCAGTATTCTGGGAGTTTGTGCACATATGGAGCATAAAAACTGAACGTTGCTTCTCCATGTTTAGTTTTTGACTTTTCCCAGCAGACCTGAGAGGCCTGGATGGTTCATAACATAGCAGAAGATCAGAAATCTATTTTGGCCCTAAACCATTCAGTGCTTCATACACCAACAGTAGTATTTTGAAATCAATTCTTTCACAGACAGGAAGTAAGTGTAAAGATTTGAGAACTGGGATATGATCCACTTTCTTGGTCTTAGTGAGGACTTGAGCTGCAGGGCTCTGAACCAGCTGCAGGATTTCTTAGAAAGACCTGTAAACACACTGTTATAGTCGCAGAATCCACTATAGATAAATGCATGCACGAAGTTCTTTAATCCTTGATACAGTATGTTCTTAAGGTGATTTCAGGCAGACTTTGTAATTGTCCTGATGTGGCTTTTGATTCAGGTCTGGTTTGTGGTCTTTAATATTATTGATTGAAGCTGAGCGCTGACTTTTAATCATTCTTTCTTAGTTCCAAAAACAATTCCCTAAGTTTTGTCTTTGTTTAATTGAGGAAAATTCTGGTACATCCAGTCGTTGGTTTGTTTAACACACTTACTCAGAAATGGTTTTAGACCATAGTGATATTGTTATGTAAATGTGTGTGTAGTCTGCATAATTTAGTAACATTTTTTGTTGCTTTTCATAATCTGAGCTAGTGGGAGCATGTAGATGTTGAATAGAAAAGGCCCCAGAATGGAACCTTGGGTGACACAAAGTAGTCTCTGTCCTTAAAGTAGGGTTCTATTTGGTTATTGTCTACCAAATAGTCATAAATTGTGTTGCTCATGGATAGAATTCTAGTTACAATAAATGATTCAACGTTTTGCTGGGGACCCCCCTGGAATACCCTCAAGGTCCTTTGGTTCCAAGGTTTTTGACGAAATATAAAGCCACTTCTGAATCACTGCACAATAAAGTTGAAAAATAGTATTCGCTGAAGTGATCACATAAGCCTGTATTGTTATTCATTCGTACCCTTTTCACTCCACACATTATTAGTGTAAAAACTCTGATTGAAACTGAAGCTTTTGTTGCTCACTTTATTTTCTTTTTCACTATTTGGAAATGCTTCATGGCTGTTACCCAGAAAAAATATGGGTTACAGTAACAAACACAGTTAACAGCTTTGGTGAAATCATTGTTGAATTTCTTTTTTTAATTGAAAATACATAATAAGCAAGAAATTGGGTATTTACCCTTGTTCCCTCTATCTAGAGTCTTTCTCTTCTCTCCCTCACTGTTTTTCTCCACCTCTAATAAAAGATAAGACTAAATGATGGCAGCTGTGGCACCACATTCATTACAACTCCATTTCCTCGTCCCTCTCTCCTCCTCCCTTGCTTTTTAATAGTCCCATTCTGGTGATAAAGAAAGGGAGATTTCCACACAAACCCCCTGACCTCTCCCTCTTTCTGTCTCTCATTTTCACACCCCTTTTCTTCACATTTGTTCCTTAAATAAAATCGGTTTCTTCTTTATTTAAGTGAGAAAAGTAAACATGCATGTAGCTATAATTTATGAATGCCTTGTCAAGTGTGTGTGTGTGTATGTCAGTATTTAATAAAATCATTATTTTTAAGGTATTGTGAGAACACTGTCCCAGGCATGTATCCCATGATGCCATGGCTGCTCTCTGGAAATCAATCTGTTTACTCCAACCCTACATACCAGACCACAGTGATGTTTCAGGCTATGTTTGTATATATGTATGTGTGTATTTGTGTGCATTCATGTGTGAGAGGAAATGCATATGTTCTGTGGATATACTGTATGTGCATGTGGATTTGGCACTGGATTAATTTCCCAAGCAATTCATGTTAAATCAGGTCAAATGAGCCTGAAACTAAAATAAAGTTTTACTTATGCTGAGGAAAAAATTATTAAAATTATGTAACTGTCTGCAAGAGGCTAGCAATTCTGAGGTGATTTTTTTTTTTTTTTTTTTTTTTTACATTTGCATGAAGCTCCAGATGTGAAAGTGGTGAAGGAGAGAGACACAGAGAGGCAGGAAGGGAGAGAAAGAAGAGAAAGAGATAGAGCAGGATATTTTTACTGAGCTAAAAGTGTCCACCTCTGCCTCACATCGACCCACATTACAGCTCCCACAGAGCACACAGAGAGAAAGAGGGAGTAATGTCTCTGTCCATCACTGAAGTTCTCCGTGCAGCATTACCACAGGGAGCGATGTCAGTCTTAATGTCCCCATTTCATTTAGAAACATTCTTGTCAAAGTTTGCTATTATGGCATATACAGTTGACTTAAACTTAATGACTCTGTACAAGGCAGCCTTTTTCCCCAACTAGTAATCTATATTGGACAGAGCTAATATAGATTAGAATGAACACAGACAGGCAGAGACTGTTCATATGGATGCAGGCAGGTAACTGAAATACATGTTCAGTGTTTCATTGTCAAAGATTTATTGATGAAGTAACAGTCCATGAATCAGCATTAAATCTAATATTATATGGGTGAACACTGAGGTGGTGGTATGTTTTCAGATTCAAGTGCAGAGGTCAGTGTTAAGTTTGAAATTTAATCCCTTTTTTAAATTTAGTAAAGCTCCACAGAGAATTTAGCCTCAGCACTCTGTTTCAGTCAAGGACAATGTCACGAGTAAAAGACTGATCACTGACAAGTAAGGCAGCCACTACGTGCCTTTGCTCTGTACTTTAGATCTATGCTTCTATGCTGTGATGTTCTGGATTGCTGTATGGCACAAAAGATGTAATAGGTGCAGCTATAGCTCCACTGTACTTTTAAGTAAGTGCATCTTTACTAATTATATCCAGCTACAGTGATGTGCTGAAGTTTTGTCTATGACTATAGTCTTTGCATACATGGTTAGGGCTCAACCTACAAATTTTACCCTGTAAAAATGGGACATTTACAGTATATAATATAGGATCATCACGCTACTGTAGTTGTGCACACAGCAAACATCAGAGTCATGGCAACAAAGATAATGGAAGTGCACAGTAGATCACTGGGCAAATTAGGAGTGCCTAATAGGTATAATGTGTGCTCTGCGTGTGCATGTGTGTAGTTATTGTGCAAACTAATATTTGACCAGCCATAAAAGCCTAGAGTGACATCACTAGAGAAGTAAAGCAAACCGTACCCCTTCAGCTAAAAGGCGCCCCATCAGTCAATCTCTGTGCCAAGCTTAATGCAAAACCTGATCAGTGTAGTACTAGAAATTGAAAACTATCCAGGGGCAGCTGCAGAGGAGGCAGACTTGTCAATAACAGAGTTACGGAATAATTGTTTTTTTCACATAATGGATTAAGGTATTGATGCATTAATTTATTTCCAGTGCCAGGGATCTACACTATGAATTTGTCTGTACTGTGACCTTTGAACTGATGATATTGTTCCTGTTTTTGGAAGCCTAGATGCTCTGAGAGTTAAGACAATCAGCAAAATATCTGAAATCTCTTCCAAATTCACTCACACACTGATTTAGCAGATGCTGCTGTGATGTAGGGTGCACTGGTTCTGTAAGAGAGGAATAGCAGTCATGTTGGTGAGGTATTCACTGACATTTAGCCATCTGGTCTGGGATCTGGCAGCCATACACATTCCTCCTTTTTGGCTCTCTATGCCTCTCTGTCACACACATACAAGGTGATTGTTCACACAGACATCTACACACAACTCTGGCTGTTGATAAGGTTTGTCATTATGATGCAGAGCTCTGTGTGTGTATGTGTGTGTGTGTGTACCTGCACGCATGCTAGTGTGGTTTTGCGTGTTTTGCCTGCATCATCAAAGGGCTGGGTTCCCATAGAAACAGATGTTTCCGTTTTCTTCCTTGGTGGCAACATGTGACAGACTGTTCCTGTGTGTGTGTGTGTGTGTGTGTGTGTGTGTGTGTGTGTGTGTGTGTGTGTGTGTGTGTGTGTGTGTGTGTGTGTGTGTGTGTGTGTGTGTGTGTGTGTGAGTGAGAGACATAACCTGGAAGTATAACATAGGGAAGGGACACATGGTTTTTAATTAAATAAATTAATGAGGTGAATCCAGGTAAAGGCTTTTATCTCTTATTGATCTCCCTCATTAAATTTATAGCAAGCACAAAGGAAGAGATCTAGATAAAAAGAGAAATACATAAAGGATTTTAAAGCTTTGAGATAATGAAGATGTGAATTGTTTAAAAGTGGGCTACAGCTCAATATCAAGAAGATATTTCTAATATTTTGTACATTCATCATTTAGCAGCTCCAGTGTTTATTTATTCTTGCGATGACTCATCTAGTGTAATAGTGAAATCACGTCAGACGATGAATATCAGTTAGCTTATGCGTCTGGGTCTTTATTGTTTATTGTTGAGAGGTTGCTGGGAGGCAGATTGGTCATTATCAATAAAGTGGCCTTGTTCATACTGTACATGCTGCTTCCACTCATTTGCGTTCACTAAAATCTGTTTGTCAGCCAATCAGTGTATATTAAAAAGGTTGTGTTGTTTTATGACAGGCATATTCATAAAGAAACATACTCATACTTTTGCAGGTCTCATTACACAGTACATTGATGTCACCCGGTTTACAGAGCATATGTTTTAGGCAGTTTTGAAAACGTCATCTGTGGTTCCCAGCCCTCTAACATCTCAGGGGTTGGCTGACCGTGAGTATTGCATTCATGAGCTATGTACATTTGGTGGTTTAATGAATGGAAACACTTCCTAATAAGCATGTAACTCTCAGATGTCAGATTTGGATGGAAAACATTAACAAAGAGAAACTAAATAGAAACCAGTTTTTATTAATGTAAACACATATGGTATACTGAATACTGTATATAGCTTGAACAATTAGTCCATTAAACGATGCAAAAACGTTTACTGTATCCAGCTTCTCAAATGTGAGAAACAACTTTTCATTGTTGTAAATGAAGGTAAATATTGTTGGACTTTGAAAATTGTAATATTGTAACAAGGTTGTTCCTGCCCGTGTTTTGTATGTTAAGGAAAATCAACAATAATGTAAAGTATACATGGACTAAAACCCAGTTTACCATCCTTTCAAGTTTAATTAGCTTTATGTTATTAGTTATTTAAACGGGATCTTTCAGCTGCATCACAAATGCAGATGTTGTGTTTGCTGAGATAACTTCAGTTGTGATTTGGCACTCTATAAATTAAACTGACTGGAATTGAGAGAGCACACCTTGCAACATATATAATACATAACAAAATATAAGGAACACAAGTGATTACATAGCTTTTACTGCATTAGTAAGAGCTTGCATTGTCTAGTATACTTATGCTTAGTGTTTTGAAACCAAGCTAAAGCTAACATTGCATGAATAATATGGTAGCAACATGTACAAAACAGTATGTGCTGTCTTTCCAGGATATGTCTGTGTCTGTTCAGCCTTACAGCTCACATGCACTGTGTGTATTTGTGCCAGCTATAATATCTGGATCATTGACCACACCTATTATCTCTCATTCTCAACTATTCTTTCTGTCCTCTGTCTTTTTCTCTCATCACCTTTCTCTTTCCTGTCCTCCTGCTTTGTAGGACAACTATCAGGTGTGCGTGTGCGTGTGTGAGTGTGACAGCGACCTCCCTCCTCTGTACCCCCGCACCCTCCCGCTCCCTCCCGCTCCTGGGAGGTGACCCAATTTCCCATGATCCAATGCGGCTGCTTCTGCTGCGCTGTTGCCGTAGCGATATTGCGAGGCCCTTTAATGCCGACTGTGACTGCGCCATGAATAATGGATAGAGAGAGTGACAGAGTATTACACAGTGGGGGAAAGCAAGGAGAGGATGAGTGAAGAGAGGGAGAAGCAGAGAGGTAAGGATAGAGGAGGGGAGGATGGAGAGAGTTGAGATATTAGAGGAAGAGAAATACCAAGAGGGAAGCACCCCTCACAAATTTTTTAAGGAAAAAGAAAGTAGACAGTCTTCTGGAGAGAGTTCTGGAGGGATAGATGAAGGGAAAGAAGTAGAGACAATATGTAAAAGTTAAAATACTGGAAAAGGAGAGGGATAAAGTTGAACAAGAGGACAATTAGAGAGACAAATACTAATATTTAAGTCCCCTTTTTTTTTAAACATGTGTTGCTTATTCACTTGTTTGACCCTCACTGGGCAGAATGATGTATGTGCAGAGTTTAGACAAATGAAGACTGTTTTCACGTCCATCTACTGAATGTGGAATATTTCTATGTGCTCACCTTAAATCTGAAGTACCCACTGAGAATGGACTTAAATGAAAATGGTTAAACTTTTGAAATTAACATTATTTGTCTATTCTTAGATTCTGGATTTGATAATGAGGGAAAAGTAGTAGTAAATTTGTGTACATAAATATGTTTAAAGAGGATGTGAATATTTCTTAAAACATGTATGAAAGGGACCTTTAAATTTAGTTTGGGACTCTGATGACACTGCTGAATTGCTAAAGAATACTGTTGTGCTATTACTGTGGAAATCATCATTAACTGTTTAAGAAGTGCAAAGTGAAAATACTAATTTCTGAATAAAACAAATCCCACTAAGTAAAATAAATTCAAATTTATATTATTATACTGGATACTATAAATTGTCTTGTTCAACAGCTTATGGGTAATGCAGTTCAGCTTTGTTGAACTTGAAGGCCAGACATACAGGTTTAAGAGGTCACTATACAGACATTTAGTGAGCCAGACAGGCTTGGGGGACACACTCTGGTGTGTATGTGTGAATGCTTGCATGTGTATATGTGGTTTTTCGACCATCTGTGTAGCTTGTAGTTAATCTCAGTTACTGCTGACTGCAGCACACACCTGTTGAATAGCACTTTAGCTGTCACACACACAAACACACTTTCTCTCGAGCAGACACATACACACAGGGGCATGTAGAGGTGGCTACCCATTACCTTTCTGCCAGAGCCGTCAATCCCTGGGCTGGCATTGAGTTTTACAGCAGTGGGTTCACACACACACACACACACACACAAATGAATCAAACACACAGCAAATGCCTTTTCTCATTGGCTGCTTTGAATAATATATTTCACTTCATCTAGAAGGCTTCAAAGTGCCCACACAGCATTTTACTTCAAAGCAGGAAGTTCACACAGGCATGCATACATTTGCTCAATAAAAGAAATCAAAGAAAAAGGACAACGTTTCAGCAACCAGCCATGCTTGCTTAACGGATGTTATAGGGGCTGAAAACATGTCTTGCCCCTCTGTTTTCCTGTAGTAAATTCCCCAGTGTGTTAATTGCACACACACGATTCTGAAGAGCCAGCTGTAAGGCTATAATAACTTAAATCAAGACCCCTATAAAGAAAAGAGGGGTTAGAGTGTCACTGTGAAATGCAAGTTTACATGGGAGTTAAAAGTTGTAAAGTCTTCAGTGAAGTTGTGTTTCACCCAGGCCTTATCTACCTACAGGGATGTTTTCCTCACACATTCTCGTCTTTTTACAATATCATGCTCCACTACTACAACACTTGTCACTCTCTGAGCTAAAATATTCAAAATTGTAGCTTTTGTCTGTTAAAGATGAGAAGTGATTCATCTTTCTATTGATTTATTGATTCCCTGATGTTTGAAAACAAGAGAAAATGACATCTTCAGGTTGCTAGTTTTGTCCAACAAGCACCTAAAAACCCAAACATATGTGTTGTAATTTATTTGCAATGATATAAAATAAATAAAAATAAGACATCCTCTCATTTGAGCCAGCAAATATGTCATGTTTTGCTTGATCAGTGACTTAAATTATTGCTGAATAATTTTCTGATTGATTGGACAAATTAGATTTTGTCAGACTCATGAAGAAATCATTTTAGTGAAGTGCATCATTTGTAAAAATCTCCTAACTACAACAGAGCTTTCATTTTTGGTTCAATGATGTATCTTCCAGTTCCACGTGTGAACTTGAGTATAATCATAAACACAGAAGCAACTTCTTCTCTTGTGACCAGATATGGGTAATTAATGTAAAAAGATGGGTCCATTTATGTGTCTAGTTAGTAATCATTAGCAGACAGAGAAGCACAAATACAAACTGAGGACACTGAATTGGGCTTTTATAAATACTGTACCTACATGGATAATTCTCCCAGGCTTCAGATGCAGCAGTGGCACACACACACATTGTACATGAAGCACACATGCAGTACTTGAGATAACATAAATAAATGGTGCAAACATTGTCCAAAGCATCCATGTCCTGTCTGTACTCTGTTTTAATGAGCTGCTGCTTCTTGTCTTTTAAGCAGTTTGTCTCTCTCACTGTGTGGAGTTGCTTTGTGGTAAATCTATCTTTCTGACTTCACTGTAGTTCTAAAATGATCCAGATTGTTTCACAGCAATAATGACTTGGCAGTGAGATTCAGGCCAAAGTTTTAGGTTGCCAGGCAACTCGAGCGACACCAGTGACCGTATATGGACATTTCTGTTTTTATCTTTGCTTTCGACTTCCTGTCACTATGACTCTCTTCTCACACTTTCAGTGTTTCTTCTCTTTAACTCTCTGTCTTTGACTGCAGTCAAGTGTCATTTTCATCATTTTCTGCATTTTCTGCAGTTTTTCTGTCATTTCTTATACTCTTGTATTCCTGTGTTTTACACTCTTATAACATCTCTCACTTATTCTATCCGTCTTTGTTTTAGAGATGCACCCACTTTTTTCAGTCATTTCTATACTTTCTTTCAGACCGGTTGTGTTTGTTTTTGGCCGCAGGATTTTGGATAGCAGCCTCTATTTTAGCTTAGTTTCTTAGCCAGGTGAAAAAATACAGGTACTTTTTTTTCTTTTTTGTTCTTGTTTATTCCACTGTTCTTTCCCTGTGTGCTCACCACTGATGCTGTTTATGCTGAACATGAGAGAGTCCCTACGTGATCGCCAATTTTAACCTCTCTTACTTCAGAGTCCAGACTGTAGTCAGGAAAAGGGGAGACTTTGTGTTCTGCTCCATGGCTGAAGGGTTGACCCCCTTCACTTTAAGCAGTAGGTGGCTCCTAGCTTTGGTCTTGAGGAGTTGTAGCATCTATTCAATGACAAATAGCCTAAAGTGTACATATATTGCACTGCTATGTTCATAGCTATACTGCAAACCTCACACTCTCTGCTCCAACCGCCAGTGTGTCTCTCTCTCTCTCTCTCTCTCTCTCTCTCTCTCTCTCTCTCTCTCTCTCACTGAGCATTACACACTGAAAGGGGCTACGCTATTTGTATAACACTATGAAATCATCAAGAAATGATTGGTAACGTCAGTCTGATATCTGATGTGTGAATTACGTCAGTATCGGCACCCAGAACCTGATATAGGATTGGATCACTCTCAACTCTTCTTTGCTTGTCTTTCTTTTATTGTTTCTTTTTGTTCACATCATGAGCTTGTTAGTGGTGGGGTTGGAAAGTGGGATGGTTGTTGGGGGAGTTTGTTTTTCTTTTTCTCAAGAAAACATTAGAATAAGAAAAACAAAAAGACCAAGTGAGCAAAGTAGAGTTACATAATAGGACTTACACAGTCGGACACGTAATGTATAATACATACAATGTTCTTTACTGCTACCTAGCAACCTTTGCTCTTTCTGGTGTGATAAAGCCACAAGAGACTCAGATTTGCTGTTAATAATTCTAATCTTGGTCTGTGTGTAACACAAGAAATGTTGTGTTCCTCTTTTTCTCTGTTTCTCCCTCCCAATTTTGTTTATCAACACATGGATGTTAAGATATTTAAAATGAGTCCCAACCACTTGCAAGTTCTGCTCTCACCTTGAACACTTTGGAATAAAAAATTAAAGCTGCAACTATTGTATTATTATTTTTATATGGATTATTATATTTACTCAATCAAAGGTGAAATATTCAAATGACTTGTTTTGTAAGACCAGCAGTTCAAAACCCAAAGACATTCAGTTGCCCATTATACAAGATACAGAATTGGTGAATGTCTTCATATGTAAGAAGCGTGAACCAGCCAACACTTGACATTTTAGCTTGAAAAATGACTCAAAAGATTAATCATTAAAGATCAGATCTTTGTAGGGAAATGTTTCATGAATAAGGCCACATTTCTTCATGAAGATCATCAACTCCTGTTGGATCTCTGCTCTCCTGAGCCAACTGACTTGTTCCACTGTAAAATCTGGATTTACTTCCTCTCACTCAGAAACACTCCAAGTAACTTCTTCTAGGCTTTAGTATGAACTTGGCAGTCATGTAAAGCAGCCAACCTGCAGCCAGTACAACAGATTATAAGTAGCATAACTATGAATGGAAATCCTGCTAATTATATAGCCATGGGGTAATGGGGTAAGATGCACATGAAAGCATCCTCCTCTTCTCTTTCCTCTCCTCCTTCTCCTGTCCTCTCCCCTCTTTGCTTCTTATCTCTTTGCTTCTCTCCCTCTTTCAGCCTCGCTCTTTCTGTGTCTGCTCCCTGATCTAATTAAAATACCATCTTCAATCCACTGGTGAACCCCCTCCCTTCTTCTCTCTGTGCTTTGCTGCAGTGTAAACACGCTGTGTCATATTAAAAGTCTGAATCGGCTGTGTCATGATTTGGAAGCTTAGTGGCCGATCCGCCATGTTTGACAGTTTGACTGTGCCATGTTAGACGGGACCACGGCAGGGATTTTAAAGATGCATCATGTTTTTAGGCATACTTAGGGCCATCATTGCTACCATGGAATTGATCTGGAGGTGTGAGCAGGTTTATGTCATGTTGGAGGCTGCAGCTACAGATTCAGTTCCCACTTCAAATAGATTACAGCATGTTTTTCTAAAATGGAGGTGGTTGACGATGATGCAGTAACACAGACCAAGAGTATAGTGGATTTATTTGGGTTTTTAACAAGCTACTTTCATTCCCCTTGCAGTCATTTTTTCTTTCTTGCCCCAGTGCTGCCCCAATTCACAAATATTTACACACACCTTCACACAGTAAATGTGTGTACATACTGTGCAGCACTCACAGGAAAAGACCACCAAGTTCATGGAGGTGCTGTCAGATTAACCCACACACACATCCACTGATCCACCACCGACTCTCCCTCCATCCTTTGTCAATCTGCTGACATCTCATCAGCCCCTAATGAAAGCAGACAGATTGACAGTGTGAAGCACCACTCCTATTGGTCCAGAGCTGTGATGTAACCTTCTTCTGTGTGTCTTGTACATCGTGGAACGAGTGTTAAATTCTAATCTAATTCTAATCTTGAGTCGTCTGACCTCCAAGTCAGATTTAATTATGGACTGAAACACTTAGAGATAGATTGAAATGAGCACCCACCCATCCACTCACACAAAGGAACATACAATGTGATGCTCTGGTCAAAACAGCATGAATTCAGTTTTGAGGGTGGCAAAAACAGATTGAGTCTCAGATGGTTTGGCAATTAAGCTTTCTCCACTAAAACCAATGAATTCTGCCAAAAGCATGCTAGCTACCTAGCTCATATGTAGCTCTACTGATGGATCAGTGTGCAATGCTAACAAAGCTTGAAAACCATTTGTCATTTACTGTAACTGATGGCTTGATATAGAATCTTTTAACCCAAAATGTGCTAACAGGCTTGATGAGAAAAATAACAGACTGAATAGTGAATGCATCTTCGTGCTCCATGTTTTCGCACACGCTGTCTCTCACTTCTGTCTAATTTTGTCTTTTCTGTCTCACTAATTTTTCTTGTTTCCCCTCCTCTTTTCTCTCTCTCTCTCTCTCCCTTCCTCTCTCTCTCTCTGTTGCTACCTGGCAACAAGCTGGTTTCCTTGGTGATGGAGCTTAGTATCCTCACATTTGCAGAGACGGGGGTGTGTGTGACAACTGGTACACACGGAGAGCATGCAGCAAACGCATGCTTGTACTTGTGCATGCACACACATGCAGAGAAGCACTTTATACATACACACAGAAATTAACACTTCATAAAGCCTGTTTTTATGAACCATTAAATGAGTTGCATGATGTAATTCACAGTTATTAGAGTAGTTAAAAAGGTGACTGGCAAAAGTATAAACATAACATACAGAGTTTTTAAAAAAAAATCAAATTAAGTTGAGGCTCATTTAAGTATTTATTTTGAATGAAAGAGTCATTATATAGCTGAACTATGCTGCATACCACAATAGTTTAGACAGTGTGTGTTTCCAGCTGTGTGTTAACAGTTTGAAGAAGGTCCTTCCCAGTTTCAACATGGCAACGCCCTCATGCACAAAGCCCACTCCATGAAGAAATGGTTCTCTGAGTTTGAAAGAAGTCGACTGGCTTGCAAGAGCCTCAACTCCATCCAACACCACTGGAATGAATTTGAACACCATCCATTACTTAACATCAGTGCCCAACCACACTAATGCTCTGGTGGCTGATTGGGAGAAAATCCCTGCGGCCAGGTTTCAAAATTTTGCAGAAACCCTAACCTCAAAGGAGAGGAGGTTATTAAAGCAGGATATTAATGGACATGTGGTAAAATAGTCACTTATTACCAGTTGTATTAACTATTGTTAGCCATCGTCTCTTTTTCTTTTTTCCTTTTTTCTAGTGTAAGACTAATGTTTTCTATTGGTCATGTGTTTATATAGTTAGTTTCCCAGTACAGGAAAAGCAGAGAAGGCCTTAGAAAGAGGAGTCATGAATTTCATTTTACAAATGTGAATTCTGCCATTGTCAGCTTTCAGGTTGTGTCACAGCTCTGCCTTTTTCAATTCTTAAGAGCCAGATTTACTTGTGAAATGCGTTGCCTGAGAGGTGTGCAGCAAATTTTTGGAATTTGTTATTCAGTGTATAAAAGAACCATGAGAAATGATCTCCCTCTGTGACTTTCACACTCAAGTTTTAGGTTGTAGGCACAAGGGAGACAGATGGACTGTGAAGAAGATGGGTTTGGTTACTGTGTGTCCGAGGGAGAAAAAAAGAGATGTTTATCAACCACTCTGCAGCTACACTCTCACACACATTCTCAGACTGTGGTGGTGCAGCTCTGTTCTGTTTACCATGTTTGGAGAAAGAAGGTGAACAAGTGACAGTAAGAGAGAGGGAAAGGAAGAAAGAGAGAGAGCTTTCACTGTTAAGATGACATTTTAATTAGTCAGAAAGGCAACAAGGAATGGAGGGAGGAGTACACACAGGGAGTTTCATCTTGTCTCAAAACTTCACATCCAAAATGATATTGGCTTTTATGTGTTCACGTATTTCCATTTAGTCTAACCACTTCAGTAGTTATAATTCCATGCAGTTTCTAATTAGCTGGCACTAGCAACCTCTGTAGCCTTCCATACAGTAAGTGTCATAATCTTATACTGATGACTGCTTACACTGTAATTGTCATCAGCAAGCTACTTGACTTCTTGTGATTGAGTTTGTGAGTTGGAGGAGCTTATTTCAGTGAATCTTAGAGGCACACTACGCAGAATTTTCCAGGTGACCAGGTTACATTACTGTCTTGATCTCTTTCCTCTGCTCTCTGTCTGTATGTCTGCTTGACCGAGGGCAGGGCTGAGATACACACACACACACACACACACACACACACACACACACACACACACACACACACACACAGCAGAGAGGCCACAGCGGACAGGATGAAGCTCTACATTCATACAACTCCGGCAATGCATCGCCTTCCGTTAAACAATCAGAAACAACAACGTGTTTATCTGATTCACACATTTTTATCTCGCTGATGCCGCTCCCTCTTTTCTTTCACTCTTTAGATTGCTGGAACACCACTGCTTGCTCTCTCACTCATGCTCTCAACTCGCTCTGGTGATACTGAGCTGGGGAGGAGGGGCCAATTTTGATACTGTGTTTACAAACAGCAACTGACAAATCCTGCATAGTGAGCCTTTAAAGAAGGTGGTTGGTAATGTGGATTCAAAAGCAGACACAGACACAGATACAGAGGTATTCCATCAAGCTGGATAAAGGAAAAGCCTGGATTACTTGGATAAGCCTCGCTAATTTAAGTGAGAGCTCTGTTCCATTACTGTCGCTTTTATGAAATTAGTCTGCTGGGAGTTATATGACTCCTAAAAGATGGTTCTGTCAAGTGTCCAGTAATGGGGAATGGAGGTGGAAGGAGCAAAGAGGAATTTGGCTGAGGCAGAGGGCTGGAGGGTGGTGGTGAATGACGGAGAATGGCTGGTAGAAAGGGGCAGGTGGTTAGTGGGTTGGAGAGCGGGCAAGCAGTCAGGCAGGCAGACAAGCTGTGATCCGGGAGCAAAGGAAAGAGAGACAGCAGTTAGCGAGAAGTTCAACATGAGGAAACAACCACTAGAGTGGCCTGAAGCGTTAACTACCACTGTGGATTAAACAACAATGTGGCACGATGAGTGGGTAAAGAGCCAGAGTAGACATACAGCAGGATGATGAGCTTGATGGAAGACAGGTGTGTGCAATCAGCATGTAACCAGGAGCCAGGAAAGTCAGGGAAGGATCGCCACACCAATGCCACAAAGACACACACTGACAGAAAGGCTGAATCCAAATGTTCACTCTCTGGACTTGTGGACTGAGGGGATAAAAATGTGCTCTGAGAATGGACTTAAGATATCAGTATTTCCATGGAGATACATTGAAATTCCTAACCCTGTACCTCATTTTAAGTTGTTTTTTTGAACAACTCCTAATGGTTTTGATATGTGGAGGTCTGCTGCTTTACTCTCAGCACATCTGCTCAGAATGGTTTGGTCAGAATGAGATTTTCTTTTTACTTGCACTATTAAACACTGCTAATATTACATTCACACTAAATCCTCGACTGAACCTTTGTCCATTTAGTTTAACAGAGCATAATAAACAATACATCTTCTTAAGGCATATAGGCCGGTTATTCTGTGTGTACATAATACCTCACTACCTCAATTAATTTATTCAACAAAAGTGAAGAAAAACGAAAAAGAAAAGAAAATATTAATATATTGTGATAATTATTTTATTTTTGATAAAAATGAGTTTCATCATCACTTAACAGCCTATTGCTACAGGATTATTGGTAATTTTCCAAGCAAAGTCTGGTGAAATCTGCACCCCAAAGTGAACTCTCTGGAAGTCTGCAGAAAGTCTGCTTGAGGGCCCTTGTGGACCTGACGAATTGCAGGCTTGGACAGACCTCAGCAGTTGCAGACGGTGCGGTGAAGTCCGGACACTTGGATTCAGTCAGAGAGACAAACAGGGGAAAACAAGTAAACATAAGGGAATCCAGAGGCACAGCTGTAGCCGTGACAACACATTATTACAAATCATATTGGAAATGGATATATATTTTAATGTGGCCCAACAAGCTGATGAAATCAGTATCATTGACGTTTAATAATTGAACTGTGTTTTCATATATTACATCAGACTAAAGAAAGACTTCTTTTGATGCTTTTTAATTGTAATTTGCTTGCATCTGACCTATATGTATATGTATATGATAATATTGAATTATTGCCATACAGTCATACAGCACCCACAGGAAAAAGTTCAGCCAAATTGTAATAATTAACAACAATTTAGTCAGTAATTAGCAACATAATAATCAATAACATTAAATATGTGACATTAGTTGTAATATAAGTTTATGAAAAAAACAAGTACATTACCTAATGGATCATAAAAATGGATTTTAAACTGTCTCCGTTATGTGCTGTGGTAATTCTTGTATTTCTATATTTCTAAAAAAGCAAGAGCCCACATTAGTGGTCCATTTGAGTCTTATATCTGTTTGGTCAAAATTGGGCCATTCCTAAAAAATCAGAGCAGTTTTTGTACTTACTGTAAAACAGATGTTTGTAATACCTTTGGGAAGACTGGTGTATTTCCTAAAAATGAGTTTAGCAGTAGTAGTATTAGTGGTGCTTATAGTAGTAGCCAAGTGCGTGACTTTGGTTTGGGAAGTGGAGGGGACACATCGAGGTCAGAGGGTCCTCACCTAGAAAAACATTTGCGATTTGAATCTCATTCCCTGCAGTTCTACATACCTACCTCCAACTCTCAGTGCTACTTCTCCCTGCCTCTCCCACCCCTGTCTTTCATAGGCACTTCTACCTCATCTGATCTCTGAGCTTTTAAGCAATCAATCATTTAAACTTTATTTCTATGGAACCTTTCAAACAAATGAAATGCAATTTAAAGTGCTTTACAAGTGACTGACAAAATGTATGATGTTAACATTTTGGTTTAGAGACTAATGAACATCAAAGCAATTAAAAAGCAAATTAAAAAAGCAAAACAAAGTTAATTGAATAAAAAACAATAAAAGATGAGTAACTGAGATAATAATATATGAATAATAAAAGCAATAAAAATAACAAAAAGGTGAAATACTACACAAAATAGTAAAAGTAGTAATAAATCAAAATAAATTAAACAAACTGTAAAATGTTGATAAAACAAAATAGAATAAAAAGTAATACTGATAAATAAAATCAATGTAAATAGCAAAATCATACATTTTTTAACCTTTATTGATTCAGGGATGGCCTGATCGTATTCACAAAATGATAAAACCCACATAAAAGCCAGACTAAATAGATGGTTTTTAGGTTGCACTTAAAAATTATCTATATTGTGAGCTCCTCTCAGATCCTGTGAAGGCTGTTCCAGCGGCTTGGAATGTATTGGCTGAAAGCAGCATCACCAAAGGTTTTTGTTCTGCTTTGTGGAACAGCAAGAAGAGACGAATGGAGGATCTGAGGGGCCTCCCTGGTTTATACACCAAAAGTGGTACTGAGCTTATTCTGGTGCAAGGCCATGTAGAGCCCTATCAGCTAATAAAATGATTTGAAACTCAATAGGAAAGCCTACAGGTATTGAGCAAATAAATACATAAATAAATGAATAACAGGCATTTGATGTTCCAGGTAGCAGTTGTTTTAACAATAACATTTGCCATTTAACTGTGTGAGAGGGATCAGGTGAAATTCGTGAGTGAGGGAGGCTTCGGTTCTGAATGGCCTCATCTTCCACTGCTGGCTCCTTAACTGGTCCTCATATCACAGAGAGGCTAATTGGAGAGGAATTACCTCAACAAGTCCTAATGACACACTAGCTACAGACACAGAGGGCTCTCTCCTCCAACGGTAATGAGTCAAACTCTCAACACGTCTCAGTGGCTTGCTCTCATTTACCTGCTTCTTAGCCAGACGTGAGGGTTTGTTAAACGCTCAAGAATAGAGGAACAAAATTCTTCAGTTTATGGAAAAGATCAGCACAGAGAAGAAGTGAAGATTTGAATATGTTCATGTGATAAGTGCAATGGAGTAGAAAAGAAAGGTTCTGGTGATCATATGGTATAGACAAAGAAATCCAAAGAACATATGTTTCTTACATTGGTAGAGAGAACCATCTCCCCCCCCCCCCTCTCTCTCTCTCTCTCTCTCTCTCTCTCTCTCTCTCTCTCTCTCTCTCTCTCCCCTGACACACACACACGTCACACACACACCCACTTCTTTTCACAGTAGGTCATTGACCTTGGCACATAGACTGATATGATTGGCCATTTCTCTGTGGTCTATGCATTGCATGTGTGTGCTATGAGTGTGTATTTGGCCTGTACTGTGCTGTAGGCCATGTTGTTGCCTTAGCCTGGTGTTATAGTCCATCTGTCTAGGCTGCTAGCCAAACAGTCCTCTCCACTCGCTCTCTAGTGATTTCATCATGATGGTTGTTGAATGTGTCTGATAGCAATGATACAGCCCTCTGGTGGAAACCCACTCTTTAATTGAAATATGCTCACTTTACCACTGTAGGAGGAACCTTGTTGAGTGAAGACTCTGTGAAAATGTTATCTGTCAAAGGAGGGCTTATTTCTAACCTTTATTCATTCAATGTTTGAAAAAAAACCCACTGCTTCACTGTCATCCCTGTGGCCACTGAGCTACAGCACTGTAACAGTCAGTGGTTAAGTGCCTTGCTAAAGGGCCACTTCAATGCAGTTGTGAAGCAAAGAGCTTTTACTCCTTCATTTTCCACCACGTCTGAGGATTTCAACAGGTCACTTTATGCTGATGAGCCCTCTTTGCTGAGCTGTAGCTAGCCGTCCCCAACCTATGAGGCACACAGGCAAGTAGAGATGAATAAAGTGTAATTTAATGTGAGTGTCTGATTTGGGCCTAAACACACCCGACAAACGAACAAGTAAAATTAGCTCATTTAAAAAGTAATATTCAAATTCACTGTAAGTTTGATTTCATGACAAATTCACTAATTGGTGAAAATTTGCACCACAAACCTCAGTATGTCAGTATGGCAGCAGAGTTGTCTGATCCCTGAATAACTTTGAATAAGTTTGCCTCCTGACGATCATCGTCATGATATCATAATCATCTTCTTTTTCTCTCTCATTCTTACTGGTTTCAGATTGTGGCAGGCATGACAGTGTGTGTGTGTGTGTGTGTGTGTGTGTGTGCGCAGTTGGCTGAACAATTAATCTCAAACTAACTTCTGTCTGTGTTGGACCCTCACCTTTGAACTTGTGCAGTCATAATTGGACGATGGATTGATTATAAAATCTACCGTGATGATGACTAACCTACTCTAAGAAAGAGGAAGTGTATGAAAAATGTCTGCGTAGAGCATACAGTACCTACACCAGCACAGACACACACATGTACACATACAGGAGACATACACAGTATATGACAGGACCACTGAAGCAGCTGTCAGGTAGGTGCTCACTGAAGACATCACATGTAGCTCAGGAGTGCTTCTAAGTCTGTGTGACTTGCTTCCTCCTGCATGTGCACTGAACTGTGTGTATATTGACTGTGTGTGTGACCAGTTGTTCCATCAGCTCCTATTTACTGTCACTCCCTTTGACTTCCCTCTGTTTTGCCTACAGGGCATAAAAAACTATTCAAGCAGACAAGAGTTTGTCCTTCCAAAATAACTGACAGGACAGACTCATTTTGTTATACGGTATATGTCTTCTGTCAGCTACATGTGATGCTCTTGTAAAAAAACTTATTTCTATAGGAAGCTTTACTGCTGAGGGACAGATTAAAGCACCTGAAATTCACAAGTGCATTTTTTCCCAAACAGCAGATGACGTCAGACTTTCAAAAACATCACTTTTTAAGTAAATCTTTGTAAATAAAGGATAACAGATGACTCACAAGTTAACTAGAAACACACAAAACAGTTAATTTCCATTACCAGCAGTGTTTGTAAGTGTAGGAGGAGGATTTTTTTTTTTTGTGGATCATTTAATGAGCAATGAGATTCATTTTGGTGCAATACTGTACAGAGCGTCCTTCAAATGAGAAAGACTTATTTAAATATTAAAAAATGTGTCCAGAAACTATCTTTGTTTAGATTTAGCACAATCCTTTTAATGTGCTTTTGTGATTATTTGTTTTCTATTTCATAGTTACTTGTTTTTAATCTAACTTGTAAATTCTGCATAATATAGGTAGAGGCACTGTATAAGCCCTTTTGGGTTTCTTGCCACTTGCACCTTCTTTTGTTGTTATTTCTTTGTCTTTTGCTTTTTGTCTTATTATTGTGCAAAATAAAAAAACTTCAAACTTCAAGCTACAGTTATGCAGGAGTATGACTGAATATCAGGTCATTTTAATTTTTACTCAAGGTTACTTTTCTCCTCCTTAAAATGTAACCTTATCCCTTGGGAACAGGATAACAGTAAATCTGATCAAACAGTTGGTCTGCATTCTCATTCATCTCTCTCTCTCTCTCTCTCTCTCTCTCTCTCTCTCCCTTTCACTCTCTCACATGCTAGCACAGGGAAGGAAAGGTGAAAGTAGGGAGAATGAGAGGAGGCCAGAATTTAGACAGATGTTGGGACAGAAGAGGGAGAAGAAGTGGAGAAGAGTGAGAGAGAGAGGTGCGCAGACTTTTGTATGAGGCTGACCTAGATATAAACAGAGGATTGGACACACATTCTCTCTGGAGGGACACTGTCACAACTGCAGTGTGTGTGTGTGTGTGTGTGTGTGTGTGTGTGTGTGTGTGTGTATATATATGTTTATGTATGTTTACAGAGGAGTATATGATTTTTACAATTTTAACTTAATATGTCCCCAAAACCTCTGAAAAATTGTAAGTTTGGGTTTGTGTGTGTGTGCGTTTGTGTGTGTGTGTGTGTGTTTGTGTGTGTGTGTGTGTGTGTGTGTGTGTGTTGGATATTTGGTGTGAGGAGGAAGGAAGAGAGATGAAGTGAATGTGCCAAATAGAAAACCCAACTGCAGAGAAGGATTTCCAGTAAGCATCAGTTGAATATGATGAATGAGGACGAATTTTGTCAACGTACCTCTGGGTCATAGTTCCGCCTGATTTATTTTAAGCCAATATGTATTAATTATTTAAATAATTTGTAATTAAATTATCTATAGGTCTTTGTTAAGGTAAATTATATCATAAACAACTGCATACTGGCCCTTTGACAAATGTGTGTGTGTGTGTGTGTGTGTGTGTGTGTGTGTGTGTGTGTGTGTGTGTGTGTGTGTGTGTGTGTGTGTGTGTGTGTGTGTGTGTGTGTGTGTGTGTGTGTGTGTGTGTGTGTGTGTGTGTGTGTGTGTGTGTGTGCGCGCGCGCGTGTGTTTAATGACTAGCCATTGAAAATCAATACTGCACCACAGCAATATACTGCTTTCACAGGTTGGTGGGTGGAGGAGTACAGCGTCCAATCAGAATCTTGAACATTCTGTAGTTAGTAGGTTTACGCCTGAGACCGGATGAGAGTGCGCGTATGTGTGTGTGCGCACGTGATAGGAATAGTAATGCGTTAAAGCAGCAGTTCTTGTCATTGGACCAATGTGGAAAGAAAAATAGACACAAGTGGGATGAATTTGCTAAAGATAGTATTTTATACCTGTCATGGTTTCAGCCAGAGGATCTGTGAAGTCACCAATATAAGTCTGAATGAGGAGCTTGAAAGGCTGGAATTGTGGCAACAGGGCTTACAGGTAAAGACATCTGTCTGTAAAGGTGAAAACACATACATTAGAACATATTTAAATGCACCTGCCTTTTGAAAGTAATATTGCCTTAATCAAAAAACATTTTTCAAAACTGCTACATGATACAAAAATACATTTAAAAAAGTATATTTATCTATTCCACAAGCAGTTTCATATTGTCTGGATAGTTTTATGTAGACCATCATCTGGCTGTCAATACAGGAAGTGTTTCAGTATTCAGCTGTGATGACTGCTGCTCAGACAGACTGAACACACTGATCACAGCTGAATGTTGTACAGAACAAGTTACACATGTCTCTGTCCAGTTGTGACTGACTGAACCTCCTCTCCTCTCCTCTCCTCTCCTCTCCTGTTCTCCTCCTCCCGCTTCTTTCCTCCTCTCCACCTGTCCTGTGTCCTGAGCTGACTACAGTGACTACAGGCTGTTAATGTTTTATATGCGGAATCTAAGGTTGTAGGGGTTGCGGGATGACAGGAAGGTGAAAGTTAGGTAGCAGCTGGCATGCAAGAGCCTGTGATTATTTTTCTTTGTTTTTTTCTTTTGTTTACTCTGTCCTTGTTTGTCCCTTTCTCTCCCTGTCTTTATTTATAATCTTTGTCAGCATATTTCCATTATTATTTGGGTTTTTTTTATGCTTGTCCTGAAATTTGCCAATCAATCTTTTTTTTCTTCAATTCTCTTTCCCATTTTGTCCTTTCTATCTTGTTTTCTGGTGTTCTGGCCTGTCCGGACCAGGAATGTGTGTGAATGCATGTGAGGTCTACATCTAGTCTTCCGTAAGAGTGCTGCTGTAGAGAGTCTCTGCTGTTAAATTCTCTGTTTTAACAAAGCACTTTCTCTGCTGTACACACTGAATTTCCCCTCCTATTCCCTTTCTTAAATTATTAACCAATCATAAGTCAGAAAAGCGTGTTAACAGGAAGTTCAGCATGGTCAAATGTGGCCAGTGGTTCCTGCATTCTCCTCACAGGGGGACTCCGGATAGAGGGGCCTGGGGACAGCTCTATCTGTGTGTGTACATGTGCCAGCGTGTGAGTGTACATGCATGTGTGGGACAGGGTGACGCATCATGCGGCAGTAGTCTGAATATTTTAGCAGGAGACATTAGTGACGCTTTTCCTTTTCTCTTTCATCATTCTCTCCCTTCTTTCTTTCCTTTCTCCACATTTTTTTCTCTGCTTCTTTTTCTCACTCAGCAAGTAGAAAGTTTAAAAAAAACATATTAGAACAATGCATTGACAGTCGTCATTTTGAGTACAAACACATGTTTTTTCTAGTAGCCTTTAGATGCAAATGAGATCAGAAGAAAGACAGCTTGGGAGGGCAGGACAGGGAGCTCAAACACACACACACACACAAACACATTTTTATGAATTTCTGTCATGGCTGTATTATAAGGGCTCAAAAAACGTTTGCCAGATTGTGCATTGTGTGGGCCATTGTACATGTGTGTTGGTGTTTCTCCTGCTGGCCTTCACCCAATCCTGTTGACTTTACATTGGGATGATGTTTCGCACACAAAAATAGCTTTCCTAAACACCTAGGAAAGTTTTACACACATAAAACCTTTATGGTTGAAAAAATCGTAATTTAAGAGTAATAATTAACCTAGTTTGCAGGTTGAAGTGCATCTCTTCAATAATAGCGATCTCCAGGAAAAATGCCTTTTGGGCCACTTGGGATTTTTCTGTTCCAATACCGCAACCACTGGGATAAATTGACAGCATGGCTGAGTGGAGGCACCGTATCCAACTCTCTCAATACATCCATGATTCCTGGAGGCTGCGAGAGAGCTACCTAAGAATGTTTCCCGTGCTAGCGCTGGCTCCTACACTGCAGTTCCTATCTTCCTTAATTTCTGTCTTTCTTTCACCATCTTAGTTTCTGCAGTGACCAGTCTCTTTTTCTCCGTTTAATCAGAACACATGTCTACATATTATTACAGTTAAATACAGTATATAGATATTTAACTGTAAAGTTGTCTGTATAATCATCTATTTAAATAAATGCAAATGGCCCTTTTTCAATTACAGGTATTAAAAAAAAAATCCTGTGGTGCAACTCATATATATATTCAGTTTGCTATCACATAAGTCAAAATAAGATGAAGTAGAACTGAGTAATTAGCGTGAGCAGTAACAACCAACATCACTAAACACAAAAAGGAGCCGTAACTCTAACCACACCTATGAAAACTCCTCCGCATCAACAAAAAATAGCAGTATTACAACATCAGACTGGGAGCAGAGATTTGTACTTGATGTGATTTACTGGAGATACAGTTCAGAAACATCACAGCAGAGGATTATGACTCTAAGCACACATCATAATTCATGTACGCATTTGTCATTTAAAGAGACATTTAAATGATCAAGTGTGAAGCCACAGAGCTGTCAGAGCAGAGAGAGGGAGGACAATAAAGTCATTCAATCACACTGTCAAGTGTGGTGGTGTCTGTTGCTTTTTCATATGTTTCCAATATTGTTTTCATGAAATATCTACACACACAAATGCACACTCAATGTACCACAATGTCTCTAAATTTACAAACTTGTTGCCTTGGAAACACTGAGGAAGGCTTTCTGCCAGCTAGTTAACAAAATGGAATTATAGACACGTGTGTGATAGAGTGTGTGTGTGTGCGTGTGTGTGTGTGTGTGTGTGTGTGTGTGTGTGTGTGTGTGTGTGTGTGTGTGTGTGTGTGTGTGTGTGTTGGACACAGCAGTGGAATTGTGGGTATGTTCTCTCCACGTGCTATGCTGCCTCTCTGTTGTCTCTTTGTCAAGATACTGATAGCTTCAAGATGTAAAAGAGAAAGAGAGACTAACAGGAGAACACAGCACAAGGAAAAAAATGACAAAGTGGACAAAATGTGAAATAAAAACGAGGCAGAGACGTTTTGCTACTGCTTGCTTCACTGAAACCAAGCCCTGACAATTCATGGGAGACTCACAAATCACCAGCACTGGTTTTAAAAGGCAAAGTCAACCTTCTCCAAGGAGGCTACTTAAAATGAGATGGAATGAGCTCAGTGCCATTACATGACTTTATTACACAAGCAACACGTTCTTGTGGTTTGTGTGTGTCTGCATGAGGCCGGTGTGCTCAGAAATTACTGAAACACTCAGATGAGATAAGATGTACACAGTATGAGTCAATGGTACCAATAGATAAATATTAAGTTTAGTTATAAACTGCACACCCACATGTATGCGGTTACTCAAACATTGCATCTCATTCCAAAACTAAGGGTATCAATATGTTGCAGTAACAGCTTCTGTTCTTTTGCCACAAGAGTTTGGGAACCTGGCTGTGGGGATTTGCTCCCATTCAGTCACTAGAGCATTAGTGAAGTCAGGCTCTGATGTTTGGCGATAATCCACTTCATGTCAAACTGAATAATGGTAAGAGGTAAGGCCCTATAGCGTCAATATTTCTCTTAATTTGAGCTAAGGGGCCTTGCCCAAACTGTCAAATACAGCCTGAGTACACAAGAGTGGACAAGAGTGTCTATATATTTTTAGTTACATAATGTTGATTTATCAGGATGTGACTGCTTGTTAAACAGAGATGAAATCTGTCTTTCCTTTTAAAGCGGATTCAATGGGTCAAAACCTGCTAAAAATATGAAAATATATATTTTTAAAAAGTGGCAAGATCATGCGGCTAATCCTGCTAAGCTTTGAACAACGGCCCAGAATGTACTGTGTGTTTCTGCCCATAGGGAGAGAAGGAGAAAGAGAGAGGATGGTGTGTGCGCGCGCGTGCCCACATTTGTGTCCCACAGGTCTTGCTACTCATTGTTAGCCCAAGGTGCTAGCCTGAAACAGACCCCAGCGCTCACTTCTGTGTGTGTGTGTGTCTTTGTAATTGTGGATGTAAATGTATGAGAGTGTATTTGTTAGCGGTATGTATGTATATGTGTGTGTGTTCGTGCATATATGCTTCTGTGTATTTGTGTGAGTCTTTCTGGCAGTTGACACAGTTGGAGCTTCCAAATACGGCAATGGCAAATCACTCACATGTTTACAATAGGGAGCAGAAGACTTAATGATCTTTGCTGTGCATGTGTGTGCGGTTGTGTGTGTCATCAATGACTCATCAATGCAGTAGCACACAGCCCAGTCTTACAGAGAAGTAGCACACAGAGAGGAAAGATTTGTGAGCAGTTGGGGGGAACTACTGTATGTTTGTACACAGTTTTAGGGTACATGCAACTACTTTACTTTCTAAATACTGAATAGTTGATTGCTCAACTTAACTTTATGATCATTGACACTTTTGTTAATTGATTGGTTCTTAAATGTGAAGATAATCTGCATTTTCATATGACTGTAAATCAAACATCTGTTTTGAATCATTGGTTGTATCAAAACAGATTTAGGATGTCTTCTTGGGTTCTGGGAAATGTATGATTTCTCAGATAGTTTTTTATAGACTAAATTATTAAGTCATCAGTTACTAGTTGCAGCCCTCGAACAGCGCCCACTTTTTGATGAAAGGTGAATTTACTCAGGAAGTAGACTGCACCTGTAAAAGGATTGTCAGACTAGGCACTAAAAGGCTTTTCATCCTAGAAATAACACCAAGCTTTATGGAGGTAAGTCAAGGTGGTGGGCAGCCAGACTGTTAAAGAAGCAGACTGGATTGGGTGCCCGGTCCGGTAGGGAAAACCTCAGGCTGAGAAACTGAATGAGCAAACACTCTCTGCTGGCTCTGTAACTGCTGTCAAGTGGCCCTTGAGCAAGGCACTTAACCTCAGCTGCTTTAGGCGAGTTGCTCGGAGGCCAGCGATGGAGGACTGCGGTTACACTGGGCAGCTCCTGCTGGCGGAGTGTGAAACATCATGACTATAAAGCAGAGGGGGGTTGCTGCACAGGATGTTTTTGTTGTGTTGACACTCTGCCCAGATACAAGATTTTGGATTCAATGCCAATGTCAGTATTTTAGGAGCAAACATTTCAAGCAAATCTGCATTCAAAGAGTTAGCTTCAGGCTAAGGTATCTATAAATTTCACTGTCACAGTCGTCCCATTTTACTGCAGGCTTGCATGCACTAACCCCCCTCTTTCCTCCTCGTTAATCTTCCTCTCCTTCTCTTCATCACCTCCTTTTCTCTCCCGTTTTTTTAGAGATGCAGCGTTGCTTAAACTAGATAAGTTATTGTGAGAAAAGCCTGCATGTCTTTGGGTGCTGTGTTTGAGTGCACATGTGTGTGTCTGAGAGTGTGTGTATGTATGGGATTACATGTAGCCCTATAAATCCATTTGTTGAATGCTTATTAACCCCAGTGCCCTTTGCTGTGCTTTTAGTGTATCAGCTTAGTACCGTGAAATCTCCTTTTAGCTCCATGCTTGCCTCTCTCCCTCTCTCTCTCTGACACACATACATGTGCAGCACACACACACAGGCAGGAGATGACCACACGATAACAGAGCACTGCTACAGGCTTAGTGTTAGAGGAAAAGAAGATTTTATTTTTTTGGGGGGAAAGCCAGAGCCACAGGTGTTCACACACTCTCACACACAAAAATCTCTCCTCCTATACGATTTCACAAGCACCTTCTCTCCTGTCCTTCACCTCTCTGTACAAATCTTTTTCTCTCCCAAGCTTTATCTGTAAAGGCTCCTACCTGCCACTAGCCTTTCTCCCCTCTCCTTTTGTCTCCTGCCCGTCAGCCATCTTGGCTTCGGGCGACAAGCAGGGACCATGACCCTTGGGACAAATTCCTGCCAGCTGCAGGAAGGCTGATGAATCAGAGGTTCCATGCTCCAGCAGGGTCTCTGAGGGGACCAGTGTGGGGGACAGGCTCCATCGAACACCAAGCAAGCAGAACTAATGGGCATGCTCTGGAGGAAAACAGGGAGGGAGGGAGGGAAGGTGTGTACTTACATAGGTGTATATGTTTGGTAGATGGAGTGATAGACACACAGAGGCACAGAAGCAGATAGTGATTTGGAAAAGGAAATGTGAATGTGCAAATAGGTGAAGGAAAGCAAACTGAATGAGCAAACATAAAAAAGAGGAAAGTAGGAACACTGTGATAAATATCTGAAGCATGAAATACTGCACAGGACAGGCAGAGCAACAGATGGTTGAACAAATTCTGCGAGAGAGAAGGATGAAAACAAGATTTATGGGGAAGGTGTTGGGTTAAGGACAGATACAGGGACAGTGAAAGACAGAAAGACAGAGAGAGGTAATGATCTTTGAATGCTGATTACTCTGAGATCTTGCTAAGCATATCACATGCTGATATTTAGATAAAATTAAGCCTACTTACAAATGCTATCAATCATTTTTAGATGGATACTTATGGCAGATGTTAATATTTATGGGGAGGTTAATGGATATTGCAAATGCTGGATGTCATGCTACATGAAGCAATCTAATATAGGCAATCATAGATTGTTATGCCCCTCTTTTCCCTCCTTTCCTTTCTTACCATCTTCCATACATCCTCTATTCATTTCACCTTTCTATTATGGTGAGTTGTTGTTGTTTTTCCTCTCTTGTCATTGGTTTGTCCTCACACAGGGACACAGAATGAAGGATACGTGTGTATGTGTTTGTGTCTTATCTGCCCACATGCTTGCGTATTTGAGTGTGTCCATGTGTGTCCATGTCAGTTTGTGTGTGTTTATGCGGCCTGTCTGCTTTATGTCCATGTATTATTGTGTCCAGGTGGGTGCAGTTTGTCCTCTCTGGGGAGGCATATCTCTGTGTCTGGTCAATCTTGTGACATCACCCTCTAGCAAACCATTAGGTGACTTCGCCCTACAGATGTGCTTCCTATAGAGGCAAGACATTGAAGTTTCCATAGTGACCAGTAGTGCTCAGAAGTGTTGGTTGGGAAGCAGGCAAGCAAGTAATTGGCTAGGTTTACATGTATGCCAGCCATCTTCTCATAATCTGATTGACACAGTAATGCAGGTACAGAAATGAACTGTGATTGTGTTACTTTGAAGGGAAAATGGGAGTAATCTCAACTGTGTTATACTCACAATTTAATGACAGTATTAAGGACATTTTTGACATGTAGCTGCTTGGATTTGTGTTGATGACACATTGGGTCTGTGGCACTTTAACAAACGGCATGCCTTTCTTGGGAAAAACATAACAGTACATGCTCAAAATATCTTAAAGCATCTTTAAATGCATTCACACACAAACACAACTACAAGATAAACTGCATTGTTAAACCTACTGTATCTGTACACACTGTGTGCTTTGTCAGTGAAGGAGAAAAGTCTGGCAGAAATCATAATAATTCACTTGTTGATGAAGAATTGTTCAATTAAACTCAAACTACAATCAGAGTAATCTATAGCAGGCCTGAACATGCTAAATATAATTCTGGGAGGAAACATTATAGAGGACATTCTTCTTATGCACTGCTTCATTTTTGTCAATGTTCTCCATCATAATAGCCTGTTGGCCCGACCAGTTGTTACCTATAGAGATTGGGATTTTAACAATGGCAACAGAAAGCAGAGGAGAGAGGAAGCAGTATGCAATAATCAGCCAATGGGAGGCTTATCCCAGCAGTCCACAACAGTGACTCATCATCACTGTGTCTAACTTGAAGTCATTTGCTTTGTGAGTGCCAACAGCATGAAACCTTCTTGAACCTTGTCAAAATAGAAGTGCTACACAATACTACAGCACATAATAAAATAAACATGAAGGTGTAGGAACATGCTGCTGTTGACTTTCTGTCATGCTGTTGTGGTTTTTTTGACTACACACAATCTCCATTAAAGACACTTGTACCACAGATGTAAAGGTGTTGCTTGAAATAACATCTGTTCCAATGCCAACATGTTTTAACCCTAATCAGCACTACAAGCAGTCCTAAAGTGCCCAGTTTGTTACTCTTGAAATGTAAGAATTGTGTTGTCTGTTCAGGGAAAAGGAAGAATATATGTACTGTATTTGAAAATGAGGAAAACTTCTTGTTGGAGGCAGTAAAGAAAAAGCAGAAAAAAGTCCAGCAGAGGAAACAAAGTGTGATAATGATGGAGGGATGGATTGCAAGAGCTGGTCAACATGCCAGACTCAGTGGGGGTTTACATCACAACACTGGGTGGAAAGTTAATGAGAGGCCAACTCTCACACACATACACGCATACACACACACACACACACACTGCACACAAGGGGTCCAGAGCTGAGCCAATCTAAATGATTCAATCAAAAACGTTGGCGTGCAAAAACAGCTTTTAACAAGTCACTGGTGCAGACATATAACAGACAAATACAGGAATGCACAAAGGCAAACCCAAAGGCATCACACGCAGAGAAAGTTTGCTAAGAAAGTTATAATGGAGACTGCTAAAATACAAAAAGAAAAAAAAGGTGTGTATGGTTTAGAGGCAGAATGCTGTATGTGTATGTGAAAAGCAACTGAACCATACAGATAGAGAGACCGAGAGCGGAGAAGAGAGAGAGAGTGAAAGGCAGAGCATGTCCTTGTATCCCAGACTACCTGTGTGATATACTGCTGTCTGGACTAACTGTGTGTGTATGTCTGTGCCTGTGTGTTTGTATGCGTCTGACAGTCCAATATCCATTATCACTCATGGCTCATCACACACTCTCAGCACCACACTCACAAATACACACACACACACACACACACACAGCAGGGACACATTGTGGGTTAAGTGACAGCAAGGGTAAAATGATAGCAAGGAGACAGAAAGAGTTCATGAGAAAACTAGACTAGCTAATTTTATTACTCCTCTTTCCTCCATCTCTCTCTCATTCTCTCTCTCTCTCTCTCTCCCCCCCCCCTCTCTCTCTCTCTCTCTCTCTCTCTCTCTCTCTCTCTCTCTCTCTCTCTCTCTCTCTCTCTCTCTCTCTCTCTCTCTCTCTCTCTCTCTCTCTCTCTCTCTCTCTCCCTAAGCAGTGCTTTATTTCATTTAGATACATGAGCTGCATGCAGCATCGTGTGTCATATTAAAGTTAATTGTGGCAAACAAGAAATTAATCTTTATTGCATGTGTAGGTGTATCACTGCTCAAGAATTCAAGGATGAATTGCACATGTGGATTTTTTTTACATATATTATTTTACATATATTTCGACTCTTTGACTTTTCTTGTCCTTTCCCGCCCTTCCTACACTTCAACACGTTTACATTCTTTCACTGTCTCCTATTATCCTACGCTTTTGCTCATAATCAAATATCAGGCACATTCCAGCCATTGAATCTGAGTACAACATGATTTTATCACCTCATTTGTATGTAATTAAGTTAAGGCAACTAATGATAATATGAACCATACCAGGAGGGTGTTCACTAAAACACTGTTACATCAGGAGCCCAAAATACACTTGATTTAACACAGTTATAAAAATGCTATTAAAGAAAGAGACATACCATTACTTTTGTTGCTGCATTCATTCTTTCCTTTAGTCGTCCTTTCTTAATATGTTCTTTCTGTCTCCTCTGTCTCACCAAGCAGTTGTTGGCCTGTGCACATCTTTAGTCCCACTACATAACCTTTACATCCACCCTCCACATTATGCCGTAAACACCATCATTAGATGCGTACATTGTCGTTCTGTCCTCCACGCTCACACCTTTGACTCACTGATGGGGACAGTTTTGTCTATAAACACATGTACACATCCCTTTTTGCTCCAGGTGGTCTCAGATAAGACAGCACAGTTGTTTTGTCCCTCTTTTTTTCTTTGTTTGTTTTCAGTTTATAGTTTTTTTTTCCCCAAGCCCTGCTTTAAACCCATAACCAGAGAGAGAGATTTTTGAAAACAAACGCTGCACACAAAGTGTTTTTTTTTTTATTCTTAAGGGGCCCTCCCTCAGCTTGTTCTCCCCAGTATGACACCCCAGGGTGCAGCTGAGTGTGTAGAGTAGCAGTCCAAGTGCATTATAAGACAAGTCAGTAAGAGTCATAAGAGTGAATAAAGTGATGATTGTGGTAAAAAGGTTGACACGCACATACACACACGCACCCACACACAACTATTGACGTGCATAAAAAAGTGGGGCCCACAGAAACATGTACACACATACACAAACAAGAACTTACACACACTGAATCAGTAAAGTAAAGATCAGCAAAGTGGGGTTTTTTTCTTCTTTCTTTCACAAAGATCCCAGTCAGCACCAAAGTCTGCCCTGAACCACTACACAGTCAAAAAAAATTACATCAGAGCGACATCAAACAGATCACCACAGGATGACAGTGTGCCAAAACTTTTTAACTCTGTTTGATATGCAGGTCAGAGCCAACACTGTGATGTTCTACATGTTTTCTGATACACTAAAGTTTGTAAAAACACAAAAGTCTAAAAAAACACAAAAATAATATGAATTCAACTAAAAGCTTTTTCTTTTTTTTGTTTCTTAATTTCAATTGGCACAGTTTTTGGTACTTTCTGCTCATGGTTTTCCATCTTTTCTCTCTCTTATTTTCTTTCCTTTTGTTTACTTTCTCTGGTTGTCACTTTACCTTGCTCTCCTTTTTTCCCCCCTTTTTACTCTCTCCACTCGTTTGGCATTACTGCTCCTCCTTTCTCCTTTTCACTGTCCTCCTCTCTTTCTCTGCTTTTTAATAATCATGGTGTTGGCACATATACACAGTCACACACACACTCACACACTCACACACACACACACACACACACACAATACCACACACATACATAGGGTATCCCTTAATTATGCTGTTTCGTGAATGTGGGAGTTGGATTTCTGTGTGGTCTGAAATAGTGAGTTATGTCTGAGATTTGACACGTGTGTGTGTGTGTGTGTCCGTGTCTTTCATGTGGTTAATGATGACCATGTCTGTACAGTATGAAACAGGGCCACAAGCCGCATCCATTGTGTTCCCTGCTGAGCTGAAAGGGAGAGTGTAGGTGGTGTGTGCGAGCTTTGTTTTGTGTTTGATCTAAGAAAAACACACAGCACTCACAAACTGCTCGAAACAGAACATATTGTCCCTCTTGGTCACCTCAGTAAGTGGAAACTTGCATGTTTCTATATTTTGATTGGTTACAATAGGGAAGAAGGAAGGAAAGAGGTGAGGAGAGATGTCAGATTTGTTATACAGGGCAGTGGAAAGGAGCACTCACAGCACACCACAGGAGAATGCAACATTTGTTGCGAAAAGAAAAGCATGATATTGTTATATTTGTAATTATGTGGAAAAGGTCTCCTTCTAGAGGGTTCAGCATGCAACACATTCTTGTGGAGAACACAATAAACCCCTCTGGGTTATATGGAATGGAGGCCAGCAGACACATACAGCGTCACTGAGATGTGGAGTATATATAATGCACAAGGCAGTAGATGCTATCACAAGTAATGTTTAGTAAGAAATCATAACAGGATGATGCTAGAGGTGCTGGAGGAATAAATCAGCATAACCCACCACAGCAGCAGCAGCATGAATGATCAGAGGAGAGTGAGAGAGCGTGCTTGTCAGATTATATAAACCGAGTCAGCTGATACTGATCAGCTGATGGCATGTGTGACTTCAGCGCTCTGCCTTAACTAATGCGATGCTCCGCAGATTCACTCAGCTCTTCCTCTTCTTGCATTTTTCCTCCATTGCTTCTCTACGTCCAGATAGCACTCTTTCAAACTCTTTACCTGTCTCTGACTGTGTTGTATTGCTTTACATATAGTGAGCATGAGAGACACGTTAAAGAGTCATGTCACTGTTTTTGATAGGCTGATAGCAGTTTTGTTATGAAGAATATGATATGGTGTACCTCTAGCTGCAGCCTGAAGGTCATGCATTAGAGTTACTGTAGTGAGAGAGAGAGAGAGAGAGAGAGAGAGGAAAAGACAGTAAAAGAGGGAGCTGAAGAGGCCGCAAACAAAGCCAGATGTTCCTTTCAGCTTGATGAAGAAAGTGGTGGAGGTTGAATTTCACTGAGTCAGAGAGAAGAAGTAATAGAAAAACAGAATGCAGTGGTTGAAAAAAGGGACAAGGTGAGAACAATCCACTGAGGTTACAACACATTACAATAGCCTTCCTCAGCTCTTTCCCTGTATCTATACTTTTCCTGCTTTCTCTTTTTGACCCGTCAGCTAAAATGTGCTTCAGTCAAATCATATAGTATGTTAAATAACAACAAAAGATGAGTTGTTAACCTTTGTTATCTTACCTTCTTCTCCTTATCTTAATTACTTTCTTTTTCAATTTCACTTCTTGCTTTTCGTGAAGTTAAGTTTGTCTTTTTATAGCTTGTGGGTCGCTGTTTCAACAGTGCTACTATGGTAACAGCAGGGGAGTGGGTGTTTGCAACTAATCCTCTTTGGGTGTCATGGTGGCATTGCTATGGCACCCATTAGGAGAGCGCCACATGTTTTATTTTTTGTTTTAGTTTGTTTTTTTCTCTTTAATCAATAAGGATTCAGGAGTTCAGGGGGTAAGATGCAAGCTTTTTACTAAAAAGGGAATTCATTTAGAGCCATTATATGCCCATATTAGCCACAGTTCCTCAGTATAAGCTGAGAAATCAGACTGCTCAAAGATGTTGACTCTTAATTCACATAAAGGAAACAGATCTCTAGTTGCCATAGTTCCCTGCTATTTTTGTGTTCAGGAAAACTTTTTTCTAGCAAATAAAGCCATAAAACCAAGTATGTTATTCTTTACTAACTTTATACAGTCACTGACAGTTATGCTTTGTAGCAAGCTGATTAGTTTTATCTTCGATATCTTTTCTTTTAACTATAGAAGATGTGAGAAAAGCTGATGCTAGAAGACAATTTCATACAAAGACTAAAGATTTACGTAATTAATGTAAATTGCAGTCATAATAGGAAAGTGAAAACGATAGGAAGTGGTGAATATTAAAGAAAAGTAAATTATGAACACATTAACATGGTAAATACTGCACTAATCAGTATTTCTACATTACTAATGGATCAAATACATGTTATAAGAAAGCAGAATAATCACTCAGCTCTGCTTAGCTCCAAGAGGTTTTTAGCTCTCTACGTACATTTTTGTGTGTTACCCTCTCATCAAGAAGTCAGTCATTGGTGGAGACCAAAAACAGAGGATAAAGAAGAGAGAATATCAGACTTACATTCATTATGTGGCCAGAAAGGAAATCAGCTCAGTTGAATAGGTGATTTCTCTTTAAGTCCCTTCTTAAAAAACTTTTATTGGAGAGCCTTTCCTGATTTTATTTGAGTTTAGTTTTTCTTTGAATTGCTTTTATCTCCTTTAAATATGGTTTGTCTATTGCTACCTTTTTCCATCATTAAGTTGGTTTTTACTCATCATGTGTTTTCTTCCTTCTGAAGCATTTTGTCACTTGGATTATCAACAGTGCTCTTTAAATAAAGTTTATTATTATTATAATAGAAGATGAGATAATGTTGCCCCCAAGAGGCCAGAAAATCAATTAATGCTGCTTTGTGGTTCCTCAAGGGAGAGTTAAGTTGGAGGACCATTTATTTATACAAAATATAAATGACATACTATTGCATACCACTAATGATAATCTACAAAAGGTAGAAAAGGTATGCCAATAATTAGGGAAAATATTTGAATATCTTTTTTTACAGTAAAAACTGTCTGGAAAGCACATGGTTTGTTTTTGAAATGTTATTAGGCCTGAAGAGATCTAATAAATCAGATACATAGTTAAGTTCAGCTTATTTAAGTTTACACTGGAAACCTGTGTCTTAAAATAAACATTCTGACCCTTTAATGAAAGCATGTGTTGTTAACTGCAGTGGAATTGTTATTGATTCCAGCTGCCTTTAGAAATAATGGGGCATATCAGTTACAGTGCTCTTCAAGCTGTTGATTCACACCTTAATATCATTCTGTTTCCCTCTGACGTCAGTGTTTTCCTCTTGTATCTCTGTTTTTCCATTTTTACTGTGTTGTGCTCTGGTCTCGCTCTGCTGGACATTAACCAGGGAAGGAATGATGGAGCAATTCTCAACACACAAGCAAAAACACACGCACTCATTCACAGACAGGGCTTTTCCAGCGCTCTGCGGGGAGATACAGTGGTGTGTTTGGTTCTGATAGGAGCAGTACAAGCTATTCAACAAGGAGAGACAGTGAGAGAGAGAGAGAAGGGGGGGGGGGCAGTCTGCTAGGAGAAACTTGCTCTCCCCAGGATTTTGGATATGGAAATCTCAGAAAACCAGCATGACATGGAAGTGAATCTGTTTCACAAGTAGTGAATCAATATATCCTGGTGATATGAGAGCTGTTGTATTTCTTATTGTTTACACAATGCCAAAGCGGGTATCAGATACTGGTTTGAGGTGCTAAAAACAAGCCTTTGTATAAGAGGCACAGTGCAGTATACTGACGGCAAGTATTGAAGTAAAAACATAAAATCTATTGATGTTGATGATGATTACATTTACATCAGCCTTAAAACATTTTGTCTGTTGATAAACTTTAAAATGTGCCTCAGTTAGTTTGAACTACATTTCCCACATTTCATGGCTGTTGGTCTCTGAGGAGACCATATGTCAATACAGTGGGATTCACACACATACACATCTGGTCACACACACGCACGCACACACACACACGCACACACACACATGCACACACACACACACACACACACACACACACACACACACACTCATACACACACACACACACACTCATACAGTGTTTGATCTCAGAGTAGGTATAGAGCTGGGAGGCAAAATGTGTCCTCTAATACACAGCACATACCCCACATTGTCATTGTGTGTGTGTGTGTGTGTGTGTGTGTACTTCTCTGTCCTCTCGTATTGCTGCTTTTTCAAATCATAATGAATCACTTTAAATCAGCGATTTTGTAGTAGGAGTATGATATTTAAGTTTATTGTGTACTTTTGTTCACAAGTGGCTTAAATAGTTTGTGTTTTTCTGTTTCCTTGATGAACTAAGCGCAGGCTTACACCACATCCTGACATACAGCGAGTGAGCGAACAGGCGACGAACTCTCACGCCAGACTGTCCTGATCGCGAGTATATTCCAAACCAATCAAATTATTGAGGGGCTAGTTAGCTTGTCAACAGTCAACTCATGCATTTTAATCACTTTTTCTCGCTTGCTCGCTCGCGTTGCTGTATGTCAGGATGCGGTGTTAGTCTGTTTTTCTATACTGATTTTGAGGATTTTTTTCAGACAGTGTTTCTATTCCTCATATTCAAGGATGACATGATGACATGTTCGATAGCCGCTACAGCTCCATGTTCTTGGGAAAGATGTAATTGGGGAAAAAAGTAATTGATTGGTCATTCAGGGCACATTTAGGTTGCTAAGATGTCACCAGCTCACAGGCGCTGCTTTCTTTCTTGATTTTTCATAGTGATCACTCTGTTGCTTCAGCCCTTCCTTTCATCCCACTCGTTCTGTATCTTCCTGGTATGAAGACAGGATAATTGATTGGGAACACAGAGAGCAGAGAAACAGACTGTGAGAAACACACAGAGCCAGGAGGAGAAAAACTAATGGACAAAAAAGGAGATGGAAGACCAAAGGAGAAAGAGAGAAAGGAGAGAGGTGGATAGGGACAGAAATGTGGAAGTGGGAAGAAGGAGAGAAGAATGAAAGAATGCGTTAACAAGCACAGTGTCACTTATCTGACTGGATGTACATAAAATGATTGGAATCACAAAACGAGTCAGTTACACACTACTTGATGCTTATGCAGAATAGATTATGGAGGACATATTAATGCTATCTTTGTTAATAAATATTAATTGCCTAATTTTTCAGCATTAATACACTCATACGCAGCAGTCAGATTTTAAATACACATAAATACCCTCATGTGTGTCTTTACCTGTCCTCTTTATATCACACAAATCATAATAAAAAGAAAATCACAGCTGTTATCTTTGTTCAGTTATCCTGTAACTGTAGCCTAGTTTAGTTTTAATTGCTCACTTCATCTCGATTGACACTTGACTTCGTGTTTATTCTTCTTCATGTACACCAGTTGTTGGTTGGGAATCCCCCTTCAGTACTATATATGTACATTGCTATAATTTGTTGCCTTATTCAGACTGCTAACCCAAATCTGTTTTTGGTATATCCAGATTGTGTCCAGATCGATTTTACAAAGAAAAAAACTACATGAAATGCGATTTTTGCACAAGCCACATTTGTAGGTGGTTTGAAATATAATTCCAATCAGATTTTTACACAGTGTCTTAGTCACTCGGATCAGATTTTATAGATAGAATATTTAAGTTTTAATATATTTTTTCAATATATTACCATGTGTTCTCCTTCTATACCAACTTTCAGCCTCTCACTTACTTATAAGTCACAACAGTTGGATCAACCCAAGACACGTGTTAGATGACTCACACACATACACTCCGTACTATGAGTCATGCAGTAAGTTACAGAGTATAGTAATCTATCTTATCCTGCAAGCTACTCTGATCTTGATGCACTACAGTGATCTGTGTGTTTGTGTGTCACTTCACTTTGTCTTCATTTGTTACTCTGCCTGTGTGTCTGCATGTACAAATATGTGTGTGAGTGAGTGTTTATACAGTATGTGAGAGTGTGTGCATATAGATGAATGCATGACTGTCACACTGTGTGTGTGTGTGTGTGTGTGTGTGTGTGTGTGTATGTGTGTATGCGGGCTGACCACGCAGCATCTGTCTCCCTGCACGGTTAGGCAGGAGAAGTCGTGATAAGTCAGCGCACACACACAAACACACACATACACACACACACACACACTTTAATGCTGAACTGAAGAAGTAGCATTTTACACTTGAGAGGTAGAAGAAGAGGAAGAGAGTGTGTTGTTAGCTGGAGGGATGGAGTGAAAGTAAAGGAAGAAAGCGATATTTCTCTACCCTCTCACCTTGGGATTTTCATTTTCCTTCTCCTTATATACAGTATCGTGCGCTCTCCTTCTTGTCTCTCAAGGGTACCAGTTACATTACCTTCCCCACAGACACACACATACACACACACACACATACACACACACACACACACACACATGCACGCATACTGGCTGTCCATATGAGATGATTTATGCTCCTGTGTTCTTTTATTTTTAGACCAATTACTCTGTTTCTCTCTCTCTTTCTCCTCCATCTATGTATGTGTTGCTCTGTCTTTCAATTCCCTCCTCTCTCTCTCGCCATCCCTCTCTAAATATTGTCTCCTGTTTTCAACACCCTGTCTGTATTTGCAAACATTTTTAAATGTTTGTTTTACCTGCAATATGGTTTTCTTCCCACAGTCCAAACACATGCAGGTCAGGTTGACTTTAACCTGGCTCTGTGGACGTGAGACTGGATTTGTTTGTGCATTATGCCGATGACTGGAATGGTAAACTGTACTAGGTAGCTCGCAATCTTTTCTGCACTGGGATAAGCTTCAGGCCCTGTAATCAAGAAGAGGAAAAGCACACAATGTAAAGTGAATGAATTATTAATTAAGAAATATAAAGAAAAGTGATGGTAACCCATTTACTGTGTGTTTGCCCAAAGACAGCTGACAGAGGTTGAACCTAAAGGTGGACAGATTGCATATTTATGTGTGACAATGAGAGAAATGAATTACATTGGAAAGAAATAACATGATATTTTCTGATAGAGATAACACATCAAATGTTTGTGTATGTGCTGAAAGTTTTTTCTCAACACAATATGACATCTTTCTTGTTCTGTTTTTGTCTTTGGGCCCTGCTTTGGGTCATTTGCAAGTGCTAGTGCCTGTTGCCTGGAAACTGAGTTTTTGTCTTTCTGTAAACTTTGATATGCAGGAGGCTGTAGCAAACAGATGACAAACAGAAGAAGAAAGATGTGTTAATAAAGTGGTGTCCACATTAATGCACACACAAGGTTTAACTTTGAGAATATTTTCAGTCTAAAGTTGAATTTTCAAGTTCATCAGCCATCTAAGCTATATAACACATGCACAATATAGAAGTAGTGTGTGTGTGTGTGTGTGTGTGTGTGTGTGTGTGTGTGTGTGTGTGTGTGTGTGTTTAAGGTGATCTGTCCTCTTTTCAAGGGTCAGAGGTTTCTGATGACCATAATACAATCTGTGTCTTTCCTCTCCCTCTCTATCACTCACACACACACACACAAACACGTACACACACTCACACACAAAGTGTAATCTCACCAGCATAATCCACATCCACAGGCCCACAGATTGGATTTTAGGTCTGTTAATGAAACTCATGTCGAACATGCACTGCTGACATGTTAACAGCATGTTTTCTCATGTGTTGGGATTTGTTGCATTTCAGCAACATGATTCAAAGAGACTGTCTAAAAAAAAAAAAAAAAAGTGTAAAAAAAACAAAAAAGACAGGTTATGTCTAAAGGGGAGATTCTGGAGAATCCTTTTATTTTTTTGTGATACAGTAGCTTAGTGCTCTTTCCTGAGGTGTTTCTGCACTTGGCTTTTCAGAGATCACTTGTCTGTCTCTCACAGTATTACCAGTGGGGATGTCAGGTTGGATTTTTAGGATTGTTATTCCTGTTTCAATTAAATAATGTGGTCTAAATACACACTGGCTGAGGGCTGATTGTGTAGTTTAATAGTGTAACGTATAGACCACACAGTACATTCAGACTGTTACATAAATTCACTCCTGGTGTATCCAAGTTAAACCACACTACCTGTGAGTTTCATAGGACTGGGTGGGCTTTAATTTGAACCACTGTTTTATGCCTTCCTGGCAATAATAAAAGAAATAGTACAATCTATCATTTTTATATCATTTTTATGAGTTGATATGCTGACCTATGATCATTTTGCATTGTGATTGTTTATTTATGCAAGTAGTGATCTGTCTGAGTACTAAGAGCTGCTGTGTTTCACTGTGATGTATGACACTATTAATCTGCAGCTGTTGTCTTGAACACCGTCACATTTGATTATAGATCTTTGTGGTGGACCAATAACAATAACAGAAAAAATACAGACCAATTTATACTTAGTGACCCAAAAGATTCAAGTTCCATCAAAAATCAATGAAACATTCACAAGAATACTGCATATAAACCAATGCTCATGTTGAGTCATTCACACTTTTGCAGACCCTACTGTATGTTGCCTGTTTTTAAGTTTGTAAAAAAGATTTCTTTTTTTTTTTTTGCTCATCTCCTTCCAATCATACATTTATGTTAGTGTAGACAGCAATGGAAACTGTTGTACACTGCATGCCTGTGCAGAGTGATATTTAAGTTTCATATTCCTTTCAGAAAGTTTCATGAGGTTGAAAACTATAAACAAGTGGTAACTGGTAACTAAGTTTATGATAAGCGTCACCTGAATAGACACGTGCACATACAAACCTACACAATCAAACACATGGGTGTACATGTGCACATACACACACAATAAATGTCTGGATGCTGGCAGCAGAGTAGTAATTAGGACTATGTGCTGTGGATATTCTTGGTACAATACTGATCAGTGTCATCTGTGTGTGTGTGTGTGTGTGTGTGTGTGTGTGTGTGTGTGTGTGTGTGTGTGTGTGTGTGTGTGTGTGTGTGTGTGTGTGTGTGTGTGTGTGTGTGTGTGTTCGCGTGCGTGCAAGAGAGAAAGAGAGTCTGCTGCCGGTGCTGCTGCAGCCCACAGTTTCCATGGTAACGTCAGAACCCATCTTGGTCTCTATGGTAACTTCTGGTTGGCACCCACAGAGAAAAAGAGAGGGAGAGAGATGAGGAGAGCAAGAGAGGAGGTGAGGACAGAATGGAGAGAGAGAGAGAGAGACAAAAACAAAAAAAAATTGGGAGAAAATGAGATAGATGTTGGCGAGACTGAGAAGAACAGAGAGTTGAAGTGAAGTCCTCATAACTTAACTGAGTCTCAAAGAAAAATATGTCTATGGATCTAAAAATCTGCTTCAGTCTGACAATATTCTTTAGTTCTGTTGGGTTATAACCTCAAATGAGCTGCTGTTTGGTTTCAGGTTGGGAGGATGTGGTTGTTGGTTTAAATCTCAGATACTGTTGAGATGAAGAGGCGGAGAGATTGATGGAGGAGGTGAACATATGACTTATATACACCCACCTTACTTAAATGATAATGGCAGTTTTATTAAGAGCTGTGTGTTGTTTTTCTAGCTGCGGTCATTATCTGTGCTGAGATAACAGCGCTGAGATCACCTCAACAAAGTATAACAACACAAGAGGTCAGATGATCAGACAGGTGGTGAAAAAGCAGCTCAGCCAGGTTATCTTCACTTAATTAGGAGGTAAAACTGAAATTGAGAGCTCACAGAAATATATATCTGAGTGAATTTGGATCATCTGTGATTTTTTTGATTGTCTGCGTGCAGGTGGTTGAGTGGTTAGGTAGCATGCCACAAACGCTATTATTACTGGTAGGGTTGTGTATGTCTGTTTCTCTCTCTATTTATCTTACAATTCCATCTTCAACCAAACTTGCATCATTAACCTGCTAACAGGATGTGTGCTAGCAATGTGCACAACTCCAAACTCTTGTTGCTACTGAGTTTCACTGCTGTCTCTGCTCTGAATGAGAACACAAGGCAGATAGGTGGAGGCCTTTAGTGCAGACACCACAGACAGGAATGAATAAATTAAGTGTAAGATTTACAGGTCACAACAGGAAGGCATTTCAAATCAGGCAAACCAATCCAAAAGGGGAAAAGGAAGGAAGGTCAAAAAACAGGCTGAAGGTCTAAACTGCAGAAACAGACATAAATGTCCATGTAAGCAACATTGTTGAACTGGCAGAGAACAAAGCAAAGGGACTGGTGTAAGTAGTGAGCGTCTGATGAAGGGAATGCATTGACGGTTAGGGGTGGGTGGAGCAGGCCAGGTAACTGCAGGAGTGATAAGAAGTGGGAACAGGTGTGTAGATGGGGGTGGGGAAAGTAATGAAAGTTCAAGGGCATCTGTTGGACAGCTTGAGGATGGCAGGTCTGGGGAGTTGGAAGAAAGTACATGGCGGGGAGAAGTGAGCAGGAGGTAGAGACAGAGAGCCATGCAGAGAGGGTGAGAGAGGGACTGAGGAGCAGATTGTGACACTTTCTGCATCTGAATAAATCCTTACAGGATGTTGGCAGTGCAAATTGGACAAAAATGTTTCCTGTCTAAATAGCAGAAAAAAAGTTGACATGGCTAGGTATGAGGACAAGTTAAATACAAAACCAGAGTTTGATTTTAAGATTAAAACTAGATATTTTTGCAGTCATCATTTTACAGGCATTTTTCTGTTTGTATTGAGTGTTTTCCTGACTGTCAATGTTTGAATAAGCAAGCAAATTTTTGAAATTAAAATTTAAGCCTGGTGGCAGTTCAGTTCTGCACTTTCATGGTTGAGTAACTGGTACAGTCTGTTCAAGGCGTGCTCCTGTTCTTCTGGATCTATAAAGAATGCCATGGAAGACACACACACACACACACACACACACACACACACACACACACACACACACACACGTGCACACTGGAGCATGATGCATCTGCGTGTTTTTAAAAAAAAAGAAAAACAGCGTCACAGTTAATCCTGTCCTGCAGCACACACACACACACACACAGAAGGTCATGGCGAATGGAAACGTTGTCCCCTGTATGGTAGAATGTCGATACTGTAATCTGATTGGCTTAGTTGATGGATAGGTGGTTTGGTTGACCTATCACAGTTAACTGAATTATTGCTCCCACATACTCACCT
Source organism: Scomber japonicus (assembly GCF_027409825.1). Classification (NCBI taxonomy): domain Eukaryota; kingdom Metazoa; phylum Chordata; class Actinopteri; order Scombriformes; family Scombridae; genus Scomber; species Scomber japonicus. The sequence goes on along the minus strand of NC_070600.1, from coordinate 14,081,989 downwards.
TTCCGTCATTCTGTCTGCCTTCTTTTCTCTCTCACTCCGTCTCTTTAGTCTTGTCTCTCCCTCTTTCATCCATCCATCCTCCTCTTCTCTCTCTGTCTCTCGTCTTTTCCCTCTCATTTCTTTCTAGTCACTAACCGGATTAGTTTAGCCCCTTATGGATTTTGCCCTTTATGGGTCTGTATGAACGGAAGGAAAGGAGGCAGAGTTTGAGTGTGAGTGTGAGTGTGAGTGTGAGTGTGTGTGTGTGTGTGTGTGTGTGTGTGTGTGTGTGTGTGTGTGTGTGTGTGTGTGTGTGTGTGTGTGTGTGTGTGTGTGTGTGTGTGTTTGTCAGGCTGAGCTGTTCCTACCAGATGTTTTTCTCTGTTTTATTCTTCGGAGCGCCACACTGTCTGCCTGTCACCAGCAGATACACAGCCTGGGTATGTGTGTGTGTGTGTGTGTGTGTGTGTGTGTGTGTGTGTGTGTGTGTGAAAGAGAGTGATGGAGGGCTTTTTTGTGTATTTGAGAGGAGGATGTGTGTGTGTGTGCGTGCGAGTGCGACTGCGAGTGCGCGTACGTGTGAGATTAATTACTTCCGCATAGACTACTAATACGTACTGTGTGTGCCATGGAGGGTCTGCAGTGCGAATGAAGAATTTAAAAACAATCAATTCTCGAAGGCTCTGACACTGACAAACACACACACACACACACACACACACACACACACACACACACACACACACAGAAAAGAAAGAAGAGTGGTTGGATACTTGTGTGCCAATAAAAGCACATTGGATGACTTGAATTGAAGTGAGAGGAGGTTTGAGAGACAGAATGAGGAAATGTTTTTAAGTTTTCGACAGCTTCCCAAGCAACTCATTCAGGTGCAGAATCCTTGGTCTGAAGGTCAACTTGACTTGGTGGTTTGTCTCTCAAACTGTGCAAATCCTCTGCATTAGAGGATATATAATATATTCATGCATTCAATATGCTTTATGGGGATGAATGTAACAAAGACAATGATGCCATAGTGTCAAGTTATGAGATTCATAAAAACAAGTCTTTTCAGAGATAACAAAGTATATATAGCACAATATCATATATAACCTGGTTAGATTAGCAAAATGTCATAATTCAATTACTTACAAATCTAATATGTTGGCCCTGTGATGGACTGTTGACCTGTCAAGGGTGAACCCTGCCTCTCGCCCAGTGACAGCTGGGATTGGCTTCAGCACACCCCCCCCCCCCCCCCCCCCCCCGTTACCCTCTGCATGATAAACGGTATGGTAAATGAATGAACAAATCAAATCATTTATATTAGTCAGGTTTTGATAAACCAGATACAGAGTGTGTTTGTCAGCTTCCACTGGCTGTCCTCAGGTTAGGTGATTGTTTCAACAGGGTATGAAATGAGCACCAGCTAGCAGCCAGATGCTGCTAAAATATGCAAGTAGCTGGCAGATTTGCTTCCTTCACCAGCCAAAAGATCAATGGTCGTCTATTGAGTGGCTGGTAAAATTAGATCATTCACTAGTCATTTGGCCAGTGTACAAAAAAGTTAATTTTCCACCCTGCTGCAGTCATCTCACATTTGGGCATTTCCCCAAGTAAATATGGGAGTTTCTCCATGTCAGTTATGTTTTAAAGATCAAGAAATTATCATTTCTGAGAGCTTGGTATTTGGAAGATGAGGTGAGAAAGGGTAGTTCTGTCTCTACCTCTTGTCTGTTACACTGGGAACAGAGTTGATCTTCTTGATCTAATCGGTAATCATGTTCTCAGTATGTAAAGAAACTATTAGTGGAAACACAAGTTCTGTCAAAACTGTGGCCTCATGTACTGTATGACTGATTCTCATGGCCCTGTTTGTTTGTGTGTGTGTGTGTGTGTGTGTGTGTGTGTGTGTGTGTGTGTGTGTGTGTGTGCATGCGCCTAATGGTAGCATGACACAGTCCGTCCATGCTGAGAAAGTTGTTGGTTTAGCTGGACCTGCTGTAGACTCACATTAACAAAAAATCTCAACACAGCCACTGTCAACATGAGCCTTTCCCACTCTGACATGGGCTTTTAACATTAACAACATTTTTTATGAGCTGTTGAAGGCAATCATTTGATCATCAAAACACATTTGGACACATTTAAATGAAATCTATGTTCAGCATCTTTAAAATATAGGCTGTTAGTTAGTAGGGTTAGTTTGTAAGTTGTAGACAAGTTAGTGTTTGAATTAATTTACTTGTTATTTTTTATCTTAAGCCAGAGTTTGCACGTTTCTCAAAATTGCCATGTTGCTGTTGTAGCAATTCCCTTTATCCGAGACTAATTTATCCTGAGGGAAACAATAAAAGTGACCTTGAGCCTGACTTTACAGCTGTTGACAACAGCATTACTCTACAGAAAATCTAAAATGGACAATGTCAAATGAATTGTACATGAATAAATTATACAATTATAACAGAAAGAATAGCAAAACATTTTAAAGAAACAATAGTTCACAGCACGTTTTTATTTAATAGTCACTTTTATATTAAAAAACACAAAAGTATCATTTTTGGCAATGATGCCTTTAGTTTATGATGTCGCGTCTCATCGCCCCCCCAAACTTAACGTAACATAACAACATCATTTTGACAACTAACCCTTGTTATAAAAGCTTTAGATATAAAGTCGCGTGAAAACTCAAGGTATGAAGAAGTAGAATTATTAAAAGCAAGCAAAAATGCTTGAATAAGGTCATTAAGTTTCCTACTACCTAAACTGCATCTGCTCTGATGCCATAATCTATCTTACATAAAAGCCTTTCTGCTTTTGAAGCTGTTTTGGTAAACTTGGACACATGCAGATGCTCCAGCCTATGCTCCAGGTTCAACAGATTATTCCCAGGGATGAGGCTGGACTCTGGTGAGACCTGGCTGGCCTTCTGTCCCAAACCTCTGGCCCTCTGTGTGTGTGTGTGTGTGTGTGTGTGTGTGTGTGTGTGTGTGTGTGTGTGTGTGTGTGTGTGTGTGTGTGTGTGTGTGTGTGTGTGTGTGTGTGTGTGTGTGTGTGTGTGTGTGTGTGTGTGTGTCTCCATGGGAAAACAGTGGGAACAGGAGGAGGAGCAGAGACTCAGAATGGATGGATAGATTGATGGATGGAGCTAAATATATTTCCATGTTTTACTACTATAAAGGGAGGGAGAGGACAAAAATTATGTTCTGTTTGGTTGATGTTGGAGCGTAGTAGTTAAACAGTATTGCCTTGATCTCAAGCTATTTATAAAGCTGACATAAAACTTATAAAACTTAAAAGAAGAACTGACAGATGATTAGGTGTTCAAAAAAAATGTTATCGTTACGGTGGTCAGAAAAACACATAATCCCTCTCTCTGTCTTTCTCTCTCTCACTCTCTCTCTCAAGGCCATTTCAGGACATTTCTCAGGACCTCCTTAGGCAGGGGTCATCACTATGACAACAATCTCCGAGGAACTCTGTAGTAGAAGAGTTGTGTCTGTGTGTACACATGCACACACGCGAGAATTCCACTCCTCAGACAGTAGCCTCTTTGGACAGGAAGAGAGCACTTTGATTAAATAATCAAAATGCTTTGATTGTGTACACGATTACAAGTTAGGCAAATACATGTTCACACATAAATAATCTCTCTCCCGCACGCACGCACAGAGACACACACACACACACACAGACACACACAATCACACACTAGGCGCCACATAAACAGTAACAGAACATGTTGTTCTGGATTATAAACACTGAAGGGTAAGCAGCCCTCACTGTTAGTCACATGTGCACAAGGTGTTCAGTGTTAATATGGACACAGATAATCATTTGATTGTGAATGAATATGTGTTTTCTTCATTACTTTGGCATGAGCAGTTGCTTTCATAACTAACCTACAGTACCTACAGTATGAAAAGGAAATTAGATGTACTGCAAACATTTTGATTTAAGAATTGTGAATGAATGTTTTTTTTTCTAATTGTCTCAGCATATCGTGTGCTTTTGTGTCACAGTATCCACTCGCAACTTACTTTGCTCAGTTATAACTTAGCCACAACATGCATTTCCATAATATCCTTCTTTTTATCTTTTCTAAATCTCGTCCTCTCACTGACTGAAACTTTCTATGCTCTAGTGTTGCTCAGACAAATAAATGGACCTGTCTTGTGTTTGTGTCTCTACAGGAGCGTGTGGAGTATCTGTTCCTCATCATTTTCACGGTGGAGGCGTTCCTGAAGGTGATAGCCTACGGCCTGCTCTTCCACCCAAACGCCTACCTAAGGAACGGCTGGAATTTGCTCGACTTCATCATTGTAGTCGTAGGGTGAGTGAACAGAGACACACAGAAATGATAAAAGCCAGTGGTTCAATCTAAGGAAATCTAAGTTGTTTGATAGAGGGAATGACAAGTTCGTCAAAATTGGAAAAAAACGCTAACTAACACATTTTTACACAACAGCATATTATTGGCAAATTAATCACAGTACCTTACTGTCAACAAATGAAACTACAGCCAAGACAGTTGGCAGCCTCTGTCTAATGCCAGAGGTACTCTTAGTGCTAGCATCTTTCAAAATTAGGATCACATTTCCCATGAAAACTTTGCTGTCTGTAACAAAGACAAAGCAGCTGCTACACTTGCTATGCAATTTTGTGGCTTAATTGAAAACTATAACATCATCAAAGTTTGTTTTTTTTCTACCTTAATCTGACATCGCAAGAAACTCTCTAAAAAGCTGTTTGCACTGGAAGAACATTTCCTTCTTTTTTGTGCCATAAAGTCAATTTACAGATTTTATTAAACATCCAGCTTACTGGCACATAGTGTTGATTGCAATGTATAACAGATGCTCAAAGAGGCTCAACATGATCTCTACAATTATCTACAAGGTGCTATTTATTGTCAGCTTACTTGTAATTATCAATGTTACTACGCTTTACAGCTTTTAAAAGAATTGTAGAATAATTTTGTAGTGAATCAGTTTTAAAGCCACAGTAAACTTTGGCCTAAAGTGTATTGTTGAGGCTTAAACTGATTAGCTTGTTAGATGTTGATAGCAAAACTCTGCTCTGTTTTTCTTTATCTGCAACTCAGCAACATATCCCATCTGCTAAACCCTTTGTGCCTGTGTGTGTGTGTGTGTGCGTGCGTGTGTGTGCGTGTGTGTGTGCGTGTGCATGCATGCCTGCCAGCTGTGCTCTGTGTACAGTGTTGTGTAAGGGTAATGGCACAGTATCCAGTGGACCTGACAGTTACATTAATGCCATAAAAATGGTCTAATTGACCGTGTATGTGGGAGAGATAGAGAGAGAGAGATATAGGGAGAGAGGGAGAGAGAGAGAGAGAGAGAGAGAGAGAGAGATAGGGAGAGAGAGAGAGAGAAAGCGAGCGACAGCAAGAAAGCATCCCTCTGCCTGAAGGATGGGTTTGTAAATGCATCAACACACAGTGAGTCTTCAACGCCAGTCAAGTGTTCACTCACATTAGCCACCACTAACTGAACATGGTTGGCTTCACCCCATGGACACACACAAGCTCACACACACATACACGCCCCATCAGCTGGCATCATGGTGCCAGTGCCGCTGGCATAAACACAACCTTTACCACTCTTATGCTGTTATCTCTCCTCTCTGTCTGCCTCTCCCGGTCTTTTTCTGTCTCTGTTTGAATGGTGGCTTTTATTGTAACACAGCATAATAAAAAATGTGATCATATTGTATTGATTTCATGAGGACGTTGTCTCTGCCCTTGCACCCCTGCCAGAGAGAGGTCAGAGGATACTAGCTACAGCTCTAACATTGGCAGGATTTAGTGTCTTGCTCAAGGACATTTCAGGGAGGGTTGCTGCTCACTGTTTTGGGGTACTGAACCTTTTTTCCTTTTTCACATGGTCAAAATAAGCTCAATTATTCTGGTAAAGTGATCAAATAGTATTTTCTCCTTGGACACAGTTTTGTTGGGTTTATATAGAAACAAGTTTAGGGAGGTTACCTAATGAAAAGTATAGAAATGGAGATAGTTCCCACTATAAAAATGACATCATGTTTAGGGTGACCTCTCTAGAACCATGTGGAAAAACATGGACAGCAGTGACCAGAATTGGTGCCCGGATTTCATATCAATGATCAATAAATCATAAAAATGACTGAACCTGTGGTCACAATATTTCTCAAATGAAGAACTTTTGCTTTCCTGCAGCAGATCAGAAAGCACTCACACAATATGTTTCTGGATTGCTTTAGTTGGCTTGACATCTACAGTACTTGTGGAAATGACACAAAATGGAAAAAATGAAAGCATTTGTTAGTAAACTCATGAAACACAAATACACACACTCTCCCTCCATGTCACACACTCAGAGAGGACACACAGATCCAGGAAATGTTGAGCCGTGACGGTGCTTGCTGCCTCTCTGTGTGTGCATGAATGAGTGCTTGTCTTTGCGTGTGTGTCTGTGTCTAACTGCCAGCCTGCCTGTGCCTCTGTGCGTATGTAGATGTAGACATATGTGTGTGTGTGTGTATAGATGAGAAGTGACAGAGTTCGCTCCCTCTGGAATGTTCACCATATGGGTGAAAGAGCTTGTACCTGGTGCTGAGCAGCCTCGGAGGCACACACAAACAAACACACACACACACACACTTGTAGACTTGCACATACACACAGATGCTAGGTATGTGTCCTGCTGACACATACCTAAGAATTTATTAGCGAAGGTTCGGTGAGCAAACGAATGGCGTGTGTGTGTGTGTGTGTGTGTGTGTGTGTGTGTGTGTGTGTGTGTGTGTGTGTGTGTGTGTGTGTGTGTGTGTGTGTGTGTGTGGACTCTCTTTTTTTTGTCTTTTTTATTTGTCTCTTTTTTCATGTCTTTTTTAACTCTCTTCTTCTCTTTGTCATATTTAATGCCCATTGCTGCTTTGTTTATAAGTACTGACTGTCCCCTTAGATGTATGATCAAAAACATAGAAGGTATAATCTCCGTGCAATTGAAGACCAAAACAGTTTAATTGATTAATCAATGAACAGAAATTGAACAATTTTAATATTTAAAAATGAAGTGTAAGTCATTTATTAAGCAAAGATTAACCAAACTTTAACATTTGTCAGATCAATATCTTTAAGCTTTGGATTGCTGGTCAGACCAAAAGGGCAATTAAGTCTGTGATGGAATTTTCACTTTATAACATTTAATAGATTAAACACTTAATTGGATATTTAAAAAAAAAAAAACTAAATTGAGTTACAAAACGAGTTACAGATTAAATTATGATAATTCAAAGATTTTGTGGTGTTGACATTTTGACCACTGCAAAACCACCACCATGATCTGTTATCTTTATGAATGAACACAGCTTCCTCTGTCTTTAGCTGTGAATGTACACAAGCCATTATGTGGTGCCACACTTGAAGGCTGTAATTAGCATCATAACACTGTACCACCGAAAAAAAAACACACTGGGTGAAATGCTGTTGGTGCAAAACTGTGGATCCTTGAGGTGCTTTTCATACTCTGTTTCAAAGGCGTACTTCCTACTGCGAGAGAGAGAGAGAGAGAGAGAAAGAGAGAGAGAGAGGGAGTGAATCAAATTGAGAGGGAGGTAGTGCGAAATGGAAAGGCCGAGAGAGAGAACGAGAGGGAGAGAGAGGGCGATATGTTTTGAGAGGTCTTTTCAAGTGGCCATTTCATCTGTGCTAATTGATAATTCTCCATGACTAACGTGCTGCTGACTGGCCTTTGAGCTGCACTAGCTGGAAAATGGTATTGTATGGTGATTTCTAAAGGATCTCAGTGAGACAGAGAGAGGAGGGGGGAGTGATAAGCTCAGCTGGATGCACTTAAATTCAAGCTTGTGTGCCACTCACACCTAAAGAAGTGTCTGTAAATAACTTCATAAGGCAGCAGCTTATAAACATATTCAGCATATTTATGGAAGATTATATTTGTATTATCATGTATTTATACTGTATATTTATGCTATATGGCCCAAAGTGTGTGGACATCTTATTTCAAAACCATGGTCATTAATATGCTGCTGTAACAACCTCCGCTGGAAACCTGGCAGCAGGGATTTGCTGATGTTTAGCGACAACTTGTCCTCACCAAATTCAGTAAAACATCTTTTTTTGGACTTGGCTTCTTGCTGTGGGGGAGAATAATATGAAAACAGGAAAGGGAAGCATGCTGTTTCTAACCTTATTGGCTTAAAATGAAGTGCTGTCAACTTACACCCCTTAATCAAAGACGGTGTGTGTAAAGAGCTGTGAATAGTAGAACCAAAGTGGGAGTTTCTGTTCTCTGATTTATAAATGTTCATATAAGTACAGTAATGTGTGCAGAATATGTTTTCCTTTTCCTTCTTTTTCTCTTTTCCTGTTAATAATTTCATGACCCTTTAGATTTATCTAGTGATCCTTTTGGGAAGGTCTCAACTCCAAGGTCTAGTTTACATAAATTCAAGCTTTTGAGGCACTTTACACAGACAGACACAACTGTGTAAAATCATAGAGGATAATAGCTGTCAAAAAGCAGCGTAAAAAACATTCATAACCTTTTTGTGGGATTATGTTTGCATTGTTATAGTGTCAGAAAAAGACAGAACAGGTGCAACATCACATGGCATTTTAATGTGTGCTACAAGATATTTAATCACACACTGTTATGAGCACACACACACACACACACGGACACACCTATAAACTGAGTTTGCGGACACCTCCCTTTACTACAGACAAACACGGTTTTCTGTTTAGCTGACTGTCAAATCGTTTAGCGTCTGTTATTCCTTTATCTGTGAAAGACAGAGGGGAAAAGATGAAACACTTTCTATTGTTGTGTTGGAGAGATAACTAATTAAGTTGTTTTATTTTCCACTGTTGAGATTCCTCCAAGAAACACATTTGTTTTGTGAGACAGAACAGATGTCTTCACCATTCCCTTTGCTTTTAAAACTGGGTTCATGTTAAAATACTATAACACTTAGATTTTTTTGTAGATTATGATGATGTGGATATGTCTGTTTAGTATTGACAACATAAGTAACAGAGGAAATGGAAAAAATGATAGCTGTAGATATTCATCATTTAATATTATAGTCCTGTTTGTCTGCATCTCTTTTATTGTTTCCCTCTCTCAAAGATATTCTTTAGTATGTGGTAATGGGCTGTCAGTATAATGATGATGGGTATTGAAGTCATTACTTTTTGTCTTGCAGGTTATTCAGTGCGATCTTGGAGCAGGCCACCAAGGGTGACGGGGCCACTACTATTGGAGGAAAGGCGGCAGGCTTCGATGTCAAAGCTCTGCGGGCATTCAGAGTACTCAGACCCCTTAGACTGGTCTCTGGAGTACCCAGTAAGTACTGAGAGCTGTGTAAGAAAGGCAAAAAGAGAGAAGGAAAGAAAAAAGAAAGCAATAAACAGTAGAAAGCTCTGGGGATCAGGTGTGAATGGTGATTGGCTGAGGTAGGGGAGAAATGAATCACAGATTGGAACTGATATTGGTGCTTGCTGCCACACATGCCCACAAAATGACACACAACTGCACACACACACACACACACACGAGAGCGCACATAAACATACTCACAGACAGAGTCCTCTTGTCCTGTTGTCAGATACTCAGACAGTACGAGCAGCAGATGAGTTGTCTGTCAGTCTGTCTGTGTTAGTAACTACAGAAATCAATAATCCAACAGGGCAGAAGACAGGAGAGGATTGGATAATGTGGATGAAGACCGTGTGAGTGTGTGCACCTGCCTGTGTGCACCTGTGTGTGTGTGTACAATGTTTCGATTGATCCTTGTCCAACATCATTCGACTGGGTATTGAATTGGTGTCATGGCAACTGATCAGTAGCCTGTTTGCTAGCTGGTTAGCACACTAACTGACAGATTTGTCTTTTTAAAGCTGTCTGTAAATTTAATTGTGTTTGTAATTAACGTGTTTTGTTGAACATGTCACTGTTCCAGATGTTTATAGGAACCTATTTTTCACAATTGATAACAGTAACACATGCTGAGATATGTAATTTAATCAACAGATACCAGAAACAATGCAAGTATTTCTCAGTTGTCAGTGCTACCCTCTGTGGTTTTGCAGTTACATTTACTTTATCAAATGATGTATGAATAATTGTACAAACAGGCTTTACTCAAATTCAAATTAATAACAATCAAATTGTGATCATCACTTCATCTAGAGGAAATACATGGCTTCTCTTTGTTTACACAGGAAGGCAGTTCTTATGAGTATCTACAGTACAAATAACATCATGTCATTCTCCTTTAAAGGTTAAATATAGACATTTCACAGTGCATAAATAGGTCATTACAATAAGTAAAGATTAGCACTTTGTTTGAATATTAAATAATAATCTGATTGTTATATGCACTCTGTATCTGGATCATTAAGGATCATATTTTTTAATATGTACAGTATGTCTTCTCAGCAGTTCCTCTGTGTGTGTGCTGCAGGTTTACAGGTAGTGTTGAACTCCATAATCAAAGCCATGGTTCCTTTGCTTCATATCGCCCTGCTGGTCCTCTTTGTCATCATCATCTATGCCATCATCGGCCTGGAGCTCTTCATGGGCAAGATGCACAAGACCTGTGTTCACAAGGATAAAGGTACACACACACACACACAGACACACACACGCACAGACATGTGTATATATAGAGAGATTGTGTTTCCAGAAAGTGATGCAAATACAAAACATGCATGAACAGACACATACACTCGCGAACCACACTTCAATGCTCAGATAAATTGTGAAGCATGTATTTACACAGAGGCACTCAAACTTGCTTCAATTCCAGAGATGGACAGAAAAATGAAAAGTATGATGTACCACACCCTCCTTTTCATTTTAAGTATCATCTGAACTGTCAACTCACTATGCTTATGTTTCAAAGTCTGAGTGGTGGGTACATAAATCTTTGACTGGCAGTAAGACATCACCCATCAGCCAATAAGGCAGAGAGAAAGCAGAGCGCATACCTTAAACGTTTAAATGATCACCGCCATTAATTATTTAAACCATCATTTATGTTTCTGAGTATGAATGAGTTTAGCAATAATTGAAACAGCAGTTGCCATAAATGATTGAGACAATTTTCAGTAAAGGCCCCCAGGTATAAATGGACTTGAGTGTTGTTATGGTGATGTTATAGGTCCCATGAGAGGCATTAGCTTTGCACTGGATAAGTGCTGGTGGAATACTCTCTATTATCCTATACATCACCCTGGAGAGCTTGTTTTGTATAATTAGTACAGCGCTTTTTCCCACACATTTTTTATAATGCTGCTCTGTTCGATTATAGTTTAACACATCATTTTTAACATTCTTTGTTTCTTTGGATTATATGTTTTTAGATGTAGATGTAGTAAAAATGTGGGAGTTATTGTATACTTCTTCCTGTAGCCAAAGTCATTTTCATTGTCTGTATACTGTAGACGATGTTAAATGGCTCTCCTGGTGGAATCTTTAGTATAATAGTTGCGCAGCTGTGTGAGAAAGTTTTTCAGATAAAAGATTTACAGTACAAGTCTGTGTACAAAAACATTGAAGACATCCAATAGCCAAGCTTCAAACTTTTAGCAGCTTTTAATTAATATCACTTCTCCATATTGGCTGTACTAAACTTAAAGAAAACATAATTTCTCAGAAAGCTGAATGATTAAAAGGAGACAGCTGGGTCTCTCATTTTGAAACTGGGTGTTTAGGTTAAAAGGACATAGTAAATCCCTCTCTTCTGTCACAGGCACCATTCAGGAGGAAAAGCCGGCACCATGTGCACCTGAAACAGCTTTTGGTCGACACTGTAAACCTGTAAACGGAACAGAGTGTAAAATGGGATGGGAGGGTCCAAATGACGGCATCACCAACTTTGACAACTTTGCCTTCGCCATGCTGACCGTGTTCCAGTGTATCACCATGGAGGGCTGGACTGATGTGCTGTACTGGGTGAGCCGGACACCACAACAGTGTTAATGTGTGGACTGTGTGTGTGTGTGTGTGTGTGTGTGTGTGTGTGTGTGTGTGTGTGGGTGTGTGTGTGTGTGTATATACGGTAGATACAGTATGTATATTTGCATCGGTAGTTCCAAGTGAGTGCTTTTAAAAACAATATAAAACAATAATACAAACACTTTTTCCTGAAAGGCAGGTATATACAGGTTGTTCAGAGATAGCCGAACACACTGACACAGATTGTGGTGTGTGTGTTATGTTTTAGCTCATATCTCAGGCAGACAATACGCTTTGTAATTGAAGGTGCCAATTTATTTGGAACATGTGTAGACTCCCAATGCTTCATTCAAGTGTGAAGTGAATACATACACACACAGCCACAAAAATATATATACACACAAATGCACCGCCTTCATCAGTAAATGGCAATAAGCATGCCGATGTCCTATCCAGCTACATAAACCAATACATTTTTCTGTGCTGGTGATCAATGTTGAGAAAGGTTCAATCAAACTCCCATATGTGCCTCTCCATCTCCAGGAAAAAAGTGTTAATTAAAAGAATGAAGAAACATTTTATACACTACCATGCTGTTTTAATTTGTAGCAACAGCCCAGAATTAATGCAACACCACCTAGAATTACATTACTGTAACATGCAACAGTGTTGTCCATGATGTTGGCTTTGCTCAGCCAACTCAGACTCATGGCATAGAATCAACTGTTACTCAGCAGGACTGCAGTAGAATGTTTCAGTTACTGAAACCTCCTTGATATGCCTGCACACTGCGGTCAATCCCATCACTGAAAAGCACTCACGTGGTTTAGTACCAGTTTCTTGAGATTTTCAAACATGACTTTTCAATGAACTGGAATACCAGTGCTACAGTCCAATCAAATTGCTCTGTTTTTCAGCAGCCAGATTGCTAAAAAAACAGAACAATCTATCTCTCATGTTTTATAATTGTATTTGAATCTCAGACCTAGGCGTCCCTGGGTTAGGGTTAGCTCTAACCGTAACCCTATTCTTTCAGAAAGCCGCAAGTCCTTGGACAACACTTACTGCAGTTTTGTCAGTCTTTCACATTAACAAATGTAAACATCCTTTTGAACAAAAAAATCAGAACATTTTCAGTCACAGTAGTACAGAAAAAAGGATGATATTTGTTGATGTTAATGGCTAATGCCAATCAGGTTACAAATGTTACTGTCTGAGTCCGTTTTGTGTGTGTAAGTGTAGGATGGTGTGTTTGTCCGTGTGCATGTCGCAGAGAGCGCACTAGCTCTGCACCCCCTCTGTTACTACCCTGTCTGCTGCAACCTCCTGTACACACACACACACACACACACACACACACACAGATACATCTGTTAACTCTCACACTTTGCTGATTATGAGGGTGCTGGTGTAGCCGGCACTCTTCATAATGAATGGGACCTATTTATCAGGAGTTATAAGTACAAATGATTATGGAAAAACATTTAGACAGCACCAAGCCTTTAAAAACATTTAGTCTCTAAGGCTCATTAAGTTTGGGCCAAGCATTTCCATAGTTTTCATTGTCTCACATTTTCGGGGATATAGATTAATGACGTCCAACATCTGCTGCTGTCGTAGCAAACAAACCCTCCACCTCTCCTCTCCTGCAGTGTCTCACTTTTTTGTCGCTCACTGTCCAGCAGTCTCTCTGTGGAAAGTAAAGATTTTTTTTAGATTTGACAAATTGAAACATTTGGCTGTGCTCCTTTTTTCCAAGAATTGCATTTTAAAAGCCCATTGATTGAATTTGCACACACTCTAATAATGTAATGTTTTCTTTTAGAGTATTGATCTGCTCATGCATCACCTTCACATACACATCAACTCTCTATAACGATCTGTCTCTGATTATGCAATCCTTAATACAATATCCACATAACTGTGTGACATATTCACCAGCAACTGGACCCTGAAACAAAACACTTATTGATTTCACTCAGGAATGTTAAGTGTCACATAATGTAAAACCTCTATAAGCAGATATAATTGGTTTATAACAATAACAATTTTGTAGTCACAGTGTTTTCCTGTAATGGCTCATCCACCATTCCAAAAAAGGAGTTAAACAGAGCTTTAGCGTTTAGTATTGTTCTTTTTGGTGCATTGTTGTCAAAGGACCTGATCTCCAACAGGCAGGCAAATGGCTTTATACTGCACACAACACACTCAGACCCACAATATATTACTACCACTCTTGCTTTGCTAGGTCTTTCTACTGCTCTTTGTTAACATGCACTGCTCTTTTCTTGTTTCCCTTCTTTCTTTCCCTCTCTGGCACTCTTTCTGCCCCTGACCTCCACTGCCACCCATCACTTATGGTTTCTCTTTGTCAATCCTCTCTACCTTTTTTCCCATTTCTCTGCTCTCTTTCCCTTTCCTCCTTCCTCCTTCCACCTCCCGTATCTCCCCTTTCTCTTTTACCCCACCAACACTCTTCCGATTAACCCCCTTCTTCTCTCTCTTTTCAATCTTCTCTTCTCTCTCTTCTATCTCTTCTCTCTCTCAGATGCAGGATGCTATGGGCTATGAGCTGCCATGGGTCTATTTTGTCTCTCTCGTCATCTTCGGCTCCTTTTTCGTTCTCAATCTCGTTCTGGGGGTGTTGAGCGGGTAAGAGATATGCTGTTGTGGTGTGTGTGGATCTGTGGTTGTGTGTTGTCTGTAATGTGGCTGTAAATGTTTTAAATGTGATAAATAACCATGTAACAAGACTCCCATGATCAAATGAAAACATTTAAAGTGCAATTCAATGCTGATTTTTGAGGATCCAGTAGAGAAGCGAAAAATTGAGTGGGAAATGCACTAATGCCACTATAAAAACACAAGATTTACAATGATAAATATTATCATTGTTATTATTATCATTATAAGTGCAAGCTTACATTCAAGTATACTGAGTGGATATGAAATACTTTCCATACTTTCCTGAATATAACCATATATATACATATGTGTTTATTAGTAGAATTTGGTTAGCAGGCTATTGATTTTAATTGGTTTATTCATTTATTTATTTACTTTAAACTAATTTAATAGTCTCAAAGCTGTTATTTTCCAACTGCTGTATAAAGCCACAACTGTAAGGTGTAAGCTGAACATATGCAGCCTGTAACATCATGATCCATGTCAACAAATCGTCATCATTTTATTTGAGGTCAATTACTACACACAGAAAGCGATTAATATGAACAACATGAACTATAAGCATCTGCAAACTACAGGTGGAATATTAGTGCCAAAAACATCTTACGACGTAGCAGAAATAACCCGAAATCAACATCTGCATTACTGATTTTGCATATTATCCTCATGTAGTCAAGTGGTATACAAAAGAAATTCAAATCAAATAAGATTAGTGTGGTAACGGCAGACTTCCCTAAGAAATCCAGCAGCAAAAGGGGATTTCAGATGTCCTGTAGAGGCTCTAAGTCCTCTACAGAGGAGGAAAGATGAACTGACGATCACTGAACTGAGCAAAATCTCCTTCTCTCTCTACTTTCTGTTCCACTCAGTCAATCCTTTGTCACAAGCTTGAGAAAAAGACACACAAACATACACAGACACAAACACACACACACACACACACACACGGATACACATACAGAAAAAGCAGTGATGGACCTCATGTCTCTTTATTATTCTTTTTTTTTTGTTCTAATGGTTTATTTTAGTCAGGCGCGTTCCTAGTTTACATGCGTTTATCTCAGGTGCATATGAGCATGCATCTTCATATATTATCTGTTCATGTGCATACTGCAAGTTTATCTTCGTATAGCAGCGCATACTGCCAATTGCCTGCAGTGTTTGTGTGCTTGTTTTGTTTCAATAAATGCTGCTCCAGCTGGGTGCTATTTTACCCCGCTCAGCCAAGTCACGCTGTTTTAGTACAAGCACCACCCGGCCTGTAGGGACACACTGGGGTATAAATAATTCAACCCCTCAGGTCAGCCGTGGAGGTGGATGGCTTAAAAAAACTTGCACAACAGGGAAAACACAACAGGCAAAAAGGGTTCTTCTGAGGACAGAGTGGAGTCCGGATTAAACATGGCATCAAAGACGGAAATTATGGGATGGAAGGCTGTACCAAGTAGGGAACAGCGTTTTTTTGTAAGTGTCCATGAAAACATTTTTCACATAGAAATGATTTTATACTAATATCAGAAACAACAATAATTATACAGTATTGATGATCCTGAGTTACATCTTAAAACTACACCCAAAATAAGCAATAAAACTACCATGAGTATTGATTAGCATAAGAAATATTTGTGGCTTTTCATCAATACATTTAATGTCTTTCAGTTTGAAAGACATTGAGACTGAATAATTTGTCACAAGGACTGTAATGATCCAATTCACGGGAGTCTTGCTGCATAGATTGTTGAAGTGTCTAACTATAATACCTTCTCTCCAGAGTGATTAAGCCTGAAATGAGTGGATTTGAGAGGAACTGAAATGAATCAAAACATTTTTGACCCTCTAACCTTCATTCTCTATAGAAATACTCAGCTCTGCTCAGAAAAAATAAGTTCTGAGATGTTTGGTGTTTCATGTGGGTCATTCATAGCCATCTGTCATTATCACTTTTCTGTACAGCTAATCTTTATCCAAATCAACTAATGCAATGTTGTTTTAAATTCAAATACAGCTGACCAAATACATTTCTGCACTGCATACTAAGTGACACTGACAAATACTATGAATGCCCCATAATCCCAGCAGGTAGCCTCCAGAAGCAAACGAATCCATCTGGGAACTTTCACTAAGGATCTAACCCCTTCCCTTCCTCCCTTTCCCCCTCCTTTCCCTCCTCCCTTCCCTCCTAATGCTCCTTGATGCTCACTCCTCACTTTCATCCCTGCCCTTTTTCCATCTTCTCTCCTCTTTCCATCACTCCCCTCTTTACTTGACTTCCTTCCCTCTCCTCTATTTCCTACCCTCCATTCAAACTCTCTGTCTCTTCCTCTCTGGTCCTTCTCCTCCATTCCTCCATCTTTCCACCCAGGTGAATGATGCAGTAGGGTACAAGTGGCCCTGGCTGTATTTTGTCACCTTAATCATCATCGGATCCTTCTTTGTGCTAAACTTGGTTCTGGGGGTATTAAGCGGGTAAGGGCAGGGTCAAAGGTCACTTGAAACTAACGTTTTTTTCTCACCTTTACACTGCTGTTCTTGGAGACCTTTGCTCTCAGTATTTCCACAGAGGAACTCTTTATTTCTTTCTACTTCCTGTTTCTGTCCATAGATGGTACATAAGTTCACCAAGTGCAAGAATGTGTGATGAAACTGGTACAGCTACAGTTTGAGGACTATTAGATAGATATAAAGACAGTACCTATTAGTACATTTGGCACAGAAAAAAGTGCAACCTGACATAGCCATTAATGTTATGTACCTTTTGGTGATGCTTATATCCAGTGTATCTTACCCACTGAGCTAAATAACCACAGGTTTCACTGGAGCTGACTGTAGTGAAATCATATTTCAGCATCTGTCTCAAGGATGCTGCAATTAAGACCATTTTGATATTGCCTCTCTAACTCTAAGGCTACACCGCTGCTGCTGTAGAGTATCATTATTACAGTCATAAAATGCTCAGCTCTCAGCACT
This sequence comes from Scomber japonicus, assembly GCF_027409825.1. Classification (NCBI taxonomy): domain Eukaryota; kingdom Metazoa; phylum Chordata; class Actinopteri; order Scombriformes; family Scombridae; genus Scomber; species Scomber japonicus. The sequence goes on along the minus strand of NC_070600.1, from coordinate 14,064,380 downwards.
GCTAGGATGGTGCATTGTCATCTCCATTTAAAACACAGAGAAACATAGGCTAGCGACATAATTTCAGACTCCCAGTGGACACAGCCTAATATCATGCCAAATAAAAACTGTTTGTTTATCACTGTAAAGATATTGACAAATACTTTGCAGCTTGCAGTTGAGTTTCATCTTTTCGAAGTATATAAAACATTTGTAAGTGTACTCTAGTGTTTGAGCATACAGATAAGTTTTGCCTAAATCCTTAAATAAAAAAACAAATCATTTCTTATTGACATGTTTCACTTACAGTAGATAGAAAAACAGATACTGATTCCAACATCACACCCCCAGTCAGTAACAGCTTATAAAAGAGAGAAGAGCGTACTGCACAGCCACAACTAACACTTTACAGCATGAATACTTTCCATCAGGCTATGATGTCCATTACAAATTGACTTAAATTAAATAAAATCATACCAAATCACCAAATCTTAGAATTGTTACTTTCCAATTAAGAATTTGTGAAAATTCAGCTAATCTGTGAAATGTTTTACATTAGTGTGTCTTCTACTTGTTCCTGTAGTTTCTTCCCATGCTACGATGAACTTTGGAAAGGAACAGGTTTAGAGGAATTAAGTGTCTCACCTCTGACTGACTGACCTGAAACTGACACTCGATATCCACAATGATGTGACAGCAGCATTGTGGGAAAAATAATAAAGGTCTATCTGGTCCAAGCAGCTTGGGGGGGTTTGGCTGTCTGACTCTTTGTCTGACTTCTGACTAATGATGTTGTCAACACACTACACAGCCTGACCTTTTACCAACTGCTTCCTCCATGGTGTGTGTGTGGGTCTCAGATTGGCATAATAACTAATGGCTAAACAGGAAGGAGAGCGACGCAGAGACAGAAACATTGGGTGTGACTGTGTTTGTCTGGATTTGATGTAATATGTAAATAGAAAGAATAGAGGAAGCGATCGACCTGAAAGAGAATCAGTAGAGAGAGAAAGCAACCATTCAAAGATGATTTAGGACAGGAAAATGAACATATGAAAACGGGAGTGATGCTCAGAGTATTGCACTACTGTCTCTGTCACACAATTACACACACACACACACACACACACAAAAAAAACACAGATGAATAGGACTGGGTCTCCTGCTAATGTGTTGACAAGCGAGACAATAGCAGTTTGTCCTAATGGTCATTGATCTATGTTGTGTGTATATGAGTGTGGGTCTCTAAGGTTCCTCAAGATGTCACACACACACACAAACTAATTTTCTTTCAACCTATAGACTGACTGTAAAAAAGTTAATGATAAGCCGTACATAAATTAATATCACCCGTGTTAAGTTAAAATCTCTGTACTCATTACAAAATATTTGATTTAGAATATTCAGGTGAAACGTCAAGTGAATCAGATATTACTTTCAAACTCTCGTGACTGCGAAAAACACCACACAGTTGCGCATTATAATATATAAACAAATTTTACATTCGGCAAACCAACAAAAGATGGCAAAAACTGTCAGGTATCCAACAGGCAGGTTGATACACCAAATTCGAGTTTACCTGTCAGTAGACCTTTGAATTTCTGCACTTTTTAAACTGCACGTTCCCAAGCCTCCCAACTCCTGTCAGTTCTCATCCAAATTAATTCCTTGTACAAACTGTGTCTTTGGCTGAAACCCGACTTTGACCTTCCCCAGAGTTTAATCAAATGTTCCTTAATTCTTTCTTCTCTCCTGACACCTGGAAATAATTTCACCAGGTTTCATCATCATTTTCCAATATTTCACACTCTCCGAACATTGATCCTAGTTGTTTTAAATAGGCATTATACTCATCACACATCCCAATCGTATTATTGGTCAATGTAATTTTAAAAAAAATATTACAAAACAATATATGGAAAAATAGCTGAGACACAAAGTACATCTCTCAGTTTAACGTTATGTCTTTATTCCGACCTATGGCCAGAATCTCTGGGTAGTGACCGAAAGAATGAGTTGGCAGTCAAAAGGTGAGGAGCTCAGTGATGCAGGACGACCTCAGTGAAGTGCCACCTCTCATTGAGTGACAGCTGCACGCTGAGGTGGTGCAGCTGGTGAGGTGCACCCTCTCCATCCGTCCCTGTGGGGGTTGTACCAAGCACATTGCACCTGGGATGAGACCCAGGGGAAGACCTAGAACACACTGCAGGAACTACATCTCCTGGCAGCCCTGGGAGCACATGGGGCCCTGCTGCCCTGGGACAGCATCAATACAGATAAATACAAATTTAAAAAGTCAGTCTGTTAAACACTTAAGGGCTGAATTTTTATCCAAAGCACATGAATTTTAATTCTATCTTTTATTCATATAAACTTTTATTCATGACTCAACTACTTTTGATGTGTCACTATCTTACAGGCATTTAAAAGCATTTGTTGACATGCAGACATTTGTAACAGCTATTGTGTGTGAACAGAAAGAAAATATCCTTAAATATGTCAGTTTTGTGGTGGGTTTTATCCGTACATACAGTTTGATCAAGTACTAATACAGGTAGCGTGGTGGCATAGCTGTTTGTTGGATAGTTGCATTGTAGATTTTCTGTCTCTCCTCAAAATACATAAAATGTCTTCACTTATCCACTGTTGGTCAGTCAGTAAGAGGGGTCACAAATAATGTGTCTACAGTACCAGTACACCAGGTTTACTATGGGAATCAGCTGTATCAATCTAAATTACTTGATATGGTACCATCCAATCATTATCATCATCGCTGCTCCTTTTACATAGATGGTAGTTACCATATTTACCAGTTTCCAGTGAGCTGCATCACATCTTATCATGTTGTGTGTTAACAAAACTGCATTGAATTTTATCTGAAAAATATCTCTGGATTCATCTTGTTATTTGAGATGTGAATCATATTGGTTTCAGTGGGTGAAATTATCATCCATCAGTCAGACTGTAATGGCTATATTTTCAGCAACTAAAAGCTTCACTGTGCCTGTCCGGATCCCCGCTTTCATCTGTATTTGCACACTAACACCTTTTCTCCTTGGCAACGCCTTTCTCTCTTTGCAGTTTCAGAGTTGTATCATCACAATAATTTGACATGATTTGTTCTTGCAAGACATTGAATCTAGATGTTCAGATTGTTTTTCCTCTTCTCTTTGTTTCCCTTTTCTCTCTATTCCTCTATCTATCCCCATCCCTTCATCCTGCTCTCCTCCTACCAGAGAGTTTTCTAAGGAGAGGGAGAAGGCCAAGGCACGTGGTGACTTCCAGAAACTCAGAGAAAAACAGCAGCTGGAGGAGGATCTCAAGGTAGTCTGCTGTGCATTTGTCTGTGTCTGTGTCTGTGTCTGTGTCTGTGTCTGTGTCTGTGTCTGTGTCTGTGTCTGTGTCTGTGTCTGTGTCTGTGTCGCTATTAAATTAATACATTCAAGAAAGGCCATAACATGTCCAAGTAAGATAAACATAAAAGCTACATTTTCTCACAGTTACCTCATAAATCATTGACCACTCTTCACTAAAAAGGAGGAAAGCCATGAGAATATGGAGGTTGAAAGGAAGTCCAAAATACTATTAAGACAGACAAGAAAATACACTGACAGTAATTCTTAATACTACTATATATGCTTATGTCATATAAAATGTTCGGTATATCAATAAGGTACAAAAAACATGAAATAACTTCTTAAAATTTCAAAATGCTGTCTGATGACCACAGTTGGTCATGCAGTTGGTCGTTCCATTGTTGATAAGGAGGACTAAAAAAAATGATTTTAAAGGTTATACTCATAAAATATTTTATTACTGCTGTCAGTGCCACCAATCAATGCCTTTTTGTGTGTATGTGTAATTTGTTTGTGTGAATGTAGGGCTACTTAGACTGGATCACTCAAGCTGAAGACATCGACCCAGAGAATGAAGAGGAAGGGCTGGACGATGACAAACCCAGAAACCGTGAGTACTATAGCTTTTGTTTGTGCGTTTGTGTTTCAACAATTCAAGAGACCAAGAAGGAGAGACAGCTTATTTTTTAACTACAATTTACTATGTACACATTCTGTGCATTTTATTTATGAATTGTTTTGTATCAGCAGTTAAGTTGTTTGTTTTTTTTTTGTATTTTTGGGTATGACTGTGAATGCAACACTGGTTGAAATGACGGTGTTTGTGTCTGCAGAGATTTTGTGTTGACTGCACCAAATTATGTGGATAATAACTATGTGTGTATATGAGTGTGTATATGTTTGTATCAAATCCATAAGTAGTGGTAGTGGAGCTTATTGGGTGAATGAATAGCTGACAAAGTGACTGACAGACTGAGCGGATGGTAACATTGTCTGCTTGCTTTTACTGAGAACTCTCCTGAGGTTTAAAACCTGTTTAGATATTAGTGAAATGTGTCAGACTGAAGCAAATAGCCTCTGGGCACACAATCACATACACACAACAAACACACACAAACTTCAGCAACATCTCACACACAACTGTACAGTAGATATACACCCTTAGGAATGTGGGTGCTTGTGCTCTGATGGAAATTTACACAGTCAAATTAACACCCTGTCTCTCCACAACACCTCCAGATGGCACATCTCTCCCCAGGCCTGAGCTACATTTTCTGGGGAGGGAGAGTGGATCACTGGCCTCTTTAGACCTGGAGGTTTGATCTCAGGGACGATAAATGGAACTGGAGAGAGGGATGGTTAGAAATAGAAGCAGGGATTGGATGAAATGCATGTACTATTTTTGTGCATGTACTCTTCATTGTGCACAGTTTGTACTTTAAACTGTTTTACAAAGGCTACCGTTCAACTTGAATGAATGAACAATGAAGACATGAAGATTTAGTGCATACTTACTAAGCACTGTGGCTCATTCTAAGAAACACTGATGAAGGCAGAAAAGAGATTGCAATTATTATCCAGTCTTTCAGTGACTCTCAAGAAATGAACATGGTTAAAAGAGCAATGACCCAATTATAGATGAAAATACACAACTCCCCTGTGGCTAATCTGTAACAAATCTACTTGTTTTCACCTGTTATTGTTCTGTACCCCTCGGCCAATCAGCGTGGCAAAAACACATCCGCGGTGTTTGAGATACTGGCTTTTGAATAAACAAGCGAATACATGGCCCCCCGTCTGGGCCAATTTGGAAAATGTCGTATCACAGCAGCGAGCAGATTCAGAACATATAGTATTGTGCGCAATGTACAAACAAGCCATGGAGGTAGTTTTATCGTAGCCCAATATTCGTATTGTAGGGAAATATGAACCAGAATGTGTAACAATACTCAATGCAGTTTAGTCCAGTATAAATATGCATATGATTCAGACTAAAATCAAACACATTCTGCATAGAAATATCATTTTATCAGTATTACAGCTGTGAGTGTCTGTCAGGTGAGAGATTCAGTCCATTACTTTTACTAAAAGGTATAATTTAGGTCGTTAGATTTAGATGATCTGACAAAATGATAGATATGTGTGATCCACAGTTTTCTATCAAATCAATCATCCCTCTGTTTGTGAAGGTGGAAAATCAGCTTGCTCTTTCTGTTGCTCTCCCTCCCTTTCTCCTCGATGGATGGATTCTCCTCTGGGAAGATGAATGAGGGCAGTCTGTCCCTGCTGCCCAGGACATTTTGCATAGACTCACTAACCCACACACACACACACACACACACACACTCAAATACACACATCCTAAGAAGGGACTTAGTGAATAGAGGAGAAGATAGGCAGAAGATGGAAGGGAAAATAGATGTTGAGATACAGAAACAGAGAGATAGAAATAGAGATAAAGAGGTAGTGTGTTTTGTGTGTGTGTGTGTGAGTGAGAGTGAGAGATAGAGATAAGAGAGGGTAACTGGGACAGAGAACAGACGGGATTTCACATCATGAACCAGTCACACTACTGACCACACACAGTGACCACACACACGTCTCTACATGTCCATTTGTCATGCCATCTTTACATGAAGAGCTACAGGAGCATAATATTGATGGATGTGATGTGAGTGGTGTGTTTATATGAAGACAAATGTCTTTAGTCTGAGTGTGTGTGCGTGCATGTGTGTTTATGTGTTTATGTGTTTGTGTGGTTGTTGTTGGTGGCAGTAGTTGCCACTTGCTCTATTGATTTTCACTTTTTTAGCAACAGTGTGTGTCCATGTGTTTTTTAAGATATACACATGAAAACACACTCAAATGTGATAATAAATGATGTGATGAGAAGAGTGTGTGTAGTGCTTTGTTTATGTATGTATACTCTACAGTAGGTTACATACAATGTGTTTTCTGCCATCTCAGGGAGGGATGTGTGTGTGTGCGTGAGTGTGGGTGTGTGTCTTGCATGCTCTCACCCTCTGCCATCTTGTTCTTGCATGCTGTCGTCTTGTTTTGGCGTCCTGCCACTGCTGTCTGTGATAGGAGTGTCTCCAGCCCACCTGGGTAAGAAGACCATTAAGCTTGCCTGGTTCAGTCACTCTACTAACTCTCAGGACGGTATGTGTGCGTCTCTGTGTCGTGTGTGTTCGTGTGAAGTTGATTGTAGTCAGGCATGTACTCATGAACTTCCTTAGAATGATTACTTTGGTTTATATCATCTGCCAGAGCACATAGCATGGTTTAATATTCCATCTATCCTGGGAACCAATGTCTTTAATAGTCCTAAATATTAAAACATACTGTATTACTATCAAAATCTTTTCAATACAAATATTTTTCAAAAATGATCTATAAACATACTTTATCCCCTTCTCTTTGAAAAAAGATAATGTTCAGTTGTCTTTTTTTCCACTTTGTCTCTACCAATCAAAGTTTGCTTTTCCATATTTTGACTCGATAAGACTACATTGGCTTTGAGGATTAGAAGTCCACAATGAGCAGAATTACTCTATGTACTGTACTTAAGTAGCCTCCATTAAGGTTATCAGACAACACTACTGTCCAAGTAGGTTTCAATTGGAGAAATATAAAACATGTCCTGGTTGTGGACCAGAAAGGGTTTCCCATGTGTTACTTGTTGTGAGTAATTGTAATAATGGTGGTCATACATATTCATCCCATGCCTATATGCATACATAGCTTACATGTGTCTCGTTTCTCTGAGATTGTCCCACAGCTGTGCTTTCATTCAGGAGTACAAAGGATATTTCTGTTGGCTGCTTTTTGTGTGTGTGTGTGTGTGTGTGTGTGTGTGTGTGTGAATTTGAATACGGTGGTACCCAAGTGGCCTCATTTCATTTATCATTGTCATCTGCTGTTTAGTCAATGCTTTAATAAACCCTGTGCAGAGATTGGCTAATTTAGAATGGATTAGAGTATAATCATCTCCTATAAGAGTGCATTCATGTGTAGCTGTTAAGCAGTGCATTTGCATACGTATGTGTGTGCTTGATGTTTGCTAGATGTGGATATTTATGGATATTTTATATTTACTGTACAAAGTGAATCATGACAGAGAGTACTATTCTGCTGTATGAATGATGAGTACTTGTGCACATTTGGGTGACTGGAAAAAGAGCAGAATTCAACAATAGAGTGACCCCAGTATGGGGGAGCACGCTGATGAGTGTTCAAGCTTACAAAGACATAAATAGCATGAAAGGAAGGGGTGAAGTGGACATTCACAGAAAATAACACTTGTTGTGTTCGCCAAGAGGGAGGCAAACAGGACAGATAAATGATTTGTGTCGCGCTTTATGAATCCAATACATAAACCTGCTTTGAAAGGACGTTTGAATGTTGACTAGTTTGGTACAGAATGAAAGAGAGAGAAGCTGCGAGAGTCAATGCCACGAGTGATAAATAATCAGTAATGCCTTTTTGCCGCTAATGAAAGTTAGACAGTTCAAATTATAGTTATAGCTGCAGTAATGAAATGAGGTGTAACTGTGAAGAACAAATGTTTTTTTTTTGCAGAAGCAATCGTGTTTCTTTGCAACAGGTTCTGAATGGATTCAGAGCTAGTATGAGAACGGTTGATTATTTGTGTTTGCTTTTACAGCGTGTGTGTATTCCTTCCTTTGTGCTGGTGGTACATGCTTACCTGTGTGTTTCCCTGCTCATGTGTGTGCGTGTGTGTTTGTCTTGCTGAGCCGTGCTCTCTATCCCCAGGTAAGAGTCATCGTTTTCAGTCTCTGCGTGGAGCCGTGAAGAAAAATGCAGCTTTCCTTCGTAAGGCGTGTGCGTTTGTCTGCATGTCCAACAGTAGTTACAGATTTTTCTGGAAACGTGATTCTAGACATGCAAGCAGACTGCAACCTCTTTCCTTCTTTTTTCCCACCTATATATTTTTTCACTTTCCTCTCCTCTCCCCCTGCATTGGAGTAAGCCTCTTTTTCTGCCCTCTCCAGAGCTTCAAAGCAGAGGGTATAGTGTCTGCCTCTCAACCCCGTAAAGTTGTTTATTCTCATTGTCTTCCTCTCAACCTACCATTGAAGAAAGTCAATCTCATGTCTCTATTCTGTAGCAATGAATTTTTAGCCACCAAATACTAGGCAGGTGGTATTGCATGTCTTCATTGCATTCAAATTTAAGAAGAGGAAATTAGGACAAAGAGAGGAAACAACATTACTGCTTTGAGATGCAGTCATTGTCCTGCTTCGTAGTTTGATAGGAAAGGAGACGGTTCGCACTTGCCTGAGGTATTTGAAAGGGAACAACGAGAAGACAGTGTCATCACCAAGAACAACAGGAGCTCAGTTTACTTACTTTGTATTTGTATTTGTGATGCCGCAGTCCTCTCCTTGTTGTTTTTCTAGATTCCTTTCCTTAAAACCCCTCTGCATCATTTCTAGTCATGCTAGCTTTGATATTAAAAGCTAACGGACAGATAGCTTTAAATTTTGAAGCGTTTCATGATTTTAAATCCCTCTCAATGTGCCAGTAGTTAGGAAAAAAAGACCACAATTTAAAAAATCAAATAATCATATTGTTTAGGACTGCATGATAAACCTCGTTTTATGAATATTGAGAGAAGATTTTGAATCAGTTTAATGTCAATTTTGGTCAGTTTGAGGTTAGGTTAGGTTTACATTTTGACTGGTTGAAAATAAGGTACAGTATTGAACATTAATAATATAATGACAAACACAAAACAGAACTTAACACTAGCACACAAATTTATATTTGTGGGTTTATTTATATAGGTTACCATAATAAAGAATATGAACAATCCATTGCATCATGATTTCAGTTTAATATACTGTTTTTTGACATTGGCGACAATGAATGAATCACTCTTTCTGTTGAAAAAGTTTGACCCTTCCCTGTCTTTCTCATTCCCTTCCTCCATCCTTCCTCCTTGCTGTGTCTCCGGTCTTTGGGGTTTACTCTAACAATAGATACTAAACTAGTTCAGAGCTCCATTGAGGAAGAGGCACCAGGCTGGTTATATATTTGAAAGGCTTTTTGGCCTCGGGAGAGACCAAAGGGCCCAGAGTGCTTTTAACTAAGTAGCATAGCAGCAGGTGGCACGTGTCGAGCTAAGCGAACATGCAGCGTGTTCACAACAGAGGCCCTAATGTTCAGAGAGACTGTACTGACAACGAATTCATCCATCACCAAATGTGTCAAAGTCCATTGACCTCATACACTGGTCACCCATTGTAGTTTACTTTGATGAATCATGCTGGCTGCAAGTAAGTTCATGATATAAAACATTTTTCTTCTTCTTTTTTTTGGTTTCAAGAATATTTCACATCTTTGATAAATACAGATTTCATTTACTAATTTATTTCAAGTCTGATGCAGATATCCCTTTGTAAAATTTCTGTGGTACCTAGGTTGGCCTTCAAAAAGATACCCAAATGCTCTCCCGTCACTGTCAAACTAACCATTAACCATTTTTTGTCTAGTTTTTATATTTTCATGAAGGACTTGGAATGATGAATGGCTTAATGACTGCTGCCCCCCTTTAAGCTTGAGATGACTGACTGCATGCTTAAATAGATTTTGCTTGCCTGCTTTTAATTTGCTTTACTATTTAGATAGCTTAGCATTATGTGCTCATCTTTATTCAAGGCTGTATAACTGTTACTTAAGCTAAACATTCAGGACACTTTGTCTTTTTAATGGTAGATTTCTAGATTTCTTGTGATCAAATCTGCATGAAACACTATTAAAACTCCCTTTAGGAATGCAGGATGGCCAACGTCAGGGTAGAAGCTGCAGCTGATGAAATAGAGAGCACATTGCAGTACAAGTTTCTGTATTTCATTTTTGGGTATTCAATTTATCTTTAGAAAGTCAGAGACTTTCTGTAAGTAAAAAAAAAAAAAGATAGGTCAAGACAAGATTTAGTTTAATGTAGTTTTGAAAATGTCCTATCATCATGTGCTGATCATGTTCCTCGGTTTCATGCCAGGAATCATTTTGCAAGGGTGGGTTTTCTTGTCTGTTTTTTTAACAGTGGTTATCTTATTTTAGCACGAGACACATTGAGATTCTTTGAGATGCAGTATCTGACTCTGGTACCCAGAGGGTGTTACAATAAGTGTTTGAGGTGACAGTGAGGGGAGTGCAGCTCATTCCCGCAGGCAGGAAAAGACTGACAGAAGCAATAAAAAGCAATGTATCACTTCATACCAGTCTCTCAGCCAGCCGTCCACACATTGATCCCTCTCTCTCTGTCTCTCCCTTCATCCACACCTCCCTCAATGCTTCCATCACTCTCTCCTCCATTGCCACTTTACCATTTTTTCAGTCCAATCTCCATATTTTTCCTCTTTAACACATTCACATCCTTTACTGCCAATACCTGTTACTCTTGCCATCCTAACTGTATCCATCCATCCATCCCTACAGATAATTGCACCCATCTTTAAACTGTACCTGTTACCACATCTGTAATTAATTTTCAGATGTTTGCGCTGATATAAATCCCACCAAAGCTCTCAAATCTTGATAAAAAAGTACCACGGTTTTTTTTTTTTTTTTATCCCAAACTACTTCATGTTTTTTCTTTCACTCTTTATGTAAGCTATAAAATCACAAAAGGGTTTTGTTAAGATTTAATTCAACCTGAGTTAAGCAATCCCTCAGCTTAGAAGTTTAAATCCATGCTAATAGCTGTTGCAGAGGTTGCATCCCAGAATCCCTAACCGGTAAATATTGCTAGTATGGCAACTTGGTGGGTAATTAGTTTAGGCAATCAGTACAAAATTTGGGACTTGGGTTTTTATTGACTCAAGGGTGTTAAAAGTGTAAAAGTGTGTAAAATTAGTAGAGTTGGACAATGCTGACTTGTGGATCCCTACTTACCAACAGCATATTTTAATTAGTCTGTATACTGGAGTAAGATCCCTTTATTATCATGTAGAAAATAAGCCATTTTTACACTAAGAGAAAGGAGTTTCAGTTTGGTTTAAACCAGTGTCTAGTGGAGCTGCTCAGCATTCAACCAAGACTGAGTGTAGCAACAGAGTTGTAAAATATGTTATCTTTTTGTAGTCAAACCCAAGGTGTGGAGTAAGCAATAAAGTACTAAAAGCCAGTATGAGAATGATATAAGCAAGGATGTACAACCTATTCCTCCGTCCTGTTAATTCATCTTGTTCTTTCTTTCTTTTTCGTCTTTCTTCCTACCTCTGTCGTTTCTTTTTCTCTGCCTCTGCTCCTGTCTGTCTCTCAGTGAGCATGCCAGCCAGTGAGAATGAATCAGTCAACACAGACAATGTCCCCGGGGGAGACGTGGAGGGGGAGACCTGCTGTACCAGGCTAGCGTAAGTACCTCACAGTCTTTCAAACCTCTTTCTTCTTTTTTCTTAGGTCTCTCAGTCACCTTCTGTCAATCTCAAGGATGACTTTTATCCTGCATCTTTCCCGTTTTACTATCTCAGTGTTAAACATTGTACACGTGACTAATCCTACCTCTATCCTGCACTGATATCACCTTTGTCTCATCAAGTTAATGAAGGACTCAAGGAATTCATACCGCCACTATAGCTATGTAAGAGCAATAGTGGGATGTTTTCATACTCCATATTCATAAAATGTTGATAGGCAGGGGTCCAGAAATCTGTAACCTTGATCTGGTCTGGCTAAGGGGAGTTAATCCTAGACTAATACTTAATTTTAATTGTCTGCCTCAGTTCTGCCGGAGCCAATATGTCCCTCATTCTTAATACATATAACCTACAAGAATATGCTATTGTTGTCAGGTAAAAATTACAACAATTGCAATGAAAATGTACTTTCCAAAAAGTAAATTTTGCAATTCAAGAATAACAGGTTGTTTTAGTTTATTCAGTGTATTTTTTAATTTATATCCAGTGGAGTTATGAAAATGTTATACTGTACATCCCAAGGTTAACGAACCTTAAAATATGAAAGTGATCAGACTTGGAAATACAGCGTTATATTTGGTGTCATGTCAGTATTATTTGTTACAGAACTGGTGTATCACGATGTTGCTTATTGAAAACATTGCATAAGCTCATTAAATGAATAGATAATAGTAGAAGCCCATCACGTAAGACTAAAGTGGCTCTTGACCTAATCCTCAGTATGGGCTTCCCAAACAGTACAAAAGCTGGTCATCAATCATGGTTACATCTCATCTAATAGTAAAGAAGCTTATTTTTCTCACGTTTTTTCTCTCTGCTCACCTCCCTCTTTTTCTCCTTTGTGTATATGCTGGTAAAGTGCTTTCCTCCTCCCCTGTGGGAGCTCGCGAACAGCTGACTCACTCGGTCTCCCTTGTCCTTTCATTTTTTACATTATTCAAACAAGTGCGTTGCTTTCTTTCTTAGACACGAGGCCAAGCAGGAGCTGTGAACTCAGCGGACCCACTTCAACACACCCAAGCAAACACACCTACATACGAAACTGTTTGAAAAAATCCAGAATAAAATGTTCAACTTCAAGTTGAAATCAAAGTGAACCAAAACCACACTCACCAGAGGGATAGTAAAATCCATAGGCACACTTTGATGGCACACTGTTGTTTATTTGTACTCTTGCCGTCCATCTGTTTCTTTGTCTTCGTTTTGCTGTTTGTGTTTATTCGTCCCCCAGTCAGCGCAAAACAACTTCAAATAAAGGATGTGTGATGTCTAACTCTTTAGGTGCCAGATTAGAAACATATTTTGGTGAAGCAGTTCCTTTGTATGGTGTGATGAGCCATTTCTAGCCATAAAAATATAAATTCTAAATGCTGTCAGATTATATATTGTCTACTTGATTACCAGTGAATATCTTGTGGTATCATTTTAAAAGTCATAAAAATGTGAAGGTCTACAGAATTCATTCCTGTAGTTTTGAGTCTTATTTAAACACATTTGATTCACACTAATCTGATTGTGCAGAGCCAACAGAATAGTAAACCTTGCCAGGACTGGAAATACAAACCCTCATCTTTCTTCTGTGAGACCGCAACAAGTTTGGCTAGGGGCGTTTGCTCACACCGTTATGGAGATAAGACTTGAGACTTTCAGTGTTTGTCAGTCCCTCTTGACATCGCTATGGAGACAGACCTCAGGGTAGTAACTACGTCGGCGCCAAGAGACATGTGTACTGTCAGCCTCCATATCCAGCCAGTCAGTCATTTTATTCTTTCATTCAGTCAGTCAGTGACTCATTTCATTGCTTCAGTCAGTTGGTCAGTCAGCCGGTCAGTCAATTCATCCGCTTTTACAAACAAAATCAATACACAGTCGCTCACAACTCTCTGAACACAGGGGGGATTTATTGATACTACTGCATTTTATTGTTATTTATCTATGTAATTGTTTAAAAGAATACAAAGGCATAGAGAAATTACCTACTTTTAAAAAACAAAGTAAAATTTTGGACTGCAGTCAAAAGCAAAAGAAACACTGAACACTGCATTATTTAATGAGGTCAGTGTATTCACCATTAACCAAACGGTTGTATTAATATGTGCCACAGGTTTGGTTATCAAACATCAAACAACTTGCGTGTGGTTGTGGTGTGGCTTTAAATCACACATTTAAATTACAGGTACAACCTACATTCAAATAATTTAATCTGAAAACCACAGATTAAAATAATTTGATATGTCATGGATTCAAATTTCCACCTTCTCTTCTCTTCTCTTCTCTTCTCCTCTCTTCTCTTCTCTTCTCTTCTCTTCTCTTCTCTTCTCTTCTCTTCTCTTCTCTTCTCTTCTCTTCTCTTCTCTTCTCTTCTCTTCTCTTCTCTTCTCTTCTCTTCTCTTCTCTTCTCTTCTCCATTCTTTCCAAAGAAAAAAATGTCTTCCATAATCTCTTGTCTTCAGTTCCTCGTATGTACCTTTTGCTGTTACAGTGGTGAACAATCAACAGACAATTTGTTTTCTACTAATAAATTGTGTTTTTTCACATCAGGGTTGATTGGAGGAAAGCTAAAGTCACAGCATTATTTTCTTTTGACTGGATGCCACTGTATACATGTTTGCAGGGGGTGATTTGTTCAAAAGAACAGTGGGTGATGATAATGATGTTCATTTCGCTGTATTGTACCCACTGTGTGTTGTTAGTGGGTGCATGCAAATGGACAAACTGGTTTCATCTTAGCAAGTTCCTTGATCATCTTACAGTTGTGCAGAGAAAAGACTGACAAATATTTGCACCTGCAAATGTTTACTTCTTGGTACAAGCTAATTCCATCTCAGAAGTGCAAGAAATAGTGGACACACACACACAGCTAAGTTGATCAAGAAGCTTAATTGCTAAAACTTGTTTGATAAAGAGGGAAGTCATCCCCCTTTTTCCTCTCAAATCACCCCTTTCATGTTGTGTACCTGTCTATATGTGTGTTATGTGTGTGTGTATAATCCATTCTGTTTTCTGTGTTCCAGAAATAGGATCTCCAAATCCAAGTTCAGGTTAGTACATGTTGTTAGTCTTTTACCTCACCTGCTCTAACATCTCTACTGCTGTGGTATTTGTAGGCTGCTGGATGTGTGTGTATGTGTGCAAGAGAGAGTATTATTGCTCTTTGAAAAGAAATGGTCATTCTAAAGAAAAGAAAAGTTTATTATCCTTATAAGAGACAAAACAAATTTGGTGTTGCCTTTTAAGACTTCAGTATTATAACAGTGGCACAAATTGATTTAAAGGTCCCATTCCCAAATGACTATCACAGAAATGCTAAAATATGTCCGTCTTTAACTTGAGAGTGCATGTCTGCTTATGTCGTGTTGTGAGTTGTGTCTCATGTAACATTCAGTGTGTGCATCAACAACAAAGCCAAAGTGCACCGTGACTGACTTTAAACAGCTCACACACAAACAGAAGACTGCTGGAATATGAATTGTGTAAAGGGGCAGAGAGAGAACACTTCCTGGTGAGCTGTGCTGACCTCTTTGAAAAGAGAAGAAAATCTCCTCCCAAACATGTCTGGCAGTGAAGAAAAGGGTCAAGTACAAATAATGGATAGACAACAAAAAAGTGCAGCTATGTCCTGAGTTTCCTTCGTTGTTATGAGTAAAACCTTTGGGTGTAAAATATGTATATTTCCTTCTTTATGTTACTGTGAAACAGTTTGGTACGCACTACGCAGGATCTGAATCACTTTTTTATCCACTTTGTCTTAAAGCTGCCTATTATTAACACATTATTGTTGCCTCATTAACTTTTAAGGTAATTTGCAACAAATTATTGTAATTACATGTTGCCATTGTGATAAGAAACTAGTAGCTGGGTTGTGTTATGTATATCTACACACACACACATACATATATATGTGTATATATATAATATTACTGAGAGAAGGACAATTATGAAATAGCAGCTGTACAATCACTGGTACATGGGCGTAGATAAAAAATAAAAATAAAAACTCTTTGAGTGGACTGGTTCACATAGAAGTCACTGCAAGGTGGCAAATATCTGAAGCTTTCAATTACCAAAAACAATAACTTTTATTTTCAACAGTAGAGGGCAAAAAGGAAAATTACAAAAGAGTTGTGGCACATCCTAACACCGAACAACATGTGGAAATGTATAAAACGGGACGGAAAGCTTTTTACAAGAACATGAACCACTTCCTCTTTTGATGCATGAATTTCCTTTGAATTGTGAATCACAATATAACACATTTTACTTTAAGTTTGTGCCTTCACTTATTTCGTAAGAATAAGTATTTCTTTTCTTTTTTTTCTTAAATGGTGCGTATCTCATTCAGCAACAAAGCTCTTCATGTTGGCTTTTCCTCGGTGTGAAACGTCTTTGAGGATGACTAACTCTGTTCCACAGCTCTGCTTTCAAACAACAGACAACCACGGGCCGAGGGGTGATGTCATCATATGTTGTAGACAGACAGACTGACTCTTTCTTTTTCTTCTCTCCTCCACTGTTTATTTTTCCACTCCCTCCTTCACTCATTTCTTTGGAATATACTTTGTTTTTTCTCATTTCTTCTCGGTTGAGCCTTGGTTCTTTCTCTATCTTTCTTTTTTCCCTCCTCTGCATTTCTGTATCCAAACCTTTGCTCTTTCTGTCTTGCTCTTTCCATCTCTCACTCCCTCCATCCCTTCCTTCCCTTACCTCTGACCCTCCGGCATCTTTTTCTCTCTTTTCCCACCTCTACTCTTCCCCATCTTTCCTTACCTCACTACCTCTCCTCTCAGTCGGTACTCGAGGAGGTGGAACAGGCTGTGTAGGAGGAAGTGTCGGGCGGCGGTCAAATCGCAGGTTTTCTATTGGCTGGTCATCTTCCTGGTTTTCCTCAACACTCTGACCATCGCGTCTGAACATCACCAGCAGCCTCAGTGGTTAACTGATGTACAAGGTATCTAGGCAAACCCACCAACACATTTACACACAAACACTGTCATAGTTAAAGTGTTCACCTTTTTGCATTTTCCTCATCATATCTCCTTTCTTCTCTTCTCCTCAGATATAGCCAATAAGGTGTTGCTAGCACTCTTTACCGGTGAGATGCTCTTGAAGATGTACAGTCTGGGCCTACAGGTAGGAGATTAAGAGTACAAATTTAGATTAAAGTAGCAGGGAACTTTGTCTAAATGTATTTTTTTGGTTGCATTGTGTTAATTATAAGTTTATCAAGACAAATGTAAACTCCTGTTATAATTGTCCTCTTCTTTAATTTAACTTTCTCTCCACAGGCATACTTTGTCTCGCTCTTCAATCGATTCGACAGCTTCGTTGTATGTGGAGGAATACTTGAGACCATTCTGGTGGAAACTAAAATCATGTCTCCTCTTGGCATTTCTGTGCTCCGTTGCGTACGCTTGCTGCGAATCTTCAAAATAACCAGGTTAATAAAGACACTTTTAATATTGACATTGAACAATGTTGCTGACAAGGAGTGTGTATCCATTTGTCCACACCCATCCGCAAGTCACCTACTGCAGTACTGGACAATGAAAGACAATAGGAACTATCGTATTACCAAATGTCTTGATGATGCACTATCGTTCACTCACTGTAGAAGGAACAAAATAATTATGTGTTAACTTACAACATGTTATAAGAAGTTAATGACACATTTAAGTGGAAACTAAAAGTCAGGCTGCGTGTGTATTTTTGAGAGATGATTTATGTGCTCTTACAGCTATATGTACTTTTGCACATGCACACATGTTGGCCTTGATATAGTTCACAATTTAAATTGAACGTCTCTCTTCCAGATACTGGAACTCTCTGTCCAACCTGGTGGCCTCTCTGCTTAACTCTGTTCGATCCATCGCTTCCCTGTTGCTCCTACTGTTCCTCTTCATCATCATCTTCTCCCTACTCGGCATGCAGCTTTTTGGGGGAAAGTTCAACTTCGACGAGACCCGACGCAGCACCTTTGACAACTTCCCCCAGTCTTTGCTCACTGTGTTTCAGGTAATGATACTACGCATTGTCTCCTCTGTGCACGCACATTTTCTGTGTGTGTCCTCAAGACTATAATTGTGATCATCTCCTTTTGTACAGTATTGTTTTAATAATGATTAATTTATAAGTAATTTAATCTAGTATGAGTTTCCAGTGAAATGAAATCAAATCTGTCACTGTAACAACAGTAAAATAACTTATTTCCAATTTCTTTGTCTATTAGATGTTTATGCTATTTATTTCTGTTTCTATAGATCTTAACAGGAGAAGACTGGAATTCTGTGATGTATGATGGCATCATGGCGTACGGTGGACCGTCGTTCCCCGGCATGCTGGTCTGCATCTACTTCATCATCCTCTTCATCTGCGGAAACTGTATCCTCTAAAAAAATAGGTCTACATGAGACAGCTGCACATAGGCCTAGATTATGTGCATATGGAAGATTGACGAAATTGTTTTCGGATTCTGATCAATTCTGTCCTGACAAATGGAGTACAATGTGACTGACTGTGGTTTGAATTAAATCAGATTGGATTTCAAACCTCTTTTTAAGATGCAGTTACAAGACAGAAAGATGTCTTTTACATAAGGATGCATCCACACAGTTTATTGTGGGTCATTGGGCATGTTTATTAGAAACATTATCTTTCAGATTAATAAATGTTAGATGAAAGGTTACTAATTATTAATTTAGCCTACTTGGATGGTTTTAAAGAAGCCACACTGATGATCCACTATGTCCACAAAATCCTTAACATTACCTGCTGACCAGATATCCTACTGAATGTCTTCTTGGCCATCGCTGTGGACAATCTGGCAGACGCAGAGAGCCTAACATCCGCCCAGAAAGAGGAAGAGGAGGAGAAGGAAAGGAAAAAACTAGCCAGGTAAAGACAGGTTGTCAGAGAGCTTGGGAAAGAAAGTGAGAAAAAAATGGTAGGGTGAGAGAACTTGTGGTAGTTTGGCCGAACCCTACAGGAAGAGCTTTAATTTACATCATCCATGGCGTGAGTGATGCACAGAAGCAAATCAAAGTACTGAGAATCCTTAACAATTCTAATATGTATGTATTTTAAGGTCTTAAGACTTTTCTGTCTTAACCAATTTTATTGGGTAATTTCAGATTATAGTACAGCTGAGGAAGATATTGTTCCCCTCAGTGGCACCAATCATTAAATAGCTCCTTCTTAGTAGCAACCAGTATTGATTGGAGGAGATAGGGTGATGGAAAACAATAATTTGCCTGCCTGCTATCATAATGGTTTGATTTAAATAACAAAGCCACCCTCTGTGACTGAAGTACACCCGATGAAAGTCTTATTTTGTTCTTCTGGTGTTAATGTATATGTAATTCAATACAAATCTGTTGATAAGGGAATAGAGGCTAACACAGAGTGAGAGAGACACCTAAAGTGAGGGTTTTCCTTTCTTCCTTCATTCTCCAGGCTCGCCAGTCCAGAGAAGCGTCACAACAACGAGAAGCCTCCTCTTGAGGAGGAGAAGAAAGAGAAGATAGAGCTGAAGTCTATCACATCTGATGGAGAGACCAACACTGCCACAAAGGTACAGAGCAAGCAGAAATGTGGTGTGCCCACTGCCTTCAGCAATGATGCATCTGGATAGTCTGGACCACTAAATGCTCCGGCTGGGGGGCGTTGCTGTTTCCTCAATGATCATGATAGACAGCTTTTTTTCTCTCCAAAGAAATGATATAGCTTACCACAGAAACACTGCAGTTGATTAGATAGATGTACTTTAAGTTTGACCATGCTTGGTTTTGGCAAGTTAGTTTTCAAGCAGGAAAAAATGGCCCCCTGGTCAAACACTTTCTCATATTACAGATAAACAGTCCACTGAAATATGTTTCTGAAAACATTTGAGGCCAGAAATAGGTAATGCAGGAAATAATCTTGATTCATATTTGATCAGCACTGCCTAGTTTGACAGTTTGATCTGAGCTTTGTGAACCAGCTGTGTTGTGCTGGACGGACTCATTTACATGAAGTTGGGGTCAAGTTGTGTTTATGCAAATGCAGATACGGCGAACAGTCCATCAACTGGTCTTGCCGTATCTATCATGCACCACAAGACTGCATCTCCTGCTCACCATAGAAAATGAATAGAATCTGTTGACTTGAGAAAACATTATCACTTCCAGTCTGCATGAAGCATAAGTGAGTATGTTGTCATAGAAATGAATGAGATGGTGAATAAATACAATGCTCTTCTTTGGCAGATCAACATGGATGACTACTGTGGAGATGAGAGTGAAGAGAAAAATCCATATCCTGCTAATGATTACATAGGTAATACACAGCCTAGCCACAAACCAGGTGTGTATGGAGGAATGAGTGAATGAGTAGATAAAAATGAGACTTTGCCTGACTATCAACCAAGGGAAGGCTATCAGCCTTCCTCTCCCCTTCTTGGTCTTCTTCTCCTAATGTCTCCTTGTCCTGTCCTCCCTTTCTCCTCGTCCTCCCTCTCATTAGGAGATGAGGATGATGATGAGCCAGAGATGCCAGTGGGTCCGAGACCGCGGCCGCTTTCCGACATTCAGCTGAAGGAGAAGGCTGTTCCCATGCCGGAGGCCCCCGCTTTCTTCGTCTTCAGTCACACAAACAAGTAAGAAGAGACAGTAGTTGTCTCTCTCGTTACCTTCATCAAGATTTCTTGTTAATTTAATCCTGCACATATAAAGTAATTGAAACTACAAAATGATTTGCTCACTTTGTCTCTCAATCCCTCTGTTTCTGTGTGTCTGTCACTCTGTTTTGTAGATTTAGGGTTCTGTGCCATAAGATTGTCAACCACAACATCTTCACAAACCTCATCCTCTTCTTCATCCTGCTCAGCAGCATCAGTCTGGCAGCAGAGGATCCAGTCCAGAATGACTCCTTTAGAAACACGGTAACACACACAATCAAATAAAAAATAAAAATTGGGAAGATGCACATCCAAAATATATATGCATGAGGCCAAATGTACATTCATACCCAGAAAGCACACATTGTAGCTGTCATTAGCTACTCACACACACACTCACTCTGTACTAAATGGATTACAGCTGACAGCAACATATAGAGGAGCAGAAGCTTATTGTGACTGGCCTGTTATACTTAATGAGATTTATTCCAGAGTACTGTAACTGTGATTAACTTCATGTTAAGAAGATGTTAAACGCCCGTTACGCTTTGTTGTGTCGATTTCACTCTTTTTTTAAAGCCATGCGGGTAAATTAAGTCTATAGTAGTGTAATGTACACATACAGCAACTGAGATATAGCCAAAGAATTCATTCATTATAGCCCTCAGGGTTCTTGTTAACCCACATACCAGGCAAATTGCAGACAACAGTAGAGTCTGTGTTTTCAGAGTTAAGCACAGCCCTAAAAGACAAACACATGAACTGTTTGTTTTTATGAACAATGTACCTGTATTGGACACATTAATAGAGCATCACCTTATTGTTTTATGCATTGATTGTTTTGTATACATGGCTATAACATGTGAGGTGTAGTTCAATACAAAAGATAGCACTGTATCAGCTGTATCTATGTCTGTGCATTGTTTCCTTTCCTCTCTCAGTGAGCAAGACAAATCCCTTCAGGGAATATTAAAGATCCGTTTTATTGTATTTTCCTTGGCTATAGTATAGGTTGCTGTTTATTAACCTACCTCAATTAACCTTAGTCTGAAACCTTAATGAAATTATACATCCTGTCTTTCAGATTCTGCTCTGCTCTGTCTATTATAGTCAATTCAGAATTCATCATCCCTAGCCCAGTATTAGGTTGTGATGTTATACTATGTTAGACCATGTTAGAGTTTATTTTAAGTTCAGCTTTAAAGAGCCAAATCTGAAAAACATTGTTTCTCTAACATCTTCTGAGAATATTAGATTATTATGGTTGCACTAATGACCTAATTTTACTGTCTAAATCTGTGCTATGACATCTTTGCTAAGCAAGTTTTGTTTTTGTTTTGTTTTGTTTTTTACATTTATACATTTATGATGTTTTCCATTATATTGTACTCCACATTAATCCAGCATTGTTGAAATGGTAACTCTAAACTGAAAACAATTATACTCTTTGTTGTTGTTTCAGATCCTGGGCTATGCCGACCATGTATTTACTGGACTTTTCACCATAGAGATTATTCTTAAGGTAGTTTTCAATATTATTCTTTATTTATGCAGGATTAGTGGTACTAATGTAACGGAACCTTTTCTGTATGTTTGGGATAAACAACGACTCAGGCTTTTAAATTTTAATCATCAGTGACAAAACTATGTAGAGAATCAGCTTTCAGATTGCTTTAAGTATGTGTCCTCAGTAGGAAATGCAACTCATCTACAGTCTATGTTAAAACAAAGACTGAGAACTATAAATTAATACTTAATCTTGGCTGCTCAGGGTTAGAGGTAAAGCAGCCAGTAACACTAGCCTCTGCATGTGTAGTGTAGTATTGTCATCTAGTATTTTAGGTCCCCTCCATGTACACTACTAGAATGTGATTTTATACTTCTTTAAATGACCCTAAAATATGAACCTTGACCCCTGCAGATGACGGCCTACGGAGCCTTCCTCCATAAAGGTTCATTCTGTAGGAACTATTTTAACATTCTGGACCTGGTGGTGGTCAGTGTGTCCCTCATCTCCTCTGGAATACAGTGAGTGCAACTGCATATACATTTGTTTTTTTACTCCTACATGGCTGTTGACACAATCCATGACCTTGGCATTTGAATTTAAAAAAAATTGCACTATACTGGATCAATTATCCAGATAGTGAGTAGTTTGTGAGGCATTGCAGCAAAAAATTCAATTCAAATTGTCAAATGGCTAAGTGGAGAAATGTTATGTTTGTAAATTCCCCAATGCTTCACACTTCTCTCATTTCTCTAACAACTTGCACTTCATTACTCTCCAATCCCTTCTTTTTAAATGATATTTATTAAAGATGTTCTCTGCTTCCTGTCGCTAATAACTCCTTGGATTGCTTTGATATTTCTGATGTTTAATATGCTATACTACACTCTCTGTCTCTAATGCTTAATAGACTAGACTTCTCGACGTAAGTCCACATTGGTCCATATTAATAACCCCCCCTTAACAGACCTTCACCTTAAATGTGTAAAACTGTCACTCTTTTGATTTGGTATTTCTGTGGTCTTGGAGAGTTTAGTTGAAACCTTCCCCAAAGGCAATAAAAAAAAAAATTAATAACGTATTCAAATCTGCAAACTCTTTAAAGACAGCAATAATTGGACTTGAACCAGAGAATGTGTTTTTTAAATAAATAAATCATCCTGGGTCCTCTAATACTGTTTTCACCCTTCACATCTAATAAATGTTAATGGGTGTGTTTATCTGTCCTTTGTCATAGATTTGGGGGCAGGTCAGATTCAGTTCTTATTCCTGGATGAACTGAACTCTCCTGGGCAATAGAAATGACACCTGAATGCTAAAACTCAGTGTTTTTGCTTGTTAAAGGTCGTAAATGTGTGGGATATATCTTGAATATCACAGTCAAATTAATTACATTGGTGTAACATTTAGTACTGTTTGTGGACAGCTTGTTACTGTTTTATTATTTATTGTTTATTGTTATTACTTTATTACTCTATACTAAAACATTACTTTGCAGGATATAGTGGAGCTACACATCTATCATGCCTTCTCCCTATATAAGAGCACATTGGTGTAACACTGCAGAAGCAGAATTTTCATACCCATTTAAGAGTTTAGTCTTTATATTTGCAAATTAAATGCGAACAAATGACAAACTACAGAAAACATCTACCTATATGAAGGATCAGCTACTTCTGCCACCATCCCGTATAGTCTCATATGTATCTGGACAACAGTAAAATATGCTTCACATCAGTAGACATATGAGACAATATCTCTATTTTTGCTCTCTGATGGTAGTTATTCTTGTGATCAGGTGGTTGGTAAATGATGTAACCTCATCCCCTTAAGCCCAGCCAATCAAAGCACACAACAGACATTTTAATATTTTTTGTAACTGTTTAAAATCATTTCTGTTGACATTTTGAAAAAAGTGCATCACTATCAGTAAACACATGATCAGGGCTGGTTTGACTGTGATATGTAACTGATAACATCCTACTCCACATGAACTACCTTTAACTTCCTTTAAATTTTACCTTCCTGTGTGAAAAGTTGAACAATGGACCTTTTCCCTACCTCCTTGATTACTTTTCCCTTACGTTAAGTAGCACAGCATAATGTCACTCCCTTTAACCATGTGAAAAGTCCCTCCCTTAAAAGGATGCGCTGACATTTTGAAAACACATTTTCCTTCCACCTTTGTCACTGTGAGAAAAGGTTTTCATATTTGTCCTTCAGTTAACTGACTTCTTAGCATTCCACACTAAAAATAAAAGGAAAATATATTGTACAGCCAAGATGGATTTCTATCATGTTTGATAGCTGTTGATTTAATTTAGTAATAATAACACAAGGGAAGCCGAACTCAGATTATTGAAGAGGAAATTCAAACCTTTTCCCACATATTTATTGTCAAATTCAAAATGTCAAAGTATTCATTTAATTATTCTAGTTACTATGTAAAACTTTTTTTTTAACCACTTCCTAAAAGGTCACACTGTTTGATCTTTGGCTCGTACTGACACTCTCTTACAGCACAATAACTCTGTGTTTGCCTGTAAATGTCTGTATGAGTCTTTGTGTTTATCTGTCTGTGCTGTACTTGTATGTGTGTCCATGTGTCATGTTTTTGATGTGCATTTTTATGAATTGTGTTACATATAATATTTTACTGACATTTATTCTACACAAGAGAGCTGAACTGCTACTGTCTCATAATGTAACACTGGACACATTTTAAATGTATTATTAGTGCTTTTAACATCTTGAGGTGCGATTATCAGTCCAAAAAGTGATTTGTGATTTCTAAAATGTGCCATAACAGTCTATAACCAAGTTTTTTTTTTTTGTCTGGTCACATGATTGTAGTTTAACAAACGTGTGTGTAACTACTGTGAATATGTGCACCTCTTCAAATCTTCCAGTAAAAATCTTAACATATTACGCACCCAAGTGTAGATATAATAAGTTAGAATACTTTTAGCAAACTTTATGTATTTATGTATCAAAAGTGATGATTCAAATCATTATAAGAATTATATAAACACATATTCTGGTCTTTGCGCAGTCTAGGCTTAATTTATTTCTGAGCTTTCTAGGATTATTTTGTGTCATTCTTCTCTTTGAGTTTTAGATGTGGTTTTGCTTCAGTTTTCTAGTTTACTGTCTTGATCATTTCTTTAGCTTGTATGTTGAGTTGTTGCAATCTCCACAGAGATTCTTTGACTCATGCTACAGTTTGTATTGTCTTAAATACAGATACTGTTGAAAGTACCCTACGCTGTGCTCCAAATGTGCCTTAATCAGATTGACTGGTCTAATCCACTGTGTGTTTTCAGGTCCAGTGCAATTAATGTGGTGAAGATCCTGAGAGTTCTGCGAGTGCTCAGGCCACTGAGGGCCATCAACAGAGCCAAGGGACTGAAGGTCAGCACACGAACACCTAAAATACACAAAACACACTCCTTCTGTCTTCTCTTCTTGCAGTGGAATGTTGGGGGGAAAAATACACTTGCAGTTTGCACTTAAACTGATTCAAATATTTAGTGACTCTAAAAATGCACACATACCCATATACTCACAGTCACTTTTGGTTTGTGTTTTCCAGCATGTAGTGCAGTGCGTGTTTGTGGCCATCAGGACTATCGGCAACATCGTCATTGTCACCACGTTGCTCCAGTTCATGTTTGCCTGCATTGGAGTACAACTCTTCAAGGTAAAGAAGAGAGGAGGGGAGGGATCGAAGAAGAAGGGGCTCCCCTACAGCTGTTCACAATGTCATCAGTGGCAATGAAATGTTTACAATAAGTAACATTTAAATTTCTAACGTGTGTCTATCAGGGCAAGTTCTTCTACTGCAGTGACAGCTCTAAACAGACTGAGGCAGACTGCAGGTAAGGCATCCTTCCCGCACACAGGCTTGTTCTGTCTATCTCTTGTAGCCTAACTACAGAATAAACACATAAGTTTGTGTGTGTGTACATTTATAGAGGTTCCTACATCATGTATAAGGATGGTGATGTGGGGAAACCTGAGAGAGCCATGAGAAAGTGGGAGAACAGTGACTTTAACTTTGACGATGTCCTGCAAGGCATGATGGCGCTGTTTGCTGTGTCTACCTTTGAGGGCTGGCCAGGGTATGTGTCTCCATAAAAAACACAATACACATTTATATGCATATTGTATGTACACAGTGTTCTTGCTTTTTTAGTTTTTTTTTAGTATTCTACTAATTAAAGCTTTTAACTGGAGCAATGAATCTTCCCTCCTGCAGGTTACTGTACCGGGCCATAGACTCTCACTCTGAGGACGTTGGGCCCATCTACAACTACCGTGTGGTCATCTCTATCTTCTTTATCATCTACATCATCATCATTGCCTTCTTCATGATGAACATCTTTGTCGGTTTCGTCATCGTTACATTCCAGGAGCAAGGAGAGCAAGAATATAAGAACTGTGAGCTGGACAAGAACCAGGTAGTGTCTGCGTGTGTTTTATATAAAGTTATCACTGAAGTTAGACAGTTTTCAGGCTACATTAGAAAACAGGGAGATAATTTGCTGTTCTGATTTAAGTGGGAAATTAATTTAGCCATTCAGGAGACACAAAGGAGAGGGAATAGAGGACAGGCAGAGGCAAGAGAATCTGGAGGGAGAGGGTGAACATGAATTTTAGGGGCTGAACTACTTCAGGAGTCAAGCCAGGAGGGAGCTGCAGTAGCTCTGTCAGAAGAAGACTAAAACTTAATGAAGAAGCTTGGCCAAGTCTCTGCAGCTGGGTTCTCTGATGGTGCATGTCTTAGCAAGAGCATGGAAATGCAGAGAGGGGATGGAGGAATAGTTTGAGATGAAAAGGGCTTTTTTGACTGCCAAAAGACAATTCTACTTTTTTTCCCCATGATGGTCTGAGTACAAAGAGACAGATTGACAAGGAGACAGACAAGGAGTTGGGGAACTACATCAGCAGATACGTGCTAAAGGCAAAAGTCAGCATTTGTGTGTGTCTGTGTGTGTTTTTCACAGCGTCAGTGTGTGGAGTATGCCTTGAAGGCCCGCCCATTGCGTCGTTACATCCCTAAGAACCCCTACCAGTACAAAGTGTGGTATGTGGTTAATTCCACTTACTTTGAGTACCTGATGTTCACGCTCATCCTCCTCAACACCATCTGTCTGGCCATGCAGGTGAGTGTCAGTCACACAAACACAAGACAAAAACAAATACAATAGGGAAGTATTATGGTCAATTTATGAATGACAACTCCCATCAAACTCCCATTCCCTGTGGATATTATTGAATTATTGTGTGTCTTTGCAGCATCATGGGCAGACCACAAAGTTCAATGATGCCATGAACATCCTCAACATGCTCTTCACTGGACTCTTCACTGTGGAGATGATCCTTAAACTAATCGCCTTCAAACCCAGGGTAGGTCCACTGTCCACTTCTCTTGCTGCAGAACAAAATAATACAGAGAGCAGTACAGTAGAGTAAAATATAGCAGCAAAGAAAATGGTATGTAGAATATAACAGATTAGATTAAATAAAAAGCACAAAGGTACTACCAGACACTTACAATTATAAAATAGATTAGAATAAATAGACAAATATATTCTAGGCACTGAATCACATTTATTGCAAGTAACTGCTTATTGATGTCGAACTGTCTATCCTTAATACCTGTTTAATTTCCTCTAGGCAATAATTATGATATTATGAATTTAAAACATGATAAGTAAATAGTATCATGTGGATTTTAATCTCACCACTCCCTTGTTTCCCTGCTGTTGCTATGTAGCTGTGAAGCTGGTTTTATTGGTCCAATCTTTGAGCTTCCTGGTACATCAGCTATTTAAACAGTAACAGATGGGAATGCTTCTCTCTGTTACAGCAGGGTTTGTGGAAAAAAACTTCATAAGCAATAGCAAGAACATGGTTTGTAAATCAGAAGATAAGAGTATAAGAAACACAGACATCAAGTTTTGATGATGATATCTTACTGATTGTTTTGAACCAAAAAACAATTGCAATCAGCCCTTGTACTTGATCTCACTGACTGTATGTGAAAGATATTGGTGGTGAGCTGGAGAAATATAAAGGTGAAATTATGCCACCTGCAAAGGTGATTTTTTTTCATACTAGCATACTTACAGCAGATACTAAACAATTAGTGGGTTTACAAAAAGTTTTACAACTTTCTTAATTTTGCTTTTTCTTGATTTTTATATGTGAAATTAATTGTTCAGTTGGTGGAATTAATCACCTACAAAAATTACCAGTATTTCATAGCCATAGGGTTTTAACTAATAATGAAAAATAGTTTGTTTTGTTTTTCCAGTTAGTTCCAAAATCCAAATCATATTGTACAAATTGTGTCTATTGATTAAGACAGATGTAAGATGGATGTCTTGTAATGACTGAAAAAAAATCTATTTGTCGTAGTGACATAATGCATGCCTTGCTGTATTTTTAGACACAGGTAGCCACAGTAACGTAATCCTGACTGCGTGGTCCTGACAGTAGAGAACTAAATAAGGACAACCTGTACGGCTTGGGAATTGACACCATGCTGCACCGCATCATGTATGCATGTTATGTAGTGTTTACCTGTGGTAAAGCAAGTTAACAGCATTAACAATTAAAGCTGTTTTCTCACTCTTCACTTTTCTCTTTTTTTGCATATCATGGTTACTCTGGGAGAGTTGTGAATCTTTATGAGTTGTAAACATTAGTCTTATTCATAAGTTAAAACACAACAGCGCAGCATGATGACACAATCCCAAGCCGTATTGAACAATGCTGAAAAAAGACAGACTGTGTGTAATTTAACTTGTTTCAATTTGTTTGACTTTAACAAACTCTTCCTTTAAACAGCCGGCATACAAGGGAGCACAGCTGTCAACACACACCTGGAATCAGCTGCAGTAACATTTGTCTTATGAAGAAGATTTATGCTAATGCCTTTTTGTTTTTTTACACAGTCTTCCCCCCTTTGGAACAACTACAGTTAAACAGATTATATATATAGATAATAATGCTGAGCTCTGTTTTACTAATGTTCAGTTTCGGTTTTACATTGATATCCGTACACCTGAAAACGACAAATTAAATACTCAAGAGAGTACTGAGGCATTTTGTAACATGTACATAATAACACAGGAGCAGTTGAATTATGTCTGTTAAGGTAACAGTTCAGCAGCTGATGAGAGGTGAACAGGCTTAAAATGGAGCAGTGGAACAACCTCATGTTTTTTTTGTAGAAAATAAATTTTTCTCTAGGTAAACTAAAGAATATAGTCAGTGTGAAATATGACTTCCAAAAATTGATCCTTATAATTTCCCTGCTTTCCCAAAACCTATATTATATATAATTATTTTACAGTATAACAAAAGTTGCAAAAGTTTCCGCTCAAGTTTACTCACACTGTGTCTCTATTAGTATCTAAACAATTGTGTAACACATACCCAGGTTTATCATAACTTTCTTAGATGTTGCTCTTTCTATTTTCAGAACTAAACATTTTACCAGCTTGAATAATACTGTTTAGGCCTTAAGGGGTTTGAATGTATTTCATAAATACTCATTTCTACCAGTGCTAATGATGAATTGCCCACAATAAATTAAGTAAACAAAGTGTAGTACAATCACTGCCCCAGCCTTGTCAAATGGACTCAAATGCAGGTGAAATAATCTAATATAACCATAATCTAACATGCTATCCTTAACAGAGCAGAACATTCAGCTGAAGCTGAAGAACAGATAACATGAAGGAGACCTGTTAATTCTATTCAATTAAATTAGAATTAAAATGTGTCCTTTCATGTGTTGGTTCATCAGTTTCTGTTTCCTCAGTGTACAAACTCATACCACCATAATAGAGCTGCGAAGTGGCAGCAGATGTTGTTTTCCTTCTAACCTACCTTTCTTACCCTCCTCCTCCTCCTCCTCCTCCTCTTGCTCACCTCATCCTGTGTAGGGGTACTTTAGTGATCCCTGGAATGTGTTTGATTTCCTCATCGTAATTGGCAGCATAATAGACGTCATTCTCAGTGAGATCAACGTAAGTACGATGCCCACTCTTACTCTCCTTGTCTCTCTCTCTCTCTCTCTCTCTCTCTCTCTCTCTCTCTCTCTCTCTCTCTCTCTCTCTCTCTCTCTCTCTCTCTCTCTCTCTCTCTGTCTCTGTCTCTCTCTGTCTTGTGTCTTCTCACTTCTTCTATATATTCCATTTCCTGCCACTCCTCTTTCCTTTGTGGCTATTCTGTGTTGTACTGTCTCTAGAGCTTTCTTCTTTTTCTGCCTCCACTATCTCTTCTTCCTCCTACTCCTCTCCCTCCATCCTTAACTCCAAGATGGCCGTTGCTACTCAGGGGACGCCCAGCCACAATGGTTCCTGAACAAGAACGTGCTTCTTCCTGGGTATCATAAAAAAGTAGAGGCAAGAGAGGCAGGCAGGGTTTAGCTTTGAAAGCAAAGATGTTCTGTCTTGGGTCCTCAAACTTCCTTTCTCCATACAGTAACCTCAGATGTTGTCGGGTTCTTGACTATTTTTTCATTCTTTTTTTTTCTTTTTTTCTTTTGTCAGACTGTGACATGTCCTCAGGTTTAATTCCCTCACTAACTGAACTAACTCACTGACCAATCACAAACAGCTTTATATACCTTTCATTTTTGACTGCAGCAGCAGGGGCATTTTTAGTTGTGATTCTGTTGCAATCTGTTCTTTACTGTTGTTCTTGTTGTTGACATTTTCCTCTCATGGACAAGCATGACCGATCGCCGCTGCTCTTCCTCTGCTGTCCATCTCTTTCAGACTGCCCCTTCTTTTCTTTTTTTGAAGTTTAATTTTGTTGATTCTTACCCTCCTTTCTCCTCCTACTAAAAGCTCCAATGCTCATGTATATAATGTTTTTTATCTTATTTTTCTCCTCTCTCCTTTGATTTCCGTTCTTTCCATTTTAAATGTCTTATGTTCTGTCCTTTTTTTCTGTTGTTTTTTCTGTTTTTCTTTCCACTCCTACGCAGCATTATTTTGTTGATGCATGGAACACATTTGATGCCTTGATAGTTGTGGGTAGCATTGTTGACATAGCGATCACTGAGGTTAACGTAAGTAGTCCAACTCCCTCCCTCCCTTCCTGCCTGCCTGCTCTGCCATTCCCACACACACAAACAGACCGAGCGCCGATACCCATCTCGCATTCTTTCAAATGATTAGGAAACTTCAGCTGCACCACATTTGAACTTAAGAGACGGATGAAAAGGTCTGGCAGTGAAAACAACCAGATGTAGGACAATCAAAACAGAACACAGTGGTCTGTGAAGGGTTTGTGTAATTTAAAACTTACGAAACAGTAATGTTTACAGTTATTCATTGACAATTTTGGTCCTTGTTATCATGTGATATCACTACTCCATCATATTCTTTGTTAGAATGGGATGATTTTAACAATAGAGGCTGCTATCATTTATTTTCTACCTTGCTGTCCATATTCTACCCTTCTTCTGTCTGCGCCTCTTCACTCTGTTTATCCTCAGCAGTGCAAATGATTTATATGTAGTTTTGAAGTATGGGTGCACAGGTTTTCTAATATTTGAAGCTGCTCCAGATAGGTATTCATGCCTCGGTCTGCTGCGCATCAGTAGCATCAGAAACTATTGCACTTGTCAATAGAACTTATTGCACTGTCTCAGCACTTGGTTTGGTTTCACATTGGTTTTATTTGGTCTTTTATCATTGCCCCAGGGGATAGTGTCCATTCCCCTGGCATGATGGACACTGTATAGCATGACAGACATAAAGGTGATATGTCCAGGCCTGGCACTGCACAGCATATAATGTTTTCAGAAAGTAATATTTTCTGGAATGAAGGAACAAATGCAGATTTTCATTTCTGAACAATAGCGTTTTGACCCAAGGGTCATGAAACGGTCTCAATTCATAAATCACCAGGGAAACTTTAAATTCAAATGAGAAAATACAAGTTGCAGTTGCTTTTTTTCCCCTTTTTTTCTGACATTAGCAATGTGCAGACATGGGGAACAATTTGATCCATAAATGGATTTACCCAGTATCCGTAAAATTTATGTAAATGTATGTATGAATTCATTTATTATCAACATAGAGGCCCTATGGTCAATAGTGGAGCTGAATAAGAATGAATATCCCAAACACAAGTCAAATGTTGAGTGTCTATCGTATTTACACTTCGGGGATAATTGGTGTTTTATTCATATGATATTCAAAGTATTCTTTAGCAGGAGAATAGTCTGAGAACCATGGAGAACTGAGTGTGAATGGACAGTACTCCACTTCATGTAGCCTTAGTAGCGGATAATTCAAACTGATTGTCCAGAGAGGCAAATCATGTACTATGATCTGATTTCCAGGCTGGTCTAAGGGCTGAATATCACATTAGAATATACATCCTTTATACTGTGAAGAGGGGTTTTTTTATTTTGTGGCTTTTTTTTTATTTTTTTGGGTTACAAAACTTTGCAACCCTTGTACCAAGCATCCAGCTAAACTCCTCAGGGTGTTTAATATAACTCAAGTGTAAGCTCAGCAGGTAAAGGCAGCTCTCTGTGAGTTTAACTTTGATACACTGTCTCTGAGTCAGCTTGTAAACTTTTCAACTCTACTGTGCAGTTTAGAGACACACATATGAGCCTTGCTTATCTTCTAAATAAATCTGTTGGTAGCCAAGCTTGCTGTTTCCAGTCTAAATGCTAAACTAACCATCTGCTGGATCCAGTTTTATACTTACGTGAGAGCAGTACCAATCACCTCATCATAATTTATTCATACTGTATTCATATCCACAGTCACAAAGTCAGTGTACATGTAGACATGGGCATCTCAGGTTAGAATGAGACATCTGTATATAAGTTCAAATATGTCACATCACTTATAGACTAATTTCTCTTGAATAGCAGATAACTACTGGGGATATACATTAAACATAGTTTTCACCGAAATTGTCCCACAACCTCAACTGCAGGTTTGCTGCTGGTTTGATGCCATGAAACACGGAAATGATATCCACACAGTTACACCAGTATGTTCCCCTGTTGTAGAATGCAGTGTTTTACCTCAGACAGCACTGGTCAGGCATACAAATAAGGTTAGTGTATCCCAGGGGTGTATGAGCTTGGCAGTTGTTTTCATTCCTTTAGAAAGGGAATCCATTTGCCCCCATGAGACACTGGGTAATTTCTAAACTACTTGGATATTCTGTTATTTTATGTTATTGCAGGAATTTGATGTCAGGGAAATCAACTCTGTATACTTGTGTAGAGTATACTTGTATAGATAAAAGAGAGGAATATATGCGTGCATAGATATATATACATATAGACAGTTAGAGTGATTAGAAATCAATTTTAAGATACAATATCTCTTTTGGGATCTGACAGTATTTAACCACCTTTATACTGAGGTTCACTGGGCCAGAGATATACATCTTTGTCATCTATACAAGTCACTGATGTTGCACTTAACACCTTGCTTTGGAGTTTGCCTTTGATTTGGTTTGATTTATTTGGTTAATTGGTTTGCAGTTTTTTTCTGAATGATTCATAATCTCACATACCTAACCTAAAGGCATGCCCCAAGTCTTCTTTTTTTGTTGTTTTTTATTCTTATCTGATGGTTTTTGATTATTTGGGTGATGAGATGCCCAAGCTACCTTTTTTGTTTTTTAAGAAACCCTCCGCATTCAATCCCGTGAGAACTCTTGACTGTTTTTGAACTGCGACACACTGTCACATTTTAAATTTTAGCCTGCTACTGCATTTCATCAGGCACTAAACACATGTGAATGCTTTTTAACTTACTGAGCAATGCGATTAGAAACTAATAGTAGCAGCTTGCCAATAGCTAGCTCTCTTTGATTGCATTCCTAAGTGCACTGTGAAGTGCAGTAACATGCCAGGTTTTAAAATGTTATCACTTTGCCTTTAGCAAATATTAAATGGCCAAAATATCTTGTTTGAGTGCACCCGCTCTGCTGTTGTGTCGGGTGCTTGGTAGATTAGCTGCACTTTTTGTGGTCATCAAATCAGTATACTTCCTTAATCCTGGGTCTCTCCAGCAACCTGCGGGTGCTTCTTAAATCTTACATGGTTTCTTTTTACATTTTTGATTTTGGTTTGAGTAGAAGTAGTGTGAACAGATTGGTAGTGGTTTGCTCTGAGCAGTGTCTTGCAGACGATGCTAGTATGGACTGCATCTATCTCTCTTTTTCTTTCTATCTCTTTGGAATGCCTCTTCTTTTCCTCTCTATCTCTCTCCTTCTCCTTCTGAGCTTTTTGAGTTCACTCGAGTCTTCTTTTATGGATGTTTATCTCTGTCTTTTCTCTTGTTTGTTTGCAGTGTTGCTTGCTCACTTGAATTGCAAGCTTGGTAACATGGGTCTCTCATGCTAGTACTTAATTGTGTTTTTTATTCCAACCCCTTACAATTAAATAAATATGTACTTTTATGTTACATTTTTAACAAAAAAAGTAAAAGCCAAAAGTCAAGGGTATAAATGCTCAAGAAATCCATGTTACCTATTGAACGGATTGAACTGATACAATTTTTGCTCGGAAAAATGACGTGCAATGTGAGAAAACTGTTAAATTTTAAAAATTGTGTGGGCAGCATCTCTGGTACCTCACATCTGCACTTCAGTTCAGCCTGAATTGATCTAAAAATGATGTTTTTTTGATGTTTTGTTTTTGTACTTTGATCTAATTGACGTATAATGCACGAATCCTCCAGGGCCACAAGTCCACTACACTCTTAAATTTGTTTTGTGTCGGTTCATAATGGGAAATATAATGAGGAGTGATTTGATTTTAATCTAAGTCTGGTTCATGGTTCTGATTTCACTTTCAAATTGAAGCAAATTCAGATTTAAATCATGTTTAAATTGTCCCAGCTGGCCCTGTAATTAAAAGATACAGACAAACACACACACACACACACACTCATCTTCAGTCTTTCACTTAGTCCACACTAGTGATAATAGTGCCATCCTCCTTCCCTGCATCCTTCCTGCCTTCCTTTTCTTCCTGCCCGCCTTTTCCGACTCATCCTAGTCTACCCTTTATCCATCACTTTTCCCTCCCTTCCTTCCTACAGTTGTCCTTCCTTCCAACTTTCATCCCTTTACACCATTATGCACCTCAGTTCCTCTCAAACACAAATAGATACACACATACACACACACATACACACACACACTTCACTCACTCGTTCTCAGCCAGTTCCTGCTTACTGGACAATTAGACAAGTGGTACAAACTATGTGCTTATAATACACAAGTGTACTGGTATTTAGAGGTACTTGATACATTATTGTCCGTCATTAGTGTTCGTGACCATAAAGGTGTGTATGGCCCTGTTAGAATTCCTTTAAAAGCATAATTTCTTCCCACCTTCCTTTTCTGCTTTGTCTCTCCCTTTTAAAATAACTTCCTTCCCTTTTTGGCTCTTCTTCTTTTGCCCACATTTCCTAGATTATTTTTAATTTCCGATTTTTTACCTCCCCCTCTCTCTTTTTTGTTGGTTTCTTCCTTTTTTATTTCCCCCTCACCTCTTCCTTCCTTCAAAGTTAATTGTACTCAACTAGTCATTATGTGTCATGTCCTTCTTTTCTCTCTGGATAAAGATTGGGAGTAATGATGCATTATTTTTTCAGTAAGGTATTATAACAGGGCCACTGCCAAAGCAGAGTAAACAGCTACTGAGTGATAGATTGAACTACTAGTTAATCTATCACTCCTAGCAGTCCAAAACGTTACTACTCTGAGTAACTGGATGTCTCCCTATAGTATGTTATGTTTTGCTTCTCAGTGTTACCTAAATACTTGTGAGCTCTGATTTCCAAAAGCATCTAAAATCATCTTAGTCCAGTGTGGGACTGAATTAGATGATAATAACCTACTGTCTTTTTAATGTGATATTCTGATGCAACTTTGACCTGAAAGTAGATGAAACTGAAATGTTTGTCTGGTTAGTTGACAACTGTGGGACAACAACAACAGGTGTTGAACTCACTTAATGTTTCACAAGGTCCAAACCTTTCTCATTTCACTTGGATCCTGACTATTTTTAAGTCAAAGAATTGCCCGAATAACACATCAAGTATTTTAAACAGGCAGTGTCTTTTAATGCTGAGATGTTTTTGGTAAACGTAGCTTGAGTGTCAACTACGGTTATTGCAGTGTAGTTTCAGCTGGCAGAAAGAAAAACAGATAGCTACAGAGGCGGCCACACACAACTCCATAGGCTCACATGACAGTGACCCTACACATAAATGTTGCACAGAGACTCGTACACAATCAGCTCCCTTCTCTCCTGTGCCTGCTCCAGACCATTATTCATTATTTTGGCCCTCAAGGTATTGGACAGGAATTTCCCAGCAGCCTGCAGTTTCTACATGTTTCAGTCTTCTCAGTGAATCAGCCTGATGTGGTCCTCACAGAGGATGGGGCCAGTCTATATATGCAGTAATATCTAGCACAATTCTCCCTCCTGGCTCGGATTAAATTTATTTTTCCACTATGTGAGGGGTTGGTCAGGGACTGAACACTCACTAGCCTTAGTTGTCTGGGCAGTGTGAAATTCTCACTACTTTTCCCATAAAAATATTTAAAAGAACACACATACTGTAAATGCACATACACACACACAAGGCGCTGCTCTGGTGCTGATCTTTGTTGCCTTTCCTTAAAGCCAGCTGACTCCTCCTCGTCCTCGTCCTCCTCCTCTTCGTCCTCCTCCTCCTCCTCTTCCTCCTCTCACCCCCCTGTGGTAAGGCCAATGGTACGCTCCGACGGTAACCTCGTCCGCCTCCCTACCTCCTCCACCATCCCTACATCCCTCCATCCTTCCATCCCTCCTTCTACTCCGCTACCCGTGGTATGATCCAGAACTTTTGGCTTTTCATTGGTCCTTTCAACTTTCCTCTGTCGCTCCCGCTGTCATCTTCTGCAGCATGCACAGAGTTACCCTGTACTTATGTAGCTGTTGTTTGTTACTTTTACACGTTTATTTATGTGTGTGTATGGTGACGAACACTGTGTTGTACAGGCCTAGTGTAACTGGAGTCGTGCGACTTTCCTTGAGTGGCTATTGTTGTTGCCATGGTGCCCGCTGCCCTCCACCTCCCCCATGGCTTGCAACTTGCCCCCCTTCCTTTACGGGTGTGGTATCTTTAGTGCTTCATCATCGGTGCAAGCCATCATGGTCACACAATCACGCTGTCTCTCTTTCGTCCACTCTTCTCCACTGGCCTATCATCTGTCTATGTATCTATCTGTCTGTCTATCTTTCTATCTATCGATTTATCAATGAATTAATGTATTTGTTTGGATTTCATTGAGTAATTCAAACTATACTTCATCTTCAGTCTCTCTCTCACCCTCTCTACACTTATTGTCACTGTACCTCTCTTGCTCACTGCCCCACTCTCTCAATGGTGCAATGGTGCCCACTGTGGTCCAGTTGTGATATTACATGCAGCACAGAAGTTTGATTTACATTGCTAAGTAGGAAGTGTCATTTCCATCATATCTGTCTGTAGAGTTTGGGGCAACTCATATCTTGCGTTACTTGTCAACACTACAGTGTCACCAGGAAAAGGTGACACCTACCTTTTAATAAAGTACGCAAAAGTCATTCATCCTATAGATAGGAAACACATTTTGATAATTATAGTTATGACTTTAACAGCCGTAACATGTATTTTGTTGAAAAGTAATATATGACATCTGTTATCCCAAACTGCAGTAAGATGTGTGGAAAATGGCATGTCCTTTTTTTAGGAGCACACTGTGTGTCCTCTGTGGGATTAGCATAAAGAATTGATGGCTTCTTGGAAAAACACATGGCGACAAACTGATTTGGAGGTCACCCTGTTTGATTTAGTGTTTGTTGGGTTACATGTACTGATGCTACTGCAGTTTAGAAATATTTAGTATGTCATTGTAATTGTTACATTGTTACAGTAGAAATGTTGCGTTTGTATATGGTTGTTTATTGCTTACTGGTGCATTTGTGTGGTGATTTGGTAGATTCATTAACCACTGTATATGGTTTAAATGTAAATAGTATACTGGAGCCTTAGTCACTGTAATACAGTAACTGCACCATACTTCTCTTTTAGATAAATTCTGATGTTGCCTTTGTTTTTCCGCTATTTTGTCCTGGAGAAGGAGCAGCAGCAGCATAAATAAATAAATCTGTATTAGAATAGCACTCAGCGAGATGGCTGAATATTTCATCATTGAGTTATTTTCTGTGGACGACTACTGGGACAATAGGCAGTTTGAAAGCTACTGTGCCTCTCAACCTTGTACTTTAGAACTTTGCTGAGGCATTTTCTGAGTAAAATACAAAAAGAATCCTAAGTATACTATATACTAGATGGCTTAAATAGCTTATGAGGCAAAACACTGCATGTCCATTGCAAGAAGCTTTGCAAATACAAAAAAAAGACTGCTGGAAAAAAAGGCAATTTTGGGGAGATCAAAGTAAACAGTAGGTGAAGTTGAGAACCAACTGTGAAAATAGGTATTTATACCTGGAGTTAGTTGTATTAGACAGTAATATCTTTATCCTCCTGAATGTCATCTTTGGACTGTTCCTCCCAGTGGCCAGTTGCTCTGTGAGAGACAAACAATTAGCTTGCCTGCATGATTTATTGAAACAGGAATCTGCCTGGAGGCTAGGATTTCTGTACTGTGTCTGTTGTGAATTGTTATCAGTGATTTATGAAGGAGCTTACCTCCATCGATGGAAATCCCCCCGGCCCAGTTTCAGTTATTAGAATTTTATTCCATACCAGCACGGAATAAACAAATCCTTCAGCTCAGTTAGATGATGTGCTTCATGAGGCTGAGTATTTTAATGCTTGTCAAATGTCGTTGCAATGCTGGATTTACCTGTCTTGTATGTAAAGACAACGCCCAAGAGTGTTTTCTTCACCATGATTATGACAGTCTGGAACCATAGTAGAAGAACAGCAGAGTGCTGGGATTTTAGAACTATTAACATCAGTAAAAACTAGTCAGTGTAGGGATAATGTGACAACTCTAAAGTAACAGTAACCTGTCTGAATGCACAGCTGGACATATCCTATATGAAGATATATAGAGGAACAGTGGTTTAAGCAGATGTTTTCAGGAAGATGTGGATAGTTTGTTGATCTTTTTGTTGCCAAGTGATTTTTTTTAAGAAGCCTCAAAAATAAGCATGATTGCCCGATTCTCTCCCAGATCTCTAATGTCAGTTGATTTTGATGGGATTTTGTAGGACGCAGATATCCAATTATTAACTCTGTGTGTGTGTGTGTGTGTGTGTGTGTGTGTGTGTGTGTGTGTGTGTGTGTGTGTGTGTGTGTGTGTGTGTGTGTGTGTGTATGTATGTGTGTGTGTGTGTTCGTTTGTTTGTTTGTTTGTTTGTTTGTGTGCGTGCATGCATGCGTGTGCGTTGTGCCTGTTCACATCCACATGTGTGTGTGGGTGCAAATATGTGATGCGAATGTGATGTATGTGTGTTATTACTTGTACGTATGCATCTCTGTGTGTCTCTATGTGCATATGCACATGTGTATGTTTGTATGATCATCTGTACGTGTGTGTGTGTGTGTGTATGTGTGTGTGTTCGTATGTATGTGTGTTTACTTTCCCAACCTATCTGCATGTGCTCCCATGCGTCCTGTGTTTTTATTAAAACAAAAAACACCAAACCCCACCAAAAGGGACTGCAGAACTCTGAAGAGAACGCCAGGATCTCCATCACCTTCTTCCGGCTGTTCCGCGTGATGAGGCTGGTGAAGCTGCTGTCTCGCGGGGAAGGGATTCGGACCCTGCTGTGGACCTTCATCAAATCCTTCCAAGTGAGGGGAGAAACGGACACAACATGCTAGATCAGGGGGGTTGGGATTACACAGGACAGAAATGCAAATAGCAGAGGGAAAGTGGAGTTGTAACCCTTATGTGACCCAGATAGGATTTACCTTTTTTTGGAGGCCATAAGTATATTTAAACTAGGTGTTAAAATGTCATACTTGAATGGATTTCACTACCAAAGTGATTATCTGCTTAATTAATCAATAATAGGCTGGTTTTCATTTTATAAATACTGTATAAATTATGTGAATACTTCAGATCTGAGTCACATGGGACTAAACATATATTTGTTCTTGTGTAAATCCAGCCTGGTGGAGACTCACAAGCCACCTTTCCTTTCCATGCCTCCTCTCTTCTTTTCTTTGTCTTCTCTTCCTATTGCTGTAGAAATTTAGAAGTTAGAGACATTTGCCTGTTGAGTCTAGAACTTGACAGGGAAGGAGGAAAAGAAAGACGGAAGGTGTGAGGTAACGGAGAGGAGGTTTAGGAGTCTCACTGCAGAGGCAGGGAAGGATGTAGGGACATGAAGTTAGGAAACGGGCAGGAACACCTCAACTAGCAATCTCTTTTTTTCTTAATCTTTCCTCCCCTTCACCCGTCTTCTATATCCATTTCCTCTTCTTCTACTACCCCTTTTACTCTCCAACACCCTACTACTAACCCCTGAGAGCTTACCATTCCCTATAGGAGGGTTAAGCATTAGATAAGTTTAACAAAGCACTCCACCAAAACAGAAAATCATTTGATAGAGAATAATGAGGAAATGAAAAATAATCTGTTCTCTCTCTTGTGTCAGCTGAGATGGGCCACTTCATGTTACAGTACGCTCGTCGAAATTTGAAACACTGGTGATGCAGCAAAAAACTGACTCCCATTTTTTAAGTAGTTTAACATGTCATCATGTTAAGCAATGTTTGCTTTTTTTCAATTATTTATCATGATTTGGCCCTCCTCTTCCATGTGCAGGAGTAAGGTTAGCCAGGAGCTCAGTTCTACACAGCTTCCCAGATGTGTAAATATACAAGATGTACCTGCTGTGGCTGTGTTTCGGTCTTGGCATTTGTACAGTTGGGATTGGTCTTCTGGCTAAACTTAGAGAGCAGTTTGTATTTTTTGTATGAGGTTTTTCACTCCTGTGTCAGATGATTTATCATGGATTGTTTTTGGTGTTGTGCCACACAGGGTTGCAGCTCAATTCACTTTCATAAAATACCAATAACTTCATCATATTGTATCTGACAATTTGAAAACTGAACATGATGCATGTGAGAACAATAGTTTCCCTAAATCAGTTGTAGGCTAATTGCAATTGGTTTGAATGAAAGTGAATAGATTGCAGCCTTGGTGCAGGATGATAATGCAGATGACTTGTCACTAATGTGTCTCTCTCCTCTTCAGGCTCTGCCCTACGTAGCTCTGCTTATAGTGATGCTATTCTTCATATACGCTGTCATCGGTATGCAGGTAAGCTGTCATCCTGTCCCCTAGTTTCTCCTTCCCTCTGTTATGTTTTCTTCTCTCTCCTTCTCTTCTCCAGCTGGCCTCCGTCCTGTGTCTGTCCTCCTGGAGTCTTGTCATCCAGAGTTCCTGTTTGGTCACGTCGCCCTTCTCTCCTACACTTTTCTCCCTCCTCTAGCTGTCGCCTGTCTTTGTCGCTCTTCTTCCTTTCTCCGTCTGTCCTCTAATGTCTCCCACAAGCCATTGTGTAGTTTGTATTACTGATAATGGGCGGGAGACACTTTGATTTCATTGGCTGGGGACAACCAGTCATTCAAATTGATCCAGAGAACAACCACTTCCTCTTGTCAATGCTGACGTCATATCCTGTGTGCTGTGACTACTTCCATCCCTCATGTACAGATGTTTGGTAAAATAGCGCTGCAGGACCACACTCAGATCAACAGGAACAACAATTTCCAGACGTTCCCTCAGGCAGTGCTGCTGCTCTTCAGGTGAGGAAGCTTTATACCGTCCTTGTCATCTATTTAACTTGTTATATCTACCCTTTATTCTATCTTCTTTATTTTATCTCCTTCATATTTTTGCTTCTCTTTTTCTAGCTTATTGCTTTCTTTGCGTTATCATTATAACCTTCTTATCCCTTCTTGTCTCTCATCATTATTCTGTAATTATACATCAAATACAATACTTTTTCCTTTTTTTTATTTGTATTTTTTTCTTGTCTATTTACTCTAAGACTATTTTAAGTCTTTTATATTCTGCATTAAAGGGCCAGTGCAAGATTTAGTGGCATCGACTATAATAGACTAAATTGAATAACATATTCATACATTTGTTTTAATTAGTGTATAATCCCATGAAAATAGGATTTATTGTGTTTTAGATACCTTAGAATGAGAACTTTATATCTATATAGGGAGTGTGTCTTCTTCCACAGTCTGCCATGTTGCTCCACCATATTTCTACAGTAGCCTAGAACGGACAAACCAAACATTGGCTCTAGAAAGGGGCACTTTTTGTCACAAGATTTGGCC
Organism: Scomber japonicus; assembly: GCF_027409825.1. NCBI lineage: Eukaryota > Metazoa > Chordata > Actinopteri > Scombriformes > Scombridae > Scomber > Scomber japonicus. The sequence goes on along the minus strand of NC_070600.1, from coordinate 14,022,063 downwards.
ACCGTAGCTTCTCCTACACACTTGCAAGGGTAGGGGTATTCAATTGGTTGCAATCTGCAACGTCACCGCTAGATGCCACCAAACCTTACACACTAGTTCTTTAAGAGGTTTTCATTGACACTTCGTTGCAGCATTAGCTTAACTAAAAGCCAGAGAGTGAATATAGAAACATGTGTTGTCAGTTGGTACTATGAGACCATGTTACTACCACTGTGCTGAGGGTTTAAACTTTCTAACTACAATTATGTAGCAGTGATCCCCATAATGTATTTATGCTACCATCCAAACGTTATTTGTATAGCTGTATGCTCTTTAGTTAGGTGATAATTGTTGCAAATTTGGCATTGATTTAATACAAACAATTTATTCTGGTCCACTAAGGAGGACAACTTTGTCACTTTTGTCAGACAAATCTACTAATAATGTATTTAAACAGGATCCACTTTCAGAAACCTCTCTGTCTTCTGTGGTTGTGATGATGGTAAGATCCCATGCTGAGGATAAAAAACACAGGAACTGAGAGGATTGATCTTACATAATAAACAGTCAGAAATCTTATTGTTTTTGCGTTTGGTAATGCAAAGTACATTATTCTATTCTATCCTCTCAGTTTCTGTGGACTGACCCCTTCATGGAATATATGATAACATCTTGCTTCCATTCAGAGACAGTGTACTTGGATACTTCATACTACAATGTAATTTAAACCCAATTAACAGTCAACAAATAATAATAATAATAATAACAATGATAAAACAAATAGTTGTTGTAACATAAAATCCACCAAATATAATCACCTGATAATATAGCACTTGCAGAGTTAGAAAGCTTGATAGTACTGAAGTATTCAGAATGGAAGACAATTATAGTTTGGACTCGAACTACAGTTCAACAAAATCAAATATAAAATCGCACTCCTTTGTTTGTTGTAAATGTAATGTATGAAGATATGATCACACAATATCAAAAAATAAATTGTTATGATGTGGACACTCCTAACACGTGTGTTTCTGTGTGTGTGTTTGTGTGTATGTGTCTCCCTTTTTCTGTCGTCATATCTATGTGCATGCATGTGTGTGTCACTTGTGTTTCTGTCTGCCTACATGCACACTTCCATGTGTCTGTATGTGTGTGTTAATACATAAATGCACATGTGACTCCATGTTGGTGTACTGATGTACACACATGTGGCAATTCATGCATGTATGTGTTTCTCTGTACATTTCCTTTGTGTATTTGTACATGTGCGTATCTTTGCATGCATACCTGCGTCGACGTGTGTGTATATCTGCGGATGTGTGTGCATGCATGTGTCTGTCTACCAGATGTGCGACAGGTGAGGCGTGGCAGGAGATCATGCTGGCGTGCTCGCCCCAGAAGCCGTGTGAGAAAGGATCAACCACTGAGAACAGCCCTCACAATGAGGACTGTGGCAGCCAGTTTGCTATCATTTACTTTGTCAGCTTCTACATGCTCTGTGCCTTTCTGGTGAGTAAAGATTGAGGTTTTTAATGTTCCTCAAATTGTTAAACAAATCAAAAGTAATAAAAAATGTTAAAAAATGTATGTTAAACTATTCCTCCTAAGACATCTTTTAAAGTTGCATTTTACAGTTTTGAGTTCAATAGACATTTCACCAATTTGAAAAAGCAGTCTATAATCAATTACATTTTGCTAGTGTAGTTTCTGACTGATTGTTGATTTTCCCCAGATCATCAATCTCTTCGTGGCTGTCATCATGGACAACTTTGACTACCTGACGCGTGATTGGTCGATCCTGGGGCCGCATCATCTTGACGAATTTAAGAGGATCTGGGCTGAATATGACCCAGAAGCCAAGTAAGTTAACAGAAAAGTGACAATCTGCATATGTCATCAGAATAATTTGTCTTTAATCTGCAAAGAGTCACTAATGTGTCCTCTGTGCTGTGTTCAGGGGGAGGATAAAGCACCTGGATGTGGTGACTCTGCTCCGGAGAATTCAGCCTCCCCTTGGCTTTGGAAAGCTCTGTCCACACAGGGTGGCCTGCAAGGTAAAAACACACTCACACAGTCCCACAAATGATCAAACATGGTCTGAAGGCTGCAGAGCTGTAGAAAATATGCAAAATATTTGAAAAGGGTTTTAATTCAAGTATTCAAAATATATTATTTGTGTGTTTTATTTCCTATAGCGTCTGGTGTCAATGAACATGCCTCTGAACAGTGATGGAACAGTGATGTTCAACGCCACACTGTTTGCCCTGGTCAGGACCGCACTCAGGATAAAGACAGAAGGTAACACAAACACAAATAACTTATCCACACAGGAATTAAATTTTCTCATAATCTTGCCAAGTCCTAGTTTATTTCTGTTGCCATTATTGCCATTACTCTTATTCCTGGTCCTGTTTCAGTGCCAGGGAGTCATTTCCTTTCGACTGTTCCCTAGTATGGATTACAGTTTCTACCCAGATATCTTGGTTAGATCTAAATACAACAGGGAACTGTTATAAACATTAATGTCGAGGCTTCTCTTTTCTTCTTCTTCTACACTTTCCTGATCTTTCTCTAGTTTGTGAAAACAGTCGTAGAGATACCAGATTTTCCGAACTCATGTTGACCAAATATTCATACATCATGGTGATATGTTGGAACAGCTACTTCATATAAATCTGTGCCTACTCCTACTTTGCTGTTGTGTCATAGTCCAACACCGCTCTACAAACACCACAGACTCCAGCATCAAATGTCAAATGTACTCAATATACTGATATAGTAGACATACAGTAGTTGGCTGTGTTGTAACCGTAAAGTATTACTGTAAACTTACAGTATTTATACTTTATCATTTGTGTGTGTGTGTGTGTGTGTGTGTGCAGGTAACCTGGAGCAGGCCAATGAAGAACTGAGGGCCATAGTTAAGAAGATCTGGAAGAGAACCAGCATGAAACTCCTGGATCAAGTAGTGCCCCCTGCTGGCGGTATGTATACTCTGCAACACGTGTTTTGGACATGTGTAGCTGGTAGCTGGTAATCTTGTTCAAAATCAATAAACACTTGTAAATCCTATAATTGAAGTTGTCAAGTAATATGCCATATGGAGAGGTTTCCATTATTATTTCTTGAACTGCATTGTGACTCAATTTGTTTCTGTTAATATGACCAAAACCTCAGCTGCATCACGTTAGGAAATGTTCCTAAATAGCATCTTCCTGTCTTAAATATGTACATATTTTTATTTTTTTCATCCAGACGATGAAGTTACAGTTGGGAAGTTCTACGCTACCTTCCTCATTCAGGAATACTTCCGCAAGTTTAAGAAGAGGAAAGAACAAGGACTGGTGGCCAAAGTGCCCCCCAAAACTGCTCTCTCTCTGCAGGTACACAAACACAAAGAGTTTTTTTCATTCTCGTTCATAAATCTGTACATATTTGTGAGCACAGAAATTGTGATTTTTGATGGATTTCTTAGTGTGATGCAAATACTTTATAGTGTATTCTCAGTATTCAAGGCTGGATTACAAGTGCAGAAATACAACTTTTTGTATTAAATGAATGTGAATGATGTGAGTGCAGATGTCTTTTGGCAGTAAATAAAACAGGACTGTCATGTCACCATGTTTTTCCATGTTATGTGTCTGTGTGTGTGTGTGTGTGTGTGTGTGTGTGTGTGTGTGTGTGTGTGTGTGTGTGTGTGTGTGTGTGTGTGTGTGTGTGTGTGTGTGTGTGTGTGTGTGTAGGCGGGCCTGCGGACATTGCATGACATTGGTCCAGAGATTCGGAGGGCCATCTCTGGAGACTTGACCGTGGAGGAGGAGCTGGATAAAGGCATAAAGGAACCCGTGTCGGCTGCATCCGAGGACGATATCTTCAGGGTAAAGGTCGGATACACACACCCTCACTCACTCTCCAGAGAGAGAGAGATGATCAGCATCCAGCTTCAAGCCGTATTGTTGCTCCATGCATAAACACATGCATGTGCTCAGAGGTTCAAAAAGACATTGATAAAAGCTTCATTTTCCACCATACAGCTTGGCTACCAATCACTGAACTAAAATACTGAACCAAATAATTTATAGTTGGTCGTTTGGGTTTTGGACACACAATCAGTGACCAGAAATTGTTGAACAAAAGAAAACCTCTTTTAACAAAAAAAGAAAACTGACAGAAACGCCTCTGACAGAAACCAAATACACACAGTTTCTAGTGCTCCTTCACTGGCAGGGTAAGACCTCTTTATTTGCTTAGCATTTCCATCCTGGCTGAGAAAAGTTTTGTTGCTGCTTGGAATCAGTGTGACATTTGTAGAAATTCTAAGTGGGTTTTTTTGTATTTTGATTTAAACATGGTACCTTTGTGTTTTCTTCCACTATCCGCATTTTTTTCTCCTGTCTTCACTCCTCCATTTTCTACTTTTCACCTTCTCTTTTCTCCTTTCTTATTCCTCTCACATTTCCTCTTCAACCCCCCATTTCTCTTTGTCTCATCTTTCAATATTTCAACTTTCATCACCTTTCTTTTCCTTTTCTTTGCACTCTATCTTTCTCTCCTCTCCCTCTCTCTTCTCTGACACCACAGCGGGCGGGTGGGTTGTTCGGCAACCACGTCAACTACTACAACCAGAGTGATGGTCGTGGGTCCTTCCCACAGTCCTTCACTACTCAGCGTCCGTTGCACATCAGCCAGAAGGGCTCTCCCTGTGAAGGCGAGAGTCCATCCCATGAGAAGCTCATGGACTCAACTACCTTCACCCCTTCCTCTTACTCTTCATCTGGCTCCAATGCCAACATCAACAATGCCAACAACACTGGCATGGCTGGGGTGGCGACCCAGGGCATCAGTCGATTCCCAAGCCCTTCAATAAGCACTGTGGACGGGCACACGGGACAGCCGCTCACCCCCATCCTGCTGCCTAGATCTGCGTGGTGCTTCCCTCCAAAGAGGTGAGTGCAGCAGACCAGAAATTGAGATACATGAAGAGTTTTATTATGGCAAGAATGTCCATGTTTTTCTCTCAATTTCCTGTCTTTTATTTTTATCTATCTTTCAGAACAAAAATTATTCATTTCTCTAAGTCCTTCACTTTTTTCCTTCCTCCTCTCTGTACCTGTCTTTTGTTTCTGGTGGCAAGCAGGACGTGTTTTTATGACACCCTCATGCGGTATGTTGCCAGGGGACAGAGAGGCAAAATGTGTGTGTGTGTGTATGTGTGTTGTGTTAATTCGCTCAAAAAGGTTTCATCATGCTAAATAAAATTGCAAAGCCATCAAGGTGCTATAGCAACGCTTGTTGCTATGCACATAATGCTTTAGTTGCTACAACATAAGCCAAACTACATGCTGCTGTTAAAAATTTGCTACCAAAGCCATAGATAGACTGTTTGGTGCATTTACACCAAATCTTTTTTGTCAAAGGCTTTTATTGCTGCTGTTTTATAATATTTCAAGGCAGGTCTGGGTTAGACACAATGTCTGTCTTTGTCTATAACCTCTGCAGAAACTGTATTGTGTGGGAACATCGGAAAGCTCATACTTATCTGCTTTTGCGAGTCTAATAGCTCAGTACATCTCACAAAGTTGTAGAAAGTATAGTCACAACTAAGTAGCTAATATTGTTTTGTGATGGTTTCTCTCTGTTAGAGGCAGGGGCTTAGGGTTGCTCTGTCAGTTTGTCAGTTGATTGGTTCTTCCAGAGGGAGATATTTGTACAACTACTAGAGAGATTGCCATTACATTAACTATGGATATCCATGTCCCCCAGAGGATTTCTATATACATCCAGCAATTTGTTGACCCTATGATATATAATTTTGCACCACAATTGGGTCAACATTTGTCTTTGACCAAAACTTTGGCACATTGACAAGATATCTTGAAATATCTAACATCTAATGTACTGATTGCCATGAAATTTACTGAGCTCATACATGCTCCAGGGGTGAGCCGTTTCAAAACCACAGGTGTTACTTGTGGAAATGGTCTAGCTGTAGTTTTGTTTACAAATGATATTAATTCAAGAAGGGAATGCAGGTGTGTATGAACTGAGGTTTAAGATATATGGTACAGTGCAGCTTAGTTACAGTTAGTGACTTTATTTTTGAATCTAGTGCTTCATTACAGGAAGAGCAAAGTATAAGCTTTCTGATGCACTATGTCGATTTACTTGAATTCGTAACAGCATAACTTTCACCCAGCTGCCAAGTGGAGTGAGCTTGATCAAACTCAGAACAGTCTCAGTCAGTTTTAATTAAATACTGTTCTAACCCAGAGGCTGTGGGGCCCTTAAAATAGCTGTGGAATAAAGGGGCATATTGGCATTTAGAAACTATATTTTGTTTTTCTTCACCAGCCAGTTGTCAGGGGGCATTTATGTGCTGGCAGTTTTTAGTTGTATATCTGAGTGTTCATCATTGAAAATAATTGAAACTGCTAAGCTAAGCAGTTTGTTATGAGTCATAGTTTTAATTAAAAATACAACTATTAACAGATTTTTCTGGGTAGCTTTTTAAGCCAACAGTCTGGTGAAGAAGAAAATATTAAAATGTCAGAATGTCTCCTTAAAGCTTAAGTCTGGAGTATGAAACAGATGTGACGGGGTAACAAGACATCTTTAAAATTCAAAGATAATACAACATTATAAAGATAAATACACAGGGTTTAGAGTAGCCTTTTCTCTGGAAAAATGGATAGTTAAAGACTGATTTCTCTTTTCAAAATTTTATCCAGTTTAATGTCAGCATCACATCCGCTTTCAAACAAGTGAATAAAAAACAGACAGTGTATTACTGTAAGATGTTATTGACTCTCATATGAAAAGATAACAGCATAAAAAAATACCCATTTTATTTCCTAGTAAGTCTATATTAATATACTGTTTTTCCACCAACATTATCTAATGACTCTCAGTATATGCTAGGCAACCCATCATCTTATCTAGCCTTGTCTTTGTCTTTTAAAGATGTCTACACCTCAGTCCCTCTATCAGTTTGTCATATTCCAGGTACTGCTTTAAATGCTAATAACCATTTTGCTTTAACAAAATAATTATGATCCGCACCTGCTCCTTCTCCATCTTCTCCTCCAGCTTTTTCTTCTTCTCCTTTCTCCTTCTTCCTCTTGCAAAACACAATAGTGAAACCTCAGTGGGTTTCTCTGCCTCTCTCCCCCAAGCTCTACTTTGAGTTTTTTGCTAATCAGCTGCTTCTTTTTTCTGTGTGTTTACATCTGTCTGCTGTATTGTCTACCTGTCTGTTGTCTGTGTTTATGTTCATTTTCTGTGTTTGTCTGTTTGCTCGTTTGGTGGTTTTGCGTGTTTGTCCGCTTGTAGCTCGGACTCGAGTGACAGCCGTCTGCCAATGATCCGGAGAGGCGAGGGGTCAACAGAGGAGACGTACGATGAGAGCTACGCTGACGACAGGGAGTATCCCGAGGACGACCACTCACTCTCCTCTGACATGTACTACTGGAACACACACACACACTTAACAACTCAGTTTTCATCACCCGAGAGTCTAAATTTTGTACATTTTACAGGGTTTGTCTATCATTGACCCCCCTTTTGTGTGTCTGTGTGTTCATGTTAGGCTGGTGTATGGTCATGATGAAACATGTAAGCAGTTGACTCCCATGGAGGAAGGAGAGGCGATAGAGGACAGAAGAGGAGGATGGCAATCTCCCAGGAGAGTCTTCCTCTGCCCCACTTCTCTGGGTGAGTAGACACACACATGCAGAGATAAAAATCTTTCCTTAAAAATTGTTTAAGTATTTGTACAATGTATATCTTCTTGTAGTTATCATGCCTACTTTTAGTGTAATTTACACATTTGAGATACTGCATGTTTGCATATTTGTGGTGTGTGTGTCTATGTGTTTCAGGGCGGAGATCGTCCTTCCATCTGGAGTGTCTGAGGAGACAGTCACGGCCAGATGTCTCCCAGAAGACAGCTGTACCGCTACACCTTGTACATCATCAGGTAGAAGACACCCACGTAATAATAAATAAACACATTTGCACTTCCTATAAATGCAGAAACAACAAATCAGGCAAAGATGCAAATATAGTACGTGAAGTGGAACTTCCACCAATATGTATGCAGTATATTAAGTTTGACAGACAAAATCTTCCCTCCCTGCCCATCTCTAACACTCTCCCTCTGCTCCCTCTCCTCCTCCAGGCTCTGGCAGTGGCAGGGTTGAGTCCTCTGCTAAGAAGGAGTCACTCACCCACCCTCTTCAGCCGGCTGTGTTCCACGCCTCCAGCCAGTCCCACAGGTACACTGCATCATCACAGCTGTGCACACATAAAAAGCCAAAAAGCTGCTTGTCATAATTACTGGCAAACAAGATGTATTGCATTTTCTACTAAACAGATTGAAGAATCATTCATCATTATAAATGGCATGTGATTGTCATATTGCAGCTTTATCATTTTACATTTTGAGACATGTTTGTTCTCCTTATTAATTCTGCTCATGTTCTCATTTTCTAGCCCATGGCAGTGATGCCTCCTACCAGCGAGTCCCGTCTCTGAGGCTAGAGGGCTCCAACTCCCATGAAAAGCTCAATACCAGCTTGCCCTCTGTCAACTGTGGGCCGTGGTAAGAGAGTATTCTGAAATGAACTGGTACAAGTTACAGTACAAGTTTCTAAGTAAGGGGTTTTAACCGAGACAAATTTGTTGCCCCCAGGTACAGCGACAGTAATGGGAACAGCCGGGTACCCAGTCCTAACCCCAATCAAAGACCACCGCGACCAGTGTCACTCACAGTGCCCTCGTTACTTGGAAGAGACTCCAGCTCACTACTGTCTCATGGCAGTGCAGGCAGTCTAGTGGAGGCGGTGAGTGAGTGAGTGAGTGAGTGAGTGAGTGAGTGAGTGAGTGAGTGAGTGAGTGAGTGAGTGAGTGAGTGAGTGAGTGAGTGAGTGAGTGAGTGAGTGAGTGTGTGTGTGTGTGTGATCTACTTGTTACTTATCCTCTTTCTTTTCTGCCTCCGTCCTTCCACCTGCCCCACTCTATCACCCATTCCTCACAATCTTCCTCCCTTCCTCTCCCTCCTTCTCTCTTTCTCTTTTCCCCCTCAAGGTGCTAATATCAGAGGGCTTGGGCCAGTTCGCCCAGGACCCATCCTTCATTGAGGCCACCAAAGCTGAGTTGGCTGATGCCTGCGATATGACCATCGAGGAGATGGAGCACGCCGCCAACAACATTCTCAATGGCAACACCACCACAAACGCCACATCCAGCACCTCCTCCACCTCCCAGCACAGCCCCAATGGCAACCTCCTCCCCTTCCACACAGCAGCAGCAACACACAGGGAACGAGCGGTCAGCTTGACTCCCAGTGAGGACGGGGGAGAGTCTGGAAGCAGCAGAGGCTCCATCCATGAGCCATCCTCATTGGAGGAGCGGCAAGAGCTTTTAGCAGGAGGGACAGGACGAGAAGAGGAGGAAGAAGAGGTGTTAGGGACGGAGGACGGGCACCACAGAAGCTCAGTTGTGATTGGAGGAGCACGGCAGAGGAACAGCGGGCTGTTGGAGGACGAAGATTTGGAGTGTGTGACAAGTTTGTAGGAGTCGGCTTAACGGGTTCGATTGGCCGACTGGCCCCTCTGACATCATCAGAGACTGACGCTTGTCAGTGCTGGGTAACAGTGCCGCGGCTGGCTCTGTCTGTCCCTGCCCCTCACACACACACACACACTGTCTGCCTCTCTGCCAGGCATATCTGCTCTGGACAATGGCGGCCAGTGACGCAACCTTAAACACCTGATAAAGAATTTGTTGGTTTATATGAGTTTGTATGTTTGAATGTTTGTAGTAAAGTAAACCACACTATACTCTATACTATCTGAGTGTATGCTTGTTGAGTGTGTGTGTGTGGTCTATGATTTTCTCTATTTGTACGCGCATTTGCGTGTGTGCGTGTTCTCCACACGTGTCTGAGTGTGTCTCTAAAGTGCCTCACAGTTTTATCATGTCCTCAAAGTGTGAAGAGCAGAAAAGTAGAGACGGAGGAAAGGAGAGATGATGGAAAGGTAGAAAGGAAACAACAGAAGCAGGACGCCCTAATATGGATTTCCTGCATTCGACATAGTGTGTTAATTGTTTTCATTTCCTATGCCTACTTTGGTGTTGTGTTATTGTTGTTTGTCTGGCCGCCATAAAGCCAGGTAGGGGACAGCAGACCAGCTTGTGTGGGGGGGGTCAGTTAAGGATTTAAATCTGACCGCACCCACTTGAGGTCAAAGGTCAACTCCTCCTTCTTGGTTCACTGATGATGAAGCGCTGTATTGAGTAAACAGGGGTAAGGAAAACCCTGTTTGAAATCTCATTTCTCCTCCTCTTCCAAAGCTAAGGAACCTTGGAGCACAGCCCTGCCAGCCGGGGGTTGGGATTAAGGTGACACACCACCCCCAGCCAAAGGGGGGAAGGATTTGAGGGATGGACCAACAGCCACAACAGGGCTGCTGAAGGGGGCCAAAGGCAGAGACACTCTCTGGCCAACAGGAAGCCAGCCAGCTCTTTTATTCGCTGGTCGCGCCAGCGAGAGACAAACTCACCTTGACCTGGCTTTGCCTCCTCTGCTGCTTTTCCTCATTTGACCATGCCCACATCCTGCCCCCAGCAGGAAATGGGAGGAGCATTTGGTGGCTAAGCAGAGACAGCGAGCCCGCTTTTCTGCCTCATACCTCGCCGTTCCTCACTTTTCCCTCTCTCCTTCCTCCCTCCCCTTTGGTTATTCCACCATCCCTCTCCTTCCATTGCTGGGTTTTTGCTTTTTCTGCCCTCTGGGAGGCGTGTGTGTCGAACAGGGCAAAAGAGACGGAGGGTGGAGGAAAAAAGGGGAGTGGCAGATTGAAAAGAAAACAGACTCTGGGCATGGATCTACAGAGGATCTGTCCGTCAGTCAGCCTCACCTCCTTGTCCAAGACCCTCCTCTTCCTCTCAGCGTGGAATCCTATCGGATTGCTGCCACACACTCTCTCTACAGACCACGCCCACTATGTATTTAACAGTTCAATATTGTGCAAAACTGGCTAGCCATGACTATTTTGTTTTATATTCATGATGTTATTGGTTTAATTTATCCTTGATTTGTTTGCATAATCGGGGTGCTGGTCTTATAAATGTATTTTTGCTCGGTTTATTTTAGGAGAATTTTAAGAGGTTTTAAGTATCGAAGCAGGGCGTAGTGTTTGTGTGTGAGTGTATAACTATATTTGTGCGTGCATGTGTGTGTTTTAGTACAGGATGTGTGCGCGTATGAGTGTGAGAGATAGTGTGTGTATCTAAAAGGGGGGTCTTTCTCTCTAAAAGTATGCACCTTTTACAGATTGTATCTATTTATTTATTTATTTTTCCCAGAAGAGAAAAAAGTGTGTGTGTGTGTGTGTGTGTGTGTGTGTGCGTGTGTGTGCGTGCGTGCGTGCGTGCGTGCGTGTGTGGGTGGGTGTGTGTATGTGTGTGTGTGTGCCTGTGCTCGAGTGGTTACTTATGTATTCTAAAAAGCTGATTTTAAGCCTAGACAGTAAATTAAGGTAGCATTACAAGTGTGGTGTGTGTGTGTGCGAGTGAGGATGTGTGTGATAATGGGCCTCCTTAACACAGGGTTACCATGGACAGGCATGCTTCCAAAGCTTTTGTGATTTCTTTAGCACAGTTTTTACTTTTTAGCCAAGCTGCAGAGTCAAAAGCCACTCTATCTTCGAAAAATTAATCATCACATAACTATTTTTTTTTGTGTAGAGGTAGATAGGTGTCATGTCTCCTGCAAGGTCAAAGGTTAAGAAGTTTAAGTTCATAGTGGCGATGAGTTTCGGCATCGCAGCTTGGCCGGAAGGTAACCAACCTTTTGGCGATTGCTGCTTTTCGTCCTCATGGCGGACGGTTGCTCTGAATAGCAGAAGCACCAAATTTGTACCACCCCAGTGACATGTCGTGAATGAACTAGGGTGGTGATGTCCCGATCGTCCAGTTGTAACCCACAGTTATCATTCTATCATAATTAAACCTGCAAATGAACTATTAGGGCTGGTGTACAGATGCTGCAAGACACATCTCTTTGTCTGAGGTCTGCTCACATCACAAAACATTCTGATTTATTATCATTGTTAGAGATAAACTCATTTCCTGTCATTTCTGAAAAAATAATTAATGAAAAATTCATTTATTGATAATTTAGAAGATATGATAATTGCTTAGTGGGATAAATTATTGGATATTGATCAGAAAACTGTCAGCTCAGTAGGAAGTTGTATTATGGAGGATTCCCTTTTGTTTGTTGTTTTAATTTTTTTCTAATGGCTTCTAGGCAGCAGGCTGACAACATTTGATTGATCTTTCTCTATAATAGTTTGTTTCTTTCTCTAGTGTAGTTTGGATTCACTTCAGATTAGATATGGTCATGCTTATGGCCATAGCCAGGTATGGTACTCAGGCGTCAGTACATTACACAAGGCACATGTCCCTGTTTCACACTGATATCGTATCTTCTTCAGAAATCATTACTGTTGTCCAAATCACATTAGTGGTAGTACCAATTTCAAGATTGTTACAAGATTGTTTAGGACTTCCATTTTTATTAGCCACTACAAATTTGGAAAAACATCAGATCTCAATGCCAAATCAACTAGATCAAGTATTAAAGGTCTGTATCTTAGACAAGTGCCCACATGCAGTTAAATTGCAATGGCTCAAGTCAACACAGCAGAAAAAGTATTTTAAGTAGGTCAATAAATTCATGTCTGGCTTAAAACATTAAAAACATTACTTTAAACTCTCAGAGGGATTTTTTTTAAGTTGCCTCCTCTAAAATTTCAATTAAAATTGCATTGAATTCCCACCCAGACACACTACCACATGCCAAGTCATGGCAATTAGTGTTTCTGTTGTTTTTTGTTGTTGTTGTTTTTACCTTTAAAGACTCACTGCAGCGCTCTCATTCCTACATATTCAGCAGAGTACGTTTTTGGCAGGGAAGGGTATGCATGAACACACTGCCATACACTGCATCCTGTGCCAGTAACAGACTTCTGACATTATTATGCAAACTAAATGTGAATGTTGAATGTGTCTTTAGTGGCAGTGCTATCGTTGTTTTGTGGTTCCGGCCAAACTGCAAACCCTAAAGAAGTCTGTGGTATCAGTAGGATACCCCTCCCTGACATTTAGTCTTTCTTATCAATGATCCTTTTGCTCTAGAAAAAAAATCATCACCATTTTGTTCTTTCTTATTGATACACCTCATTAAACTAAGCACTCTTCTTTATTGAAGTAATTTGGTACCATAAGCTAACTATTGGATATAGCTATTTTTGCATCTAGTGGCTCACATCAGTTTCTGTATAAGCTGCTTTTGTTTGTCTCAATATTGAAAGTCAGATTTCAGGATGGTCAATAATGTTAATGTATGTTTTACACTTAAGTTAGCACACTTATACTCTGTGCTTGGGGTTATGTTTCCACACTTAGTTGAATTAGTCATAGTATAGTTTTGTTTCACCTGAATTTAAAAGACAGGAAACCTTCTTCTCCCCGCTAAACCTAGCAACTTGGCGTAGTTTTTGTCTACATTGCTTGGTAGTTACTTTAAATATTCAATGAATTATCCAACACATACTCTTCACTTTCACTCATTTACTTATATGCACACATCACAGAGTAACCCTATATGGTATAGGTGTCAAACCAGGTTTAGTTGTGTCTGTTAATGAGGCTCTCTGGTTTTACAGAAGAAGCTGGTGAGAGAGATTCAGAGGCCTGTGGTTCCCCCGTGTGGAGTGGAGCAGCATTGCAGTTTAAATGTTCTATACAGGTTAGCATGAACTATGAGGTGTTGTGTTGCAGTATACGGTGGGGTGTAGAGTGGGTGTAATCCTGCATCCCACAAGATATGCAAAAACAATGCAATAACTATGACTGTATACAAGGTTCCCTGAAGTAAATCTTCTTGTGAAAGTGAGGGGGGAAAAAATCAATATCATGGAGATGTGTTTTTTCTTTTCTTCTGTTTGTTACATTTTAAAGTCAACGCAGTGGTTTCCATGCCAGAGAAACCTAACATACTTGAAATCAGGTACATTGCAGTGCAGTATAGTAAAGATGTATTTATTTATCTTTGACGTGCCAGAGTGTTGGATCTGCATCTTCACTCCAAAAATATGTGTTGAGACAGCGACCTGAAAATTGGTGTTTATGCTTGTGTTTTAACATCCAGCCAGTGGAGACCCCAAATGAAAAGCTGATCATTGATTTTTTGATGATTCAGCAGCAAAAACAACTAACTTTTACCTCCCTGACTCAATACTTTTTCGGCTGTATCCCTTTCTCTTGTTTATTTGCAGTTAGTTTTTAAATGGATTGAGATGCGTGGGTGTACCATCAGAATTGCATGAGGTTCACATGTTGCCAGGTTTTGCAGTCATTTAGTCATGATCAGGTTAAGTATCATATCACATTATGACAGAATAGCTATTTCTATTTGGTGTACATACTGTATGATTGAAGTCAGTATTTCTTCTCTAGCAGTTGTGGGCTTTTTGAAAGGTGATTTTGCATATCTTATGGGCTCTTAGATCATTATTTGAGTTTAAACAGTTGTCAAAACATGAGAGGTTTAACAAACTATAGTATTTTTACTCGACAATTAAGAGAGGTGTCACTATTTTTTTACATACAGTACTGGTCAAAAGTTTGGACACACCTTCCCATTCTCTTGAATGAGAAAGTGTGTCCAAACCTTTGACTGGTATGTATGTGTCCTCAGTCTCTTGTCTCATTTCAAATTCTACACTTTCCTCATCTGACATGTAGAAGTCAGACCAGCTTCAAGATTCTCATGAAAAGGACCAAATTAGTAATTCACTCAAATTAGGAGAGTTTCAGGAAGTATAGGTGGATTGAAATCCAGACTCAAGACAGACAAACACACACTGGCAGGAGTGCATAGATGGCACATACAATGTTCATGGCTTACTTGCATTCAAGCACAAAGTGAAGTAGATACATGGAGTGGTCAATATGAAATCCACTGTTTAACTGTTTGTTCTGGTCCATCCCGCCAGGAATAGACCTGTCTCTCAAAAGACATTTCGGCTTGTCAGCAAGACATTCACAAAAAAATAAATTAATGATGGCCAGTATTCAGTATACTGTAGCAGTGCTATAGCCATAGCTTTTGTTAAAGTATTCTACTATTACACACAAATTATTTCTGAATCAACATTCCTACATTTGACTATTTTGTGCCAAAGAACACATCTTCACCTTAATTGAAACAAATTTAAAGTTTTCAAATAGCTCTCATTTAAAATTAAGAAATATGAAGGAAAAATAATACATGTCTGAAAGCTGCTGTTTGGACTCATTAACTCTTATTTTTAAAATGCTTATCACGATCTGGAACTCTGAAATGGAATGCAGTCATTATTAGTTACGCCTGTGTTTGACAAGTCACATTGTCCATTAAAGGAGAGGTCTATTGTGTGTGTATGTACCTGTGGTCTCCACCTCTCTTTAGATAGCTAGTTGTCAATCTATCAGACTGATAAGCTGCAGCTATGCCCTCTGCCTCTACACCTACAGCCAGTTAAACTAAAACCTATGCCACAAAAGGAGTTTTTGAGATACAAGTCATTTTCTTGAATGAAAGCTAGAAAAGATGATTGCTTGATTTAGACAGTTGACAATCTAGTTGGCGTTTGATGACAATAGAAAGCAGCAGTGGGTGTCTTGAGCTGAGTAAGAATGCTGAAGGTTTGGAGTTTGAAGGGTTTTATTTGATCATGTTTGGGTTTCAGGGTGGTGAAGTTCTCACATGGTGAATTATATATCCAAGTGATGTTTAATGTGCATGGGTCTCTCTCTGTAGGGGTATAAAGTATTGGTCCTATGTGAATGATCATATCTTTTGTCTCACCACTAGCCAATGATTGTATATTTTTATACACCATATATAGCAAGATATCTATGAATATATAATATTTAATCACCAGAATGTTAGTGTAAGGAAAAGACAGGACACTTAAAGTATTTGGCAATATAGTGAAATCATGGTCATCAAAATGTGTTATACAGGCCTACTGACTGTGGCGTCAGTATGAATTTATTGATCAAAGTCCCACTTTGACTGTATTTTGACCAAAATGAAACAGCAGGGAATATTGTAATTACATTTATTGAGGAAGGAACATTGTATATTTTAATTGATGGTATATAAGAATGACACTTTAGGACATTTTCACAACATTTGGATGATTCTAAGACTACGGTCTAAAGTCTATTTCACAGTTTTTTATTTAGCCTTCACCAGAGTTATGACTTTATCGTCAGGAGATTCTTTGTTCAGCTATCAAAAGGACATTTCCCAGTGCCATGCAGTCTGCTTTGGCTTGTGTTGAGGATATCCAAACCATGTTTTAAAAAACCTGCTCTATCCATTCCTTCTTCGTAATCCAAGGGTTTCCAAAATATAAAAATGAATATTTTTCTCTACTGGTCAGCAGTGGGTGGTGTTAATGTTGAACCTTGATAGCCACTGTTCAGTTTGTAGTAAGATCTAACATGCATTTGTGTTTGTTTTATGTTTTGTGAAGTGGGCTGAAAGACGTTAACCTACCAGCAACCTGTCTGCACAGGTCAGAGTCTGGACATTTTCTTACTGTAGCATCAAGAGACTTGTCTCTCTTTAACTAGTCCTACATCAGCGATACATGCACATTCACTGTGCACTTTTACACACACACACAGACATTCTTATATTTCAGTGACTAAAAACGTCTAACCAAAAATTCCACCTATGAAGGACTAGACCTCTATGCTTTTAGCCATGAAAATCATGTAGCTTGTATTTGTTTTCTTCCAAGAATGAATTTGGAGGACTTGAATTAAATCTGTGCAGAGAAATCCGTTCACATCTTATTATACAGTATGGAGCTCTTTGTCAACTTATTTTAACAGTATTAAATGGAGCAAAAGTATATGTCAGATTTAGTGCAGAAGAGAAAACTTTATCTAAAAATGTTGAATTCATATTTTGCATGATGCCATCTTTACAGTGATGACATACAGATGTTATGTTTGTGTGGAAGAGCTGCTATACAGATGTCATCTAACACACTTTAACTAAAATAGTATTTTACACATTTAAAAATGAATAGATTAGTGGGTTTATCATTAACTTGTCAGTTTCAGAGAGAAAGAGGCTGGCAAGCAGGAGTGTGGTTGTTGTTCCTGTCTTGGTCATTCCTCTCATGGATCTGCCACCGTCCAACAGATGTTTGTTATATTTTCTTGTAAACCGAATTGTTGGTTGATCATTGTTTGATCCTGACAAAAAATATTTTAAGATGACTATTTTGAATATAGATTTTATTTTCCTTTTTCTCAAGGTAAAATCATCATAGCCTGTTGTGGTAGGATTCTAATTAAACTAATGAAACCTAATTAAACATGAATTCCCTTTTTTCTGGAGAAACAGGAGAGCATCATCTCTTTGTTTTGTTGTACAGATGTTAATTTGATGCTGATGGTGATGAAGGCTTTGGCAAATGGAACAGACAGTGAAAAGGAGAATGTATTATGAAATACAATTTTATTTTGCAAGTTTGTTCTATTTTAGGTATTATATCTAGAAAAACTATATCTAAATTATAAGATATTAAAATGGCAGCTTGGAGCTGGATGCTGCAGTCTGGAGAAGAATGAAAAGAACCTACACCAGGTGTGCAGGTATCATGGTTTACTATGGATTGTATTACATTCTACAGGACTGCATTTTCTATATTAAACTTCTTGGTTTTATCATCAGTTGGATGTTTCATTAGGTTTAGAAATCACTATTGATAAGTTTCCTTTGAGTGAAAACTTGCCTTGTCTGTTTTGTTGCCAGTGCATAAACAGGATTTTAGAGAGTAACAGACTACATGCATTGGGATAACAGTTATAAGATTAAGGTTAAAAGTGGTACTTTTACTTTAGTATTGTGACAGATTATAGACACTTTTAGAAAAGTAGACACGCTGGAATGATTGTGATCAAGAAACCAGGCATCACACTGGCAGATGATGAAGATGAGTGAAAATTCACTGTTGAATTTGACACAGTGCAGAATTTATATTTCCAGCCCACAAAATTTGAACAAATTCAAGTAATTGTAGGGATTTTGTTGGCAAAGTCAACCCTGTTTCATTTCACTCAAATTGTTAAAATATCTAAACCAACCCTTTGCATATTGTACTACACTGGCTCATTATAACACTCACAAATGGTTGTCTTTTTTTCATATAGCAAGTTCATGCATGACACTTCTCATAGACGCATGTAAAGTCTTCACCACTCACTTTAAGGAACATTAGATGTGTTCACTTAAGAGACAGCGGTGAGGGACAAAAATATGACCTTTTTCTGTGGCTGGTGAGCGTGAAAATTAACCAGTTATAGCTCAAATTTGCTTGCCCACTAGATATAGAGATATCTGATAGTATATATAAAAGTCATTGTGTAGCAGCACCTCTCTATGTCAACATTTAGGACGACTGTTAGTTTTGTTTGGACCTCAAAAGCCTCATGTGTTTGCCACTCATTCCTTGTAGTATGGATGTTATAATCATAAAGAAGATCCCTATTTGCACATATATGAAACACTAAAAGTCTCAACATTGAGATTGCTTTTCATGTTTCACTTTTACTGAGAGGAGCAGAGCTTTTCCTGATAGCACCCGCAGCCTGTTGACTGAGAAGACTTTTCTGTACCAGCTAGTGGATCTTTGTTCAGGATAAAGCCGCTGTAGGGGTGTAGCAGCAACTTTTCCATGCAGGCTTTTGGTTAAATCAGCTCGTCCTCAGTAGAAACACGAATGTCTTTGCGTCCCTGCATCTGCTCTCTACTTTTAATCATAAGAGCTACTTAACATTGCACCATGAATGATAATTATTTCCATGCCCTTGAATGTAGGACGTAGTGATGTTCATACTGGCATTCTCACATATCGGAAAAATCCACATTTAGTATTTGAAAGTTATATCTAGCACATGATTTATGTTTGGATATTTTCCTAGATACACTCGCTCAGTTTTGACTCACACAGACATGAAAGATCTGAATTTAGCTCTTTGCTGACACACGCCATCTTTACAGAACTTTAAAGGAAAGCCATTAGGGCACCATATTTGACCACAAAGAGTCAGAAACAATTAGGTCTTGTATGCCTGTGTGTGTGCACAAATGCAGCTTTAATGAATTATTTGGCAGTGTTTTCTTCCTTGAGTTATTTCTTACTGGTGTGGAAACACCTCTTTAACAGCATGCAGGTGTAAACTGAAACAATGAAAGCAACATTCATCTTTTTTTTTTAATCCAGGCAGGGATTAATCCCAGCCTTTAGCTAGCCTGATGGTTAAATGGCAGGGGATCCACAGCTCCAAATACAGTAGTATTTTACAAAGGCTTTTGTGTTCCTATGCCAGTGCTACATGGCTCTGTTCTCCACTGGTCAGTAGTGTGTTATGATCTTGTTTGTAGTCTTAGTTCACTACTCATGCTAAGTGTTAAAGGGCCTTTGACAGGATTGAGCTGATTGTTTTTCTTCTTTTCCCTTGAAGTTTTTTTATTTGAGAGAGAGAGAGAGAGGTGTTCAGACAGAGATCAACAACCTATTTGTTGTAATATTAGTAGTGACGCTACTGTTAAATGTAGTATTTAATAACAGCACTATTTATGGTCCAAAAAATGAACTAGAGTGTGTTATTGTGCTTGCGGTAGCTTCGGAGGCAGGTGGCCATTGATAACTTGAGTTCTTTAACATAAGCCACTCCCCCTCCACTGTGCGAGGGTTTTCATTGGTTCTGAGGTTGCTAAGTGACACGGGCCCAACATCATTTTGTCACCTCAGTTACCACGTCTCCTCAGTGACAACTGCATGGTCTCACAGTTGACACACCCTTTTCTTCTTCTTCTTCTCTATCTTTTTCTAAAGGAGAGATCTTGATTTTGTTTTGTTTTTTTTCATTTGTTCATTCATTTCATTTTAGATTTTAGAAAGCGAAAGAATACAAATGAAATAAATCAGAATATTAATTCAATCACTTTTTCTACTCCTATTTTCAAAAAAAAGTGAAACGAAAAACCAAACAAAAAGTTGATTTGTAAATAAGTAATGTACAGTTTGTATCTGTAACTTGTCAGTCTGTCATTGGTGACAGAGTCTGTCTTGCTTATAACGCACGCTACCAGTAAATAAAAAAGGAAAAAGTATATTTAGACTGTATGGTCCCTTGAAAGCAAGTTTTAAATTAATATCTGATGTATATTCCTGTAACATTGCATTTTTATCTGAGGAATGATGTTATTAAAAAATTGCAAATAAATTGCATTTCATACAGCTGTGTTTGTCACTTCTTTTTTACCTTTAGATGTCTGTGGTCAGTGTTTCTGCTATGTTTTCCCACACACTTTATCTGGATGGACCATTCTTCACACTCTCAACTCACTGTATGAAGACATGACTCACTCTCTAAGCTAATCAAATACACCTCATTTGGATGTGAACCATTCATTCAGGGAGCCTCAGAATCACTCATCAATGAACTTGAAAAGGTATCACAGGTCACATCAGATGCTTTACGATCCAAATCCATGATAATAACAGTGTAGACTCTGGGTTTAATCAATTTAAGATCACTTTATACAAAACAGATGTCTCTGTATTAATACATGATCTTCCATAGTAACACAATAACTGTTAAAGGGACAATTTGAGTGATATTGCATGTTTTGGTGCATTGTTATACTTAACATTACATTTTAAAATATTAAAATCACCTTATAGATAAATGAGGTTGGTCACACATCACAGTGAGCCATTAGTAAAAAATATGTTTTGACCCAGTTTGTAAGAAAAAAGGTTTGAAGCACTGGCAGCTGCAATTTCAAGAGTTAGCTGATGGACAGCAACTCAAAATGCAACAAACTACCAAATTTACATCATCATTTTTAACTATATGCAAGTTCAATTATTATGTTTCTAATAGACTGAACGCAAAGCTCTTCTGTGGCTCTCAAATATAACAAACTTGCCAAAGAGCCTTTGTGTGTGTGTGTGTGTGTGTAAAAAGACAACAAAAGCCTAAAACACTGAAATCACACCCATTATGAGTTGTAAACATCAGCTTAAGAAGAAGCTTTTTATGAATATGAATGTTTATTTGACTTATTCCAACTAAATTCATTTTGGTTTTCAAAAAAACTTGTTGAGACATTACACACGACTACATTCAGCCTTCTGCCAGCTGCACGACACAATAATAATAACAACAACTAAACATTACGTGTCAGGTTTATGAGTTGCCAGATGTCTCTTTAAATTCCCCTGCTGGGAGAATTCTCTCTCGCAGTGTGGACACTTAAATGGTTTCACTCCATTGTGGCTAAGCGTGTGTCTCTTCAGGCAGTTCAGTGTGAGGAAACGCTTCGGGCACTCCGAGCACAGGTACGGCCGCTCCCCCGTGTGAGAGCGTATGTGAACGTTCAGGTGACTCTTGCTGGAGAAACCCTTCCCGCAGTGTGTGCAGGTGTACGGCATCTCTCCCGTGTGAGACCTCGTGTGCAGCAGCAGCTCTCCCGAAGACAGAAACGACTTCCCGCAGGTGGTGCACAAGTAATTCTTCTCCCCTTTGTGCATCTGCATGTGTCTCGTGATGCCCGCTTTGCTGAAGCTTTTCCCGCAGATGGTGCACAGGTTGGAGGGGCCTTCGTGCAGGCGCTCGTGCTGCTTGAGAGAATAGTTGCACAGGAATCCCTTGTTGCACTGGCCGCAGATGAATATTCGCCCTATTTTGTGGAGTCTCTGGTGCTGGTAATAACCTGACGGGCTGGTGAACCCCTTCTCGCACTGGCTGCAGTGGAAGGGGAAGGTGTGGAGCTTCATGTGTGTTTTGAGTTGATTTGGATGTTCAAAAACCTTTTTACATGTCTTGCATTTGGTTTCTTCCTCTGTGAAGTTTTTGCTGACCTCTCTCGTGCTCAGAAACCTTTTGTCTTCCCCCGTGGGCTCTTTCCGTCGCCGTCGCTCCTTGTTTTCCAAGTTGTCCTTCTTCTGCTTGCGTTGCCTCTTTTTTTCGAGACCATCTTTTTGTTTTCGCTCCCCCCTTTTTTTCTCCGAGTTGCCGTCTACTTTCTTCTCTTCAGCGATCGAGTCGTTACTTTTTTGCTGAGTCTTTGCTCTGACTTTTTTCACAGATTCCTTTTTCTGGTGCTCATTCTGGATGTGCTCTTGTACCTTCCTCTTTGAGCGATGAGCAAAAGAACACTGAGGGCAGATGAATAAATGTGACAGAGGACCTGAAAAAAGCATAAAACATAAGTTGGTGTAACAAATTGACTCATTGTGGGAGAATTCTGATGTGCTGTTGCTGGTTTTGTCTAACCTGGTTTCTTTTTTGGTGAGCAGCCATCTGTGGAGACATCTGAGGGTTGACTTGAGTCTTCTTCCAAATCCTCAAACACAAGTCTTTCTACCTCATTGTCATAATCATCATCCTCACTGTTGGGCTCAGTGTACTTCTCCACTTCACTTTGAGGGCAGAGATCAAGTATAGGCAGGATATCTTCTTCTGTCATCAGAGAAGGAAGACCGTTAACATTTCACACATTGTTGTAAATAAGTTAAGCTTGTTGTTAAAGAAACAAAAGATACAATGTAAGTGAATTGTGAAATCTCTTCTCAGGAAGTCTCTGACAAATAAAAACCAGCTGCATGATCTCTGTTCAACTCACCAGAGCTGAGAGTCCCCAGCTGTCTATGATGAAGCAGGAGAGCCTTCAGTGCAAAGGGTTCGGACAGATGTAGTCCAAATTCTTTTGCCACCAATGTTGTTTCAGAGAGCCAAGCTGCTGTCTAAGGTGGGTAAAAAAAAGGTAAAAAAGGTAAAACCTCACAACCACAGCACTAAAACAAGAAAATACATGGACGCTGTTTTAAGGGTGTTGCTTAAAATCACTCAAACATGAGTCAATGCAATGAATTTGGCCTGAATTCAATATGTAATTTCACCTAAACATGCCTGTTATATGCTGCTGACGTACCTGTTGCAGGTCCGGTAGGGGCAGCAGCTGCTCTAGCCTGGACAGGAAGTCAGACATCAGCTGCTGCACTTTTTGGTCGTAGGAAGAGCCGTAGGTTGTAGGGAACACCTCCTATAGAAGCAGGAAGAGTTTTAGATTTAAACAACTTTTATTTCCCTTCAGTAGATCTTCATGAGATGTGGATTCCTCACAGACACACTCACTTGGAAGAAGAACTCCTTTTCAAAGGGAACAGTCAACAACTTCTGAACCAGATTGGCAAAGCTGGTGTATGAGGTCTTCAGTATATCTGTACAGGCCTGCCAAATGGTACACATAAATAAAAGATGAGAGAGGAGGCGGCTCATCATTTGGTAATTCACATAATTTTTCAGAAACTCACCTGCTCATTAGTGGAGCTCACTTCATGGATTTTATCCAGGTGAGTCTGGATGATCGGCAGGTTGGCGAGGTCACCACGACACAACTCCAAAACCACCTGCAGCGGTGCACATATGAGACACACTTTACTCAAAAAAGCATGAAATAGCAGAGAAAAGCTGCTGAAAAACCCTGAATTTGGATTATTCATTGAGTAATAACGAAGAAAAATGCAGTCAACTATAACCTATGTAATAATATAAACAATATAATTTTACAAAATATAACACTACATGACACAAGAAAGGTTTGAAACATATCATCACATATATAACAGCATACGAAAGCATTGAATTAATAAATAACAATCATTTGCAGCACAGAAGTACCATTTGTTATAGTATGTGTTCATGTGTATAGGTTAAAGAATGATTATCACACAATATATCATTAGCACATTTTTAATATTCAAATATCTATATATGGCCTCAAATATCCAGGGTCAGTCTTGCACTGTTTAAAGCTCAGAGAAAAACAGTGGGAATGTAGAGATATAATGTTTTTGACATGTAAAAGCATTAATAAAAAAATATTTTGCAATTGAAAGTTGCACAACAACCTCCAAACACTATTTAAGCAGTAATCATCTCCATACACTTCCTACCTGACCATTAACATAATGGACCACGAAGAAAAAAGTAAAAAAAAATGTAGAAGCATCCAGTTCATTTGCCAATAATATTTGACCCCACAAAGTAAAAACTAGACACCTTAACCTTAACCCTTCTAAATGGGGTACTAACCCTATACCCACAGAGACCCCAGGTATGTTCCTGTCATATCTAACCGGTGCTTCCTATCATTTCAGGTTTTTATGATTTTGCCAATCAATTTGTTCCTAATGACTTCATAGCAATGCCTTGTGCTTGTTTTAATTAGTGCTTTTTTAAAATACCAATATTTTTGGGTCCCAGTGAAACAAAAAGCACCTAATTATGTGTGAGTATTGAGTATGTTTGCCACGGGGTCCCCATGCTCAGTAGTCTTTGTATGTTTGCTGTGTATCTATTAAGGATGCCAGATAACAAGTCCCACAGTTCAGTGTAGCTCCTCACCTTTGCTCTCAGGCCCAGGATGAGCTGAGCTCTCTGAGCTGAACTCAGGAGCTCCGGGACGGACTCTGTCACCAGACTGATGAAGTCCAGGAGCTGGTCGTACTGGGTCACGATACGCTGCTGCAGTATCCGCCACATGAAAGCTGACATGAGTCTGATTGGAGGAATCAGGAGACTTAAGGAGGCCAGAGGAAGAGAAGGACCTGCAGAGAACCATATGAAGTCAACTTAAGGCAGAGAGTCGCATAGCTAACTTTCGTCTCATTACTGCATTACTAACTGTCTACATCGCTTAAATAACTGACTACTGATACTGGTGAGTAATTAGATTTACAGTCTTACAAACCTTTGCTCTTCCACGCCATTGTCATACTTCAAATATGCTTAAACCAAGAACAAAACACCACTTTTACGTTCATCTTGTACAGACATACCATAGCTTAACTTCCGGGTTAAACGGATGTTATGAATCTCCTTCAAAATAAAAGTCGGAAAGTATAAAAAATAAATAAATAAAATAAAATAAAGTATTTTAATGTGATGGGGACTTGAGTGAAGGGATAGAAAAGATCATCAGAGGAAAATGGGCGTAAAATACCTATTTTTCACATTCATTCTCTCAGAAGCATTGTGCCTTCTTTTATTTATATATATATAGGCTATATATGTTTATTTATTTATTTATTTTTTATATATATATATATATTTTAAATTGTTTGTTTTTATGGTATGTCTGTCTGTCTTTTAATGTGAGGACTACGGGTGGAAATTAGCCTTGAGCTAAACCCGGTATATTTACAGGACGTCATTGCACTAATTGTACATTAATATACATTGTCCTCGGCAAATAAACGATAAATAAATAAAAAGAAGCAGAGTAGGCTGTCTTGCCAAGAAAAGCAATGGGATCCATAATAATATTATTAAATTCACTATAACTGCATCCATAAGTAACACAATGACAGAATGTGTGACTATCATGGGTTTCATACATTCCAAATTTTTTTAACAGATAGGGGACCCTGACTGATAATCACGGATCTAAGCTACTGACAAAATAGTTTTTTCAGCGGTGTTGTCTACCATCAACCCTGCTGACCTGCTAGTGGTCTCAAATGTGGGCCTGAGTAGCCACCAGGCCTCTACTGGTGCTCTGCAACATGACAGCCCTTTCAAATGACATAGCTATTTTACCATGAAGTCACATATATCTCTAATCACAATCTATCACTCAGATTTACTGTATATAAACATTTTAATTATATGATTCATTATTA
Organism: Scomber japonicus; assembly: GCF_027409825.1. NCBI lineage: Eukaryota > Metazoa > Chordata > Actinopteri > Scombriformes > Scombridae > Scomber > Scomber japonicus. Next base: position 13,996,249 of record NC_070600.1, on the reverse strand, counting down.
TTTCATTTATGTTCAGTCCACTCCTCACAGGTACAAGAATGGCCGGTTCCATCTGTACATTTTAGAACTTGGACATAGTGTCAAACACAAGCTGTTTGAGAGACTGGATCATCCTATGTTCATGACATCAACCTGTGAAGAACAACTTGTGCATGTTGATGTTTCATACAGGGTTGGAGTCTCTCATCCCCTTGGTACTTTAGGAAAGCCAAAACCTGGGGAACCATCCAAAACAAGAGTTAAGTACTAAAATAAAGTCAAAGTAGCGGTAACATTGCAAACATTGATAGATATTATTGTAGTTAATATAAGATAAAACCTGTAAATAATATTGTAGTTTTAAATTATTTGAAGTTAAACAACTGAAAGCATTCACATAGTTAAAGTAAAAGCGACATGAATCTTTTCATCAATAAATGCAGCTTCTATCTTTACTCCAGCCTCTGCAAACCAGCTGAAGTACCACCTTTCAGCCTCCACCTACGGCCTCTTTCACACAGAGCCTCTGTCAGCAGCTTTTACCCCCCAACTGCTGTCTCACGCTCCACCTGCAGATTCTGAGACAACTATAGATACATCTCCACCTACAGCCTCTGAATCCTCCATCCTCCATCAATAAATTGTATGTTGCCTTCATTCTATAGTAGCCTCCTCACCTCCACCTGCAGAGAGCTGCAGACACATCCACTTAAAAATCTATAGTGATTATATTCTACTCCATCACCTCCACCAAAAGCCTCCACCAGAAGATCCTGGCACAGCCAATACCCAAAACTCCACCTACAGCCTCTTCTAGCTCCTGTTACAGCCTCTGCAAGTGTCTTGTAGCCACTGCCTCCATCTGTACATTCTGGCAAAAAGCTGCAGCTGAACCTTCGCCTGTGGCCCCTGCCTACAGCCTTGCTGCTGCCTCTACCTGCAGATGTTGGTAGACATATGCAGCCCAAATATTCACCTACATTCTCCTTTAGCTCCTGCCTTCAGGCTCTTTCAGCAACCTGCACCACCTCTACCAGATAGATGCATCCTAAACCTCTAAATCCAACTTCTGACAGTAACCTGCCAACTTCAGTCCCTGCCAGCCAGCTGTGCTCCCAGCGTTCACCTGCCTTGGCCTTCAGCTTCTGTCCAAAAGTTCTGCCCCCAAAAACTACTTACAAAATCAGACAGCTGCAGCCCCACCTTCTGTCACCATCTTCCACCTACAGCCATTGGACAATCACCACCATTACCCTCAATCAAATGATAACCATATGCAGCTCCAACTTCCACCAGCAGTCTGTGGCACACAATCTAATGCAAGATCCTTCCTCTGCTGTATCAGTATGTATAAAATTATACTATTTTATTTTAAATTAAATTAAAACTAGTACCAGGTAATTTTATTATAACTTTACCCCTGATGTTTTTCAATTCAGGTACCATGTTGCTTTGTCATATATTTCTCCTGCAGTAAAGTTTGTCCCTCAGCTTTGTGTGACATGTCTTGCTCAGGCCATAATTTTCTTCTTCTCTTGGAATTCACATTGAAAGATCTCCCACAAAATGAGGGTGCTTCCAGCTGGCAAGGATATTTAAACAAAGGAAATCATGTGGTAAGACTAAGACTCTTGTGCAAATTTGCTTTTCCCTGACTTTCCTCTTTTGCTGATATTGCTTCTCTCCATTGTAACTTTTGAATTGAGTGATTATTCACTGTTTTTTGGGGGGGTGGGGGGGTGGGGGGTTTACCCATGCTTCTGTAAAGCGTCTTTGAGTATCAAAAAACTATAACCTACTGTATGCAAAAAAGGAAGTGGTAAACTAAAGCAGCAATGCAATGCTGCAATGCACAGGAACTAAACCACATTTGAGAGGCATAATAACATATTAACAGTTATAACTGATCATGTCTTGCATGATTTTCAGTTATTTGTCATATGGTCAATCAATGGACTTCCCAAAAGCATCATCACACACACAGAACTCAGAGAACACAATAAAGAAGTAAGACACACATTTGAATGTGTTATGAAGTGCATGTTGATGTCTGTGACTGATACTGAATCAGTCACAGACAGCTGTAGATGTAGGCTATAGGTCCTTTCGATTGACTTTATTTTCAACTTGTTAAATCAGTTGTAAGCATTGAGGGCAGCATATTATTTCTATTATCACTGCCTCTTCTAGGAAACTATATCCAGAGGTCTGTCAAGATATTGTCGACGTGGCCAGTTCCAGCCTGAACAGCAGTAGTGACTCATCTGCTTCTTCTTCTTCAATCTCCTGCTCTTCCTCAAAACTTGGAGCACCCCTCAAACCCATCATCTCCTCCATACTAGAAGCATCTTCCATGTTTCATCAATATACATTTTAAAATATATTTTAACATTGTGCATGAAGCCGCATAATACCTAACATAACATATTGCAAGTATTCTGTCATTGCTGTAAATAAACATTTTACTATCTTTAACCTAAAAATATACTTTAAATCTGGAAAAACTTCAATTTCTCTTTTTCATTCAAACCTCTATTTATACTCAAAAGCTCATTGGGGGTGGTCTTCATCTACAATGACATCCAGACAATTACAAAAGCAAAGAAAATGAAAAACAAGAACAGACAAAAAGGCAAAAACACAGCTAGCTAATAAAAAGCCATTAAAGCTTTCCAATTAAGGTAGATCATTTGATGAATAAATTAAAATAATTAAAATGTAAAACATAGTTTAATTATCTAAAGCAATTGCTAGTAGAGTTTGGGAGGTTTGGATTATTTTTCTAAAATGTCCTAAAGGTAATGTAGTGTAGATAAGTAGTGAAGTGTATTGATTTTGAGGAGGTGCTCTAGGCTACTTTGTTCCAGGAATCAGGTGCTCACTGTTCTGAAAAAAAAGAGTAGCTTCACTTGAATTTGCCAAGTCCACGGGGTCAATCATGACGGAAACCTGTCAGTCAGATTCTTGAGCTCCTGCTGTAGGTGGTATCATATGATCACCAGTGAGACGACGTGAGATACAGCGGTAACACACCCAGTTTTTACGCACACAGTCAGTGCAAGACTGCGCCGGCGGCAGTTTGAGACAGACCTCCACCGGCTGGCTGTATGATTCAACTCAAGTATTGCAAGAAAATGAGCAGCTCATCATCATCATCATCATCATTATCCTGACTGGCTTTCGGGAACACTGTTTTTAATACAGCTAATTATTGAGCGCAAATTTTGATTAAAACGTGTGGATACTTTTCATCATGGGAGGAAGACGCAGAGGCGCAGCTGGAAATGACTACTCTTATGTCAGCCCCGTGGTCAAATATCTACTGTTCATGTTCAACTTCCTATTTTGGGTGAGTGTTCTTATGCTAATAGACACAATCATTGATACAGATCAAAAAGTTGGCACCTTTTATTTATCGTGTGTGTTCAGATTTATTCTGTTTCTTACACTAATCTGTTGGTTAATAAAATAATACGTTTAAAGACCATTTCAGGATTTGAATTATTCCAGCTATGTCAGGCACTGTGTTTCCTACTTAGGCTATGTGTTTATCCTGAACATGTGAGGCCATGATTATGACCGCTGGAAGCTGGAGTACACACTTCTTTATTTGAGTAAGTTGTTGATTGACTTTGGTGTTTAACCAAAAGTGAAACAGTGTCTAGGAAATAGGAAAAGGCACCTTACCCACCCCCTCATACACACACACACACACACACACACACACACACATTCACACTCCAGGTGTTTGCTGCTCAGTCATGTGAACAAAGTTAAAACCTGAAGAGTTCGGTTTAGAACCTGCTCTATGTGTAAAGTGCCTTGAGATAACTTTGTTGTGATTTGGCGCTATACAAATAAAGATTGATTGATTGAACAAGTTTAACTCTCTTTTTGTTTATCAGGAATGTAGCATCAGATTTTTGTCTCAGGGGATTTCTTCAGAGTTCAGTACTCATCTATTGTTGTCATGCCAATACTAGTGCAGAAAGTACCTTCAGTACCAGTCAAGAAAGCTGCAGTTTTTTTTCTTTTTCAGGCACCATACTATACTTATACCAGTCTGTTTTCACTGATTCCTTTCATGACATAGCCTATACTCAGTTGCCAGGGAACACACACTTTCATTGCTTCATATGCTTATGCTCTTGTCTAAGTAATAGCAAATCTCGGTTGCAGCAGCATGTAAACAAAGCAAAGTTCATATTGGTGGGCTTTGCTCAGAGTCAGGTGCTCGGGAATCTGCAATACAAGGAGATTTCTGACTTACATTTTAGAGCTGATATGTGGTCACAGATTAAACATGGTGGGGGTTTAGTGTAATGTGAGGGCATTTTCTGGTTTTACGACTCACTTGAAATTCTACAGAAAACCACACATACAGGGAAGTGAAAGCTAGTGAACACACTGGAAGATACTGAGAAAAGGAACAGACCGAAAGTTTTGGGCGTGCCTGATACTTGAATAATAATGAAGTCTGTAATGCTTTTCTTCATGGGTTACTTCTACTGTATATTTTCAACCATATCTTTAAACCTTTATGAGTGTGTCAGGCAAACTGAAGCTGTGATTCGTAACTTGTGGCCATGTACAAACAGGACGAGGCTGTGTAAAAACTTGACGCTCTACAACATGGAATGTGTTGTTGTCATTTCTGATGCCTCTGGCCACAATGAGCTCTGTGCGTATAGGACACAGCAAAGATTACTTCCAGTGTGTGTGTGGGGGGGTTCTTTTCTAGTCTAGATTATATTTAATCTTCAGAAACTTCATGGGAACAGAAATTTATTGCTACAATCTTGGTAATTAATTGCCTGATGAGTTGGTACAAGTAACTCAGCTGGAACCAAAGTATTATCAATGAATCAGTCTCAATCCATTCAAGAATGAGGTTTAGTGCACTTAGTTTTTGTTAGTTTTGCATCTGGTTCAGTCACTGTGAAGCTTAACCTTCACAAAAAAGAGGAAAGCACATCTAGCTCTGCCTTCCCATCCCCAATAAGGAGCAGTGTCTGTGGTAACTGGATCCATTTCATTCAGGGCTGCCTATTATGCTATTGAGACTGAGAAAGGTACGCTGAGTGAAAAGGTCTTTTCTTTTTTAGAGAAAGGTACCAATTGCTGCCAGGTCGATTTAGTCAAATGGAAGCAGAGTGGATTGCAGAATCTCCTAACGTATACTTCTTATAAAAATGTGGTCATGTATTATTGGAAAAGTGTTTTATTAGTACAGCCATGTGTGTGATGCAAATGTACCTCCCGCAAACCTTTTTCACAATCATGAGTAATTATTGTGGTGAACTGTGCCGCTCCCCAGACAGGTATGGACATAGAAAAAGTTTTCACCAGGTGGCATGATACATTTTATGTGATACGTAATATTTTAAAATGCACAAATGATTATTTTTTTCTCTCTTTAGATAATCTCCCTGGTGATGGTGTCTATCGGAGTGTATGCCCGCATGATGAAACATGCAGGTAGATTATCTTCCATTGACGGGACATATAGTCTTTCTCCATGTTGGGTGTGAGACACTGAGGGTATCGAGTGTCGTGTGTTTTCACAAAGCTGCTCTCACAGTAGGAAAACAATATCACAATCTGTGTTGTACAGGAAAAGAAATATAACATTATAAATACGCTCGCATAAATGTTTATTGTTGCCAAGATGTTATATTTGTCATGTAGAGATAAGACAAAGATGTTTCTCTGTACACATCAGTCTTTGACCCCCCCCCCCCCCCCCTCCCCTTCTTTAATTCAGAAGCAGCTTGGGCTTGCCTGTCTGTGGACCCCGCTATAATGCTGATGGTGGTGGGGGTCCTCATGTTCTTCCTCACCTTCTGTGGCTGTGTGGGCTCCCTGCGAGAGAACATCTGCCTGCTGCAGACAGTAAGTCAGGAGTTTTTCAACCATCAGTCTGTATTCTATGAAGATGATTTTTGAGGAACTAGTCTGATTGGCTTACAGTTGTGCAGTTTTTTCCAATATTGTTTGTACATCTTCTTCAACAGTTGTGTGCCCATGAAGAACCTTTCAAATTCAAAAGTGTAAAAGCTTACAGTGGTGTACTATCTCTCCTTTTTCCTCCTTGTAGTTCTGTATCTGCTTGACTGTGATCTTCCTGCTCCAGGTGGCTGCTGGTGTTTTGGGTTTCATCTTCTCAGATAAGGTAATGAAGTAATATCGAGGAAAGAGTTTTAAGCATGAATTTATCTGCTAGAACTTTCTCTTTTTTTTTTTTTTTTTTTAAAGTTCAACACTGTCTAATTACAGTGAATGAAAAGGTGATTTTTGTGTTTAGTTTCTTTAAAACTTAACACACATTGATTCAAATGTCATTGTACATTGTGTGTGTTCTAAGTGATGACTGTACTTGATGTCCATAATGTTTTTGTTTCTTTCTAATTCTCTGAGTAAATGTTTGATTCATCAATTGATTTATTGATTGATTGATCCCTACATATAGGTCCTGTAAAAAAAATCAATGTGGTCATACTTGACTATACTTTTTCTGTTGTTTTTTATTATTATTTGTTAATTTGGTTTAGTTTTATTATAAATCCCACACATAATCTAGAAGCATTATCAATTATTTGTGCTGTATGTACATTATTATTATTTGATATATCAAATATAGTCATTCACAAGAAGCTAAAACTGGACAATAAACTGGACTTTTGTAGACAAGTTGTTGATTGTGAAGAATAGTGCTGGTCTTTGACTGTAACTTCCTCAAAATGTCAAAATCTTATTTGTTTAAGACATGAGGAGCTTAAGATGACTTGGCTTTGGACAGCTTCAGTTTCTTGCATCAAGCATATACTTAAAAAATGTTTTATGTCTTACTTATAGATTCCACTGATGTGAAAACTTACATTTTATATTCATATCATCTAATGTTTTTACATATTCTTAAACTACTTAATTACTCTTTCAAATGCTTTTCCAGGCACGAAGTAAAGTGACTGAGGTGATCAACAATTCTATAGTCCACTACAGAGATGACATTGATCTGCAAAACCTTATTGACTATGGTCAGAAAGAGGTGAGGATTCAGTCCAAAAATAGTTTTGAATTAAGAGCCATGCATCACACGATAGACATCATTATTTTATCATTATAAATACCAGAGAAATAATAATATTTCAGTTTTTGTAGTTTTTGTGTCTGATCTCTATAATGTCTCCTCAGTTTGGCTGCTGTGGTGGCGTAGCATACACCGACTGGTCCCAGAACATGTACTTCAACTGCAGCCAGGACAATCCCAGTAGAGAACGCTGCTCTGTCCCCTACTCATGTTGTATCATATCCCAAAACAAGGTCATCTTCTTTTCAGATTCTGTTGCTACTTTTTTAATTTTGTTTTGTTCTGTTTTTTTTTTTTTTACATGTCTATATATTTATATATATGTATTTTCCCCCTTTGTGTATGTCTATGTGTGTAGGAGGTTATTAATACCATGTGTGGCCAGGGCATGCAGGAATTAGAGTATACTGAAGCTGGAAAACAAATTTACACTAATGGCTGTATAGACAAACTGGTCAACTGGATTCACAGCAACCTTTTCCTACTAGGAGGCATTGCACTGGGACTGGCAATACCACAGGTAGGACATAGTGTGCAGCATACATACCAACACACAAATGCATGTTGTGCTCAAGTCTCTACAGGTAGAGACTTAAGAGGCTACAACTACCTGGCAGTGATGCATCTGTCTTATGTTTTCTCCCCTACAGCTGGTCGGGATCCTCCTGTCTCAGCTTTTAATCAACCAGATCAAAGACCAAATCGAGCTCCAGAACTACCAATTCAAGCACCAATCTGACCCGTGGAGATGACCCAAGCCAGGTCAGAGCAGATTTGGATGAATGGCACCAGAAAAACTCCATTAGCTACGGGTTAAAAAAAAACATCTGTCAAAAGGAGGCATCGGTCTGGAATGAACATTAAGTCTTATTCCTCTTTGATAAAAAAAAACAACAACAACAACAACAAACAAAAAAGAGCACATGGACAATCCAGTAACATGCTTTAAAAAACTTGGTAAAAAGTGGAAGATGGAAACAAGTGGGGAAATAGGACTCTGTCGCCACCTTCTGGACATAGACAGAGCTTGCATTTACTACATTTTTTACAGTATTTAGTAATACCAAAGCGGATTGGGGAATGGTCATTTGGTGCTTAAGGTCCCATGGACAGGATCATATTATCATATATGATTCTGAAATCAGTAAAGTATGTATATGTTTTTTTCTCAAAGACATCCATTATACTGCAATGTTATCTAAAAAGGGAATTATATTTTCTTACTTTATGGCTGTAAACATTTCTGAGATTGATTTGACATTTGATACTCTCTGGAATATATTATAGATCTTTCATATTCATGCTTTAGCCATGTCTACTGTATGATATTATATGTTTTCACTTCATAGTTACAATATCAGTGTAAGTATGCCAACTTGACACAAAGTTAACTATGCACATGTGCCACTTGGTATGACCTTTGCTATAATTTTACAGACTCAAGTGTAAAAATAGATATTTACGTCTAAAATGTCTTGTACCCTTGTTACAATTTTTTTGTTTTTGGTGAGAACTGCAAAGATAATGTTTATATTAATAGGTCTTTCTCTCTAGAACATGACCATGTTGTCTGGTCTGGACCTCACACTGCACATGATGTCATTTCCTCCTCATGTTTTAGCCAGTTGACAGCCTGCATGGCTACACAACTGCTGGATTTTGTGGAGTGCATGTCTCAACACGTTGCCATTGCAAATAAACTTTTGCCAAACAACACAGACCATGTACACCATGTACACCATTAATACCCTGTACATACTTTGCGGCTGATATATCATCCATTCTGTATGCATCATTTGAATCCTGTTCTCACCTTATGCTGACTTGTTTTTTCTTGTGTAGTAATTTTCAACAATATTTCTACAAAAATAATGAGGACTCTACTTTCCTACTTAACAAAACAGCCGTGTGAACATCTCAAAGTGATGTAGCCTTGTCTTGTCACCTCACCAAAAACTGCCTCACATCAGAGATTTATTTAATCTGACAGCAGAGGAAAGTCTATCTGAATTTAACATTTTTTCTATGGATTTAGGAGCAAAATGTTTTTAAATGTCTAGTACTGAAACCTGTCCACGTGAAATACATCAGCAGCTTTAAATTTCAGTACTGAATATAATAATTTAATTCTAAAGCTGTTATTTAATCAGGGACCTTTTCAGTCTTTAACCTAGGCGAAGCTACTGCCAAAAGTCCAATGTACCCACGAAGGAGCATAAACCAACACAACCTCTCATCTCCACCCCATTTCTCTACCTGGCAAATGAAAACCTGAGTTGTAAGACATTCCCAGCCTGAAACCCGATGCTTGCAATCTTTGGGAGCAGAAACAGTTGTGCATGTTTAACAGCCTTTGACGCAGGTCCTCAATCTAAACATGGCATTTCTGTGTTAGTTTAAAGCTGTGGGATCTGCCCTCACAGTGACTGTACCACCAATCTGAAAGAACGTCAGGGATGGTGTGTCATGATATAATTTAGTAGAAGCAACTGAGTACAATGAAAAGTTGTGACAGTTGTAACCTCAGTTTATGGCTCTATAGCTGTCTCTTGTAATAGTGAATGTGTTTTGGTGTATGTGTGTGTGTGAGATAGAGGGAGAGAGAGAGAGAGGGTTGGCCAAGGCTCCTGCGCTCTGTGTGTGGTCCTGGTTTTTTTGCCTCTGACTCACTCAGGGCGGCCATGTTGCTGTGGGTTTTAAGGAGGCCCAGACAGACACACACACAAAGAGGAGGGAGCAGAGTTAACCCAGTTTTACTCTCGGAACAGCACAGGAGGAACAAAGCATCTACAGCCATGCAAATACCACAAGTGCACTGTCCAATTAATGCCATAATAGCAGCACCATGGTGGAGATTTGACCTGTCACATAACTGTTTTTACTGGCATATTGAAGAAAATGAAAATAAGTCTTACTGAATATGTGCAACGTTATGTAACTGTGTTTACATTTGGTTATGTTAATATTGTATGTTTAGCAGCCTGTTTATTGTAAAGGAGATTCCTGAAGCCACCTTAACCAGGGGAAAGGAAGAGCAGTCCATTATGGATGTCCCAAAGGAAACTGATTTAAAGTAGTTATTAAAGTTATTAACTGTGTCCCTCTGCTCCCTCCTCCACACAATAACCCAAACACCCACAAACACATTACTATCATCTTGAGACAAACTGCCATCAATATGCTGTAAACAAAGAGTATTTATGAATGCATGTTTCCCAGTAAACTCTGTGAATACTATCTCTCTATCTTTTATGCATAACATGTTTTCACACCATAATGTCTTACGTAATCCCTTACAGGCTGGTACCATCTAGTCTAAAAAGCAGTGGGAGTGAACTGTGTCTACGCTCCCCTATATACCTACTAAGAGCATCAGAGAGCAGGCCGCATGCATAATATCTGTACAGTATATAGCTATATCACAGTATTCTTTAATATTACATTTATTATTCTTATTATATATGATTTTCATTCATTCTTGTAGCTTTCTTTATATTAATACACACATCATGGCTGCTGGAGTTGCACCACTGCATTTCTGAATTTCTTGTGTACAAATAGTTGCACAGTTTATGTATAGGCTGTTGCTTTTTTTATTTTTATTTTTTTATTTACTATGTATATAATTTAATACAATTGTATATCTGTTTTCTTACCTTTCTTGTGATGTTGTTACATATGAATCCTTATTCAAAGGTGGGGTAAGACATGAAGTCCTATTCACAGTTAAGTGATAAATGGTCTTTAACACACTAAAACTCAGATAGCAGATATACAACTTTAACTCTGTCTGTGGCACCCAACTGGTGTACAAAACAAATGATCAATGACAATTATTAATAATATGTTTCATATAGGACAAGTTATAATTCCCAACAAATCTGCACATTTAAAATGTCTATAATGTTTATATATGTATATTTGTATACTGCCAATAAATACTAAATAGGGGAACTTAAACTGCTGAAATCTGTTAATTGACACAATTTTGAATGTACCTTATTCTTAAAGAATACCATGGTCTTTATAGCCCCTTCATATTGTTTTAGGGCTGAAGCACCAACTGGGTCTTATTTAGTTTCATCAAAGTTTCATAAAAATGAGAAACAATTACACCTCACTCCCTTGAAGATGTCACTGAAGACAAGCTCTGTAAGACTCCATTTGTGTCATGACTCCAAACAAACTAAGCAAACCTATCATGCGAGGGTCTATGTTGTTTTGGGGGTCTTTGAGATGAGAAACTTTGAGAAGGGCTTGCCATAAGGCACATTCTTCCACTTGCAGAGGGGGGATGGGAGGGGAGGTTTTGTTGCTCTGGCTCTCCCCCACCATGTGCATACCAGAGACAAATATCAACCAGACACAGAGCTGCAACTGAGAAACACAACAAAACCTCAGAAACCACTCATCAGAAACTTCACCGGGAGAAGAATTACAGAAACACAGGATAATTATCATCTTATTTATTTTTCTGAAAGAAAAGAAAGGGGGGCGCATAGAGAAGTGGGTGGTGCATCTGAGCTAGAGATCCTATTACAGAGATCCAGACTTTTTCATGGTAAGATTTTTGGAAGTGGGGGGAGGGCAAATCCGTAACCTTCTCGGCCTGATGTCTTTTTCATACCAAGCCTAAACGCCTCTAATCAATACTTAATATGGTTTTACGCTGATGATGCTTTTTTTCTCGATTTGAAGACAGTTTTTGGGGGGACTGTTTGGAGTTTGGATAATGAAGGAATTCAGGAGGATCCAGCTAGGATCGGACGAGAAGTGCAGAATAAAAAAGTTTGGGAGGACTGCGAGAAAACTTTGAAGCGCCCCGCAGCTTTTCTTCACCATGCCGCGTTTGGAAACTTATTTGGAATCTGATGAAGAAAACTTCCTCTTTGCGCTGATCGGGAAACAGGATCATTGAAGAAGTGCTATGGTAGAAAGTCATCTTATTTTTGCACGGTTGAATCTTTCTCCCAAGATGTCTTCCCCGAGTTGGAGCCCCATTGTTGGATTTTACGGGATGCTTTGCGTCTGGGCTGCCTGGCTCTCCGGCTGTGAGGCAGTGTTGTCTCCAAACGGGACCATATTTGAGGACAACTGCAAGAAAACGACAACTTGTGAGGCACTTAAATACAACACATGTCTGGGGTCGCCTTTACCGTATACGCACACATCTCTGGTCCTGGCGGAGGACTCCAGCACCCAAGAAGAGGCTTTTGAGAAGTTGACCATGTGGTCTGGTAAGAATTAATAGGTCCAAGAAAAAACTAAAAGATGATCTTTCATATTTTATTGCCTATAGGTTGAGTTAATCCAATAAGAAAAGAACAGAGACAAATAAATCTCAGTTGTTACAGTAAATGCATTAAGGTCACCAATCAATAATGTGAATTGCTATAAGAGTGTTTATTATAGGTGTTATCATGGCTATCTAATTGAGGGAATGATATTAAGTACTGTAACTTTTTTTTGTATATACATATAGGCTGTGTGTAGGTATTTAATTTAATAATTTGAGCTTCCAATTGTATCTATTATCAAATATTAAATCAATGCATAAATAAGGGATTTATTTTAATAACTGAACCAGACTGTTTTAATTGTATTAATTGTTTTTAATGTAATAACAGTATTTATTGGTATGACAATGGGACTGATGAGAAGTAATCAGGGGGTAGAAATAGGAAGAGAGTATCAGGAAATGAAGGGTTAAAAGCCATTAAAGGCAACAAAAGGAATCACCCATAGGTGTTAACCAGCAAACAATGGGTGAATCTCACTAATAAAAGGTTTTTAGATATCCTGCAAGAGGCGTTTCACATTCATAAGCAGCCACTAATGAAGTGTCAGATGCAGGTCGTTGGCTCTCAGGTGTCAAGGTCTTCCAAACTGTTGGATATGGAGGAGGGAGAGGACTATATGATCATCATCCTGCACATGCTTGTAGGAGAGAAATAGTAGTCATGCGTTACTATTCCTGTTGTTAGCAGGATTTTAAATCATGTTTTTTTGTCTGATCTAAACCTGCCTCTTTCTACCAAACTGCTGCCTGTTGATGGAAACATTGTTCCTCTGCACTCATACAAAATGTCCTGGTGTGTCACCACTGGAAGTTCACACACAGAATTCACTTTAATTGGAGCTGAAACAATCACTCTATTAATAGATGAGGAATTGACACAGCAGCAACTGAGGTAATTGATTATTTTTTGGACATTTGGCAAGACAAAACAAGACACTGGATGAAGTCACCTCTCTACAGACTAAACTATTCATTGATTAATAGGGACAATAGATCAGATCGCTTGACAGTGAAAATAATCATTACTTGCAGCCTAAATAGAGACATTCTATCCTGTCTTCTGTGTTTTTCATCATCAGTAAAGACCATTTGTTAATGTCACATTCAAAAAACTATATTGTCAAATTGATTATTATCAGTCATATTCATTATCAAGTCTGTATACTTGATACACTGCCATCACATGTGCTGTCAATCTTGCATTATGTCTGGTATCTCAAGATTGGTTTCAGTTGTTGCTTTTTTAAATTTAAAGATGTAATGTTACTTTTTAGGTTTGCGGAATGCTCCTCGCTGCTGGTCGGTCATTCAGCCTCTGCTCTGTGCCGTCTACATGCCAAAATGTGAAAACGGTCGAGTTGAGCTGCCCAGCCAGAGTCTGTGTCTGGCTACACGTCGGCCATGCAGCATCGTGGACCAGGAAAGAGGCTGGCCCAACTTCCTCACATGTGACAAATTCCCCGTGGGCTGCCCGGTGCGCAACAGCATGCTTTATTTTTATCTAATGTCTTGTGGTATTTACTTGGTCCCTTTGGGGAAATGTCTGGAGGTCAGGACTCCAGGAACCCTGGACTTTTTAGCAGGGTGAATGCATTCTGGTAGTGCTGAAAAACTATTCATTCATTCATTCATTCATTCATTCATTCATTCATTCATTCATTCATTGTTCAACAGACAATGAACTTATGAATTAACATATGAAGTTCATGAAGTTGCAGAGTTGTTGTAACGTTTGATTACAAGCTCATGTTTTTCCCTTGCATCCTCCCATCATGTGCAGAATGAGGTGCAGAAGCTGAAGTTCAACATGTCAGGGCAGTGCGAAGCCCCCCTGGTGAAGACGGACATTCAGTCGAGTTGGTACAAGGATGTGGAGGGCTGTGGCATCCAGTGTGACAACCCTCTGTTCACTGTGGAGGAGCACAATGACATGCACGCTTACATCGCTTACTTTGGAACCATCACCCTCCTCTGCACCTTCTTCACCCTGGTGAGTCTCAATGACTGCACCCATGATTCTGTCTTTACACTTTTTTGGGACAGATGAATTTCCCAATATCCCTTAGATATTTCTCTTTTCAACTCCCTTATCTGACTTGGACCATTTCTCTCTTTTCAGGCCACATTTCTTGCTGACTGGAAGAACTCCAACCGATATCCAGCTGTCATTCTCTTCTACATCAACGCCTGTTTCTTCGTCGGCAGCATTGGCTGGCTGGCTCAGTTTCTGGATGGAGCGCGCAAAGAGATTGTGTGCAAGAGTGACAACACCATGCGACTTGGGGAGCCGTCGTAAGTGACCTTTCTCAACCTATCAATCATGACTTTAGATTATATTACAGTCATATCTCCATACTGCTCAAATAAGTTTTGTTAAAGCAGTTAAATTCAGTGAAGTGCTAAGTGGTTTATTTAGCAGTTTAACATTGTAATCCTCCTTTTTGTCATATCTGTCAGCAAATACTATACCTCACATTTTTCTTTATTTGCCTTTAGACAAAAATAAACCAGACAAGGCATAAAAAAAACCCTGAAAAGTCCCTTGTGCTGTTGCGTCCTTGTCCACAGGTCATCAGAAACGCTGTCATGTGTCACCATCTTCATTATCGTTTACTACTCCCTGATGTCAGGCGTGATTTGGTTCGTCATGCTCACCTATGCCTGGCACACATCCTTCAAAGCTCTGGGCACCACCCAACAGCCGCTGTCTGGTCGGACCTCCTACTTCCACATGGTCACCTGGTCCATTCCCTTCGTCCTCACTGTGGCCATCCTGGCTATCGCTGAGGTGTGTAAGGAGCCATTTGGGACTTTTTCTTCTGTAATGTTATAACACTAATCATTTCCTAATGTGTTGTGTCTGTGTTGTGTGGTGCTCCACAGGTGGATGGAGACTCAGTTAGTGGGATCTGTTTTGTTGGCTACAAAAACTACAGATACCGTGCTGGGTTTGTGCTGGCACCTATCGGAGTGGTGCTTGTTGTTGGTGGCTACTTTCTCATTCGGGGTGAGTAGCTTAAAGATCAGTAACACATTTTCATGTTTGACACTCAAGTCAAACATCACAGTTACCTCCTTTGAAAAGCAATTGTGACTCTTATATCCAAATCTGTTCTGGCTTTGAAGTGTTTCTCAAATTCAGTTCATTTCTCATTTCAGGGGTGATGACACTGTTTTCCATCAAGAGTAACCACCCAGGACTGTTGAGTGAGAAAGCGGCCAGCAAAATCAATGAGACAATGCTTAGACTCGGTACGTTCTGTCATCTGTTGTCCATTACAATTTCACAACACACTGATGACCTGGGAAAAAAATGAGCGTAAAAAAACCCTTTCCCTCCATTATTTTGAGTCTGTATCAGCATGTCATTGGGAACACTGGACACACAATGTAAACAGTTTTGATGTGCCAGCCCATGGGAAATTCCTGTTTATAATGTCTTCTGCGCAGGATGAGCTTGGACCATCATCATTCTCTAATATCCCCAGGCTATGTCTTAGAAATGAGTCAAAGGAAAATAAGCTGGATTTGACTCACTATTCCACTTTACCATCCAAATTTTTTCTCTATATCCTCCTTAGTTATATTTTCCTTTGTGTATGATGGGAATTGGGAGTGAAGTGTGCGGTATCTAATATCTAATTCTTTTGTCTTCTTCCTCCTTGTCAGGGATATTTGGATTCCTCGCTTTCGGCTTTGTTTTCATCACCTTCGGCTGCCACTTCTACGACTTCTTCAACCAGGCTGAATGGGAGAGGAGCTTCAGAGAATATGTGCTGTAAGTTTTATCCTCGTCTTCCTTCGTTAGGTTTCTGAAATCCCTTGGTCTCCCACTGTGTAGTAACAAAACTTTACACCTGCCTGTGTGAGAGTGTCAGCTTTGCGTTGAAGCATACACAGAAATCCACAATCTGATGCTGTTGAGTCTCCAAACCGCTGCTCAACCGCTCAGCTTACAGCCGTGAATGCAGCCCTATTTCCCCACAATGTTGACACTGGCTGGACTGGAATTAATTTAGCCTCAAAAATGTAAACCACTCTCTCCTGGCCCAACAAGTAAAAGGCTGTCTTATTTACCAGATCAAGCATTTGAATGTACCTCAGTCATCTAGCAAGAAGGTGGAGGGAGGCACACATGGCATGGTCATGACATAGATGTTTGATATTTTCAACAGGTGTGAAGCAAATGTGACAATCGCCTCTCAGACCAACAAGCCAATCCCAGAATGCACCATTAAGAACCGGCCCAGTCTAATGGTGGAGAAAATCAACTTGTTCTCCATGTTTGGGACGGGAATTGCCATGAGCACGTGGGTCTGGACCAAAGCCACCATCCTCATCTGGAAACGCACCTGGTGCAAGTAAGCAAACATGAAATGAAGTTGGACCTCTCTTTCGACTGTGGCTGTACTTTTCATTTAGAAATTTCACCAAGAAGTGTCAGAAAATGAAGTGCTGAAGATTTTATTTTATATTTCTGTGCACTAAAATAATCTCTTCTCATTGCCTGTGTTCACATCATGGCTATCTATCCACATCCATATATGGTTTTGAATATTTGATGACACTGTAGGTCTAATTTTTATGACTCAGACATGCATAAACTAAGCAGTGTTTCCCTGCCAAACATCTCTGAAATAATTGGGGATTTTCACTTGATCATTTGACAGTGTTGAAGCATAAACTTTGTCAAAATCCTGCAGGGCGTCTCCAGTGCAGTTATGTTTGCACTGTTAATCCTCACAAGGGCTCACTGTGACTTGGATTTAGAGTCATAGGAATTTGTTTTGTTCCAGTTTTGAAAAAAACATGTAATTCAGCTGCTTGGAATGATTGTTTTTAGTTTAGGATTAAGACTGTCTTACCCAGAATGATGTAAAACATGCAGTACTTTTATTATAGCATGAGGAATCAGGAACAAATTTCAACCTAAAAATTCCAGTGTGTGTGTGTTTTCAGAGAAAATGTCTTATGTACTGCTATTATTTTCAGAATCTCTCATTAAACATTAACTGTCCTCATGTGCTTGTGTTAGGATTATTGGCCGTAGTGACAATGAACCCAAGAGGATCAAGAAGAGCAAGATGATTGCCAAGGCGTTTGCGATGAGGAAGGAGCTCCACAAGGACCCAGAGAAGGAGCTGTCATTCAGTATGCACACCGTGTCTCATGACGGACCAGTGGGTGAGTAATTCAGTTGAGCCATTAAGAAAAAAAATCACCTTTTGACGGCTTTAGAATGTCATATATGTAGCTTTAGGATAAATTAGAATGATTACAGAGAAGGTTACTCTATATTTTTTCAAGGTCCAAGAGTATTCACTGCTTTGGCTTGTGTATCACACTTCCACCTTGTGGTAAATAATTGAAACTGCAAAGACTACAATTGGATTATTCATAGTCATTCATAGTCATGTTACAGTAATGTGATTATTGTAGAGGTTTTATCTGTTACCCCCCTGCCCCTTCCTCAGGATCAGTACTTCTGGTTTTATTTACTCCGGTTCTGATATATCCATCTCTGAGATTTCTGTCCTAACCCAGAGCAATATGGACTGGAACTAGTGTTGTAATAGGGGTTAACTGAGCTTAGTTGTCTTCAGTAATATATTTTTAAAAATGGCACCATTTGTGTTGATGTAAGGATTTACTCCTTTTTTCAACCACTTTGTTCAAATTTGAGCTGAACAGATTTTCCATTGGCTTTTTTTGTGGTAAAGAGGCTTACGTGGTCAGAGACAACTGTTATGTCTGTAGCTAAGCACTATGTGACACATTATTCTGCTCATGTAAGCTGTGAGGCTGCTGTGGCTGCCATGCTTATTTAGCTTGGAGCAGTTCAGAGCTATTGAGGCACCACAGGGGAGCCTTCGATGTAAAGCTATCCTTACTTGTCCCTAAATGGATAGTGTGTGGTTTGTCTTTTCTCATTCATAGCTGGAATCAATTTTGAGATAAATGAGCCGTCCAACGACATGTCATCAGCTTGGGCACAACATGTGACTAAGATGGTGGCCAGACGAGGTGCTATCCTGCCTCAGGACATCTCTGTTACTCCTACTGGTACTCCAGGTGAGAGGCCGTGACTCTGACATTATTATACTTACTGCATTACATATGCAGAGCATTTCAAATCCTGTGTTCCTTAATTCCCTTTACCCCTCTTTACCTTTTTTTCCTCTTCTCTCTACCAGAGGATTGTTGATTTTCAGTTTATTTCCTGTGGTTTTCTTCACAGTGCCACCCCCAGAGGAGAGGAACAGGCTATGGATGGTGGAGGCTGAGATTTCACCAGAAATGATGAAAAGGAAAAAGAAGAAGAAGAAGAGAAAGAAGGAAGTCCGTCCGGTGGAGGACGTAGTGGACCACCAGCCTTATCACCAGCGTGAGTTTGGCCGCAGTTCAGTGCCCCGCCTGCCCAAGCTACCCTGCCATCCCAGCCTGGTCGCCAATCTGCGGGAACAGCAGAGGCAACAACAAAAGCTGGAGGAAGAAGTCCTGCCAGGGTCTTACCCAGACTTTCAACCCTCACATCCTCTGTCCTGTGAGGAGAGGTGTCCCTACCCGCCCTACCAGAGTAGTCGGAATCGCTATGACCGCAGCTTGCACTCCAACCCACTGACCTTCAACGACCGCCCAGAGGATCTGGGCCTTGGCCCACGCTGCCCTCCCCCAGCCTACACATGCCAGCCCAGCATATCCTCCCGTTACCCCAGGGAGATGAATCTCACTGATGGGTTGTCAGAGAGGTTGGCCCACGTGGCTCGGGTACCAGCAGGCCGGAGGGCCGGCTACGGACCCATCCACTCCCGGACTAATCTAATGGAGGCAGAACTCATGGATGCTGACTCTGACTTCTAAGAGCAGAGCTCCATTGTATTCTGGCGGTTGCTTTGTGGTACACAGACAGTAAGCGAGAAAAAGTGCTGGATACTTTCAGATTCTTACTAAAGTGTGCCTAATTCCCAGTTCCTGGAGGTGAAGATGGAACTAAGCTAGTCAGTGTTTTAGTTTTCTTTTTCTTTGGGTTTTCGTTTTTTTCAGAAAAAGGGAAGGGATAAAGAGAAAAATATGTTGTGAATAAGTTAATGAAAATGTATGAAAAGTATTTTTATACGTTATTTGTGTCCAATACAATTTCATTGGCAACTCCATGATGACAAGACAAATGAGGCAGCTAAACTGTACATGGCTTGAAACAATACAGATATCTTTATTCTGATTCCTATCAGCCCAGCCCTGCTTGTGACAGAATTAGTCATGTTGGTGTCAGACAAGTCAAGTTGTCAGTCAAAAATATTGTCATTATTGCCAGTTGGCCCAGTCGTCTATTCATTTGGGGGATTACCAGCAAGGACACTCCATTCTGAGGTTTAGGTACTATACTGTTGATGTTTTTAAGTCAGTTGAATCTTTGTTTGAACACTTGTGTCATAATTATTTGAACTGTCCCAGTGCATTAAAACATGACTCATGGTGAACCACACAGGTTAAAAAACAAAAAAAGCTACGGGCAATATGCAAAAAACTGTTTGTCCCAGGTCTTGTTTTGTATTATATTTTAATGTCTTTAAGGCTCCATTGCTGTCTTCCCACCACTATTTAGCCAATAATTACTTGTATTTATGTATTAACCATTATCGCTGTTGCTCTGTTAATACTAATGTTACAACAGGTGTCTCAAACTGGTCTGGTAGGATTTCCAGAGGGTTTTTTTTTAAATTGTATTGTATTTTTCAAATACAATGAGACTTAAACTGAGGTCTAGACATACAAAAAGAAAATGGTAAAAGTACATAGACAAAACACACTGTGACCAGTTATTTCTAATTAAAACTGAATAACCCAAATTATTACTTTGTCCTTACTTTCCCTCATTTGGTCATTAGCAAAGAAATAGTGACATCATTTTGTTGAATAGCTAGCATTATTAAAAATGTCCAACTGTAATACATACTTTTTATTTTATTACACTGTTACCTCTGGTATTATTTTACCTGAAGAAAAACAAACACCATCCTACTTTTAGACAGATTTGAATAGAGTGGCCACCTTCTCTCAATGAGTTCTCCTTGTGTAGTAAAAGGTTATTTTTTACAGCAGTATTTCTACATTTGTTTTATTCTGTTGTTCATATTTGTCTAAACTGGGCTTCATGTGTTTTTTCTGTTCTCCAGGTGTGTCCAGGTGAAAATCTTTTGTATTATATATCATACACTACAGTGGCCTTAAAAGTTTTACCCTTTTCACCCCAATTTCTGTCTTTCTAATTGTGTGTACTGTATATAGGTTGTTCATAGATTTCTCATTAAGGGTATTATTTGTACAGATTTATATATCAAATCACTTGATTACTCTGCTGAGATGATAAATAAAAAGGGAAGAGTCAACTGTGCTATTAAAAGCTGTCACTGTACTTGTGCTGTAACCAAAAATTCCCCCTGTATGTCATTTCTCTCTTACTATGGATAAATGATGCTAAAGTAGACTGTGATAGATTGCTTTTTAGCCACTGCAAACTAGTTTGCCTAATCTAAGTCCAGTTATTCATGTGAGACATCCATGAGAGTGAATTATTTATGTTATCAGTAGCTGAACTGGCTATATCAAACTGCTCTGAATTCAAAAATATAGCAAGTTTGGCATAAGGAATAATCCGATATCCACCCAATAAGGCGGTTAACAAGAAATTAAATGAAGAATTCTTTGGAAATTATTGACTATTACTTTTCATGTCCTTAAAAATGATAAACTCTGTTTTTGTATTCTGTCAAAACATGTAACAGCAGGTCTTTGTGTGTTGCTTTATCCGTGTAGTCTCCCAACTGTGTAAAAAAAAGACATTTACTGTCAGTTATTGTGCAGCTGTACTTTTTTTGTTTTTATATGTAAATAAACGTAATCCTACACTTTTTGACTGTGTTGCCATATTGTCAGACATGTGCACTTATTTTCCCATCACTTTATTTTTACGAAGTCTCACAACAATTCACACACTTCAAAAAAGAAATGCCACTCAGAGTGCTTTACAACAAAAGAAATGACATGCTCGAAGTGCTTCTCATGAAAAGGACATCAACTGCTGCTTTTTAATGTCATTGCATGTCAATTCTGGCCTCTTGTCTGTCACACCTTTAAAATAAAAAAAGCTGTGTTAACAGTTTGATTGGCTAGAAGAACGTGGTGACGAAGATCACCATCAACTGTGAGAGCTTGGGAAAGAACACCTTTAGTTACTTTTTAGATGAAGATTTTACACAATATATAATATAACAAGGTTTTAAAACTGCCAAAGATAAATGTGAGATAATGGTTTCTAAACTTTTTGGGTATTGGCAGTGTGTAGTTGTGATCACATTTCAGATCTCTATGAGTTGTTAACAGCTCCACCAAATAGTGATTTTTTTCTCCTCCCTCTAAACTTCTCACATGATTTCATTTCAATAAATGTTCAAATGATCCAGTATTTCACCAAAAATAAAAAACTACAGAAAAAGTCCTAAAACACCTTTTGCTAACATAACTTTATTCTCAGATTTATTTAGTGACCCTTTGGAGGGGCCCGACCCCTAGGTTGATAAACACTGGACTGAAGTAGCTAACTGTATTAAAAGTACCTTCACCTCCTGCACCTTTAATAGTAACACTGATGCTTGAGTATTAATGATCTAATGGTGTAATATTATTATTGATGTAATAATAGGCTATATCAGGCAGAGGGACCAGACCACCAAGATAAGATAAGATAAGATGTATTTTTATTGATCCCCTTAGAAATTCAAATTGACACAGCAAGGGTGAAAGTGATAAAATAAAATAAAACAAAATAAAATACAGTAAACAATGTATGTGAGATAACTGCAATAAATAAAAACATGCTGCAGTTCCTGAGATATACATGTGTGCATGTTCTGGGATTTACATACAGCATCAGTCTTTTTTGGTGGGAGTGGGAGGTACTAGGAGCTTTAGTGTTGTACAGTCTGTTGGCTGATGGTAGAGCCCCTATGCGCTTTGAGGCACATCGCTTTCACTAAAATACTTTTAAAAGTACATTTTTGCTGCTGTTACGTAAATACTCTTTTCATGCAAGACTATTACTTGTAATATGAGTATTTTACATTGTTGTGTTAGTACTTTAACTCAAGTGAAGGTCAGGATCTTCATACTACCTTCCCCACTGCTTTAGTGTCACGCAAAGCAATAGATAGATGGCTCTCTATGGCTCTGGTGTCACGTCTCTCTCTGCCACATTTTTGATCAGGCAGATTTTTTGACGCTTCTCTGACGTAATATAGATGCGACAGAGTGTTTAGTTTTCCTCACATGTACCCCTGCACTGTACACGCCTGAGTCGATCCAGTCCGATATATTGTAATAATAGTAATAAAATAGTAATAATTGAGTTTTAAACCTATTTTTATTGCAAAATGAGCTCCCAGATTACTTGTGTCGGCTGGGTGAAGCGAGGCGTTGCTAAGGAAACCCCTGACAAAGTAAGTATGGTGCTTAGCAACCTAAAGTTAGCTGCGCAGCTGCTAATGTGCCAACAAAACAGATTATATTATATTATTTTATTTTTATTTAACGTAAAGAGCTTCCTTTTACCGAGTATTATTTTGTGTAATGTTATAACTTAATTCCCTGGCAGTATTATACTTGTCTGTATGTTATTGTGGTTTGAATATGAATATTTGGGTAATATAAGTCAACCTCTTGAAGTTTACCAGCTTCATTTGTAAAAAGCTTTCAAAAAATTTGTGTAGGACCAAAATCTAGGGCTGCAACTCATTATTTTTAATATTGATTGAGCAATTCATGTTTTAGTCTAATATCAGAAGAATGGCATCAAAATGTCCCCCATAACAATTCTTCACCCTTTATTTTTATATAATGCCAAACGAAAGTATCAAATAATCAAATTGGGTAGCGAAGTTTTGCATTGATTATCTTAA
Source organism: Scomber japonicus (assembly GCF_027409825.1). NCBI lineage: Eukaryota > Metazoa > Chordata > Actinopteri > Scombriformes > Scombridae > Scomber > Scomber japonicus. The sequence goes on along the minus strand of NC_070600.1, from coordinate 13,972,926 downwards.
TTGTTGTCTATATTGTTTCTAACTGTCTAATCGATTAGCCGATTAAGTCAAACTCTACTCATTTCACTCCTGATTTATAATTACGTTTTTTATTGTGCTAAAATGCTTTAAAAGATGACAGATTTTTCTATTCTTCTTCATATTTATTATTATTATTGATGTTGTTGTTGTGTTGTTGAAAATACTACATCAACGGTAATGTATAGAAATGACAAGCAAATAAGATAATCAGTAGAAGTAAAAGAAAACAAAAAAAGAGACTTCAGGAGTGTTTTAAAGCAGCCAAGATTTAATCTATTAAGAAATGTCACTGAGTTACATTCCCATGTTTAGATAAATACTATACATATTTCCGGGCTTCCCTGTTTTCTGAGTTTGATGAGATTTATGTCAAAATCTCTTAGAAACATTCTTAAAGTCTTTTTCTTGATGCGTCCACAAGGATGTAAAGAAGTCGTTTTCCAAGCCTTTCCAGGATTTCTTAAACTAAGTGACAGATAATGCACAGTGTTTCTCTCCATTAATGTCATTATTCCACTTCAGGTTGAGTTGACCCAAGAGGAGCTACAACGCATCATTACTGAAACAAAACAGGAGCTGGGGTACGTTGTTGGAACAAAATACACATTTCATGTCAGTGAGAGCTGAGTCAGCATGATGTCATGTTTAATTTAAATATACACTGTGAATTCAGGGAACAAGCAGCCGAGGAGGAAGAAGACGACGATGAAGGTATAGCTACGGATGTTAACGACGTTGCACCGGATGTCGCTGGAGCTCCAGAGAATAAGAACGAAGAAGAGAAGGAGGAAGAGGACGAGCTAGCAGAGTACGGCCTGGATAAATATGATGAAGAGGAAGATGGTGAGGGAGCGTAGAAACAAATTATTTTCACATAATTGTGTTTTAGTTAGTTACTTGTGTGCAGACTTGTTCAACCTGGTTTGTCTTTCCAATCCAGTGACTGCTAATCTTGGGGACAGTCTGGCTGGGCTCACAGTGTTCAGCTCCAATGAGGAGGATCCTTACATTACTCTCAAAGATACAGTGAGTACCCTTCATGATAATACAGATTTAATGAACCAGCACACTCAAGGAAAGTGCTGGTTGGATAGTGGAACAGCACCCGAAAACTCCCTCCTCTCTGACAATTGAACAAGGAGAAATTCTTACAAAAATAAATGAAATTCAGAGTCTATACTGTGAATTTTAATGCTAATTTCAATACTCCTTTTATCTTGCCAAAGCCGAATCGCTCACCTGTCTTGGTTCGTCTTTCTAGGACCAGTATGAGCGAGAAGACTTCCAAATCAAGCCCGGCGACAATCTCATCCTCGCAGGCAGGGCAGAGAAGGACTGCTGCAATCTGGAGATCTACAGTAAATATCTTCATATGTAACATGATGAGGTGGCAGTGAATATTTTGAAGAGACAGGAAAATTGCCCTTTAAAAAACATAAAATCCAACAAATAATTTTAACAAGAATAATAATAATATTTTTTATGTTGGAGATTCCTGAAATACATATAATCAAAAATGTATTAATTTCTTTTACAGTTTATAACTCCGAGGAGGACTCTATGTATGTTCATCATGATATTCTGCTGCCAGCTTACCCGCTGTGTATAGAGTGGCTGAACTTTGACCCAAACCCTGGAGATGGAGCAGGTAGGAAAATATTCTCTTCCTTTCCAAACTAGGCCTCAATCTTAGAATTGTATTCAATCTTAAGCCAAAAAAGTACAAAATTGTTTCTATCTATTGACTTGAATCTTCTCTATGTCCTCTAGGTGTAGTTAACTACGCGGCTGTGGGCAACATGACTCCACAGATAGACGTGTGGGATCTGGATGTGGTGGACTGCTTAGAGCCAGCCTTCACCCTGGGGAGCAAAAAGGCCTCTAAGAAGAAAAAGAAAAGCAAGAAGGTACAAGCTTTTATATGTAGAAACTGTAATTCAACCAGTAACTATGTAGTATTTTTGTAAATCAAGTCTTAATTGAGTATTTGACTTTTTTTAACAAGTTATAATGATGATAATGATTTTATCAGGAATTATTTCATATATGTTTTTTTTATCTAGATTGTGTTTGTTCATGTGTGTCTGTGTGTCTTTCCACAGCTAATCTTGTATACTATTGAACCCATCAACTTAATATTTTTGTTCACATTTATGACTGTATGCTCAAGGACCTCATGTGGTTACAGTGATTGACACTATTTTGTAATGTGTTTCATCCCTCTCCAGTTTTGTAGACTTCTTATATACATATAAAAAGATGTATAAATTCAATACCAGTGTAAGTAAACACCTTGTCCCTCCCTGCTGCATTATTTCTTTTGTCATGTTACCAACACATTCCTGTTTGTTTTTGATGATCTCAGGGGGCAGCAGCAGAGCCTGTCGAGGGACACACAGATGCAGTGTTGGATTTATCCTGGAACAAACTTGTTAGGTCAGTATTTGAGATATCTGATCATTCACTGATGTGTTTAGATCTAAAATGTGTATATGTTGAGCTCACTCGTGCACATAAATTGAGACAAATCTTATCACACTTAGGAATGTGTTGGCCAGCGCATCAGCAGATGAAACAGTTATTTTGTGGGATCTGTCTCAAGGCAAACCAGCCACAACTCTGCGCCGACACACCGATAAGGTATTTAATAAGATAAACAATGCTGAGTATTATTGCGTCTATTTAGTATCAAGGTCCCAGAATTTGCAGCTTCAGCTTCTGGAAATCTTTCATCCTCCAGGTTCAGACGTTGGCTTTTCACCCCTTTGAGCCACAGACTCTGATTTCAGGATCGTATGACAAGTAAGTGTCATCTGGCATTAAATAATATATTTCATTTTCATTCACAACTGGTTTCAGACTCATATTTTTTTTCCCTCTGTAGGACAGCTGTTCTCTATGACTGTCGTAGTCCAGATGACAATTACCGGACCTGGAGGTTTAGTGGTCAAGTGGAGCGTCTAGTCTGGAATCACTTTTCACCCTGCAACTTCCTGGTAGGTTCTAACTTTACTGTCAGACTCGATAAGATACAAAAAAATGCTCATATCTGTGTAAATATTGAAGGCTTGTCTAACATGTGCAAACTGTGAATATTATAAAATCTCATCTCCGCGGTTGATTTGGTTGAAATTACACTGGGACTAAAGTATTTTTTTAAAGAGCTGCTTTTTCCTAAACACAAATTAGAGACAGGGCCAGTAAATTACCAGCATCACTCAAATGTGTGATACTAATTCATATGCAAAGATCCTTGGCCCAGACAAGTGAACAAGCATATTTCTCTCAAAGTGACACCTGCAGTTTTGTCAGTAGTAAATTAACTTTTCTTTTCATCAGTGCTGCTTAGAAAAGCTGCCACAGAGCATGCTTATTCATTATCTTCTGTTATTTGTTACACAACCTCCATCATTAACTTTAGTGTGTGGTTGGTTGTGTTTCAGGCCAGCACAGAGGATGGCTTTGTCTATTGTCTGGACGCACGCTCTGATAAACCTGTGTTCACACTGAGGGCACATGATCAAGAAGTGTCAGGTAAGTAGAAGAGTGTGTGTGTGTGTGTGTGTGTGTGTGTGTGTGTGTGTGTGTGTGTGTGTGTGTGTGTGTGTGTGTGTGTGTGTGTGTGTGTGTGTGTGTGTGTGTGTATGTTATAGGTTTATTTAATAGTGGAACTAAAGTTACAATTATGAACGGTTCAACAAAAAAATCACATCTAATCTTCTATTTCTGCAGGTTTGGATCTGAGCAGCCAGATTAAAGGATGCCTGGTCACTTCATCAGCTGACAAACACGTTAAGATCTGGGACATTTTGGGGAACAAACCAAATCTGGTGCATTCAAGGGACATGAAAATGGTAATAATTCGCATTTACAATACATAGACCTCACATTCTTTCACCACCATCACTGAAGTCAGTGTAGTTTTGGGTTGTTTTGTTTTAAGTGTAAGTCCTGCATATAGCAGTGGGATAGCTAGTTAAAGGTGTTGTAACAATGTTTGTCACCTGTGAACAGGGTGTGCTGTTCTGCGCTTCATGTTGCCCTGATCAGCCCCTCACTTATGCCTTTGGAGGACAGAGGGACGGCTTGCGAGTTTGGGATATGAGTGATGTTGCAGCAGGTACAGCTGATACTGTATTTCTTATTTCTTTCTTGCTTCACATCACATACTTTATGCTGGCCATTGAGATCAGATTAAACGTTTAAACATTTCTTTCTTTTGCTTGTTGATTTTAAGCTGCCATATGTATTTCTTGTATATTTATCAGGCAATATTCAGTGATTGACCTTTACTCATAATAATTGTTAATTAAATAATGCTTGTTATTGTGATTATTTTCCTGTAGTGGCTGAGGTGTTCGGTGGTCGAGAGCGCTTGGTGGTTAACGCAGGATCACAGGCATCCGGCACGGCAGCCACAGCCGCCGATATGGAAGTGTCCTAGTGACACTCTGGGTCTAACAACAGCCTGTAAACAAAAAACTGAGCTTCCCCAGAAACACATCAAGCTACTCCGCTTTATGCCGTGTTCCTGTTCCTCATAGAGAAGCAAAAGGAGTGGAGTGAATGAAGCTACACTCCTGAAAGACTTGACTGAGTGGCCAAAGTGCAAACTGGACCGAAAGCACCTGAAAGACTTTGAAGTTTGTTTAGACCTTTTCTGACCACAAATACCAACAGTTGCATTGCATGCTCAAAGAAATACTGATAAAAGTAAAGAAAATAAGCAAATATGAAATATTCATATCAGTGAATATTATAGGAATTGTTTCTCTGTGAAGGCAGTGGTTTGAATTTGTCATAATCAACATCCCTTTCAGTTTGCTTTTCTTCGTACAATTCCAAATGTAGTTTGCTATTAAGACTATTTTCACATGGAAAACATGCATTGATATTGTATACCTGTTACCCTGGTATGAACATTAAGCTGAAATATTAAGAAGCCTCTGTACAAACGGGCTATTTAAAATGCTCTATATCCAATAAATAAATTCAGTTTATATGAGGTGTAAATCTTGGTTTGTCCTTTAATTCTGAAACAGCATTGTCAGAAGAGACATGATAAATCTGAGACTTATCAAATATGAAGTCTATTTGATAAACTGCAGATACTCCAGTATGCTTTAATTTAATTCCAGCAGCCCAACATTATTTTGCAATCTGCACATTTTTGTCACATTCATAAACATTATGACAATCTAAACTGTTAAACCCTGTCTTAATGTCCACTGATATTAAATTTAATGTGTATCCACTTAGATACATGTATATCCAGCCCTGTGAAGTATAATTTCTGTGTTTTAATTAAGGTCATTTTTTACTAAAAGTAAATAAAGTAAAATAACTTGTTTTTGTAGAAGATCAGGCAGTGACTATATCAAATACATTTAATTAAGTACATTATTAAAACTGTTGAGTCAGTGCATGAGCAGCATTTTATTGTTACTTTATCATTAGGACTTAATAAGAGTCACAAGATAGACCTGTGTGACTGTGAGATTAGTAGTAGTAGTAGTAGTAATACATTTGTATGGGGTTAGAGAAATATTGTGAAATATTGCAGTTGTCTCTTTAGGTTTTATTTGTTTAGGACTGACAACTCATAAACATCTGATACATGACAAGAAAAACAACTACATAGTGATTTTATGTGAAATGTTTCTTGTTCCTGCAGTTTGAGTTTCACTGTGCAGAGATACATGTACAGAGTTTGACACTAGACGGCTGTTTTCACATTCATCTGCTGAAAGTGGAAAGTTTCTCTTTGCTCACTGAAAAATCCAATTTTAAGAGGTGGACCTACAAGCATGATGTGTGGTCTGACAGATAGTTTAGAAGCCAATTCTTATAAATGTGTGATGTGGAAACTTGAAGCCTTCTTTTTATACATAAATGACTCATACACTGAAAATAGACTTTACAGTAAAGTAGGAGACCGTTGAAATTCTGTAATGAAAAATGTTGCTTATTAATAGTTTCTGGATTTTTATTGAGGGTAATTTAACAAGATAATTGAACTAAAATATTGTAACCTGAAAAGTAACTAAATAGATTATAAAAGGAGTAAAAAGTTCTGAATTGCAGAAGTAGTAAAGTAGAAATACCTCAAAATTATGCAGATATTTGGGTAAATGTACTCATCACCCATCACTAATAATTTGTTCATCGGTTGTTATAAAATAATATCATGGTGGCCAATGGCAGCTGATGTAAAAGTGAGGCTGCTGGGGTGGAACTAAACAGGAGTGAGTCCGCGTACAAAGCCGGAATCATTATAGAGACGCACACAGGAAAATAACCGAGCATGGCGTCGGGTCATCTTTGCAAACTACACAGTCTCTTAACGCGAATTCCTCACGGCTTCCAACTACGACATGCACAAAGTAAGTTATGTTAACACTATTTAACAAGATATTTGTGAAGGGACATTTCAGTATGTGTCATTTTGCCATTAATAACCATTTTAATGCGGCGACGGTGTGAATGAAGCTAACAGCGGCTAACCTTGACGTTAGATACACAAACATTGACTGTCACCCTGAGAGAAATGAGGTAATGGGTGGTATATTTTGCCATCTGCAGAGGAGTCTGAGTGGTTAAATAGTTTCCACCAAAGTACCACCAGCAGCAGAAAGCTTACATGCTATTACTTCAACATGAGACTCTCTTGGAGGGCATTGAAGTAGCCATCCTAAGTAGGGCTGAAGCAAATGGAAAATTACAAGTAAAAGATCATTTTCACTAAATATTAATGTCAGTTATTTTCTTGATTAATACATTAGTTAGAAAATTGGGTGAAACATCACTGCACGACCACAAATGTCATTTTTTTTGTCCACAACTCAAAGATCAGTTTGTTTATTTATCACTTTCAGTTTATTGTCATAGAAGACAAAATAAACCAGGATATATCCATTCCAAAAACTGGATTTGGTGAATTTGGACCTTTTTTTTCTTAAAATAAAAAAAAAATGGTAAATGATTGACACTGAAGTGTGACCTTTCCAACTTGAGATGATGATATTTGATGGCCAGTAATATAATATCTGGGCCATACCGAACATGCCGCCTCCAATCAATCAGCAATCTTTCTAGTAGAGCTGATGTGGATGGCATGCTGATGCTTAAACTTAATATTCAACTAATTCATCTTCATTTAGGCTTACTCAGCTGCAGGACAATAATCATCGGAGGAGTGCTGTTTTACACTTACCAAGAAGCTTATCTGACACTGAACAAAAAACCGCCTCTGGGGCCTGTGAGAGACTGAGCTTTTATTTTACTGTTTTGACTTTCACACTGGAGGCAGATCACAAGCCAGTAGAGGCTTTGCCAGGGGACAAAGCATTGGTTAAGTTGCCACCTAAAATGCGTTTCTGTCTCCAGCTCCTCAGATTCCACTACAACATGATACATGTACCTGGTAAGCTCTTGTCACGGCTGATGCAGCGGATGGGCAGGAGTTTGCACTTACACAAATTGCCTGCGTACCCGTTGAAGCTGCAGTAGATAAGAACAAAACAATTCTGTGTGACAAGAGTTGAATTATGTAGAACAACATGGCTCAAAAGAGAGCAGCAAAACATACCATACTTACCACAGTCAGGTCGTCTCTAGTGTTGAGTGCATTCACAGTACAAAAAACTGACTTGTGGCACAATATGAAGTTTGTGTGAAACAGTTTGCCTCATGTCCAGAGTCTAATTCCAACACAAACTGCTTAAGTGACCCATGATTTGATGTGTAATATCTAATAAGATTTTCTTTTATTATGTTAACTGTAAGATATGTGTTTGTCTCACCTGTTTGTTTTTTCTGTTGCAGCATGTTTGGTGCCACTTCGACAGAAGTCCAACATCAGTGGTCCTTCACTTGATGGCCATAACTGGTATGTTAGCAGGTTGATTGCATACAGATTTAAAGTGAATTTCAAGTAGCATGTTGTCATAAAAGGGGTCTCTGTAAGCAGGACAATAACACTCAAATCTCTTGTGTTTAGTAATGTGGACATCGGTGCGACTACAGATGGGAAAACCATAGTGTGCTACCATCCCAGTGTCGACATTCCCTATGAGCTCACCCAGGTAGGAGAGTGCTCTAGTCTCATTATTGTCAGTGTGCCAGCTGTCTGATGATGAGTGTACATCTCATGGATTACATTACTTTTTCCACAAAAGAAATAAATCTATTTCTGGATACATGTGTCAGTGGATACTGTGCTCATGACAGTAAATGTTTGCAGCCTTTAGAACGTCCGGACCCTGTGACCACCCCGGTTGAGACCCATGACCAGGTTATAAAGGCCCATCTCAGCAAGGAGGTTCTGAAGGGCAAACAGGGGCCCACTATAGAGGAGCTGAGCAAGATGTTTTTCACCACCAAACACCGCTGGTATCCAGTAGGACAGTAAGTACACAAAAAGTACATGAAAATGAATTGCTCAAGTGTGTCTAAGTTGCCACTTAGTAAAGTACCCAGAGTTCATTTGATGTAAGTTATAATGTGGAAGCTTTATGGTGATGTGTTGATGGTCAGAAATGAGAATACAGCATCTGTTTTACTCTTCTTTTCACATGTAAATGTGATTTTTAGATTTATTTGTGATCAAATCAAATGATCAAATGACCAGCACTGGCCTGCTAGCATGAGATCAGCTGTCAACTTTGATAATGATATATGTCAGTGGCTCCTGTCTAGTCTTTATTTCTTTGGCAAGAGTATTTTAGCTCAACATAAATCTGTGTGTACTTACTGCTCAAAATGTATTTCCCTCTTCTTCACTGTTTACAGGTACCACATGAGACGCAGAAAGAAGGATCCACCAAAGGACAGATAGTTCAAAGTTCAATGTTAGAAAACTGCAAATTGCCACAATTCTGTATAATAAACTGTTAAATATTTACTTGTCTGTCATGACTTTTTAAGTGGGTGCTGCTATGATGGGACAACTTTATAAGTTTGACATCACACTTACATTTTATAGACTAGATTTGAGGGCCTGTTATTATTTCTCCAGCAAAAGTAAAAACAAAAGAAATGATACCTGAAGAGTACCAGTAGATTTGCCTGCAAAACATCATATAGTGATTTGTTGTAATGACTGTGTTTAAAGACCACTCTGGCACTTTAACTGGATGAATTAGACAGTCTCTTTAAAATGGTCCGTGGGGCATTTTAGGATTTATTGATGGCAAAATTTGCTGATCTGAGAAAAAATAGATGTTTCTGTGCCTGCAGGAAAAACTGGAGACTTGTGTGATCCTGCACACCACAACTGGACAAACAAAAGGGTTAGAAACAATTTGATTGACATGCAAACACTGACAAAAAATATTTTTAGACCCCCCCCCCCCTATAATGTTTCTAGCTGATCTCCCACCACAAAACATACAAAAAAGAAATTCTATTCCAAATTAAAGATTAAATATTCATATGGTAATTTTGAAGCTTTGTTAGCAGCACATACATTTTACATTTTATTCTCCCATATTTGGACTGTAGTTAATTTTCTCAATAGAAATCATATACCTGTTGGTTTTCTGCTTTATGTTTTAAATATCATGAAAAAGAGCACATTTTTGGAAATTGTCCAATAAACTTTCAGTCCAGAGACAGAAACAGAAAGCACAAAGACTTCTTTCATTTTTGAGAGTGAATTCATCATTTTCACACTGTTCAAAATAGTTTTCATTTTCCATTTGACTTGAGGAGTGTATTATAAATCAGTATAAAATGAAAATAGCATCAAATACAAAAGTTAATGATACAAAGGACAATATCATAAAAATAAATACAAGATATGTAAATACAGTCAAAGAGAGTATGTACTCTTTTTGTTTTTATGCAGTTTTGGAGAGTTTAAACCATTGGCTGTTTGCTCCACTACCATCACGTAGCCTGCGGTCCAACACAGCAGTACTACTGCGTTTTCTCTGTTGAAAAACAGAACCACTCACCACAAAAAACACTTTATATGACACTGCATTACTGCACAAGTATCAGTATATCTACATCTTGTAAACTGCTCACAATGATTTATGTTGAGCACATGAGCACTTTAAGCCTAAATTGCACTCTGGTTCAATGCCAACTGCATCTTGTTAAGCACTTGTACTTGTTCAATGACAATAAATTTGAATGTGATTTAATTTAGCATTTAGGAGTAAAAACAAAAGTGCTAGTAACACAAACCTTTAAACTGTGAATTTAATCTTGAAAATGACATCAAAGGTCCAACCAAATTTTATGACTAAAATTAAAATGTGTAAGGTTGTAAGACAACAGCATATACAATACATAGGACACACAAAATGCAACATCAACAACACAAGGCCCAGTGGTATAGACATAGGGAGGAAAGTATGTGAGCACAATAAGGCTGTTCAGTCAAAAGTCTAAATCACAGCACCAACTTCAGTCAAAGATGCTCCAGTATCAGTCCCACAAGGTCATAAGGTTTCCAAAGTAAAGAAAAACTTTCTGGGTACATATAACAAATACAACGAAAAGTTAATATATATATATATATGTAAAGAAAATGTACACATTACAACTATTAATTCACTCTAGAGGGATGGGGATCTATATTTAGTGTCACGGTTTGGGTTTTGACAGAATATCTTCACAAATGGGCCAAATGGCAGAATAAAGAAACAATAGTTTCTGGACATTCATGACAAAAACTACAACTCACATCAATGTCTCTTTTAAATCTCTTTTTAATATATATATTTAGCTGTATAGACTTAATGGGGCTTCGTGAGTTTTAGGGAAGCAGCAGCAGTATCTCGTTACGTCATCTGAAACCACCGGAACACAGAGCTCTCTGTCCCCGCCCATGGAGGCATTAGTCCCCGCCCCGGCAGCTCACTCAACCCGACCTGAAGAGAAGGCGAGTCCACGGCTAAAAATATAAAAGCTAACACAAGATGGCCGGTTTGCCTCGTAGGATTATCAAGGTACATTTACACCAGGCACTGTACATACATCTTAATGAACTCGTGTTGGGATATCGTGTGTATTTATTTAACCACAGTGTGCGTTTGATTTTTGCTGCCATCCAGCGTGCGGCTTGACGTTAGCTCGGCTAGCACAGTTAGCTCTAATCGGGCTAGCTCGCTGCTCCGTGTCTGCAAGTGTTTTGTTTGCCACTTCCGTTTACTCCCTTCTGCCGTGTCCGTGGTTTCTTTTTCGGCACCAGTCGAACCGTTGTCGTGTTAACAATGTACCTTTCACTCTACCTAGTTGCTAATTTCTAATACGAGTCGACAAAATTGTAACATTTTGGCCCTGGACGACATATGAATGGGACTCGCTATATAAGCTAGGCTAAGTGAGTGCGGTGATTGCTTCACATGTCTGCCGCTGCCCTTGCGGTCTTCGAAACGTACAGAAAAAATGCTCGTAATAACACACATATGCTACTGTGGTTGTTTTAGTGTCAATGAAACAGTATAATCAAGCTTGAATGTAAGGCCTGTTTGCGTCGCTTGCTCCTCCCGCAGGCTTCACCAGGCCTGGCTGTGGGCGCGATCAGTCTTTTTCCGCCACTTCTTGAAAGCTATTTGTCAAGTTTAGCAGGTTTTCACAACGACTAGCACAACGTTGACTGAGTGAAAACACGACCCAGCTTCGTAATAACGTGACCTGCAGTTGTTTCCCCCTAAAGCTAACGAGGAAATGAATGTAATATACAACAAGATTAAAACCAGCTTCCTTCTTGCTGACTGCAGATGTTTCAGTGCACCTGCTTGATTAAATGCAGAAATATGCAGGGTCTTTCACTTCCTCCTTTCTATTATTAATATTTATCAATTGTTACTATCTTTATGCTTTATTGATTTGCATTAAAACTCATAAATCTCTCAGTCAACCAGTGATAATAATAGTGTGTCGTGCACATTACATAAACATGAATCATCTGTGTTACCTGAAGTCTAATCTAATGAAGCATAAATAATGAACATCTTAAACTAGGGCTGCGTGATATGGACAAATTAAATGTCACAATATTTTTGGCCCAATGCCTCTATCAATTACAGCAGTATTGTAGGGAAGACTACTGGTGCTTTCACAAAATATTTACACAATGATAAATAATCATCAGTGATGCGGATATAATGGTGTGCAAAGGCAAATAATCGAAAAGTGTGTTAAATTCATAAATTTACATCACTTGACTGTAATGCAGCCTTAAAACCAAAACCAAAACTTAGGCCACATCACTATATTACAATATCCAAAGTCTAAAGACTATATCTAGCCTCGATATAGTATCAATATATTGCCCAGCCCTATCTGAAACTATTAATCAATGAGTCAAAAAACAGAATTTATCAGCAACTACTGTCATAATCAGTCATTTCAGCTATATTTTTTAAAAGCAAAATCAGCCTCTCAAAGTGTGTATATTTGCAAGTTTTCTTAGTTTTTGGTTATGACCCTCAAAAATATTTTTGGATTTTAAGTATTGGTTGAACATAACACGCCTTTTCAAGAAACCGTTTTCGGCTTTTGGGAAGTTGATTTACTATTTTCCATTTACTGTACTATTTTGCAGACCAAATGATTAATTGATTAATAGAGAAAATAATTGACAGTTGAACTGCTGAATATTTTTAGAATATCGTGATGGAGGTTCAATGCACATTTTTTATCAAAAGTAACTCCCAGTACTGTATATGAGGTGTTCCAACCCTTTGCTACCTTTTTTTGTTAAACAATAGCTTGTAAATTGTTGTTGTATCTGTATGTGGGTGAGGTGAAAGTCTATGTGTGACTAAGCAGTGGAAATTGTATGTCCTCATCCATTATGTATTGAAAGTCGGTTGTCTGCTGACACCTCCACAGTCCTTCCTGCTGTAAGTACCTCACTTTTTATTCAGCGTGTCAACACAGTATTTTTTTTTTTTGTTTCTTCTGACCACACACAGGAGACACAGCGGTTGATGGCAGAGCCCGTTCCAGGGATCACGGCTACGCCTGATGAAGGGAATGCACGTTACTTCCATGTGGTCATTGCGGGGCCTCAAGACTCTCCCTTTGAAGGAGGCACATTTAAACTTGAACTATTTCTTCCAGAAGAGTATCCCATGGCAGCTCCCAAAGTGCGATTCATGACCAAAATCTACCACCCCAATGTCGACAAACTGGGAAGAATATGTTTAGACATTTTGAAAGGTAAGAAGCATGATGACATGCTTATTTACATGATTTGTATGTGGAACCACATTAATATGCTGCTGCAGGATTGTTAAATAGCATTTTTGCCTACATTCTTTTGTTTCCATCCATAAAAGTAGCAAGAAATAATGTGCATCATAAACAGTTAAGTTTCAATTTGCAATTTCTGACCAGCAAGAAACTGACAGCAGCGATCTATAAATCTACAAGAAACACGCGATATGGAGTCATTACTCCTAATGTGTTAGAAAGCAACTGCCTACTTAATATTTAGTCCTAACAGAGCATCATGGGTATCATGTTGGAGTCATGTTTCTGTTGAATCTATGCAGTATGGAGTCAAGTATCTGGGTTTTTAGCTACTCTCTCTTCACTGCACACTCTTCTACATTGCTATTTTATTCTGGCCATGTAGCAAACACTGGGCTTATCTAGTCTTGTTTATGGGTAAAGACTACCTGTAATGATATGTATGGGGCTAGGGTTAGTTCATGCTGTCACAGTCAGATTATAACGAAGGCAGAAATGATCTTTTTTTTTCTAATATAAGGTGGCTGCAAAAGAGATCTGTTATATTTCCGGGAAGTGCTTTTGTGAGACTAAGCTTCAGGAAGCTGATGCATTGTATCCCATAATGCTCTGTGTCACCATTGCGACCGTTAAATCAAGTTTTGAGGCAAACAATCGCAAGGTCATGTTTATTTGTCAAGAGCAGAACAGACAGTAAAGTGTCACAGAAAAAGGTTTGCAGATACATTAATCTGCACTCAAATGTTGTCATCACCTTTATATATTTTCTTCATTCTGATTTGTAAAAATGTTCTAGTGTGTGTCACTGGCATGTTGTACCTGCTTCATAATGTTATATCACACAAAGCCTTTCTGGTTTTGCAAGTTCAACCTTTAACTCGTCATCTTTGTTTCGGTCTTCGCCTTTCTCTGAACTATGCCTCTTCCAGATAAATGGTCTCCAGCCCTGCAAATCCGCACAGTGTTGCTATCTATCCAGGCGTTATTAAGTGCTCCCAATCCAGACGATCCCCTGGCAAACGATGTCGCAGAGCAGTGGAAGAAAAACGAAAGCCATGCCATTGAGACAGGTGAGGACTGGATTCATGCACTTACTCGACAAAGAATTCATTTACATACCTCCGCCGCAGATGGTAACATTTTTCCAGTATGACAAATGTTTTGTCAGATGGCAGCAGTGATTAGCTCAATTGCAGATCTGAGTCATCGCCTGCATTTTGTTCCAAAAATCTGGTGTGGCTCTCATGAATGGCTGTTGAGAGGGGGGAAAAAAACCCAAGAACAACCCAATCAGCACCTTCTGAAGGTGAGACAGAAGTGTGCAGCTGCGAATACAGACCAGCGTGACAGCAGATGTTACGTCTGTTGCTAATCAACTGACTGAAATAACAGCTCTTCAGAACAACACCACACATTGAAGGAATTTCCAAATGAAAGATGCTTTTTGCTGATTTCCTCCAAGGGTTTGGAAGCAGTACTCAGATGACCCCTCTGATACTTGAGAAATTTAGCTTGTGGGAGATTCTTGGTTTATAGTCTGGATTCTTGGTCGTTGGTCATCGTGTTGGACAAGAAAGTAGAAGAACCTGTGCACCTTGGGCTTTCACAGCAATAATAAATACATTTCTTAACATGTTAAAAACAACACATTACCTCAATTGCGTGCTGGTGTTGTAACCGTCAAACTAGCACAGCTTCTGTCATCTAAATCTGACTGTAAGTGGCAAAAAAGACACCAACCCCAGACTGAAATAATAATAAAATGATCATCTGGTGTAAATATCAGGCCAAGCAGTAACATAACATTTATTATTTCAAGTGTTTATATTTAGTATTTTTTGGTTGTTTCTGGCGCTGTACAGCTTTAGTTTTCTGTTTATGTAGCTTGACAGTGAAATTGACTTTTGCTGCCATCTAACTATTCACACTAGTCTTTTTTTAGTTATTTCAGCTTCTAACTGAAGCACATGGCCTTCATTAGTGATTGTGGTTTGCTTAGATTGTCTTGTCATTGCATCTAAATGTTGTCTTCCTGTAGGCCTGTTTGTTTTGATTTACACTTTTGATAAAGTATGTCTATGTATACTTTTTCAGCACTCTCTAGCCGCAGCGCTGCCTCCCTCCCTCCGTATCTCTGTCACACCCACCACAACCATTTTATGTCTTTCTCTCTCTCTTCCCCAGCCCGAACATGGACCAGGCTCTACGCGGGCAACACTGAAGTATAGAAGAAGAGAGACGAGGCGTCTGAATGTGATCCACAAAATGTACTCCTATTCTGTCAACATTTGAATTTAAACGGACACAAAAAAAAGAGAAAAAAAAAAAAAGATTATAAGTCCAAATCTATTTGAAAATGACAAGATTTACTGCTGCAGACCTCTGGGTGACGCGTTAAATGTGTGTTAGCCTTTTTTTCTTTCTTTTTTTTTTTCCTGTGTTGCTATTTAAATGCATGGACAGAGAATGACACCCTCCCCACTACAGTCTTAAAAAGAACGTGTTCAAATAACATACGATATGTTGTCCTGAACTCGGCACATACTGGTATGTTTGCAAGATTATACATGCATTAAAGCTGTCCTTCTTTTAACACATGCATCATTTGTCAGCACATCTGTATGTCTTTTTGTGAGAGATGACACGTTCTGTTACTTAAACACATAGAGAGCTGACCCCCCCTCCTCCCCCATTAGAAGTAGCAAACAGAATATATAAGTGGATTTTCACTCTACTTTTTCTAACAAATATGAGTTTAGAGAAAAAAAGGCCTTATATTCAACAAGAAGGGTAGCTGGATTTTCACTCCTGCTTGTCTTTAATGTTTCTGGTTGCTAACAAGCATGCGTAACACTTCACAACACTGAATACTTAGATGTTGCATCTAATTCAGCACCATCCCAAAAGTACACAGGGCACTAAATACTAAACAAAAAGAGGATATAATCTTATATGTCAAAGCACGTCATCTTAAAGTGCTCACACTTGTTCTCAAATACTACTTCAATCTGAAATTGAACTTCCTCCACACTTCCTCTAATTGTTTTGCCTGTTGTGTTAGCTTTAATGTGAGTTTTGCTGAAGTGAAAGAACAGAGGAGGTATTAGAGAGCAGAAACGAAACATGTTCATCCACGTATAGCTGAGGAGGGTTCATCCCCCCATTAATGCAGAGTTTTTAAAACAATCATTTAACTGTGAAACAATTTGTTAAACTCTTAAATGTTACTGTTTACCTGCCATAGTGGTCGGTAGAGATCATAAAAAAAGCGGCCAGAATTTAGTGTCAGTTTGTCACCCCTGCAGATTTACAGACAGATCATTGTTTGATTAGATGCCTTATACAAATTATTTGAAGATTTGGCTTAAAGCAACCCAAATCAAGTTAAATCAAATGATTTAAAGTCTAGTTTGAGTGTCACATCAAACGTATGAAATGTTAAAAACCTCAACACTTGCATGTCAGAAACTGGATTTAATGTTCATCAGTGTGTTTTTCATATCTGCACAACCCTTTTTTAGACAGTTTGGGGAGGGTGATCTGGATCAGTGAGACACTTCCGCACATTTAAAAGAAAAAGTAATTCACACATTCAGAAAGGTAGAATGAGACAACATAGAAGTTGCTTTTTTAACACAGTGAGTCACATTTAAAACAAAATAATCACTGTGTTGTGCTGAAAAGGAGCCGTATGCATGTTGTTGCAGGCTACTAATTTGTGTTGCAAATTATGTACTTTTTTTTAAGGGTGTAGGAAGTTGAGCTGTTGTTTTTACTTTCCTTTTTTATTAATTTTCTGTCCATGCAATCTCTGTTGCCCGTTATCTGTTTTATTTTCAGTGTTACTTTGTTTAAAAAGAAAAAAACAAGGCATGTACAATAACCAAACCGATATCAGGACACTTCACGTGAGTTTTTCTTCAGGCCATTTGTGAGGTCTTGAATTTTCTTTGAAGGGAAAGTTGAGGCTTTTTTGGAGGTTGGGTTGTTCCTTAAAAAGTTTTTCCCCCACCTTGATTCTTCATTGAGTTACCTACTTTTGCTACTTCTGTGATACTGATCTGTGATGATAATGCAAGTGAACTTAACTGATACTTCTGAGTGGATCATTGTGGTAGCAGAAAAGGTGATTTACAAATAAAAAGGTGTTCAAGATTAAAATAAATTATCATGCTATTATGGATTTTCTATTGGCTAGAAAGAATTGACAGCATATTCCTTGTAACATGAAACCTGAAATTGTAGGTTGGGATTTGTTAACCTGTAGAAAAGACTTCTGAAATCCTTAAACTTTCCTTTTAAAGGATCCTGTGTTTGTGGGTTCGAGAGATCGCTGTGGAAAGATCAGATTGTGACTCAAAGGAAAGCATGAAAGACTCATTACTCAGTAGTTTAGACCCTCCATGATACTGTAATGCTTCTGTATGGCTCATCTGAGGGAGGACTGTAATGTTAGTAAAAATATTTTTGTTAAGCTTTCTTTTTTGGTTGCTTTTTATTGGACTGTTGCAGGCATTGGTGTTGCTTAGACTTGTTTGTGTCCTGTCCTCGCCCAGATATATTAGACCTAACTAACTGTTTCTAACTGCAACATTTACTCAAGTCTGGAAGATGTCTCACGGCTTAAAACCTGGTTAATTTATTGTTTCCCTGAGGGACTTGACAGTAATCTAAACCAAGGAACAGTCACTCACTGGATTTTTGAAGCATCTAGATCAAATTATTATCGAGAGATCAAACTCTGATTAATCAGCTCCCCCGTGTGTAAAAAGAAGAGTTCTGTCAGTAATTTCAGTACATTTGCATACATGGCTCTTCAAATGCTCTGTAAATAAACTGAGTTGAGTAAGTAAGTAGAGGCTCGTCTGTTTTGTGCTGTGTGGAGTTTGTGTTCCCTCTAAAGGTGTTCCAGTTAAGATTTAAGTAATGGAGGGTGGTTGTGATTTGAATTCCATCATTTTTGTGTCTCGAAGGAATTTGGAGTCTGAAAATCCATTTTATCAAACCCTTCATGGGCCTCTGATGCAAGTGACTGGAGGGGTTTTAGGTGCTATAATCAATGCAAATATATAAGTTATGGATAATTTTATGATGTATGTGCCTGAGACAGGAGCACTTGTTGCACTAAAAGAGAAAACATTTGCATCTTTTTTTTTGCAGTACCCTTTATGTCCAGCTGAGGGAGACATTGACACTTAACACACAAAATGCGATGCTCACAGTTATGTACATTTCTTTTTTTTATAGGGACGTGCGCATATTCTGCAGTGCTAGTAGCCTATACTAGTTTGCAAAAAGTCTCTAGATGGACCTTTAGAATACACTAATGTCAACAAGAAAAGAGACACAACTAAGAAAAAACATGCAGAACTATACAAAACAAAAAATACACAACTCAACAAACTCAGAAATACACAGAAAACAACACAAAACTCCACAAAAAGAGAAAAACTCAACAAAATAAACACAAGAAAAAAAATTCTAAGAAAAACAAAAAACTCAACCGATTAACACAATTTAAATAAAATAGCTTTAGTGTTTGGCTGAGTGACTCATTAACTGCTGATATAAAGGATTATTTGCTCACTTTTAATACATATTTAGGCATTTTGGCTTGTAGGTAGCTTGTAGTTTTGCTTATGGCTGCTTCAACTGGTCTTTTCCTGCTGTGACAAAATGACTTGTGAAAAAAAGCTGTATTGCAGCTGTTGTGCTGTTTCCCTCTGCTGTCTCATAGAGTTTCACAAGATGGCGCTACAAGCAAATGTTACCTGGACCAGTCAGCTTCATGCCTTTGGGATGCAAAACAGAGGTACCTTTTAAAAATAGTTATTATATGTAATTATATGTTGTCATTGTGAGTTCAGGCATTGAGATTAAATCTACTCTTGGGTCTTAGATCAATTTTATTTGAAAAAAGAAAGTTGGATTTATTTCTCACCAATATCCAATGAAAACACAGGTAGTGTGCAAACACAATTTTAACTCTTATCCTTTGTCATGAACTCAATATCAAACATATTTTTCTTCACTTCATTTTTTTTCTTCCTCCAACTGTCCTCAAGGTCTGAGTTTCTCATGTTCCATCACCAGGAAACAAATGTTTTACAATGTTTTATGACCATGGCTCGGTTTATGACCTATGGCAACAGTGAGTCATTGACACTGGTATGCGGCTATTCTTTGAGTGGAATGGCAGGAAAGCGATTCCCCACGCTATCTGAAATATCTGACAAAACATTAACTCGCCTCGGAGGCTGTCATCTCTGAAATGGGTTTGTTGTTGCACTGTCCATTTTCAGGAAGTCAATATAACCTGAAACATTTCCTGGTGGGTTATATACAGCGGGGTCCAAAAGTCTGAGAGCACTTTCCCATTCACTTCAATGGGAAAGTGCTCTCAGACTTTTGTAAGTATTTATGAGTATGACCTATGATATGACATGTGAGCCACTACTTTCTAATTACATAATCACATTTGAGTTGGGAGTTTAGATTATAATAATAATGATGAGGATGATTATTAGCCTATGATAATAATAATAATAATAATAATAATAATAACCAGTCAACTATCTATTCAGACTTAATATGAGGGTATAAATAATTAACTATATCAGCACCAAATACCATTCTGAAATCCACAAGGTGTTTTAGAATCATTTCAGAAAAGTGAATGCTAATATCACACTCAGAATATCAAAGTGCTGCTTTTGGCAAATTGTCCCAGATGATGTGCCTTTCCTAATTTCCTAACTTCCTAATTACAGTTCAGGCTGAAATCTGGGACGCTCATTGGAAAGCTGAAAAGCCGTGCTGAAAGGTGTAAATAACCTTAATTCATACAGTAATATCTCAGTTATTCAATTATATGACCCCTCAGGTTTAATTTGACAGCAGGTCTACCCATTAGCATTTATGAGAAGAGAGATACATATGAGCTCAGGTGTCCTGCATTACACAATGATTTCTGCAACAGATGACATCCTAAACTTAGCCCTGCTCCTCTGACAGGGCAGATCGTCTCTCGCTGTGATTGCTGAGTGCAGGTGAAAACATTCTGGTCACATGCTGCTGATGTCGAAGGGTCAGGTGACCACAAACATCCTGTTTTGGCTGTCACATGTCATCATCTGCATCAGGACTTGGTGGAAATCTGACACCTGTGCTGGTCAGTAGTAAAATGTGCTGCGTATGTTTTGGGGGTAAAGACAATATCGGAATGGTTTCTCCTTTCCCTCTTTGTTTTCATCTTTCTTCCCGCTTTCCTTTTCTCCCGTTCTTTACTGTTCTCTCTTCTTTTTCTTTATTTTCCTCTCCATTCCCCTTGTTCTGCCTCCTACATGTCTTTTCTTCTATCTCCTCCCTTTTTTCTCATTCTTCATCTCCTCTCCTTTCTCTTCTCCTGCCCTTTCCTTTCTCACTTTCTTTCCTGTCCTCTCTTCTCCTTTTTCCTCTTTTCTCCTTTTCCCTCTCGTCTCCTCTCATTTCCCTCCCCTTTTCTCCTATGCCACTCTTCTCCCCTTCCTTCTTCCTCTCCTGTTTTTCCAGTGTTCTTCTTCTCATCTCCTTTCCCCTCTTCTATCTGCTTATTTTCTCCTTCTCCTCTCTTCTCCCTTTCCCTCTTTATTTCCTCCCCTCTTTTCACCCTGTTCGTCATCTCCTCTCCTGTCCTCCTCCACCTCCTCCTCCTCTCTGTCTCATTGCAGATGCAGTTGGTGGTGGACTGCATCACCTGTTCCCTCATGACGTTATGTAACCATCCTTTTTACTCTGTCAAGCATAAAAACAAGTTAGCCAGCTAAAAGGGAATCCCTGCTTTTGGCCATGCGGCAGGTTTCTGGAACGACTTCGGTCTCATTCTCTGAACCTCTGTGTGACTTTTTCAAGAGTTCGATTCGGTAAAGGACGCGCTCTATCACAGATGTTACACAAGACAGCTGCAGTGGAATACTAATGCAGTCAGTGCTTAGTTTGCTGTGAGTGCAAATTAGGAACAAATCTTTTCAGCCTTTCTAGCACTCAGGTATTTAGGAGTATAAATCCTTTTCCCTGTGTTTAACCGTTTTGAACCTGAAGCTGCCCTTCCTTCATGTTTCTCTCCCTATATTTTCCAGGCTGATTGCAGAGTCACTGCATTGTCATATATTGATATTTTTAGAACAGGTTAGACTGCTCTGACATACAATCATGCGCATTGTAAGTGGTACCACATTCCAATTTACTCAGCATGGCTAAAGGAGAACTGGCTTTAAATCATCTCCCAGTATAAAGGATATGAAAAATATACATAAAAATTTTACTCACTAATTTCACTTTTACACACAACCAATCTGAATATGTACCCCTAATCCCTAACCCTTGTAAAAAATAACTAGTGTGCTGTACAGAAGGACAAAGGATGTCAATGAAATTAAATGGAACAATCAGCAGAAATAATATATGTAGTGACAAATGTTGTATATCTACAAAACATAAAGAATTTATAAAAACAACTTTTTTCTAACAAAATATTTGCCATTTCTGATATGTAGTTTTTCCTCCCTACATTTTTTCTTGTGATTTTTGCATCCAGTGGCTCATGTGCATTAGATCTAGATTGTATAAATGTTAGTGACGAACTATATGGATAAAATCAAATTTTATGGGAGGTAAATATCAATATTTACTGCCTCTTGATATAACACTGTTTATTAGATTAGAATTCATGAATATTAGATCAATATATAAATATATATAGTCCAAGGTTTTAAGGGATCACCACCATGGTTGACATATTTATATTGCCTTATGATATATATTGTCATATTTACTATACCTAATGTTTTGTGTGTGTGTGTGTGTGTGTGTGTGTGTGTGTGTGTGTGTGTGTGTGTGTGTGTGTGTGTGTGTGTTAGAGATAGATAGAGAAAGAGATGGAAGGGAATTCTTCTTTGTCCCATATGAGTTCGTCACTCATAGCAAGAACACTCTGTCCTGTGCCATCTTTCCACTTCTCTGCTCTCTCTATATATAACAGTCACTGCAGAGAAAGATAGCCGTCTGTGTGTGTGTCCGTGGTCTGTCATAGGCTACTTTTGGGGACAAATTTCAGATTCAGGGCCAGTTAACTGGAGATGGCGTGTTCAATTGAGGACTAAAACCATGTCCCCAAGAACAGCTGATTGGGTTGCGCAAGTAGTGGTTATCGTTAGGGTTATAGTACGTCTACAGGAAATGTGATATGTGATATCCCCAAAAGTGAACATGATCTGATATATATATGTGTATGTGTGTGTGTGCTTTGGATATTTACAGCCACCAAGTCACACATTTTGAACAACTGAAACTATTTGTTACATGTTAATTTGTAGCAGTTTTGAACCCATTTCATTTTATAGGCTGGGTCAGGTGTACCGTAAAGGTTATTGTACTTTAACTGACAGTAAAACACACAGCCCCCTCCTCCCTCATTCCTCACACTTTTTCGCTCCTCCATGCCAACTCAAACACTCAGAGATCAGCCTCTCTACGTGTTGTGGGGCCTCATCTTCTTGCCTCGCTCTCTTCATTTACTGATGATCGCTGAAATAAACACATCATAAATTCAACACACTTGGTTGGATTCCCAAAGCTGGCACAATATGTAGCGTTGGATAGGAATGTACAAGCAGGGTATGAGTGTGTGTTTTGAAAATTGTTTGGTTTTGTAAACAATAAAAAATCTTACTGCTCCTTCCAATATCTCAACCAAAGATATGTGTTTAATAAATAATTCATAACAAACAACTCCCTGCGGCTGGCGTTGGGGTTAATGAAGTAAATAAATCAGAGCTGACATCCTGCCACTTTCTTTTGTTTAGATCAGTGATCAAATCCTGCAAATTAGGTCTGAGAGCTGATTTCATCACCAAATGTTTAAAGACACAGTGATTGTCTCGCCCAGCAGTGTTGTATGTTAATAATTAACAGTCTCCATTCATTGAGTTTCTTTATGGGGCTTGGGCAGAGCAACCACCACCCAGATCTGAAAATGGAACCAATACTGTGTGGTAATAACTAGCATGTGATTGTGTAAGATGGGGTCATCCTGGTGATGACAATGCTAATCAATAACCTGTCAAACAGTGTGCTGATAGTGAGGTATTAGTGCACAGGGTTCAATATGTCTCATCTGTTTGACCAAGTTATGCTGCTATGGGTTACTTTGGAAAGATTAGATTAATGCAGACTGGTGGATTATTGGTGCACCTAGTTGCTTTTTCACAGATCAAATCGACGTATTAAAATAACTTGTTTATTGTTTAAACTAACACATATATTATTTATGACATAAGGTTTTTACACAGAAGTTTTAATACTTACCGGAATAGGTGCCAATAATTTTTTGGGATATTCAGTAAATCAAATAATCAAGCAATCGTTTTAGCTCTGAAAGCAACATTTATTATTTCATGGTGCATGTTGCAGATGTGACACTGAACTAAGAATTCACATAAATATTAAACAGAGATATGGCAAGAATAGGATGGGTTGTAAATAACAGCAGGCATAAAAGGACTGAACTCAGTGTAGGTTGCAGTTAGAGACTTCTTTATAGTTAAATATGTTGCTAAACATTATTCAGATAATTGACCAATATCAATATAACTCAAAGAATCTATTTCATAGTGGTCATATCCTTCAGTGTGACTGCATATCTTTTAAAAACCACCATGTTTTCATTTGAAGTAATTTCATTTTTGGAACAAAACCTTTCATCCTTTTCTCAGATTTAACACCTACACATGCTTTCCCCTTCACAGTCTAATCAGTAAAATATTGCTGTTGGCAGAGATGAAAACTTAAGAGGATTCACTTTGCAAAACAACATAAAGTCTTCAAGTGTTGGCCTGCAAGGTGGTGACATGCACCTAAACTAAAACTCTGTTTCCTTGGCACACTGTCACACCACCTGGCAGAGATGCTGCCTGTGACAACCACATAGTCACTGCCAGTTATCATCAGGTCATAAAGATGATTATACCTTGAACATCTTGATAAACACCAGTAAATCTCCAGCTTTAGCCTGATTACACTGGCGAATACAGCACTCGCACCTGATGTGACCTATTGTGCTATTTGGGACTTTTGGGGTTTTTTTGAACAAAATTATGTCATATAAATTGCAGCAGCACTCTCTACCCTCCCCCTCTGTCTCCCTCTCTCTCTCCCCCTGTCTGTCTGTATTCAGGTCATTTTTTCTTGCATAACAGCTCATTCATAAATCAGCACCACACCTCAGGGAAGGGATGAGGGAAAAGACTTGAGACGGGTGCTGAGACATATAGAAAATGTCTACACAAGGAGGGTTTTGCTGCAGTGTGAGTACTTGTGTGAGGTCATGTCAGGCCATGGTGCAATGTACATACAGTAATAGCCTTATTAGCATGGCTTGCAGATGGAAAACCTTGTATGTCCAGAGAGCCAAGTTATCAGGTTTCCAGTATTTGTATTACTGGTGTATTTCCAGTACAGGCTGGACCATGGTCCAACTGTATTCTACTGTATTTATGCATTTTAGTTTATCTGTATGTTGTAAACAGTTACCATGATTTACATTTCATGAGTTCTGTTACCACTTTTCTAAAAGGACAGCTGTTACATATAAAATAAGACAATTTAATGTAAATACTAATGTCAAATTAATCAATACTGTATTCCAGAGCCCTGTAGATTATTATACTTAAGGGTCATTCTGCCAAATAGGTGCCATTTCCATCCCCAGGACATTACATTATATTTAAATATGTATGAAAATTAACTCTAAAATTCATTTTATTACTAAGCAAAGTGTCCTGCACAATGATCTAATTACACATTTAAGCTAAACATTTACAACATTAACAAAAACTACCTAGAGCACTGAAAAATAGCATTTGTTACCTGTCCCCAATCTCAAACACTACACTTTATCATGAAATATAATCATTTAAATCCTTCAGATTTTTTTTTTTTGCATTGTTGTGTGAATCCACATCCCATCTATGCTTTACATTATTATTTTTTCTTAAGAAATACATAATATTTTGGTTAAAATACACATTTAAGTCATGGCTCCAGCTTTTCACTCAGTCCTGTCCTCACACATTCTGCCCTCTATAAAATTTGGAACATTCCACAAATCACATGTTCAACAGGAAGTTGCATCGTCTGCATCTTCTGAAGAACATGGGAAGACCAAAAGTAAGTTCCCTCTTTTAAAAAAAAATATTTTTTATATATATACATATTTGATGATACTGTAACTATAACTGAGAAGGTCATTCTCAATGTTCTGTCCTGTTACCTAAAATCTTTCTTAGATGTTATATGTTTGTTTTGTATTTTAATACACATTTTTACTAATAAGAATGTGCTCAGTGTCCTCATGCTATTAGCATGGACGCCATTTAGCTATATTTAATGTTTTTGCTAATTCTATGCTAAAAATAATACAAATAATAATAAAAATAAAATAATATTAGTTGATATAATTTTAATCACCTGATTTTTCAGTTTTATAGGTGGAATGTAGGTTGTTGACATTTAAAATCAGTTTTACAGTGTGAATCTTTATACTTACAGGGAATCGAGCTCGAACATAATGCTGACGCAGAGAGGAGATATATTTAGAGAAGGAATGTGAGAAATACAGGAGTGAACTAGAGCTAGGCAGGAAAGAACAATAGTGACCTGTGACCTGGTGTCATCACAGATACAAGTAAAACACATGTAGAGGTCCGTTTTATGCAGAAGAGAAGAAAACCCATACTGTGCAGGAGCCAGAAACACCCACCTATGGCATGCTGTAGAGGAAGGAACGAGACACACCCTCCCTATCTGTCCCACACACACACGCATAAAACACACACATACATATATGTTCATGTGGACACATATTCCTGTTATCCACAGTTTATTCCTGTTACTAAATTGTTTTTTTCAAATTATTATTTGAACATGTAACCAACCACTTCTGTAAAACAAACACTGTCTTGTCTAGAAAACAAAGGTAAAGGTTGACATGGTTGTGAATATGCCATTTAAATTAAAGTTTTGGTAACAGGACTGAGAAAAAATACAATCATCTTCTGTTTAGAAACCTTATTAAAAAATTAATTAAGTTTCCTGAGATTGACCAATACACATTTTGAATCCTGAAATATGTGTGTGAGAATATTCAGTACCAAAAAATATAAAAAATGTTATTTTATTTGGAAGTGTCACAACAAGCAAATGGCACTCATTCGGTGGAATGAGCCTTAAAGACTCCATTTTTAAAATGCAATGGCGGGTTTTCTGCATTGTTTTGAAGCTGAGCTTTAAGACTAGACAAACTAGATCAAACAATAATATACTTTTATGAAATAAAATATTAACCTTCAGGGACAAAGAGTAGAGATTAGCAAATACCATACATTTAACAAGTGAGGCTATTGTCTGGGCCGTTATTCACTGACTAAATTGACCACTAGACAAGATACTTTAGGATTCAGGTGGCTTATTGCCTCTGCTAACCCTCAAAATAATTTAAAAAAAATGGAAAAATTACTCCTCTACAGATTGAGGCATTTCTATCAACATTGAACCAACAGCATATAAACAATATACTTTGTGTGCCCAGAACCAAGAAACCTGAGGATTTTTGAGATGCAATGAGAACAAGAAAAAAGGAATATAAACTCTTGTCAAAAAGATGCTGAATACAAAATTATATTATATTATATATAAAAATGAAGAAGAAGAAAATATTACCATCAGTTCAGCTAACAACACTAAAACAACTTCAGGAAATATATAATAACTAGAAACACAATCATCCAATGGAAAGGGAGTAAAGAGGACATTGTAACGCACACCCTAGATAGATTTGAAATATATTATGGAAGTGAATTACTTAAAGGAAGATACTGAAGTTCACTGAGTGTCAAGAGCCTGTGATGTGTAGCACAACGAACTAACAAAAGACTGTCCAGTTAAATGCTAGATTGGTTTGGCTGGAGGGATCAAATGTCATGAGTTCAGTTAGGATTAAGGTTAGGATTAGGTTACAATTAAGGTTGACTTACATCTTGCAAGAGTTTTGCAAATCAACCCTCTGGCCCATCCTATTTAGCACCAACTGTCTGTAGACATAGATATCAAGCTTTGAATATACACACAATACTTGTAAGTTAGGATCAGTTAATTGTTGGTTTGGCTCTGCACATGACATTTGTGACAATAAGAAACATTTCAAACAATTATTACTTACAGCTTTTTTATCCTTTCTGTATTAAGAATGGAGGCATGTTTCAAGATTGAATATCTGTCTACTTCCAACATGCTCTATGCATGAGTCATCAGTCTGTGTTGTCGTAACATATTTGTTAAATGACAAACAAAAGATTTGATGATGGGTTGCACTTGAACTTTCCTTCTGATGGCACTAAAATGCTAAAAAATGTGAATTCTGATAGGCTTGGCTGTTTTGCCTGCAAATAGTAAATGCAGGAAATAAAACAGATGTCACTGTTTGAGCTGCAGCCATTCAAATTAATGATTTTCCATGCAGTTCATCCAGTGTCATCCATTTCATTTCCTGCCCTTGAAAACTACAGTACACGGTCAAAAAACAAAAACAACGCCTGCCAGAACACATATTAATGAACTATGTTTTTGAATCACTCATCTTTTATGAGCTCCATCTCTATGGGTGTGGTGTCTTGTGATGTCTATATGCACTAAAACCTCTTGTTAAGAACATTTCACAGATATTGTCACCTACCCACGTGTAGATCGGGGTATTGAATAGGTGTCAAATGTGATAGTGATAGTTTCTCAGTTTATCTCAGTTTAAACTGCCTTTTGCATGTAATCATTTGTTTTCACATTTGTTCCTCAAAGCAGCACTGAATTTTCATTCAGTTTCATTCAAGCAGTAGCTACCTCAGCCCTGCCTTTGAGACAAGGCACTGCAGCGATGACAGTTGTCAGCTCTCAGGTGCGCATGGATGATGATTTTCTCTTCCTCCCCTTTCAGTCACTGACACATGCCTCTCCACAGTCACGTGTTGTGTTTTGACCCACCTGTTTGTGTGAATGACATCTTGCTTGTGTGTGTCATCACCGTGGGGTTTTGTTTCAGGCAACTTTCCCACATTCTGGCAGGCGCACTCTCACCGTCTGGCTTTGTTTATACCCTTTAAAGCCTAATCTTCACATGATTATAGAGTGTCTGTGTTTTTGCTCTACCTCAAGGAGACAGAGACATCATTGTGAGCGCAATTTGCCCAAAGATAGCCTCAACAATGCGAACAGCAGTAGTTAACAGTGTCATGACTGTGCATAGTAAAGTCTTCATTCATGAGGCTTTGAATATCCAGTCTAAAATTTTTTAGAACATCAAAACTGGGACACACTAGTATTATTTTAAATATTAATCTGCTGATAAAACATGATAATCTGTGACTCCACCCTATCTCTCCCTGTCTCACTGATTGCGCTGGATAACTCATCCCTAAGTGATGTTTACCCATGTTGAGTCTATTTTATGCTCAGCTTTCATAATGACAGGCTTTAATATGCACCAACAAACCTCACAACCAAGTTATTGTCATTCCTCTATCCGTGCCCTTGAGCCCTCTGTTTATTCAGTTATATAAACTGTTAAGAGAGATGTGGATGTTTCCCAGTGTGATCTCTCAGGGCACTGAGTGGAAAAGGCTGGTGTCTTTCAGACCTTCTTACAATTGCAAACTATATTTGGTATTGACTATAATACAACCATTCATGGCAGGCATAATCTGAGCAGCAGTATGTGATTAAATGGAAGCTGCACTAATCAGTGTTGTTGTAGCCTATTAACAATGGGTCAAATGACGATGTGTAATGTGAAAGGTGTTGTGACAACCCACAGAGCTTTATTGTCAACCTAGTTACCCTCAGCTCTGCTAGGCTTTTTAGCATCTTAGCTCATTATTTTGGTTCAACAATCCGTAACTTTGCTGTTTTGGTTCACTCTCGCTGCTCTCCTTGATGTGGTTCTCCCAGTTTCAGCAGGCAGCTGTTTTCAACAAAAGAGCTGATTAACCAATTGTACCCTAGCACTAAACTGCACAGGCGTCATAGTGTCTAGCTGTTGAACATAGTGAAATGAGCTAAAACTAAAGAAACATTTCCTTCAGGAGTTGGTAGACACCAAAACAAAGCTATAAGAAGAGTAAATATGGGATTTACATTCACCAGGTAGACTGACAAACGACAAAGATGAATGCTATTGTATCTCTGTCTGTTCTCGATGTGTAAGTGGGAAACTATTTGCCAGCACGTTCACTATAACTTTATAAGGTAATATGTCAATATTGTTTTTACAGCTAGTTATTGCCTCCAAATGCCCCTTTGAGGTATGAAAAGATACTGAAATTACACAAAAATACATTATGGAGGATTTTCATTTACTGTACATTAACTGATATAAAGGGACACACAAAATTGGCTTAACATTAGGCACAGCATGTCTATGTACTGCAATTAAGTTTAACCGTCATATAGCTAGTTAACAATTATTTAAACTCCAGCTAGCATTTATCATTAGCTTATTCTGTGTGGCTCTAATAAAGTCAGGGCTACTACCAAGCTACAAAGCTAATGTCAACTATCTCTCAGAATATTGGGCAAATAATGATGAGGTTTAGCATAGCTTAAAAAATGATGTTCAGTGGGGCTAAAAGGCTCAGGACAAAGTAGAAGGTCTCACATTCTCTGCACTCACTGTTGCTACCTTGGTGGAGAAACACCTTTATGGAGGGCATGGATCCACTTGCAGAGGCGTCATTGGCTATATATTCAACACTGACAGAAGCTCACATCCATCTTTGCAGCCTTGGCCAGCTGTCAGGAGCTCACTTCATCATTGAAGGAACTCAAACATTCCCCCCACCAGGAGTATCTACAAACAATTCTCCTATCTCAGCTTGTCATAGTGAATATTACTGATAATAAAAAGGAAGGATGAGTTTATTAAAGCTTAATTTCATTCTGAAGTGGTCTGATAATGGGGACCTAACCGGAAAACAGATGGTCTAATCTAAAATTAGAGTTAGCCAATGAATGATTATCCATGAACTAAATTTAGGTGATTAAATGATTCCTCATTGTTGCTATCTTGATCAGAACATTTATATCCTTCGAGTTAGAAAGCATTTTAGCTTTAAGGGCCTAATTTTCCTTTTCTGGCAAGTAGCCATTCCCTCACATGCCTCACATCAAAGCTTGGCACTGAGGTCAAAGAAGTGACTTATGGGTGAGCTAATCAGCTCAGGATTTTATATGTGTAATCTGAGTTGACTGCAAACACTGAGTGGATCACGGGCAAATGAGGAGGCAGATTAGACTCTGTGTGAGTGTGAGAGCATGTCTGTTTGTATACCTTTATAGATATTACCACACATGTATACTAGATAGCATGTAGTGTATGTATTTATATATTTGTTTGTGTGTTTCTCTCCGTTACCATGTGTAGTTTGAGCTCACGATGCCGTCATAACGCAGATGTCCTCGGACTCTCCTAATAAAGTGAGGACAGCAAGCCAGACGTTCAGCTCTGGCTCCGTCGTTCCTCCATCTGTCTCGATGTGAGCCAGGGGAAACTGGATCTCTTTCTTACCCTCACACTTCAGCTAAAAGGGGACCTCTAAATTACCCTCCTTTGCAATACAAGAAGATGATAATAAACCACTTCAAGTAGCATGATGACAGATTTAGTTTCCTGAGGTGACTGTTGCCATTAAGATGGTAGCATGACACAACTTCTGCTGTTATATTTGAGGGCAAGATTGGATTTGACGGGATACTTTCTAATTTTAGTCTTGTCATATCATATTTAAAGGGCATTACATTTCTAAAAATACATACATTTCAATGTGCCTCCATAACCCAGGTTTGCATTGATAGAAATTATGATCGTCGAAAGTTGTTCTAATCCTGAAGTAATCCTCAAAAGTGTTCAGACAGATTTACATAATCTAGTCACCTCTGGACTAACTTTACCTCTTAATCCATCAAAAACACTGTATACAGTTAACTGAGTTATATATAATTTTTTCTTTTTAATTTTGTTTAATTTTAAGGTTTTTGTAATCTATTTTTCATCTTTTTTCAGGATTTATTCATCTCCAATACTAAGGGTGTATCAGCAGCTATATGAATTATTTTATTTATTTTATTATGTGTATGTCATTTTAACATGATAATGATGCTGATGCAGCATTTGTAAATGAGCTAAAACTATCTTTCAGGTAATCAGATCAGCATAATGCTAGTATAAGCCTGCTAAAAACAAGATGATGATGCTGTGTGACCTCAAGTAACATGATGACCTGCATGCTCCCTTATTGTATTTCTGTCAGAATCAAGTGATGTCCACTGTTTGTAGTGATTTAGTTCATCAACACAGGAATTTCTGGGTGGGTCTAGAAAGTAATTATCTCCACCATTTACACACCAGATAAGTGTGTCACCAGAGGTATAATATGTGTCAAAGCAGGTATGTTAGGGTTAACATGTTTGGACCTTTTTTTTTTTATCAGATTGCTCGAGTTAGTCCCATGACACATACTGTGAGCTCATCAGTTCTGCAATTTGAAAACCACTCCTAACGTTGCCAATAAATGAGTAAGAGATTTCACTAACAACAATGAAACAATGAAGAGTCCACTGCTCTGCTAGCAGCCCTGTTAGGCTAAACTTAAAGGCAAAGTGGTGCTTCGACTTTTGCTAATTAGCATGCACAACACAAAGTACAACTGAGCCTGATTGAAATTTGTAAGTAAACCATAGTCAATATATTACTCATAAAAAATTATATGGAACCAATTAAAATGTCGATTGGATGATAATGCTAAACAGAGGATCACCATAAAGAAATACAGAACATTTTTATAGACTAAATAAAGACAGTATTTGAATTTCTATCATATACCTCCTAAATGCATGAGCAGAAGGGGTTTCTGATACTACATGCATTTCATTGTCACATATTGTCAACTACAGCCTGAAAGAAGGCTGTTTGATAAGATAAGGAATCACTTGTAAAAATGCTTGATTATCTTCACAAACAAGCAGATTGTCTCACTCTTTGACCCACTTTGATCAATCTTGTTCTTTGATCAGTCTGGAGGTCATTTGGTCTTTATTTCTCTGGGGGTGTTAGCATACAACATGTGGCTATTCCTCAGCCTACAGGTCAAAGGTTAACTAAGGGTGGGGGAAGATGTGAAACCAGTATGTGTCATCAAAAAATGCTCCCTGCTTTGACACCATCAAACCATCATTGGATTATCAATCCCATGTCATTGCATAACTCAAACAGTGATTACAATGACTTAAAGTGCAGTAAAAGTAACTAAAACCCCACCCGTTGAGTAGTTACAGAGGGAAGGGATGACATTATTCATTCACCTCTTATTATACAACTTTAACCTGGACCCAACCACAACATGGGAGTGCCATCAGATAGTATTGGAGATTTACTTTAATTTGTTTAATTAGGGGGAGCAGTTAGGAGTGGTGAGTATTCACAGAGACAGCTCCCCCTTTAACAGGCAATATTGCAACACTGAGACCTTAGTGTCCCTCAGTTCCCATAAACATCAAATAATTTAGTCAGAATACCAGATGCAAGATGTGCTTAAATGATTGTGTAAACACTTCCTCCCTATTTCTGACACTGATGGACTCAGACAATGACCTCAGCTTTAATGGGAGTTGCAGCACTGATTGATATCTCAACACCCTGGGTTTGATGTAACTAAACTACTGAACGTGTAGTGCGTGATCTTGTACACTATTTTGAGAAAACATCTCCAGAAGACCACCAATATTCAAAGAATGTGTTCAGGTAACATTGCAGTGATGCATTATTGAAGCACATAATTACAGACACCAGAAACACTGTAGCCTACATGTAAAGAATTTTTGTAAAGCTTCCTTCAGCGAATAAAGGGAAACAGAATGTACTTCACATTTCATATATTTGTATAACAGGTGGAACTCCCATGAGAAAGCTCCTGTAATAATGCAGTAAAAACGTCATGGTCGACAGTATCATGATAAACACATGATAATATAACGGGGTTGGTATTTGTTGGCTATGGATAGCATTAACACTCAATGGAGCCTGAGATTTATTAACTCAAGGAGAGGTGAGAGTAATTCAAGGGGCCCCAAGCCTAGTGGGTTATAAATAACAAAGCATAATTAACATATTTTTGGGAGTTTACATTTATTGCTTCAGAACTGGTTCTATTCATGTTGTATGTTCATTGTTCATGGGCATAGGGTGACATGTGGGCTTTTGTAGCTTCTATACCTTCAACATTCTAGTCCCAGGATGATTTATCTGTATCCTTTATGTCTCACTTTTGACAATGTGGGAAAACTATACACTTTAATATCTGATTTTAAGATGTTTCATTCAATACTTGAGTGTCATATTAAACCTGTAAATAAATTTAACATTTCTTGCCTGTATGTAAAGCTGTGCTGGTTTAAAAGTTTCCATTTTTAATATATATATATTTCCATGCGTGCTAAAAAAAAAGTGCACCACACCAACTTACAAAGCAGGCAAAACAGGTCTTATGGCCCCTGAGGCACCACAACCCCAAATTCCCTGTTCAAGACTTTTGTTCATGAATATGGTCATATGCTCTACTACAGCACAATTTACTGATTTTGGTGGGTCCTGTTTTATTACCTCATCTTGAGCCCCTTGAAAAGAATTGCTGTGTCAGAATCTAGTTTGAGGATAATATTTATACTGTACTTACTTGGTGTTTATTGCTAAATTAAACTGTGTTTAATTACATAACAGAATTGCCTGCTGTGTGGGCCCTACAGCAAATTAAACCTGCCATGATGATAATTGTAGGTAACAGATTCACAGGACATACCAAAGCAACAACTTTAACATGCCACTACAGGGTTCCAATAATGTTCCATGTCCTGTGCCAAACTGGTGGAAATCCGCAGAAAATTACGCATTTGTTTATTCTAACTGTTTTGACCAGAAGTGTAGCTCCACCCACTGAGAATACCACAACCAATGAGCTCATCCCTGCTTCAGAGGAGTGACCTGTACATCTAAAGCTCCAGTCTTGCTTGTTCATTGTACTGAGTCAGCGGCCATGCGCAAATGGAGCCAGAGGAGGGCTGTGTAGTCTACATAAGATCACTGCCTGCAGCACTGCACGCACAGCCGACTGGAGATCATAGGCAGCAGCTGGAGTCTTGACTTGCACAATTCTTTCAAACGCAGTGATTTTATGAGGGAAAGCATACAATCCACGATAGCCTGACGGGCACCTTGGAGTCTCACCAGCAACCAGCAACCGTCCTCCTCCTCCTCCTCCTCCTCTTATGACTGACCATCGCGGACCACGCATGCAGAGAGCAGCAACGATGCGGCGGCTCTGCTGTTAACTCGCCCCCATCTTTCTCTCTGTGTGTTTTTCTTTTTCTTTTTTGCCGGTTCTTGCTCAGAGGAGACAGAATAAATTAAGGATGAAGCTCAAACCAAACCAGACCAGGACGTATGATGGCGATGGCTTCAAGAAACGAGCAGCGTGTTTGTGCTTTAAGAATGAGCGTGAGGAAGAGGTAAGAAATCCCGCCATGTATAACTGGACTATATGAGCAACATACAGGAGGGGGTTGCATATGACTTTGTGGCCTAGTCACTCCCCCACCCCTCTCTCCCTCTCTCTGCACCCAGTCTTTCAACGAGCACAGGGCTGGTCGTGAATTAAACAGCCAGTTATCTTTAATCAATCTCTAATCTGCTACAGTTTCTGACAGTGTGACTGTGTTGGTGTGTGTTTAAGTGCTGGTGCGCCCCGTGCCATCCAGTTTAGGCTAGTTTGAGGAGGAAAGAGGAAAAAAAGGGATGTTGTCAAGGTAACGTCCATTAGCAAAAAGCTACTACCGTCTGGGACTTTCAAAATAAAACCATCGTTTAAAGGACACTGGTATTTTTCAACTTGGACCCTATTTTCCCTCTTATTTTTTTTATTTATGTGACTAATGGGGACTTAGTCCAGCCGACAGCTGTGAAACAGGCTGCAATGTAATCCTGTCTCTGCCTAAGATTGCACCTTTTTTTCAGATACTGCACTTCATATATATATATACTGGCTTTGTGTATGTATATATGTCCACAGTGTTTTTGCCACTGAGAGGCTCAGATTGTTGTTATAATTGTCTGATAACAGTATGGCAAGGACCATACAGAAAAATCTTTTACTTTTCGCTTTATCTGGTCTGTTTGTTATTGTGTCTAATCAAGTCTTGCTCAAGGAGAGCTCCAAGTCACAACTAAATTAATCAGTTAAATATTCAGCCTTGGCGTTGAGAATCTTTTAGATATCCCTAAATGATGCTTTCTGTACTCTACCACAATAAACTCATCTCTGCACTCCTTTCTCCATCTCTCACTCATGTTTCCACTGTTTTCTTCCTGCAACAGGTCATCAGCCAGGATTATCACTCCATTCTTGCCTCCCTGTATTGACTTCCTGTTCATATTAATATTGAATTTAAAATGTTTGGGTTGACCTTTTTTTGAGGCTTTATGTAATGAGGCCTTAAATTATATCAGAGATGACCCAACCCCTTCCCAGAGCCCAGCTGGTGACTAAGGACTGGTCAGGCTTTTAAAGTTTAGGCCCCCCAAACTCTGGGACAATTTACCTGCTGAGATTAGGTTTGCTAAAACTATTGCTGCTATTAAATCTCCTCTTTAAATCATTTAAAAACAAAACAATCTTTTTATCACAGTATTTTTACCATTATTATTTTATTCTGTGTATATATATCTTTTTGTGAATCACTTTATAACATTAAGAAAAGGTGCTTTTACAAATGAAGTTTATTATTATTATTATTATTATTATTATTATGATGATGATGATGATTATGACTAGGAAGTAAAGCTCTTGTTTTGAAGTCGAAGGTGTTGTGCTTCCGCGTAGTTTCCTGTTAACTTGTGTCTCAGGCAGAGGGGGCGAGGCGCTCTGTTGCATGTTTCCTTTAATGTCGAGTTTTACATCGGCTTGAGTGTAGTGAGGAGATAAGAATAGAGTCTGTTCCTAGTTATTTTTTTATCTAATTCCACCACAGTTCACTACATGTCCCACCCTAAGCATCCATAGCCAGGCGGCGGTCATTCATGATTATGCTGCATCCCGCCGGCCTTCAGCAGGCAGCTGCGTCGCAATAGTATGGATGAGGATTTAAAGGGGCCCTTACCATGTAAATAATGAACGTAAAGTGACAGACACATACTGTTGTTGTGTGTCTTACACTTTTCACAGTGATATTTAATACATTACCCACTTCGGAGGAGATTTGTGTCCCTTAAGTGTTTTCCCAAATCTAATCTAATAAAAAATATATAGTTATATTAGGGTACTGCCTTTAATTCTATCTCAAAACATTTTTGCATTTATTTTTTTGGTTACTTCATTTTACAGTATATGCAAACAAAATGGAAAGAAGAAACACAGTGACCCATGTCAAAAACTAAATACATACACAAATACCTTCCTTTTTGTGTGTAGTGACATGCTGAGAAGGATGATAAATGAGAGACCTGACCAAGAGAACAGTGCACATAAACATGGTTTCAACAACTAACACAAACAAACAAATATACACTCACACACAACATATTAGTTAACACAATATCCAGTTAACATGCAATACAAGGTCAAAGACAAACATAATAATAATAATAATCAGGCATAAATGGGTATTGAGCAAATTGAGTGAACATTTATGAGCAATTACATTTACCAAGTCTTTTAATATCAACTTAAATTCCCCTGCAGTAATTAGCTTTGATGGCCGTTTAGCAGCAGCATACATAGTACAGTGGTATTAGCACAGCCAATAATTAAGCACAGTGATACATGCATATAAACTTCTCTAGGCAGTGGTCAAGTGCAGACTGCTGTAGACCAATAAAGGGAAAACAGCTGCCAAAATCAAGTATATGATTGCTTGGAAGGAGAAACGGGGTTCACTTTGCTTTTATAATCCAAAGAATAGCATTTATTTTTGTCAATGTCTTTTTCAAGTGATGACATTTTCAGCAGTAGTGTACATTAGGGCAGTCCTGAATGCATTAAGTTACACAATCTCTACATTTACAGAAAATCACCTTTTTAGCAAAAGCTATGTCCAGTCACTTCCCATTTTGTGGATCAGGCAGTCTAGACAGAACCCTTTTTTGTGTCCCAAAATCGAGACTTATCTCTTTCATTGGGGCACATCCTTGCATGTCTAAATTCATCCTCTTTGTGCATGGCATAAACAAAATGTTACACAATATACAGTAAAAATATTTCAGTCTGGTATCACTAGACTGGGGCAAAAAGCTTTCCTTGAACACCCCTCCCCAGTGTTTGGATGTACAACACACAAATCAGAAGATTTACAAATGCATACACACACATATCTGCTCACTTACTCATGTGCAGATGTTATGTCATCATAATGTATGAGTTTAAAGTCTAAGGACCATAACAAAGGGAGAGACTTTCCTGAAAGTCACAATTGCCAAGTTCTGAGGCAACTTTTCAGCAACTGACAGGCTACTCATGCCATCACAGAGATGTCACTTCTTGAAGTATAGGGAAACAATCTGGAGCTCTGATTGGCTAACAATAACTATTGTCTTCTCAAAGAAGCCTGATATGTTGGGCTTTGTGATATCAATGCTTCCCTTAAACACATACAATCAGTTCCTAGACACGGGAGACCTAAATGTGGTGAAATAAGAGCCACGCATGCTGCTGGACTGTTTTGTTTTGGAGAGGACAGGAGAAAGCTGAGACCTTAGGGCAAGATACTCAATGACTACAATTTCACTCCCACAAGGGAAACGAGTGAACCTGACAGTGCACAGATAGTTGAGCTGGCACCTGAGTTACACAGCATGTGAGCTTCTTAAGGCCTGTGTGTGCCAAGAGAGCTGCTTTAATAGTTTTACACTGCCTTATGTCAGTGAAAGCCTGTAGAAACCCTGACTTAAAGAAATAGCTAGTGTTTTAGTCTGAAAGATGAAAATCAATGACATTGACTTATTTATACATTTCATTCAAATTAAAAATGAACTTAAAGGATTTTCTGTGAAGCGCGCACACACACACACACACACACACACACCAAAGCCACATATTTGTGGGTGTGTAGCTGATTAGTAGCCTCTATGAAATGACTTTCTATGAAGGCTGTCTTCTGTGGTTGCTTCACAGAAATCAAAATGCAGTTAAAGAGGAAGTGCTTCGTCAGCTTTATGTATACTGTGTGTAATGTGAGAGGTGTCACTTGTAATGACGAACCCACAGAGAATTATCACCTGACTCCCTTCTGCACTCCCCCCTCCACCCCCACCCCCACCCCCACCCCCACCCAGCTCCTTTCAGCTCACTGTTTTGGTTTCACGGCCACCAACTGTTTTGGTTCAGTCTTACTTCATGATGGTGGAGAACAAAATCCGAGCTAAAAGGAGAGTAAAAATCAGAAACCCTACACTAATTGAATGCTAATGTTGCTCCATAGCTGCTGGCTGTGTAAACTGGTACATGTTTGGCATCTTTATAACATAATGTCTGTGTTGTTCACGACTTATTTCTGGAGCTGTTCTCAACTGGCCAAAAAAATCAGTTATTGCAAGTTTAAGTTAATTGTAATTCTTAATATCTGAATCCTTTTTGTTTGTTTCATGATTTAGAAGCAACCTAATATGTAACACATGTAGGCTTTTAACAGAGTTATATAATGGCACAATAAGTGAATGGAATCGAGACCACAGTTTTACATGTCGCCTCCATGTTTATCAGATTTAAACCCAGAGGCTAGATATTGAAAATATTGCAGCAGACTGTAAATAATGTCAAACTAGAAGTGGGAGGGGGAGGTCATCAGTGGGAGTGGATGCTTCATCATAAAGTCAGAAATGGAGATGCTCAGGCTCTCTTTGCCTTTGCCTCTCCTGCTGTTTGTCTGTCTTTCCCTCTTTATGACCCCGCTCTTATTTGTTGATACCAGGATAATGCAGCGACTATATTACTGTCTTAGTGATATTGATTCTGCCGCTGTGTGTTTGAGTGTTTTAGACTTACCATCATTCTCGCCTCCCAGCACCCAGCCTGGCCTGGCATTTGGAGGCTTCTTTATTTGACAGCTACAGGCATTTCTCATTGGGGTAGAGGAGAAGGTGTTTATGTCCTCCATAATATTCCTGCCTGCTGTCTCTGCTGAGGCCACGCCAGAGGACTGACTGTCATCTACTGTTTTACTATCCATGGTAGTGCTGAAACCTCCAATTCAAGATTGGTTTTGTCTTCAGTATTTACAAGTCATTGGGATCAAACTGTTGAAATGCTCATTTACTTTTCCATTCTACTCTTGATGAGATTTTTCTGGGTGTTGAAGCATTTTCTTATGTAGTTAAGTTGATTTGGGGAAAAGTATAGTGGTCAGCTAACACCAGATGAGTCTGACATTTGTCCATAGTGTTTTTCATTGCTTAGAGGAGATTTACTGTATGTAGCTACAGAATTTGCCCACCTCCTTTTTGCACGTAGGGGGCCCCTGGTAGACGGTGTGAGTTGCAAAACAGTGAAAGGTCACTGGGAAACACTGCAGTGCTCTCTTTGGGGTTTCTCCTTCACCCTGCCCCTCTTTCCAAATATAAGTGGGATTTCTGTGTTTAGAGCTCAGCTGTCAACTGACCGTTGACCCAGCTATCATGACGGTGTGAGTTATTTTGTTGTCATCGTCACGCTTTCGACTGTAGTCAGGCACTTTTTTAGCCGTGTTTGTGGCTGTAGATGCTTAAGACTCGTTAATAATTGAAGTAAAGGGAAATTGAGTATTTCTGTTAGTTAAAATGTATGGGAAAGGAAAGAGAAAGCCCTCTGTATTAATGATGTCTCAGTCTACAAAGTTATCATAGAATTGCATTACTCAACTCAAAATGGACTTAATATACTTGCATTTCAGTCACTCTCCTAAACTTCTTAAACATGCATAGATGCCTGCCAGCTTGATTTGAACTATGATGACAAGTGTCTCTTCTTGTTTTGTCCTTTAGCAAGACTCAAAGGCAACACCAGACCCCTGCTGCTCCCTGTGAGACAGACGTGAAGTATTAAATTTCTAATTATATACACTTTGTAATATGTCGATTCAGCGCTCTACATTCCTAAATTCATTAAAACAAAACTAAATGTAGCCCGTGCTATACTCTGTGGATGGATAAATAAAGAGTTCCTTTCGGGGTAGCAACCAAATGATAAAAATGGAACAACCAGAGTAGATATCTGCTTTGTCCTCGCCGCTCTGGAAGCTTTGTAGCTTTTGTTTTGTATACATCCCACACTGTCTGGTCAGGACACGTTGACACCAGTGATCTCCCCGTAAGCCTCGCTGGCTGCAGCTCAACACACAGACGCACACAGAATCAGACAGTGAGGGCAGAGGGTGGAAGTGCTGTGGAATCTCTTCACACACCCCTGGCACAAAGAAAGAATGAATGAATATTTTATTATGTCATACCACTGAAATTGCCTGTCCCGCAGCGGAGCACATGGCACAAAAGTAGCCTGTACAAAAACAAGACTCCTGGCAGAACTCCATTTCATATTCTGCATCTTTTAGGTCTGTTCATTTGCCATTCTGCTGTCAAGTAGGTTACAAGGTTCAGCTTTACACCTTTCTTTTTAATAGTTGGCACTCTACTGAGAAGACGTCATGTTCTGCACAAGCACCGTGCTATTAATGTAAATGCCTGTTCCTTTAACACACATCACTTACTGTACACCAAGAAGGACGTACACACAAACACCTGTTATGGTTTTCTCTTGAACCTTTTCATCACCAGGAATTGTTCACTCAATCCACATCATAATGCTAGATATTTACAGTGTATAGCTGCTGCACGCATGTAACCTCCTCCCTTCCCTCGCCTTCCTAACCTACATGTACAATATATCAGCTGGGAATTAACAGGTGCTTGAGTTTGGTGAGCATGGCACGTGAAGCAGCAGCAGGCAGCCACTGTCAAGGTCCCAGGCATGTGCATTCCAATCGGTTTGGCCCTTGGCCCTGGCCCCTGGCCCTCAGAAGAGCCTCAGTAGGCCTCTGGTACCAGCAGCCACAATCATTAGCTACAATCCCATTAGACAACGTAAGGGAAGAGATGCGAAAGCTGAGTTAAGATTAACTGACAGACGGACTCTTCTTGCAGATTACTGGATGTGGTGATCAAATGGGTGGTGGAGGTGGATGTCACCATCTGTTGCACAAGCTGTTTAGCACACGTTTCTCTCTCTCTCGCTTTAATATTTACATTCACTGCTTGTTGTGCAATATAGAATCATTCCTGAACCGACAAAAGCTGTGAAAGAGATCGTAAGCAATGACCCCAACGGTGTAATAGATGTGTTTGTGAAGTAAATGTATCACCAGAGACTTGTATTTTATTGACTTTCCTTGAATTGGCTGTTGATACTGTTATGATGTGTGTCCTGTTACAGATTCTGTCTTTAATGATATGAATGGATATTTACATGCACATGTTTACAGCAGGTGTTTTTGTCTGTTATGGTTGCTATATGGATACTACCAGAAACCGCAGACGCAGGCACATCTGATCTGTGCGTATCAGTGTACACTGCAACTGTAGTGTAATTCAAGCCTGGCGGGCAACTCAGCGGACCACTGACAGAGTTTGAGTCGCTCATGCTTAGTTTACATACATTGTTTTGACGGGGTCAAGCTGTGTTGTAGAGGCTTCAACGCTGGCTTTGATTGAATTTCATCACCAGACAGGAAAACATCCTAAAAACATTATTTGCTAAGTTGGCAAATACTTTAAGCATCTGAGAAGGAAAGTGTGAGAATAAATCATTGGTTTGGCCACTGAAAATATCATTAAGTCACAAAATTAAAGCTGAATGTTTTAGCTGGGTGCCAAAAAATATCCCCGCAAAATGCCTTGTCAAACCTTAACCAAATAAGTGAAAGGAATAGGAGAATATGTGAGCCTTGTATCTGTGTCCTTAACAGACAAACAAACAAAAACAACACACTCTCATTTTACAGTTAAATAAAACGTTGTCCTGCATTCCTCTGAAGTTGTGCTTTCTTTGATAGGTCCTGCTGGTCAGCAGCAGTCGGCACCCGGACCAGTGGATCGTCCCCGGTGGAGGGATGGAGCCAGAAGAGGAGCCATGCGGTGCTGCGGTGCGAGAGGTGTTTGAGGAGGTGAATAGACCTTTTGCTTTGTCAGCTTTATCTTGACTCTAAAGTGAGACAATTCTTCGATCATCATCACAAAATCCTTTCATGTAGTCAAGAACAGTTCTAACTAAACCTGCATCCAAAGACCACCTGTTCATTATATAACAGGAATCCAAAGCAGCATATTAAAATCAGTTTGTTGGTGTAAGAGCTGCTGCTCTCTGTTTCTCCTGCATCTACCTGTGTTCATACTGCAGTATTGTCTGCCGTTTTCTATGTTAGAACCATTTTGTGTCCAATTTGAACCACGGATGGTCCTATATATATTTGGAATATTTTATATTTGAAGAAAAAAAGACAATCACAGCAGGAGTATAGTATTGCTGTGGAATCTACACTACATACACATTTTAGGTGGTAAAGTGACATTCATATATATGGTGGCAGATGGGTACACTTATGATGTTTTGGATCTTTCACATCTTGTCATCCTTTTTGAGTTACACATGGCCCCGTCAAGTAGTATCAGTTGTCTATTTCCAGTCAAGAAAATACACTGGAAGGAGCAGAACTGGAGTTGCGTAGTTTCAAACAGCTGCCAGCAGTATGGTATGCATGCCAAGGGCAAGATTTTTGAAGGGCCACGGTGTCAGTAGCTGGGTGACTGAGGAGTCTGGTGGTATTCCAGAGGTCCCGCTAGTTGAGAACCTTGTGTTCTCAGCCATGTCAGCGGTCTAAACTTGGCTCCTTGCTGGATTCCAGCGTACTCACAGGCCCCACAGGCCCCACAGCCCAGACCACTGGACACATCAGTGGGACGTGGTGACACTTGTGAAGTATGCTGAGCAGGGGACAGGGGGAAAGGGGGAAAAGATAAATGTCATATGTCTTGACAGTCATTTGATTCCTGTGAAGTGCATCTGAGTTAATAAAACAACTGTTAAGTGTTATGAAAGGGACATAATTCCATATCTGCAATGATACTCTTTCAGGATTCAGGCCAAGTATAGTTTGCCAGGAAAAAGGACAGCACTAATGATGGTAATGGTAATTAATGCCAGATTAATAATGTTCCTAAAGAAATTATATCATCCAGCCACTC
This sequence comes from Scomber japonicus, assembly GCF_027409825.1. Lineage (NCBI taxonomy): Eukaryota > Metazoa > Chordata > Actinopteri > Scombriformes > Scombridae > Scomber > Scomber japonicus. Next base: position 13,929,302 of record NC_070600.1, on the reverse strand, counting down.
TGACACCACACAATTCTATGTAGAAATCATAACACCTCTAAGAGAAACGAACATTATAATGTGTCTGATAGTTTAAAAGAGTTTTCTAAAGAGGACGGAAGACAAAAATGACCTTGATAACAAAATCTCAGCGACATACTCTGCAGTTTAATTTTGAACCTTTCGTGTTTGGGTAATTGTTTGTCAAGCTTTTCTATATCAAAACAAAATGTGGTGAGTCATTGTTTTGACACAGAATATAGTCTGTGGTTTGAAGACCGCTTTTCTATTGTTTTCACCCTCTGTTTGTCTTTTGTGATTTTTATGTGAGACCACAGCTGCTCAAATGAAAATGCAAAAAGCAGCCTGCTTATATTGCATGGTGGAATATGTGATTTAAAAGAAATATATTTTCTATTTCTTTTTATTCTTCAGGCTGGTGTGAAGGGCAAGCTAGGACGTCTGCTCGGTGTGTTTGAGGTGAGCTTTTGTGGCTTCGTGATGCCCAGAAAGTTTATGTATGTTTTTTTTTAGTGTAAATATTATCTTTAGTAACCTAACAGCACATCATTTTTGTGGAATGTGTATTTTTTGCATAGAAATGTGTTGACAAGAAGACTGTACCAACACTCCTGCAGCTAAAAATCAGACTTTGATCATGTGCACACAACATTAACAACAAAAATTGCGTGTGTTCATTGTTTTGTATTATCATCAAATATTCAGCTTCCATTCTTTCTGTTCCCATATAGCAAAACCAAGATCGGAAGCACCGGACGTATGTGTATGTGTTGACTGTCACAGAAACGCTGGAGGCCTGGGAAGACTCCGTCAACATAGGTACTAGCTCTGCTGAGGAGTAGTCTATCTTTTACAGTGCACTGTCTTTTTATTTATGTGGTGGCTATAGGGGCATCGGGATATGCAGTGCAAGCATGTGCCCATAAATCTGGCCTACTGATCTTAGCTGCAGCAGTTCTTGGCTGCAGTATATTACAGCTGTCAGTAGCCTTGATGCCAGTATCTAGCCTTACATATGTTACAGAATGTGGCCAGTGGAAAGCAGCCTCTACCTGTTAAATTGGATTGAATTAGCACCTTCTTGTTTTCAACTTCACAGTGAAAGCTTTGTGTGTGTGTGTGTATGTGTGCACATTTCCACATATGTCTTCATGTGCATACTCGTACATTTATATTGTTGTGTGGTAGAGATGCAGTAACTTCCCTCCCTTGTTTTAATCGTTAGTGTTTTCATGACAAACCAATTAGCTGAGGATATTTAAATACACACTGCCTCTTGTGGCAACTTGCTGTAAAATATCTCAGTCCTGCTATACATTATATTTCCTGATTTAAGTTATTAGAGTGGACTATTACTTGTGTAGCTCTTTATTTTACAGGTCCCTTAATTTTATACTAATTTACTGGAAATGTTCATAGGAAATAGCAAATATTTAAAGGTCTTTTTTCCCCCAAACTGCACCACCCTCTCTGTAAAATGTCCTGGAAATTAATCGTTAAATATCTTCAATTTACTAGGAGAAAAAAGAAAAAAAGAAAGGACTTGTAAAATAAAGCATTGAGTGCCATGGTAGCTGAATAGTTGCGTATGCTACATAACAGCATCCACACAATGTTGGAAGCACCTGTGGAAAAGGAAAAAAAGTGTCTAGTCACTTTGTTACAGGCTGAATAAAATAAAATAAAATAAAATAAAATAAACAATAACATTTTCTTTATGATGGCACAAAATGAATATACATTTATATAGTATGGCTGTCTAGTAACATTATATTTGTGCATATGAGGAAAGCCTGATATTAAAAGCTTCCTTCAACTCTTACATTGTTCTTTGTCTCCCTCTGCAGGCCGTAAGCGGGAATGGTTCACCGTGGACGAGGCCATTAAAGTACTGCAGAGCCACAAACCCGTCCATGCAGAGTACCTGCGGAGACTCCAGCTCAGCTGCTCTCCCACCAATGGAAACTCCATCCTCCCGAGCCCGCCAGCAAACGACAACTACCCGCATTACAGCGCCACGGCAACCACGCCCTCAACTGGTGGTGTGTTGGGCCCCTCCTGCAGATAGGACTGCACCTAAACCTCCTGTCCTGTCTGCAAATGCGGACAGTACTGAAAGTCTGTACAGTCTTGCATGAATCTATGACTTTTCGGAGTTGCGGCTCCAGTGTATGTATAATTTCTAGACTTAGCTGCAGGACAGACCAAAGCCATTGCCAGAACTGTGTTAAAGACTCCTGTGACTGTCACATCTTGGACAGAAAAGACTGTGGATATGGCTAAATCAAGAACTCTTTTGATTTGCTGGCAAACACCAGACCGATGAGCCAGAGTTTGGGAGATGGACGAAGCCGCCGACTCTGCTGCCACGAATGACACGTGTGAGACCTGGTGAAGGAATGCCTTACAGAAACTTTGTATGAATGTTGTACTTGGGTCGTTTTATTTCACTAATGATTATTTTTATTTTCTTTTAGCAGAATGGATATGCTTTCTAGTCAATAAAAGGGTAATTGACCCCAAAGCACGTCCACGTTGGGGGAATGTTTTCAGACCTAATGATGTCTTAGTCATCAACGCATGATGATAACAGCAGATATCATTTACAACAACATGGATCTAACATTTAAAAAAAAAAAAGCACCACAGCACTGATGTTCTGAATGACTTTAATGTAAAGTGGGGTTTTCCTTACACCATGTAACCATTGATTATTAACACAATTTTGAATTGGCTTAAAATGATATATCCACCTATCAACATCTTATTAAAGAAAAAAGGAATGGTGGCATTAAAATATGAGTAACAAAAGTGAAAGTAATACACTTTACATTAATAACAATTTTTATTCATGAACAAAATGAAATGAAAGTTGTGGCTTTTCTAGGGTCTTCACAGGACCCTGTATCAGCTGTCGGTGAGTTGCTACCTCAGTAAACTGAAGACTGGATGAGTCATGATGCTGTGTGATATCCTTTGACACACCACTGCGGTGTTTAAAGTTAAATTTCAGCCAAAGTGTCCGAGTCATGAGTCAATAAACCTTGACTGATCCCACAAACTGTTCAAAGCCACATACCTTACATTGACTGTTTCCCATGGCTTCAAACTAAAAGTATTTAAAGGGGCAGATTTGGGTATTATGTGCTGCTGTAGTTGCAGGTCAGTTCAGTTTATTTAATTACAGAAACATTTATTCAGCAGTTTTCTTCTCCTCTCACTTGGGCTGCTTATGTTATGTAACTATGCACTTGTGTTGCTGAAGGCTAAACGTGTCCATCAAATGAGATCATTGCATTGTTTATGACAAAAGTTTTTTCAGTCATCTACAGCTCAATTATTTATCTCCCAGAAGGCTATGAAGAGTCGCTGAAGAATCCCGGAAAATCAGGAAAATGCCTTTTATTGGTAAAACAACAAGAAATAATGCCCATTTTAATATGAATATTGTATTAGTTTAAGTTTGATTTTCATCGCTGCTGAAACAAACTTAAGACTATGACTCAATAAGCAGATAAATTGTACTATGTCAGATTGAACCATCACTTGAAACCCCCCCCGCTCAGTCCTGTGTTGACCGCTGAATGACGACCAGTAAACACATAGAGATTTGTAAATAGCTTTGAAAAGAAATATTGAAAATGTGTTTTTAACCTGAATGAACCTGTAAATTTTCTTGTAATATTTTATATATTTTTTAACAATGTACAAATGGCAGAGAAAAAAAAACATGTAAAACCCCCCTCACTGAGTATGTACAGGATATTTGTATTGATGACAATGTGCCACAGGTATAGCATGTGAAGATTAGTTTAGTTGGTGTCAGTATGAGATGCTGAGGGTGGAATTAATGCATTTTAACATGATTTGAAGTGTTTAATAATACCTGTAGTCTTACTGACAGCACAGACTAAAAATTAAGAGAGTAGAACTTCATTTGAAACTTGAGGTTGACAAAGTATTCACAGACTGGATCTTCAAACTTTTAGAAAAATGGGAAGAAAATGTAATGATTTTTAAAAACACGATATATACATAATTTTGCTAATTAACCTGTATTTATTATGGCCAACTGGGCACGTAAAAATATTATCAATGAATATACATATAAATGAGGAAATTGGTGTTTTAAAAATAAAGCCTAACATTTTGGGGTTTTTGGAAAGGACTATAATGATCAGAGGAATGTTGTGGAAAGAAAATTAGTCACAAACTGACTGATAAATGTTCATTCATTCTGTTTTTATAGCATTAAAAACTTCCCTTTTTCATTTTCCCATGCCACACAAACATATCTCATGCTTTAAAATTGTTGCTGTCCTTCCAACCTTACAAATGCCATAATAACAATAATAATAATAATTATGATAATAAAGTCAGATAACTTATCTACAGTAAGTGAACTGTGATACAGCGATTCAGCCAAGCCTATGATGGGTTAAATGAGGACAGCTCAAACCTCTTAATGTGTGTATGGAAATGTGTGTGTATAGTGTGGCTAATGAAAGCGAAATATGACTTGTGCCAAATTTAAAAAATATGTTGGTGTTCAGCGGAAACGCTCCTGAAAATACTGTTAATGCAAGTGTGTGTTTTAGAGTTGACTACATCTGTCCTTGTTGAAATGATCACTAATGAATCACAGGCACTTAGTACTGTCACTCCAGTCATACAACTGAGCAGACTATCCCAGACTACAATTCAAATCAACATAAATTAAACTTAAATCCCTTAACACTGACATTTTAACTATATGTGTCCCCCTGAAACACCTTTTTCCTCCACTTAACAATCCCTCAAATTAAATGTACATGTTCAAATACAGCTTCTAAAATGACTGTTATGTGGACACCTTGAATGTTTGCTGAACACATTGTAATGTCACAAAGATGTGTCGTGTGGCGCCTTTTAATCAAAGCAAACTGAAGATTTGTCACCATTTTTGTCTTGAATATTATGCACAATGAAGTTTAAAGTCAAAGTGATTTTATGAGCTGGACTGGAAAGATTGTTTTTTGAGAAAAGAATGCATTAAAGGGGGAAAACTCTTACTATAACTGCTTTTGAATGTTCATTTATTTGAATGTGATATCAACTCTACACATATGTGAGGAAAAAGACACTTTGATTCAAAATATTTGTTTATCTCAAGGTTTAGTGTATTAATAGCTTTAGAGATTCATGATCAGATCAACCTGTTATTGGGCCCCAGGGTAAGAATGTGGACCAATTCCCACCCCGACCCCACATTCTCAGCAGGGATTAGCATCTGTAATATTACACTTTTACTGGCTGACATTTTTGGGTTAGACAGCTTGCACAGTATCATATGACAAGGACCATACAACTACATTTTGACACCAGGACCAGGAAATAATCCAGGGCATCAGCTCTATTTGGTAATCTAGTCTGGTTTAGAGGCATTAAGAATATTATAATTTATTACCAATAGAAACGAACAAAGTAGAATAGAAATTGGTCTGTGTTCTCATCTGGGTAACAAACAGGGCAAGCAGGCACCTCCAGAGTTAACTGTTAAATGTGGACCTTTAGTCAAAGCAAAAAAAGCCTAAACTATCTGGTAGTTATTATTGGGAAATGTCAGTATTGTAAAGCATTTCCTAACACTAATAGTGACTCCTTTCCATGGTAAGACACACCTAATATAAGCTCCCCTTTGTTTCTAGTTGCGGTTTTATCTTACAACTCTTGCCAAAGAGGGTGGTGCTGTGCTCCTCCATGGTAAATTAATCGGGTAGACATCTACTGACTTCTAAAGTAGCCCATTACCTCTTTGAGAGCAGTACCATGCACAAGGTTATTTCCAAAACTGACAGTTTTATTCACAAACATGGGCACGAGACTCTGCTAATTCAAAATTAAATATTAACACAAAAAAGGAGTTAAATATTCAACTTTGTGTGCCTAAGTCAAATGAAGGTACATGTTTGAAACACGAAATTTTAACATCCTAGATTAGCAGTTTTCACTGTCTATTAATATATACTATTATCACATAACATTAAAACATATAATCCATTCAGTACAAAGTCCTGTTTACAAACCCTTACTAAAGGGAAAGAGCAGTCATGAAATGTCCTTTATATGAAATGTCCTTATACAGCCAAATGGTCCCTTTAAAAGTTAGAATAATTTAATTTATCAGTTAACTAATGTGTTACTCAAATGTAACTGGAATGGGGGGACATTAATCTGTACCAAGATATTTTATAGTATATTTTATCAATTTATCAAATGTTTTGTAAGTAAAGTCTCCAAATGAACTGGTAAGATTAACTGTTAAATAAATGCTGTGGAGTAAAAGACAACATTTCCTTCTGAGATGCAGTTAAGCAGAAAAAGGAAATACTCAAGGGAAGTGTTTTTAAAGTGCCTCAGGATTGTATTTAGGTCAATCATTCAAATGAGGTGTGTTTCAGAGGCAAATATCGTACTGCACTGTTTAGGCTACTAGTGTAAAGTAACGACACACACCAACCTGCCACCTGACACCTCAGGTGCGTCACTTCACCTGCAGCCCCGCCCCGCCCTCCCCTGAGGCAGCACGTAGACCCACCTGAGCGCACTGCTGCAGCACTTAAAACTCATCCAGGAAAACCGTCTTTCTGGATTAATGAAGCAACCAGCTGATAGCGCTTGAAGACACTGGATGGATCATAATGGAGGAGTTTTTTAAATCAGCTTTGCATACGCATCGGCAGGACTCGTTCGTGCTGGACGACTCCAGTCTGGCTCTACCGACCGAGCTGAAGCTGAGATCCTCGGCGGAAGCTCATTCAACCGACCGCAGCCACCGAGTACAGCAACAGGTCCAACTCACACTGGCACGCAGGGCGAGGAAGCCTGTGTCCAATGGTAATATGCACTTTGTTTTCCTCCTTAGAAAGACAGATTCGATGGGCAGAAAGAGGATTTTTTCATAAGTTTCCAAGTGTACAGCTCAATTTTAACCTTTACATACTGGCCATATTCTGACCCTTCACAGTTGACCCTATATATCACAGTTCTGAAATGATGATTCATTTTTAATAAAGCTTTCAGAGAGAGTGCAAGTGTTTGAGGTGTTTCTTCGTCAAATTTGACCATGAACATAATTTAAGGGTTAAACAACAAAGTTGGAGATAAAAGCTTCTCAAATGTTTGATCACCTGAAAAGATTTTTTTTTAGAACTGCCTTACCATAATATAGCCTAGTAATTATGCTACTTAAGGTTATTGTCTGTGGAAATGGCCATTCATAACACTTCCTCCATCAAATCATAATAACAACAAAGAGTAATTATCTGTAGGGCTGTAAGTATTTCTGTCATGACTATTATGTTTCCGATACTTTTTTTAGTTTCTAAAAAAAAAGTGAAAAATGTCATTATAGCTTCAAAAAACAGAAGTAGCATATTTAAAAGTTTCAGTTTATTTGACCACACCTAAAAATATTCAGTTGTTTTCATACAGGACAAACACAAGTATCAAATAGTCACATTTGACAGGGAACATTTGCCGTAAAAGTGTCTATTCAATTATCAAAATAAAAATATTTTTCACTTCCTGTCATCATCTTGTAACCCCCTAGTCACTGCTGCTGTTTACTACCAAACCTCAGTGAGAGGCCTGCGAAATTCAGAGTTTAGCTGCTCTGTAGTGTTCCCCTTGCCCGACAGGTTCCTGCAGTTTCATTCATACGCCTGAAGGCTCATGGAAGTGACAGCTGACTTCAAAGATAAGAATTTAATAAATCAGTCACACACTAACCTGCTTTCTGCGGGGTCATGCCCATATTTATTATGCACTGGTGGCCTAAATAAAGATGCAGATGAGTCATAATGGACTCCAGTCACTTGCTAACAGTGTGATTACGTAAAATATCTTTTTTTTTGTACTACTAAATAAGTCTGTATCTAACTGGTAACTTAAATCCAACTCAACAATCAACATAAATAATATGCGTAGACAGTATTTTAAAGTATCTGTTTAACATGTTGTTATCATCACCTCCAGTTTTCCTTCACCATTCATCAATCCCAGTTCATGCAAATGAAGGTGACATTTGTCTGGCAGTTAAAAAATACACTTGCAACACTGTGAGTGTGCTCCTCACATTTTTAGTAGCTCAATGGGAGTCATGTCCTCTTAGGAAGTGTTAGTGTTGCCATGTGCTTTAGGTAATTACAGTGTGAAATAGGATCCTCTGACAAAACCTCTTCAACATGTTTCAGGTAGTGTCTATTTACAGAAGAACTTATCGAAGAGCTTTGATGCTGCAGATGGACTGTTTTCACACACAAAGGTGAGAAACTCAGCCTTCTACTCAATTTATCAATTTATTCATGTTATATGTATTTAAATTATATGTTCATTACTAAAAGGTTTCCGATTGCCTCAAAACTGCAAAAGTGCTCAAATGATGTCATAGATAACCATCAGGTGCAGTCAGTTCACGTTTCTTGTTTTACATGTTCAGTCTTTGAAACTTGTATCTGTTCATCATAAAAAAACTTCACTGACTAGATTCGTATCACGCTGTACTTTAAATACTACATGCCTTCATTTGAATGTAGTGAGATGGGAGTGCCTTGTGTTTGGCTTTTGCTTTATGTTCAAAGCCTCCAGGCAGATTAATAGCTGTGTAACATTTAGCATGACATCACAGATAATTGGTGACATTTTAACAGTGTGTTGCCACGGGTGTAACCAAATGTGGGTGTTACATAAACATAAAATAATGGTAACTTTTGTCATTTCAAAAGGACTTTATGATGTTGTTATGTAATAGTTAATTTTATTAATATAATATATAGGGCTACAACTTTTCTTTTTTTCTTAATGACTCAAAACGACAAATCGATTATCACAATAATTGGCGATGAATTGAATAGCTGGCAACTACTTTATCAGTTGACTAATCATTGCAGCGCTAATACTGCATACAGGTTGTAAGGTATAAATACAATAGAACCAAATTGACTGCCATAGACTGTAATGCATTATGTAAGTCCTGTACAAATCACAATGACCTTTTGTGCAGTTAATGTGCAGTTGATACAGAGCCATTTTGGCTATATGTGGATCAATACATTATGGCAAAAATGTAAACAAACAGGTCATAGTGTATTAAATTGTAGACTGTGTTTTTTCCCACAGGTAAATGGATCAGACTTCACCAACCTCTCTCTTCCAGGCAACAAGCATGTGCGAAGACCATCCAGGAGGGTGGAAGTGTCTCCTCCACCGAGTCCAGAGTTACCTCGCAGCCACATTACTTATAATCCCCACCGCTTTGGCATGTACACCCAAGACCACGGTCACTCACACTGGATGGGTGCTATGCTGGGCCAAGAACCTGGGTCAAGTTCATTTCGGCGCTACGCTTTCTCAGAGGCCCCTTGGGGCACGCAGCTGCACACATCCACAGCTGGACGTCCAAGCTTCCACCGGAGGTCACTCAGACTGACTGAAGGACCACAGCCTGTGTTTGCAGATACAGGGTTTCGGCAAAGTCACAGATCTGTGTCTGGCTGGAGTCCTAATCAAACTGTTTTCAAACAGGAAAAGCACACTGTGCAGGGACCGAATGGCAATGGGATGTTTGGTGCTCTGCAGCCTGATAATGGGTTGTCCTGGCTGGCTCAGGTTAGAAGGAATGGTCAAGGGCTCCATAGACAGAATTCATACTCCCCCTCGGTCATCAGCGCAGAGGTGAACTTGGGGAAGACATTGGAAGCAGATCTCCCCATTGAGGAAATACAAGCGCACAATTACATAACTCTGTAAGATCTTTATTTTTGAAAGCTGTCTTGGTGTGCAAAGCAGGTCACGAATACTCTTTTGACTTGTTAATGACTTTCTCATCCATTGCTGTCTTCTCACACAGGAATTCAGAGAACAAGCCTCCAGAGATGACATTAGAGAGGGCCGTGAACCTGTTGAGTCAGGATGATGAGGATATGCTGATCTCTGCAGCCAGCTACATACAAAGCCAAAGTTTTAGGAGTGCTGACGCTAAAAAGACGGTATGTGTGCGATTTTGTTACAGTTTGGTGGAAGGCTAAAATCTAACATCATAATACTTAACACATACATAATACTTTGAGATTTCAAAATAGAAGTAACTGACAGCTAAATGAGTCATTCCAACTTTTAACATGTAAACAAGTTTTAAACTCACAATGAAAAACTTTTTTTGAAACTGAATTTTGAAGTTTTTAAAAAAAAATTCCTCACAGTCTAAACTCAAAATTAGATTTGACTTAAGAGTCCTTTAAGAGATACTTTGAATTGATTCAGTCAGGGAATTTTTTTCACAGGATCAATAAAATGACTTATCTCATTTGGCTATGAATGGGGATGTGTTAAATGTCCTTTCATGTTTGTTAATGACTGACCTTCATACACTGCCCTGAAATGATTATTGCATTGTATTTGATAAAAGTCAATGTTTATGTTGATTATTTTATGTCCATCTGTAAATCTGTCAATAAACAATCCACTCCTGTCTGTAGGTATTCTACCTCCACGGGATCACAAAGCTACTGGAACTCCTTAACAATGACAATGAAGAGGTGCAGCGTGCCACTGCAGGGGCGCTGCGTAATGTCGTTTACCAGAGCAGCGAAAACAAGATGGAGGTGAAGGAAAGTGATGGCTTGGCTACCATTTTGCTTGCACTGAAGAGCAGCCGTGATGTGGAGACCAGACGACAACTTACTGGTCAGTTTTGAGTGGATGCTGAGCTTCATTTGAAATATAGTTTTCATATCCCAGCCTCCATGACATTTAAGCACCAACCCTGCAGTTGTGTAGTAATGACAGCATGTACTGTAATAATGAAGCATTTCTCCACCTCTCTTTCAGGTCTTTTGTGGAACCTCTCCTCTCATGACCTTTTGAAAGAACGTCTCTCCAGAGAGGCTTTAACTGTCCTCACACAGTCAGTCCTGGTGCCCAGTTCAGGCATTTCTGAGGGCGAGAACCCAAAAGACGATCTCCTTGCGGATGCCGATGTTTTCCACAGTGTTACAGGCTGTTTAAGGTAGGCCTTTTTATTAGCTTTGAAACAAGATACTCTTTGAGCTTTTGTTGTGTGTATTATGGATGAGAGGAAACAGACGCCGCTACTGGTATGAGGTATTCAGATCATAAAATAAAATGTATTTAAGAATTTCTACAAATATATTCATTCAATATTAAATGGATTACCTCGTATCCTGAAAAACATGGATTATACTTCAGTTGTGTCCACTAAATCTTTGATCAGTATAGACCATAATGGCACATAGAAGAAGTTAACTGTTTGCAACCTGTATCAGCAGTGATGAAGTAGTGCAGTAGAGCCTCAGGTCACTGCAACACAAGGGAATGATTTTATGATATCACAAAGTGCAAGGGTTACATGACAGATGGCCAAGCTTCAGTAATATAACGCATCAGTGTCTGTCTAGCTGAGTGATGAGTAAACAGTCTACATGCTGTAAAGTGTCTCCATCTAAATCCTGCTGGAAGCACTGACTTGGGATTTTGTTTTTTACCATATAGTTTGTATAGTTGTCTGTTGAGTCTTGCTGTCTGTTTAAAAAAAACAGTAAAAGGAAGGTGAAAAAGAAAAGAAACACTAACAGCTACATGATGTCACACTAAAGACAAAATATCCAGTTTCTCCAGTTCCAGTTAAATGATCTTATCTTATCATGCCTGAGCTGAACGTCTGCATGATAACATACTTACAATAACCATGCTTATATGGTGATATTGAGCATGTTTGTCATTTTAAGACATCACATTGGACTTGGACTTATTCTGCTTCCAGACATTTCCTCTTCTTCCTTGTTAAGTAACACAAAACTTAGGACTTGTAACTTATCAGCTGTTTGAGAATTTGTACCTCAGCTCTTTTGAGTCACTGTCCTTTAATGCTTGACTGAATTGCCTCACTTGTAAGTCGCTTTATGATAAAAGTATCTTCCAAGTAACAAAATGTGATATTTGCCATCTTAATTGGCATGTTAGCATGTAAACATTTGCTAATTAGCACTAAATGTTCAGAACTGTAGAGCACAGGCTGATGGGAATGTCATTATTTGATCAGAAAACAAAGAGTTGAACAACAACATTTAAAGTCTTTATTACCTTGCAAGGCAGCTGGATTTGTGAGATCATGAGATCATGTAAGAATCACAAGATCATATAAGAATCCATCTTATCAGGCTGCAAGTTATGTGCTTGAGTTCAAACCACCAGCAGTTCACACCAGTCAGCATTATGGCAACTATTGGCAACTACTGGCAGCTATGGCGACAAAGGAGTCATTTTCCCCAAGGCAATGGCTCTTGGGAAAAAAATGACAAGCTAGGTTTTCTGAAATGTTAAAGTGAAGCTGAAATGATTAGACGTGCCAAAAAGCATTTTCTGGTCCTAACTTTTCAAACAAGTGACTCTGCTGCTGCACTTTATCATTTTAAACAGAGTAGAGCTGCTACTAACCATTTTTTTCATTACTGATGAATCTCTCAATTAATAGGTTAGCTGTGTGGTCCATAAAATGTTTATCATGGTCTCCCAAAGCCCAAAATTATGTCTTCAAATGTGTGAATTTTTTTGTCCCAACCAACAGCTGCAATCCAAAAATATGATGAAATATGACAATGAATTTATAATGAAAATAGTTGGCAATTAATATCTGGCAACTATTGGATCAATTGAGAAATTGTTGCAACTAAAATGGAATATTATAGTGTTTTGGATTTGTGGTTGAACAGACATTTTAAGACATCACCTTGGACTCTGGGAGGTTGTGATGCTTACTTTTTTTTTTGCAATTGCTGCCCTGTGTTAAAGGCTGTAATTATTTTGTATATCTGTCAGCACCACAGATATTATCTCTACCTATATCTGTTAGTTTCTTGTCATATTTCAGTCCGTTTCTTCATTTTTCAACAGGCTTTTTTATCACGAGCCACAAATATTCAGTTAAATGACAGCTAAGATTATGTACTGTATCATATTATCAGCTCCTAGTTGAACTTTGCTGTATTTGGACATATTTCATCTCCCTGTTTACAAAGCAGGAGATATCAGAGGCACTGCTCCCCTGGCAACTACAGCCAAATGAAGAGAGTGAAAGACTGAATTATTCATCAAGCTCTTTCTTCTCTCCGCTCTGCTGAACTGAAATCACTTGATCCTCACCGCACCAGTGTTATCAAGTTCTCCTTATCATGTTCTCAAACCTTTCTGAGCTCACATTCCTGCCTCTTGTGGATGAGAAAAATGATGAGTTCCTCTCTGATTTATATTTCAACACTGCACAAAGAACCTGTTGTATAAAGACACAATGCCAGTGCTTGCATTTATTTTTCTGCGGAAGTTGGATTACCTAAAAATGTTTTGTTAGTCTGTGAAATAATATGTCATGGTTGCTACTGGCTGTGGAAAAGCCTGAGATCCAAAACTATTTATCCTTTAACTTGAGCAAATTACAAGGTGGAGAGAAGAATACTTCTTTTTTCATATGACTATTAATGATCTGGGAATTCTTCAGTGTTGCTGGGTTTTTTTTGTGGTTCTGTGGTACTGAAATCTACTTATCAGATTAACACACACACACAAATGTCACATTGCCTAATGGTTCTGACTGTTTTTGTTTCCAGAAATCTGAGCTCTGCCGGTCCAGATAGCAGGAAAGCAATGAGGGACTGTGAGAAACTTATTGACTCTCTGGTCTACTACATCCGGGGAACTATAGCAGACTACAAGACAGATGACAAGGTGAAATGGAAATGATAAGTATGCCAGAGAAACATGCTCAGTTGTTGTATCAACAGTCAGAATTTCTGCAGAACTCTCAAATCGTTCACCACGTGTTGGTACTATTTTTGTTCATGTTTTTCCACAACTCTGCAATGTAATGCATTTGAGCCATAATTTCCCCCTACACTGTGAATGTCCAGTCATTCATATAAACCCTGTTGCTATTCACAGGATTAATTAAAGTCACTATTTGGATGAACTGTAACTTTTACACATACATTTATTACTTTGATATAGCTATGTTTGTGCTTGAGACACTATAATATGATATTTATCTATGTTACTATCTGCTCTGAAGTCCACAGAGAACTGTGTTTGCATCCTGCACAACCTGTCTTATCAGATTGAAGCAGAACTCCCTACAAAGCACATGAGAGATCTCCGGGAATCTCGGCAAAACTTGGCTCCTAAACCAAAGACTGTGGGCTGTTTTAGTTATCGCAGCGCCAAGATCACAGAGGTAATCCCTTTGGACAATAATCTACACTGACAATACAAAAGATGTCCTTGTGGTACAATACTTGATTATGATATTCAGTGAAAACTGCTGCACTGCTGCAGGTTTTATCATCAACAGCTTTCAAGTACAGTGTCTTATTTATCTCACTCTTATTTTTTTGCACACTGAGAGAAATAAAGGCAAATAGCACATTTTATATCGCTGATTTGTCAGGTGTCTGTACCAATGACTCAAAGATCTACAGCTTTGAGGTCATGAAGAAAATGAGGGTGTACTGTACCTTGAAAGTGTGCCGTAATAAAGCTCAAACATGCATTCATACGTCCATTATTGTATTTAATTTCTACACTTCAAAACACTTAACATTACACCCATATGTGATAATTGACCTTATTTTGCTAATATTTTGCCATAACAGCTTAAACTCTTTTGGGGAGCTTTGCAAGGATTTGCTGCTGTTTTAACTGCAAGAGCATTAGTGAGGTGGGATACTGATGTCAGGTGATAATAGTTCAAATTAGTCCAAAAGTCTTATTTTTGGGCATATTGTAGTATTCTGTAGTTTATACAGGGCCTTTGAATACAGTAGGCTACTGGCAAATTTTAGAATTTTAAGGCTCCAGTGTTCCCCCTAGACCCTTAAAACCAACTAACTGCATTGCAGATCTCAGTTACCACATCAAACAGTGAGTTATAATTATTGTGTGAATTTAAAGTATGTTGATACTGCCAAATAGCATGTGAGCTCTGCCAGTCTTCCCTGGTCAAGTTTAAAATGCCACATAAACACACCTAACACGATGCAGAAAATGATGCATGTCATTCAGTGTTAATCTGCTGCATAAAAACATCCTTTCATATCACTATGAACCCAATGAACTCATCTGAAATCGACAACTGCCTTTCCTCTCAGCATCTGGAGCAACGGGGCCCCCTGCTGGAGGAGAATGCAAACCCCCAGGGCATTGAGTGGCTGTGGAGCCCCATCATTATTCGGATGTACCTATCACTGTTAGCCCGCAGTGTACGTCACTACACCCAAGAGGCTGCCATTGGAGCCCTGCAGAACCTCACAGCTGGAAATGGAGCGGTAGGGGGCTGGATTAGCTCTATTTCTTTTTACTGTCTAACATGAGATGGAGATGATGCAGTTCTACAAATAGCAGTCTCAAATAGTCTTGTAATTTTAAAAATATTTATTATCATGTAATGAAAACCCTAAAGTACTGATTTCACCCCTTGCATCTGTGTGTTGTATGTATTTATTTTAAAGCTGTCGATCAGCTGATTATAATAGGAAATATTATACTCACATGTTTAAAACATACTGATGGGAAACAAACATTTTCTAGAAAACATGTAGTTTTTGCCATCATGTATTAAAATTCAGATATTTAAATGATTATGTGTGGCCTGGCAGGTGACTGAAGCCATTGCCTTCACTATTGTTCAACGGGAAAATGGCCTCCAGCATGTGAAGAGGATGTTGCAGGAAGGAGAGAGTGATATGAAGAGGACAGCTGTGTCTCTAATAAAAAACCTCTCTCGCTACCAAGAACTGCTCCCTGACATTGGTAACTGTTTTCCATTATTAGCCTGTTATTTTTCTTCAAAACAGAGCGTCTTAAAGGCACAGTCTGTCATTTATTTTTGACAATGTCATCACAAATTTGATGTACAGTATATTCACATACATGTTCAAGTTTACATAGAAAAGTTTGAGGTATAGATAACTTTTAATTTTTTGGTTTAACTTTCAGTGTGTCATATCTCATCTTGAAGTCAATCAGGTGTTGCCAGAGGTGGTGGAGATGCTCCCCAATGACGACACTGGTACTGACCTGCCAACTGACGTGACGGCCTCTCTGTGTCACATCCTCATTAACCTGAGCCAGAACAGCATGCAGCACGTCAGAGACATTGTCAACCAGCGAGCCCTCCCGAGGATCATCAACATCAGCAACAAGGACAATGGGTTAGTCAGTGCTCACCTTATCATTGCATCATGCCCCATAACATACTGAATAATAGGCTTTTTCATGATTTGTGCCTAATGAAAGAAGCAGATACCTCTGATATCTACTTATCAATCAATCTTTATTTATATAGCGCCAAATCACAACAAAAAGGGCATACAATATGTACTTAAAAGAATAATGTCCTCTTTCTGTTCCTAGTTATGGACCCACCAAAGCGGGTCAGGCAGCCTGCGTCCTGCTGCACACGATGTGGAAACACAGTGATCTCCACGAAGTCTTCAAGAAGGTCGGTGCCCACTTACAGCACAGTATATTACATGTTGTTCTTAAGCATAATGGAGATGCATCTGTCTGTCATGATTTCGTCGGTCCAATTCATTTTGGGCTGCAACTAATGTCTATTTTTATTATTGATTACTATACCAATTATGTTCCTAATTAATCAACTCATTGTTTTGTTTTCAAAATGTCAGAAAATTGTTTAAGAGGCTTGTTATAATTTCAAATAGGCAGAGGTAACATTTTCAAATTGCTTATTTTATGTAACAGTCCAAATCCCCAAAATATTCATTTATATATGACATAGAAAGGCATAAAAGCTTCACATTTAACAAACTGCAGTCAGTTAATGTAATGTAGTGATTCATTTATTTTCCATAGCTTATCAGAGCTTAATTTCAGAGCATTTCAGATGCTGCTTGCAGCATTTTGCCATCTAGGTTTTACTGAACCTTAAAAAATTTTAATAATCACTTTTTGAAGGAAAGTAGCTTCCTGTTGTCTTTAGTTTTCTCCATCAGTCATCGCCATTTATGTTTGTAAAGCAAGAAAATACACATATGAATTGATTGTGGTGACAGGATTGAGGATTAATATTATTATGATGAGTCTGAGAAACGGTATCCTAATCAATGACTACACTGTTTCACTTTGTCATTTATGATTTGATTGCAGGTTTATAAGAAATTGGGTTGTATGTTATACTATAATTGGGCGATATGACAACATAAAATAACACAATAGTTTACTTCCACACTGTTCAATCTTAGATAGATATAACATTAGTTTTTCTGATGATTGTATTCGGCCAATGTAACATCAGTAAGCAGTACTGCTTTATTTTTTGCATAAATGCTATGAAATATGTTGAATTATCAGAAGCATGCATCACTTTCTGCTACAGTGTCCTTTTTTATACTACCATTAGTTGTTACCAGAGTCTGAATTTTTCATCAGTACCTCTAAGAACCTTTTCATGTGTCCATAATAACCACTTTGTTTTTTTCTAAACAGTGTGGATACAGGAAAACTGATTTCATCAATGCGAGGACAACAAAGGCTGTGAACTCCAGCTGAGACTGAGCTGAAAATCTATTAACACCAGACTGAAGCTGCACTTGTTAACAATGTCTGCACCTGCGGCCACAAATCACTCAATGCACTGTTTGTCCTGTAATGTAATGGAGTGTCTGCGTCACAGTTTAGTAATGGTTGGTTTCAGAAAAGGATAAATTAGTTTTTCTCTCAACGTTGCACACATATGTTTGTGAACATTTCCCTTAAAGGTCTCATGAAATGGTTTTAAAATTGTAAGTTTCAGCACTTTTTAGTTTTGTTGGCTTTCTTTATTAGATGCTGTATAACAGATACAGTATTTCTGGCCACTGTCTTGGTGCCAGAAAACCTGACAGACGAAGGTACGTTTCCTTAATGATAGTGAATTCAATGTAAAGTATTAGTTTATGTTTGTGTAGTTATTTTTTATATTAGTGGCAGCTTGACAGTTGAAAATGTGTGTTGTAGCATTCAGCATAGTACATACACAGAGAACCACAAAAAATGAGAGTAATTGTGATTGACGATCAGCACTGTTTTTTAACAAACCTTTAAACTGTTAGTAAATGTATAGAAGTGTATTTTAAGACATAAAAATGACTTTAAGAATGATTTCCTTCTCTAAAACTCAACAAGCTTCCTTTCTTTATTGAGTTGTTAACTTTATTGTTCATTATATTTAGGAAAACTTGAATTATTACTAAAGTAAATGCCAGAAACAGTGAAAAAGTAAATTGTTTTCCTCTAATAAGTAATTTTTACTTTTACGATGAGTGCTACAAAAAATACAGTTTTGAGAAGGGTCTGTGAGTCTTTGGTCTTTTATTATGACCGTCTCAAAGTCTTGTTATAGCCTACTACATATTCTCCTATATTACAGGATCAGTGTATGATATCATATTTCTGTTATCTGAGAAAAAGTCAAATAACATATCAGTGAGTCCAGTCATTATTTCTGGGTTTTTAAATTTGAAAAAAATCTGACTTAAACTGTGCCTGACCCCAATTAAACAAGTAAATTATTCATAAATCAAGTGTGGAAGATCATCAGATATAGCTTTAAGATGTTTTTCTTTCACACTCATTTGTCAAGCTTCTCAGTGACTTTGAGACCCTGAAGCAGGCTCCTGGCATAGTGAGCTGCACTGCAGCACAGCTGAAGTTGGGAGGCTGAGTGCCAAACAACATCACCCCTCCCAGACAAGACTTATTCAGGCCAGGGCAGAGATGAGATTGAGCTTTAGGACCATTTATTTCATGACAGAAGCAGAAAAAAGTGAGTGATTTGAACATAGCTGGGAGAGATTTGACACGGAGGGAGAAAGAAATCATATGAAATTACTAGATGCACCACCACACTGCTCAGTAGGAAACTCCTCCTCAGAGCATTGGTGGTCTTGCTCAGACAGTTTTTATTTAAAAATGCAGAACCCCAGAGAGATCCACTTTGTCTAATGAAGCTGATCCCAACTGGGAAATATCCAGAGGCCTCACTTGATTTCAGGCGGTGGTTGAATTTGCAAAATCAAATTAACTGTGTCCCACAAAGCTGTTTTCCGGCTTCATATCAGTGACTCTCCAGATACACAGAGCGAGGGCATGTGCTGGGAGGCAGTGCCACATCTGCAACTACGTTAAACATAATGTAGCATGACAAGACATAAAAATGCTTTTGAGCACTGATAAGATTTTCCTCTTGTTTTCTGGCATTGTGTTCAGCTGCTGCAGGAAGCATATGTGTTTAATGTCTCTGTTTGGATTCGTAGTATGAGAGAAAAAAACGCAACACAATTCAGGAAGTATACCGAATAATTAAATGAATCAGTATTTCAAATGTAAATATGATTCATTTAAGATGTTAAACTTTTCTCAGGTCCTTAAAACAAAGTGAGGTATGTTGTGATTATATCCTGCAGAGGGCAGTGGTGTAGTATTAACAGCTCATGAAGCGCCAAGAAGAGATTCAGTTTATGATCTACAACATTGTCCCTGTGTGGGTACTTTGTCCCCAAAATAGCATTATTTTTCACATTCATAAATTCTCCATCCCACATGTTTTAAAGTGGTTTAGCCCTCAGATTAAACTATAAGCCTTTCTATTTGAGGAACTAAACTCTGCACTTTTCCTCGTTTCACTAATAATCTCTAATTCACTTCACTTTCTGAACTATTTTGGTGACAAAGTCCATGATTTCCACATCTCGGTCTTTACGCAAGGAGAGAAAAAGCTCTGAAGAAGCCAAATCCTTTTAACAATAGCCTACTTGTCTTCCCGCAGCTTATACAGCTCTGAGAAGAAGAGCCTCATCCTCTTGTAATGAAATGAATTTGGAGCTTAGACTTTTAGGAAAAGAATCATGAGAAGAAGAAGAAATCAGAGTATACATGTGTAAATTCTCTTCTAGTGCCCAAGATAGCTTTCCTTGTCATGTTGTGAGGGATTAACTACCCTAAGGCCCCAAGAATGATATTTATAGACCAACATAAAAAATAATATATGTCCAAAATACAAAAATAGTTAACAGGTGTTTAGACACATGAGAATGAGTTTGTTTGCTACTGGAGCAGGGTGAAGTGTTACAGGCTCATACTGGAGGTACCACCTAACATCTGAACATGGTTAATACAAGAAAGGATTCTTTCAAAACTAAAAGACAATGGACTAAAAGAGAAGCTAGTTTGACTTATTTACTTCACACTGGGGCCATTGTCACCAGTGTCAGCACTCAGGGCAAATTGCTATCCACTGACATAATCACCCAAGAACATTTGAGATCTAAAACATGTCATTTCTTGCACAACTCATTTCAACATTTCCTGGTATTTTGCGTGACTTCAAGTGTCTGTTACTCCTCTGATCTCTTAAGAATTTCTGGAATGAAGTACCACCCTGTAATGTCACAAATTTGGACAGACGCCGCTACAGGGGAGAGTATCCTGCAGTAGGTGTTTTAAAGGAGCATTTCAACATTTTGAGATACATGCTTATTCACTTTCGTGCTGGGAGTTAAATGAAGAGATCTATACCACTCTTAATTTGAGAGTGGTGTCAATCTATTCATGAAATAAATGAAATAATTTTCTGATGCCAAAAGACTATCACTCAATTTCATTATATTTTCCATAACTTCCAATTCAAACACAGAGGAGGACAAAACAATATTGGCTTGGCCAGGAGTGGTTTGGAGGAAGATCAAGATTATGTATGAAAGATGAAGAAGATGATGATGAAGAAGAAGAATGAAGTTGAGCAGAAATGTGTTTATATTGTAAAATCAGTTGATAATTAGACATCAGGAAGTAAAAATGGTTCAGTACATGCTCATTCTCGTCTCAACCTCCGGTAACACACAAATAATACATTAGCTATTGTGCAGATTTTTGAAACAAACTAAATTAAAATGTAATTAAAAGGATTAAAATGTGATTAATTTTAGTTTCAGAAGTCCCCTTTGTTCACAAGCTCAGCTGCAGGCAGTGTCTGCTCGTTAGGAGGCATCATTGCCTGCAGCTGTGCTTAGTTTTTAAAAAGCCTCAGTTTGCCTGAGTGCTTGGTCATTCGCTGAGAGAGTGTGGTATGTGTTTTAATCTTTTCTTTTTTTTCTGCCCCATTTTTAGTTTCTGGTCTTAAAGTTGAAGCTTTTAGCAGCTTTAACAAACCCAAAGCATTTTGGCAACTGTGTTTTCCTTAAACACAGATGTTTTCTTTGTTTTTGTTCTTTCCTTTGTTTTTGAGCTATTTCTTTTTAGGTAGGCAGCAGAAGACTTGGTCAGAGCATGGTTAATTAACAGCACTGATAACAAGCAGTGCAATATTCAGTCACTCACTGGCAGTAACAAAGATCATATGGAGTTCATTAGAAGCAGCCTCACTGGAAAAGATTTCTCCTTGAGAGAAGGGAGGGATTAGATTTTTTTTTCAATTCTTGTTATTAATATTTCTTTTAGCCCAGCTGCACTATTGCTCCAACAGTCCTCAAACATAAACACATCACTTTAATAAATAGACATAAATAATTATACAAACTATAATTGTGCAAGCAAAACACTTAAAACTCACAATTAGGCCCATACATTGTACAGCACACACAAAACATTCAATTCATTGTGCAACAATTGATGCCTTGTACACAGCCGGGAACCCAGCTGTTATACAATGAACTATATCATCATTAACTACATATTTCTATTGTCTCACATACATTAAGTTAAGATTTTACTTTTGATGAGCCTGATAAGATCATATTATTATACCAAGCTCTAATTTTGGTTTTGGTGGACATAATTTGCTCCTGTAGTTGTTCTCATGTTAACCGAATGTCTAACTCATCAAATGGATTTGCTCAGAAAAACTTTTGTCACACAAACATTTGCACTGATTTTAAAGAGCATTAGTCCAAGCATGTGGCTCTTCAGGTCACATGTTCAGGTGTAATTCATTCCCAGAGCAGATAATTACCCCAAGTCCTGTACTAAGGGCAGAATGTGGGACCATACCACTACTTCATTATACACCTGTGTACTTTTTTTTTTAAGTTTATACATTTTCAGTTTTTGTTATTGTCAAAAAGGTGAAAATGATACTTTATGTTTATTATTGAGGTTGTAGTAGGTGGTGGTGGTGTACTGAGGTAATATATACTGAATGGTGTTCCTAATATTTTGTCCACTCCATTAACATACAGGAGGGTGGCATGTATGTTAATGTCAACAAAAACGGAAACTTGACCAACACAAAGGTCTTCTTTGCTTTGGAGACAAATATGATTTTAAATCCACTCCTCCTCCATACCTGTCCCTATCCCTTATCATGTTGAATACATTTCAGTTATGGCTAAAATATGCACATTATTATTCAGAAACCTCGTGCAAAAAGGTACAAACTTTGACATGCTACAGAAAACAAAGAAAAACCCACCATGAGTTCAGGGTAAGACAATTCACCAGAGCATGAATAGATCTAGAATATCACATGTTTTCCTCAGTTCCCTGCCATTGCTTTTAACAAGTTATTTTGTCTTTCAAATTTTCAAATTGAGCCACAATAGCTCTCGGTCTACCCTCAGAAACTTTTCCCATTCTGTAAACACGAGAGAAAGTGATGCACTCTGTTGTTTTTGGTGTCATTTTTAACTGCTTAGTCATAAATTGCCGCACTGCAGATTCTCAGTCTGTAAGTATCCTCCGGTATTTCAGAGAACACTTTTTTTTCCTATGAGGTAGCATTGGAGGTCCAGTAAGGTTTCTTATATACCTGCTTGTTCTTGTCAATAGCAGCCACCTTATTCTCTGCATTCTCAGACATCAAATCATCAATTTACCACTGACTATATTCTTGGCATGCTTTTCATCTCTCATGACATCCAATAGACTTTGCAAGCCTTTTTTATCAATGGATTGCAGTAGAGCAATTTCTGTTGGCTCACTCCCATCTCAGACCGCAATCTTTGCCTGGGAAAGGTCTGGAGTCCTCATTGATATCCTTTAGGATCTTCTGCTTGTCTCTTTCACAAGTGTTCCCAAAGTTTGTATCTTTCAGAGACATGTTCCTGTTTGCTCTTTGATAGCTCACCTCAATAAATCTCTCTAGCTCTTCAATAGACCCGCTGGAATCTGGATTGATCAGAGTTCAATCAGGCCTTGTAGTTTTGAGCCAGCCAACAACTTGCAGTATGAAACAGCAGAAGGTCTTCCAACATCAGCGGCACAGGGAATCCACTAAAAGTAACTTCTTGCAATTGCCATCCAACTCTTGACAGTTTGGTATGACTAATCAAAAACACTCAACCTGTATATTTGATAAAAAAATAAATCTTTGAGAAATATCAAAGATATATTTAGAACAACTTGCAGGCCTAGAATTGCATAAGAGCCACCTTGGATCCTGATCTGGTGCAAGATTTTGAGAAAAGAGAAAAGCTATTAAATTACAAATATTGGGAGATCTTATGAACATGGGGGGAAAGGTTTCAGACACAGACAGGCCCTCCCCAGCTAATATACAGAAAAACCTTCTTAACTGGAGCTGAAAATTAAGATGTCATTTAGGTCATGAACTTAAAAAAGATCTTGTGGAAGATCCATGTTCTGTCAAAACTGTCATTACGATTGCAACATCTGCTTATTGGTACTATTCAAGGATGAAGAGTATTTTACACTGGGAACGTGGGTCATTTCCTAAAATGGACAGATACTCAAGTATACAATAGATTATCTGATGAAGGCAATACAAAAATATAATAAGGTAAACTAATGCAATCAAATCAACCCTTAAATGCTGCAAAAAAACCCAATTCCTTTAGATCTGCCAAATTCAGTTCTTCTCATTTTGATGTCTTTAGTGTCAAAACTAATATTAGCATTCAAATTCTGTAGCAGATGCAGAGAGTCAGATTTTGATTTAGGCTGCAGGTCAAAGGAAGGAGAAAACCTGCAGCTTGAAAATGTTCAGGCTGACACAGAAAAAATCGAAAGTGAATCTGAAATTCTACCCTTGGAGGAAAAGCTTATAAACTCGATCCCAGGAGAGGGAAAAGTTGGTAAAGTGAATCTTCTTAGTGAGGGGAGGAAGAGTCAAAACAACAGCAAGCTTATGCTGTGAGATGCATGCAATGAGTGTGATGAGTTGAGATTTGGTGTAAACCGAGTGAGGGATCTATGAAATGTGATTGTTGCAGCCAGTCCGGTAGAAAGAACATACACAGTTAAATTCTCAGATCTCATGGTCTGCAGTTGTGCCAAGCAGTATGTGGTGGCGGCTGACTGATCAGGTGGGATGAGGATCATGAATTGGGAGGTGTGGAGTGTTTTTTTTTTAATTCTGAGTAGTTCAGTCTGGGTTGCTGACTCGTGACTTACTGGGGTCGACAGGGTTGTTTTGTGATGGGAAAAGCAAGTTAGAGAGCATGTTCAAGAGTTTAGGTCTGTGTGTGTTGACAACGTATTAGATTACGACTCTAGTTGTTGACTTGGTTGGCTCTGCTAAATGTCCCCTTTTAAAAGGTGTAACGAAATTGTGATTTGGCCTTCAATTAGAAATATTTTGGCACTTTTTGAGCCAAATTTCCAAATGAAATTGTATCAAAACCTAGTCAACCTTTTTTGTGTCCTTTTTAAAATAATGGATTTCATACTGTAAGCAGCAGCCTCACTACAGCATGCATTAAGTTTGAAGACAGGCTTTAAATCCTGAAAGCATCTGTCAACCCCTGTCACTACTGGCTGTGGGGAAAATCAATCACTCAACAGCCCAACCATATGTTGAGGATTAATTGCAGAGTTTAGTTCTAAAGTGATAGATATGTAGGTCTACAACACCGAATGAATGACTGCTATTAAAACGAGAATATGACGAGGAGAAAGAGCCATTTCTTGGGTTTTTATTAAAGTTATGAGTCGTGTGAAGACAGTTGCTCACAAGATGGGTTTATGAGAGGTTGCTAAGCATCGAGGAGCAGATTTAAAAAAAAAAAAAAAAAAGAAATGCAGCAACTGTGCAAATTTTGAACTGATCTGCATCATAATATGAAGACCAGAGTGGCACTGAAATTACAGTATCTTGATAGGTTGAAGGTTGTCAGTGATTCAGCCTGGTCAGCAGAACAGGCAGCTGTCATGATTAATGCTGTGAGACATGAAGACATGAGGGTTGACTGGAATTTCAATAAGGACAAACACAATCACACCTTTTTCTTTTTTTTTTCTTTTTGGAATTTGGCTTGCTTCTTAAGACATGTTGCTATTCTGATAAGGTGAATAACATTTTCATTCCACTTTGACACTTCTTTGATATGTCTCTGGTAAAAGGTGCAGCTTATTGGTTTTTGCAATCAAGTTCTGAAAGAGAAAAGCATCGGGTATTTCATTTTAATTGCACTGTTTTGATTTCTCACCTCCAAAAAATAAATACAACTTTTTCAAGAGTTAACTTCTAAAACTGCATGTCTTCTTTACAAACTCATGCTGTGCAGCTAAGCATTGCTCAAACCCACAGACATGTATTTAAATGATGGTGGGGATCCCAGCATTTCCAAAGATACCAATTATACAAGCTGTCAGGCTGTATTTTGGAGACGTGTGTGAAATGATGCAAAAGACATCAAGAATATTTCAATCTGATTGAATGGTGCCACCTTAAAAAAAGTTGTATTTTTCACTCGGTATACCAAAGCTGAAACACAGGGCTGAAACAAACAATATTTCACACTGTCATATGTCATGTCTTCTGTTTTTTATGCATAGTCATGGTTCAGGACATTCTATCTTTGCTGTGCCTGCAGATGTTTAACTGAGGGAAAGCAAAGATTGTATTTTTTATTTCAGACTCAAACTTTGATTTCAAAAAACAATTTATAAAAAGTTTTATCCACACTAAGAGGAGCAAGGACACATTATCGTATAGGTTCACTTACATATTGAAGACAGACTGTAAGCTGTGCACAAAATAAGATATATGGCTCAGTATCTCAATGTTGATTTTTAGATAATACTGTTGGGATGACTATTGGTGCTTCCATAAGAAACACACCAGGACTGTAAATCCATTACTTGTAGAGTATAGGTTTGCAATAAAGCAGAGACATGGGTTAAGTAAAACATTCAGAAAGTTAAAAATGCATTTAGCAACTCACTCAAATTCACAAATGACCATAACATAGAAGACACAGCTGATGAAGTTCACAAATGCTGATCAGTACCAGTCAATCCACTGTTCACTTTATGGTTGCTGAAGAATTCCAGCTTTAACAACCAACCTGCTTTTCTTCCCCCTTTTTCTACCTCAGCACAAACATGGCCAGGATGATGCTTAATGGAACAATGCTGTTGTTGTCCAGGCTAACATAGATGCATGTCACACTGTTGAGAAGCTGAACCTGTTCATTTTGAAACCATTTTATATTAGTGAACATGTCATATCCATGGAATTATTGTTTTTTGTCCATCTGTTGCTCAAGTAGTAACATATGCGGTGTTTAGCTGCCCTTAGCCAAACTGTTCAAACACTATTACTGCTTTCTCCTTTGCTCTCATGCCTTTCGCTGCCAACAGCAAAGCATTACCACTTGTTGGAGTCTGTATGTAGCATAAAATGTTTTGTTTCCTGTGGCTGCAGTTTGATACTACTTTTAGTTCCTTTGAACATTTCTAATCTCATGGGTTATTCTAGTTTAAGTTGCTGTGTAAAAATATTGCCTCCATGATAAATGAAATACTATTTAGTTTATAACTGGAACTCTAACCTGAATAGACCCAAATGCAGACAGCCACTACAGTGTAAAAGCATTATAAAAATACATTGTATGTATTGCATACAATGCATAGTACCTTTTTATCAGGTTCAACACCTCCCTGAGGAATTTGCACTCCTCCCACGCTCCTTTTCTCTAAGCCTCCTCAGCTGAATGGAGGTGGTATCAGGGGATCTCTCCTCAACTAAAAGTGGAAAATATTTCACACGGAACAAAAGTAAACATTTGTCTTCCACTAAAGTAAATAACGCTGCATATTGTATGAGAAATCTGTGTATATGCCTGAATTAATAGAGCTGATTTTGGTCTGCAAATTATAAGACAGATACCGTTAGGCAGTATCGCCATTTCGTCTACATGTACCCCTGTGTTCTCATTATGGCCAATCAGTCTTTTTTTTTAAATGGAAGTCATCACGTGGTAATTAAAAAAAAAAGATATCCCACATCTCAGATGTTATGTGAAACATAACAGCAAAAACAGTTATTCCCGTCAGTAAAAATTGTTATTCAAGACAGAACCTGTAAACAATGGACACAGAAATGTTACATGGGCAATGTGTCATGTGTTATGTCATGTAAGCAAGAGTAAGTACGTTAGTGAGATTCTTACCATAAACCTCTCTGATTTTTACTTCACCCAGGTCTGATTTAGACATTTTCTACAATGTCATCTTTAAAAAAGTCATCTTAGTCAGTAAATGGGAAACTTGGTAAATGAAGGCAGGATAAGATTTCCCCTCATAACTATAAAATAGACTTTATAAATGCATGCAATAAAAAACAATGTTGTTTAATAGTTCGACTTATTGTCTTCAGTCACTGCAAGTATGATTTCATGTAAAAACTAAGTGATTTGCTTCTTTGTTATAGGACAGCAGCACACCTTAGATATTTTGGAACCAAAGATTTCTGAATAGCTGGAAAGTTATTTGAATGATATCAGATGGGTGGACGGTGGCTGGACATGGTATTTATGGTAACAGACAACCTAACTCTGGAAGTCTGTATCTCAGATAGCAAAATTTGTTCAAATAACTTTTTCTTTGTTTAGCTATTAAGAATTCTTTTTGGATCTTCTCACATTCACAGCTTACTTTTTACATGCCTGAGTTGTGAAGCAGCCCCCTTAATCAGCAATTTTAATATTCTTGACTTGTGACATATAACTCTAATATAATGTTGCTCCAAGCACAGCGCACAAGTTTCCTTCCTCCTCTCCACTAACATTATGACTTTTTCCATACTTTTGGGGATAGTCACATCAGGCCATGACTTGAGTCAAGCTGTCACGCTGTGAGTGTTTTTTCATTACACAGCATAGCAAAATAAGTAGTTTACCTATTGGTAAGTAAAATAAGTAGTTTACCTATTGGTGTGCTGGTCATCTGCAGCTCTTCATCAAACATCATCAGCATCATCATCACTTTATTAAAATTAGCATAATAGGTCCCCTTTAAGCTACTATGGGTGCACTTTGGCAGCATTAAATGTGGTGTCTAATTACAGCATCTAACTGTAGCATATTTTGGATCTGATATGGTATTGTATCTGATTTCTAATTAGACGATGATCTTGTAAAATTGTGTCTAATAGTGTATGAGGCTTTGGTTTCTAATTAGAACATAATTAGGTGTAACAGTGCCTAAATATAACATATTTTTTAATAAATTATCATATGCGCTTTATAAGTACTGCATAATTTAGGTGTGTGGCATCTAACAGAGGGGAGTTACAATTTAAGCGGAAAATTTAAAGTACAAACAAATCATTTAAAGATATATATATATACATATACATACATATTAAGAGGTGTTGATGAGGAAGGGTTGGGGTAACTGTTTAATTTTATTTTATGGAATTTAGGTGGATATTTGGGTTTTGCATAGAATTGGGGTAGCTTTTTATAAATTATTTGAGCTTTTGGATGATCAGTTGAGAAAGGGGGGAGGGTAATAAAGTGTATACTTCTGCCTATACCTTGGGCTTAATAAGAATGTATTTGCTGAGATTATACGTTTAATGTTTTTCATTTCATTCTTGTTTTGTTTTAAGCATTTTCGAAATAAAAATCAACTGACTTGTTAGGGTATAGCCTATGTGCATGTCTACTAAAGAACATAGTTATTTCTAGTTCTTGTCTTGTTTGATAAAGAGTGTCTTATTAGTGTAAGAAAATACCATACCATAAAATAAAGTGCGGTATTTTTTTTTTTTACCCCTGTATGAACACAATATGACAGTGGAGAAACTGTTGTTGATCTGACCTCACGTGTGGGACCCGCCTGCTACATAAGTACCCTCACCCCTCTCAGGTCTCACTGTGTGATCTATCCCGGGGTCCGTCTGCGTCGCCTGTGCATTGCAGCTTTAACCGGTCCATCATGCCTTGCGGTGTCCCAATTCTGTTCCGATGTAATTTACAAGCTCTCCGGACCGCCTCACGTCAATGATGAGCAGAGTGGCAGAATAACACACACACGGCAGCAGATGTTGGGGAAGCTCGATGACCGGACGGACGCGTGTTTACATCCACACGGTTGATCACAGTCTTCCAGGCGGGGTTGAGGTCTGATGCATGCACGTATCCGCACGCTATAAACAGGATCCCCCCGCATGTTTCCCCGCATACCATGCAGCGGAAAGTATCGGATTTTATAGTGAGGAGAAATACTGAAGCTACAGGACAAGAGGAGAGTTTTACATGCTCTGACACCCAGTGATCTGCGGCTGAACCAGAGGTATGATATTGGCTTTTTTTTTTACACAGGCCTGAATGCAGTGAATCTGTGTCTCTGTAACTTGAATGCGTCAGTCCCAGGAAACATTTTAAAGCTATTGCAATTTTAAATAAGGCTGTAATGTTATTTTTTTATTAACAGTGGATTTCTTCTTGTCATTTTACAGAAAGACAGACACTCAGAGAGAGGCAAAAACATATACTGATGAATAGTTGTATAACTTTATTTTGGTCATGTTTTTCAACCTCCATCCTCTTGTTTTAAACACTAATGTGGCAGACTATTATATAATCTTCTTTTTAGTTCATATTTCACTCAAGATTTCATTCACAAATGGAGTGATACTGGTGTTGGTGACAGATTTTCCCACATACCTGACCAGTGAGCCAGCAGGAAGTGTGAGTGAGTGATCAGTGTGTGAGTGGATCTGCTGAGCCCTGCAATGATGAATCTCTTAATAGAGTTGGGCTATAAGTGCTCACTCAGCAGTGCTTTTTAATCACAGTTCCTTCAACTGAGTCATACAGCCTTACAGTCCTTGTAGCACATGTGTGATGGAAAGCAAGGGCAAAACTCATTCAGAGGTACTACTATGGGGTTTTTGTAGTAGGAGTACTCAGATGGACAGAAACACAATGATATTTCTTTACTGGTGTTCAGGATAATTTGTATGATATTGTTTCAGATCTAGACCACATTTGCTAAATAAAACTGGGCTTCAGAAAGGGCATTTTTTTGTGATAGTTTGTTTTCTTTATAAAACTTCTCCTTTTTTAATGACCCGTTACGGATCCATGTACAGATGAGGAAATATATACTCTACTAAATTATTAGTTTGACATCAGAACATTGGTCTATGAAACTGACCTGATATCACTGAACACTTAAATACACAATTCAGTATTTTCATTTAATTTTCAAACAAGCTCTGCCTTAAAGTAAACTTGAAAAATTGCAAACTCAGTTCATTCTGTAAACACGTCTGTTTGGCGTCGTAAGCCAAAGTCTCCATTAAAACAACACAGTTTTTCCCCTTCTGTCATTCTCATAATTTATTGATTACACAATGCAGTGATTCTTTCTTTTTGTCCAGCCATTGTTTCCTAATATGTAAACATGTGATTTCATGCTGTTGGTGCTTGCATAAAGAGATAAGTGGACAACTCTAGTTTTAACAGATTTAACAGTGTAAATCTAGTCCAGTTCATCTTTCAGGCGACCCCCCGCCCCCTCCCACCACCTCATGGTCAGCTAAGCTCCGAGTCTTACAGGGTTAAAGGCTTATTTCCTCCACCAAGCTGATTAGTTTCAACTTTTGTGACTGCAAGGTGTCAGTGGAGTCAAGCACCCTCCAATATGGCTAAAATATAAGGCAGAGATGGACTTTGATACACTGTTTTCCATTTGTCATCAGCATTTAAATCTCATTTTCATATATAGAGGTGGAAATGGTGACAATGCTGTTTGTTGCATCCATGTGAAACTCTACATGCTTGCTTGTTCGCAGGAGAATCTTAACATTGTTTTCTACAGATTTTATGACTGACAGTATCTGAATGGAAAGCTGTTCTGATTACCCGCCGCTGGGGCTTTCCACTCAGCTTATTACAGCTTCTGCTAAACATGCAGCCACCTCACTCTCCTCAGCTGACAAAGTTGATGTAGAAGTAATCTCTTAAAGGCGTCTCCATTGAGAAGCGCACAGCTACATGTAGAAGAGCATCGGTTTAACATGAAGAGATTGAAGCAGAGGTAGGACATTGAAAGCAAGATGGGAGGTTCAAAGGTGTATGTTTTGAACCAATTTCTCATTTCAGTGGTTTTAAAATCTGTATTAAATAGTGTTAAAAGGGTCTAACATTAACACTAAATGTGAGTAGATTTTCTGTTTGGCGAGTAAATCTCAGAAGGCTATCAACCACACGTGTTCTTAAATGTTTCATGTAATAAAAAGTCTGGCATGGTGGCTTGGAAATGACCCATGTTTGTCCCTATACAGTGTAGACATATGCACCATATGTGTTTTTTTATGTGCATCTAAACACTGTAGAAGCACTCAAGACGGTCAGAGGCAAAGGAGTGCCAGCCTCAGACCATCTTGAGCACTCCTAATTTCGCAACATTGTTTACCATCCAGCTACTCTCCACTAAACTGTCTGCTGTTAGCTACCATTAATTAAATAGCTATTATGTGGTGACATTTACAAGGAGGAATCCAACCTTTAAAATGAAAACCCGCCAATGAAAAGCAGAACAAAGCAGATTAAAAAAAAAGAGTTATGTGAGAAATGGAGGTTTGGCGATGATAAAGGATTTTCAAGAGCTTGGTGACAGTATGATACTGAGGCTGTGATTTATACTCAATACCTTATTATCTCAATGAAATGTACTCAAACAAATGTATGTATGCACAAAAAGGCAATTTATTATTTTGGTTGTTAAAAGATATGCTTGGCCAGTCGATTTTTTTCATCTACAGTACCAGTCCCCTTAGGCAGGTTAATTTCAGACACTGGTATTATATCAGTGAAAAGGAAAAGGAAAGATGGGAGAGGGATAAAATGAGGGCTGTGTGCCAACACAAAATCACAAAGTCATGAGCCTGTTACTATGTGAGGGCCAGTGAGCCCTCAGAATACTCCATCAAATAAAGTGACATGTTGTTTGAGGGATAAAGGTCAAAATCTAATTTAATTTGCTTTTTATATTAAAATACTTGCTGACATGAGCATTTCCCGTATCTGTTTATGTAGCCGGTCACTTTGGTCCTGTTGCATGGCTTGCAGAGACATTTGGTACACACACATTCATGTACCTATAGAGGGTGAATCCTACTGCTGATATTTGTATAAAATAGATATTTGTGTTAAATATCTACTTTTGTTCTTCAATCTGGTAAGAATTAGTAACTTATTGTATACAGGACTATATAACTCTGTATATTGTAATTCTGTACTTACTTTTGTGTTCTTATATGAACTACAGCTTTAACTAACAGTTATTTTCATTATTCATTACAAATGATTTTTTTGATTGATCAAATGTGTTGTCTTCTGAATGTCAGAAAATAGTTTAGATTTCAAACAGCCTAAGGTAACATATTCATATTGTTCATTTTTATGGAACCAACAATCCAAAACCCCCAAATATTTAGTTTACAATCATATTTAACAAGAGCCTAGTTGGAACAATTAATTGATTATCAAAATAGTCACCAGTTAAAATTCTGTTGACCGACCAATAGATTAATCAACTAATCATTGAAGCACTAACTTGAACTATATGTGGGTATTACACCAATTAGTTTGAGATGAATTTCCCCTCTGGGAGGTCACCTAAACCATATGACTGCTCCGGTTTAACCTTTGGGTTAATCTCCACCAACAGACCAGTTGTGAGACCATTCAGCAACACCAAACCTAATCCTGAGTTTGAGAAACCCTGTGGCAGCGCACACCTCCACGTTTTCAGAGAAAACAAAGAGGAAGTGACAGGAAAGCACTGGTTGCTTCTTAATTGTTGGTGATTGTTTGGTCTACTTTCCCAGACCGTGCCCTCCAATCAATCCAGTCATCTGTGTAAGGTTCGGACAAAGCCAGAGCTGTGTCGCCATGGTGAGGGATTGTTTGCATCCAGTCATGCCACTACCCATGTGGACACACAGACACACACACACACACACTGCAGCATGCTCTTTTGTCTGTGCACCACTTGTTTCAAAAGACCCCCTCCTGCTGCCACAACCTCCTTGTTACTTTACCTCTGATTGCATCATCTGTTGTTGAACTGCTCATTACTGCAGTCGCTTTTAAATATCATGTCTTCTGAATACCAATTATATTTTTAGACATATTGTAAAAACTATGCAGTTTGCATTTAAATTGGCCCCATGTTACTGTAATATACAGTCTGACAGACTCATTTTTCTAGGAATTTAATGGAAACAATGTTATTTTTGTTGTTGTTTGCAGACTGTTTGTGAAATAAGTTCAAACTTTCTCAATTTTGTTAAAGTTTGATTTAGCGATGGACTGGGAAGAGCACTGGGCTGAAACAAGACAGGATATGAGCTCTTCAGTGGGTATTTTGCATTGAAATTCAGCCATGTTGGTGTGAAATTGACTTTTATCTCTGTACCTGTAACGCTCATCTCAGGGATATTAAAGGAGCTCTCAGTGGCATTTTTATGCTGATCCATCTTATGAACTGAATTACAAATAAGAAACAGTCTTGTCACACTGTGTCCCCTCCCTAACTCTGCCCTCCTGTGGCATCCTGAGAATGATACTTCAGGGGAAGCAGACTGAAGTCACAACTAAGTTTAGCTCAGCGGTTCATAGCCCAGGCGACACGGTATTCTTCATGTCCAAAACCAAATGGCTGCACCAAAACATCTCTTGCAGGAAGAATTTGTCCTGATAGCAGCAACCTCACCTCCCCACAGCAGAGCGACTCTAAATCTTTTCAAATGTTTCCCAGAATCACCAGGGCCATAATGAACACTACTGAATCTCCTCTGCTGAATTTAATACCCTTGAAAAATACATTCTGTGCCTCTGTGGCTCATCTTTTCTTTGCTGTTGGTTGCTGTTTTAGTTGTTTTGTAACTTGTGCTCATCCTATGGTTCATTTCCTTGCACTGTGTGTAGTGTAGTGTATTTTCACATTCTCAGAAATTGATCTATGGTACAACAGTTTCTTCAGTTTGCTCATACAGCAAGGCAAATAAAATAGATGATGCAAATGCAAAGATGCACCAGAGAACAAGACAGTCTACCGCTGTGCTAGCAGCACTGTCATGCTGTTCTTGTGCCCTTATGCAACTCAGGAAGGTTGTATGATATCTGAGTAGGTCATATGAGAGTTTAAAATATTGTGCACTGACAAAATTAAATTTACATACCATTAGATTTGGGTTTAATAGCATTGAATGAAGACTTTGACTGATATGAAGTGTCCACATTTGCTCCTTACTAAGTGCCAAGTTGGAGCTATATTGGAGCTTCCCATATTACCATTCATCATTACAACTTTGGGGTTGATGTGAATGCTATTTAGAGATTGTAAACACCTATATGATGTATACACAGCATTACAGTGATTTGAGATAAATACTAATGTCAGCATGCTAACATACTCACAACGACAGTGACATGCTGATGCTTAGCAAGTATCATATACATGTAAACCATGTTTACATGGACATGCTAACATTTGCTAATTGACCCTAACCACACAGTAAGGCTAATTGGAATATCATTAGTTTTACAGGCAATGTCTAATAAATGTAAATGTTTTACCTGATATCTGAGATCTGTGCTTCTCTCAAAATAAAAGGGAAACTACTGTCCTGGATTCTTGTTGAATGGATTACTGCTTAAAGGATCCAGCTTGCAGTTGGAATGTGGAGCATTGAATCTGGCTGTTTATTAAACTGTGACTAATGGAAAAGGAAATTCCAACAGCTACAGCACCTTTTCCACCGGTTCTGAGGTTACTCACTATTGAGATGCATGGTTCAGTGAGTGGGTCTAAATATGGACGTATACATTTACAGTCCACCTGAACAAAAATAGAAACACATTTCGTAGCACACTACTTTCTATTCACTCACTATGTAGCCTGTATTTATTATTATCATTATTTATTAACATGCTGGCAGTGGGACCGTTAAAGTGCATTAAACTGCAATTTAGATCAAAGACATAACCAGAGAAAGTGGAAATGGTATGATGAAAATCTAAAACAATACCGGCAATGACTGTATGAAAGTGTGTCTGCAGTATGCTGAGTTTTGTAGTGATTCAAGTGTTGGAAGTTATTAGCAGAGTAAAGAAAATCGAAGCTCGTTTCCACAAGGAAACAGACTTCAGTGGTCATGTCGTTAGAGCTCCTGTGCAAAGGATTCGATT
Organism: Scomber japonicus; assembly: GCF_027409825.1. Lineage (NCBI taxonomy): Eukaryota > Metazoa > Chordata > Actinopteri > Scombriformes > Scombridae > Scomber > Scomber japonicus. The sequence goes on along the minus strand of NC_070600.1, from coordinate 13,893,807 downwards.
AGTTTGACATTGAAAGGTCTGAAGCCAGTGTGGCATTACACTCTGACCTTAAGGTTCCCAGATCACAGCTTCTTCATGCTATGTAGTTACTCATATAGATTGTAATTCTCATCAGAGTCACCCATGCAGAGCATCTGACTTGTTCTCAAATGGATCAAAGCCTCAGAACCTATAGAGGTCTGAACATCTGCTCCTGCACACCTGCGTGCTTCCTAAGACACTGTATGCTTCTGCCTATAAAAGAAAACCTCTTCTAGCATATGCTGTGATGTTTGTGTCAGTCACCAGTGGGAGTCTGGGATTCTTAGTCAAGGAATGAAAATAATTGTGCATTCAACACAAAAAGAACTACACGAGAAGTGTGACCTAATAATTGCTATTTCTTATGGTTACTGTATGTATATTTGATGTTGTTGGCCACAAACTGTAAACCTGATGCTCTACATATAGAGTATCTCCAAGGACTTGAATAATCTTTTAACTACGCCAACCGTTCATGGAAAAGATTACAACTAGTCTTGGAAACATCCTGTAAAAAGAACTGCCAGCGTCGTGTCTTTTGCTAAAGATTTCTAATTTTTTGCCATTTTAATAAAACTAAATGTACATGATGTCCAATGTCGGTTCTGTTCGAAATATCACTTAAGTCTAGGCAGCCATCCATTGGTAGCCTTTTTTACTAAGGCTCTGGTTGTTCACTAAAATGGAAACTTACACCCTCATGTCATTGTCTTAAGATTATGTTATTCTGCCTTTATAGCAAGACTCCGTCTCTGCTTCCTATTTGAAAATGTTCCTGGTACCACCAAAGGTGAGCTGTAGAACTCAGTTACCATAACTTTACTTCTCATTAGACAGAGGCTTTTATATCTTACTTGTCAGAAGACAGAGGAAGGCAGACAGAGGCTGAACTGAAAGGCTGCGTAAACAGTCAGTACAAGTTTTTTTGAGCTGTAAATCATGCAAGATGCAAGATATTCCAGTAGAGCCCCAAAATATAAATATAGACCTGGAAGTGTGCATGATACGCCGCCTTTAATGCATATTAAAGTTTGCCTCTGGCAAGTGAATTCTTGATTAAGTATTAATTTGGACTTGAATGAAAATTTTAAGTTGCTGTGGCTTATTTTGCTCTGTTTTGATAATATGTTTATGATAATTGCGTCACAGAGGAGCGAATGACGTCCGTATGATTTCTCACAGATGTGTGAATAGCAGGTGTTTGTGTGTGTCAGAGAGAGAGAGAGAGAGAGAGAGAGAGAGAGAGAGAGAGAATCAGGTTGGCAAGCTTGTGTTAATGTTCTCTCCCTCCCAGTGTGATTTGGATATTACTCATTGAATAAACACTCTATTACAACATGTCGGTTGCAGCTGTGAAAATTAAAGGTGTCCTCACATCTGTTGGAATACCGTGCTCTATGAACTACAGCAGAGATCTTTTTGTTAACAAGCTGACAGCAAATTCATACCCCCCAAGTTAAAGTTTTCCAGTAAACAGAACATTAAGATTATAAATGTTTTCACTCTGTTAACTCTGGACACATTTATTATCAATAAGAAAATATTACAGGCATGTTTGGCACCATAACATCTGGCCTGAATCAACTTGGCCTGAATTAACAAATTGCTTTAAATAATATTTTCTTTGTGAAGTAACTCTGATGTTCCCAGGTAGAATACTGTTTTGTGTATATTTCATCCCAAATATGTTTGTACTCTCTTCAGGCCAACCCCTTGTCTTTTCATTCACCTCATTTGCTTTGTTTACCCATCTGTTCCTCCATTTCTTCATTCTGCAGTTTCTCCTCTATTCCCTGTCCCACTAAGCTGTATTCATGGGAACAGTCTCATTTACTGGGCTGTAACAGACGTCTGGGTTCAAATGCTTCCTGCCTGTATCTGTCTATAGTTACAAATCATCCTGCTCCCCGATTATGTCTGAGGCTTTAAGTAATGCAGTCTCAGTAGGACCAGGCCTCGAGGGGGATGGTAGTTAAATTGAAGGAGGAATGGGAGTTCCATTCCAGTTGTGATGAAGCTGAAAGGTGCCTAAATAGTTAGGGGAGGCCTCCAGCAATGTGGAAGTCAAGGATCAGAGCTGAAATAATGGCCCGGTCAAAAAAAGGAGGGCTGCAGAAGTCTGAGCATTAAGCACCTGCTCCTTCACTACTCTGATCTGCACTGTTGCTCAGGCTCTCTGTCGTGGCCATGCCAGGTTCCTAATGGCTGCCGCGCAGCTGAGGTGCTTGTGTCAGCAATTTGAAATGGCTCTCGTTCTTCGTGCATGCGACCGCTGTAAGCTTTCCTGCACTGACACCAGCAAATGAAAAATGTAGTGGATGAGGCCTGTTAGACGGTCACAATCACTGCACCACAAGTGTGTCCTTACAGCTATTCATCAGCAGTATTACAGGAAATGGCTTTGTAAGTTGTTCTCTTGCAGGAAGCTGGTGTCACTCTACACAACTATGTAGTGTTTGTTGGATTTATATCAGGTGTAGCTGTTTCCTTCCACATTGTAATACATTAGTTTTTTGTAGTTGTCACGTCATACAGGGAAGTGTAGGAAATGACAGGATAAGAAAGGTAAGGTGGTAATAATTCAGAACCATCATGTATCAACATTTGGTGAAATTGTATTGTGAAGATATGATCATAACGTGTCATTCTTTCTCAAAATTCTGTTGATCAGTCCCTTTGGTGTGTAGCTGTAACGTTGCAATGCTGTAAAAGCAAAACACTGAGCTGAAAGATGCTAAAACGGTCCATAGAGCTGAGGAAAGCCTGGTGATAATTCTCTGTGGGTTCATCACTACAAATGATCCCTTTACATTAAAGTAATTTGATGAATTGTTAATATAAAAATACTGATTTGTGCAGCTTTAAGAGTTGTCTCGTATTCTTTTTCTTTATTAGGATGGACAAAGAAACAGTCTTAGCACCCCCCTGTGGTGTGGAGGTATGAGGGCCCCTGGATGAAGGCCATGGAGCTGAAAGTATGGGTGGATGGAGTGCAGCGCATCGTGTGTGGGGTCACGGAGTTCACCACATGCCAGGAAGTGGTCATTGCTCTGGCACAAGCCATTGGTAAGCTTGAAGCATTTTACTTCAGCATAAGAAACTGTGTTCATCTCACTTGTTCCCATAAAGTTTAATATCAGAATGTGACCTTTAAATGTGACATATAATTGGATGTATGATGTGGAATTTTCAGCCCAAAGAAACAACAAAAGAATTCAAAGTAGTTGTTTTAACATGATGAAAAACTTAAAGTGGTGTAAATGATATTTTGTCCTAAATAAATACTCATGGGGATGATGTCCAGTATTGACTGGGCAGGTTTGTCAGACGTACTGGAGATGATATATTGCACTAAAATGAAAAGTGACTAAAGGGCACAAAGACATTTTCACCATAAATGGGCTGTGCAAAACAAGATGAGTCATGCTGCAGACTTTTGTTTTATTGACACGTTGACACTGCCTTTGTTAGTCATCACATGGTCTGTGTTGTATATAAGACTTTGTGAATTTAAGACCATAATATAATATTTAATTTCTTTTTTTTTTCTTTTTTTTTTTTTCTTTTTTTTACAACAGACAGATTTATCACATGGTCTGTCTACAGTGATTTCTCACTAATCCCTTTAGATAGATTTCTCAGAGTTAAAACACAGGAGTCTTTCACAGTGACAGTGTGGTGAGTTATGGCGTTCACTGTCCTTTGTGTAGTCTGTGCCTTTTGTCCAGGCAGGGGCACTTTGATGTGAATGGCTGTAGTGATGAATGTGCCCCTTTTACAAGGACGCTTTACTGTGTGGGTGGGTTGAGGATGGAAAGGGGTCGTGTTTTGCTCAGTGGTGGAAGAAGTACTCAGATTCTTTACTGAAGTAACAGTACCAAAACAACAATAACACAATACTCCATTCCACTCCAAGTAAAGGTTCTGTATGAGAAATCCTTAAGTTAAAATCATCAGTCATAAGTATTACCACCTTTATGTACTTAAAGTATTGCTGCAGAAGTAGTGGTTTGGTCTCTCAGAATGATATACTTTTAAATTTGAGTGACATCATTAGATTATTAATACTGAAGCATCAGTGTGTAAGCAGCATGTTACTATTGAGGCTGTTGGAGAGATTATTTTCTGTTTTGTTTTTGTTTTGTTTTTTCTCAAATCTTTTATTGGATCATTTGAACATTTACTGAAATGACAAGATATGAGACGGGGTAAAATCTCCCTTTGGTGGAGCTGTTAACAACATCTGAAATGTGACCCCGACTACACCTGTTTTTTGTAAGATGTCAAAAGCCAAAAACACTGGAGACCACTAATTTCATCTTGAACAATATGTTGTATTTTAAGAGCTTGTTATATTATCCATTGTGTTTTCATCTGAAAATTAACTAAAGCTGTTAGATAAATGTAGTGCAGTGGAACTGTGAAGTATCATTAAATGGAAATACTCAAGTAAAGTAAGTACCTCACAATTATATACTTAAGTGCATTACTTGGGTAAATGTTCCTAGTTACTTCCCACTACTGGTTTTGCTCTTATCTACATATGTATAGACAGGAATGCTAGTGTACACACAGACACAGCCGTGAACATTGAATGAGATCCTTTTTCCCAACACAATTACTGTTTGCTGACGGCAAATTTCCCACTGTAAACTTTCATTAAACACACTAGTAAAGTGTGGGGAGAGCTGTGAAAGTATTTAATGAACTTTTTTGTTTTATCTCCCTTCACTGTAACACACTTTCAGTATTATTTTGGTAATTTTCAAAAGTGTGCATCACGTCTTGTCAGAGGGTGCCACTACGCGTTAATGCCATGGCAGCATTCTTTGTGGGGCTGCAATGATTTCTCAATTAGTTAATGGACGGAAACTATTGATGTATAGACAGAAATATTTTGGTAATCCTCAGGATTTGGGGAATAGCAATCAAAAATGTTTTACTATTTTCTCACACTTTATAGACCAAATGACTGATCGATAATTGAGAAATTAAACTACAGATTAATGAAAATGAAATTATCATTTGTAGCACTGGGGACCTGAGTTCCTGATATAGTATTATACTACTTGTACTACTTCTACTACTACTACTGCTACTTCTACTCAGTTGGGTTATATGATTGAGCAACTTTGTCACTTGTTTGTCAAGGGAGAGGCCACTATTCCAAGTTAAACACAAGTTTCTGGCTGCAGGCTGGATATTCATAGATGGTACCAAGCCAATACATTACTTGTGTTATTTTACAGGCCAGATATCTGGGCGTTGTCTGCATAACAGTATGACAGTAAATGTTTTGATTGTGATTAATTTGTGCAGGGGGGCCAAGAATAGACCACTGGGGAATACCACAGGTCAGAGGGACTTCCAAGGAGAAGTCATCATCGATTACAACAGAGAGTTATTTTTCTGAGAAACTGATTAAATTGAAGGGCGTTGATTATGTCTAATATTAAACTAAACAGTCTCCAGCATCAGTCTTTGATGAGAGCCATGTCAGTGCTGTCTAATAGACATTGAAAGTGTATTTTAAAAATAAATTCATAGATATAAGATAAGATAAGTTTCTGTAACTACATTTAAAAAAAGATTGGTTTGGTCATGACTGTGGGTCTTGAAGAGGACAAGTCTATGTGTAAGCCAGTTGCCGAACCAGTGGAAATATCTACATGCAATATGTAGGAAAACTAGTACCAACAGTCTCAAACACCTCATACAGAGCAGGGGTATTAAGTGGTCAATAGGACTCTCTAAATTACACTCACAAACAGGCGCAAAATGAGTTGAAGAGGCAGATGGCATGAGGTGATGTACAGAAACATGTCTGGACCCAGGACAGATCTGGAAAATGTCATGTGCTTAAAGGCTATAATGAACCAGCCCTGAACACTTTTCTTTTAGATTATTCTTGGTCATATTAGAAATTAATAATTAAGCAGAAATATAAGTTAAAGTTAAAAAAACAAGAGCATCCCTTCATATTTAATACATGATGGTAGAAGTACAGTCTCAACTAATGTGACTGTGTGGGTGTGGTTTGATAAGATTTTTTGACAATGCCCTGGCAAACTAAGAAAACAAACACATGTCTGGGAGAACATTTTGATTTAAATATTGCTAAATGCTGATTGCACATGACATCACTTTTTTCAAACCAGTGAGAAGAGAACAGATGAAAAGGCTAAAAATAGCTAGAAATCTCTCATGTGAAATAATCAAAGCTATTGTAATCATGACCTTTTTATTTAGTGTTCATAGAGGATTCCATCATTCATATATATATATTTTTTCACCCAGGGCGCACCGGCAGATACACTTTGATTGAGAAATGGCGGGACACAGAGCGTCACTTGGCTCCTCATGAGAACCCAGTGGTGTCCCTCAACAAGTGGGGTCAGTATGCCAGCGATGTTCAGCTCATCCTCCAACGAACTGGCCCGTCTGTTAGTGAGCGGCCCACCTCTGACGGGCAGTCTCGCATCCCAGAGCGTGGCTTCTACCGACAAAGCCTCCCGCCGCTGGCCAAGCTTCGCCCATCAGCGGCAGACCGCTCGCTCAAACGAAGGGAACCCAAACGCAAGTCTCTGACCTTCACTGGTGGAGCCAAGGGTCTGCGGGACATCTTTGGGAAAAGCAGAGACACTGAAGGTAGCGTGAATAGTTTGTGGTTTTATTTTTCTCATACTCTTTCCTTCCATCCCTCCCCCTGTGTTTTACCTGTTACAATTCATCTCTCATGTCCCACCCCTCTATTCATCCATCCATTCAGCCAAACAGACCCAGCAGCGTGGCGTGAGTCTGAACCTGAGCAGAGTTGGAGGTGGTGGAGTAGCATCTGTACCTGGGAGTCCAGCCAGAGAGCTGAGCCGGCTGGTGCAGCTGCAGAGAGACAAGCTCCAGGCCCTGGAGAGCCGTCTGCTGGGCTGTGAAGCCGAGCTGCGAGACTGGGAGGAGGCTGCCAGCGAGCCGAATGAAGTGAGTAAAACTATAGAGGCCTGTGCTGTTGTGTTATTATTATTGTTGTTTTGCTGCTGTGTGCTGATTCAGCGTGGTTGTGTATTATATTCTCTTTGGGGTAAGAAAGTTTCCAAGCTGAACCATTTTCAATTCACTAGGAATTAAACCTGGAGGAGGAGTTGCTGCTTTTAGAGCAGCAGGTGAGGAGAAATGATACCGAGATGGAAGAGGAGGAATTCTGGCAGAACGAGCTGCAGATCGAGCAGGAGAGCGAGCGGCAACTCAAGCAACAGCTAGCCGAGCTGCAGGTCCGAGTACGCGACTCTGAGGCCAAGCTTTCAGAGTACCTAGCTCGCATACAGGTGAGTTCGGAATCATTGAGCACCCACCCAGTTCCCCTGGGTGATGTTTCATTCAATCTATAAATGGCATAAAAACGTTATGTGGATGTTCACTCAAAGCAAGCAGTGGAACTCATCTTTCCTACTTAATAAAAAGTAGAATTACTGTTATTTATTAGATTAGATATATTATGTTCATGCTAGGTTAGCCAAATTATTTATTATCTGTTGTATTGTGTAGGGCATGGAGGCAGGCCTGGAGCAGGAGAGGCTGCAGCAGGAGGCCAAGCTCAGCCAGAAGGTCAATGAGGAGGAGGTACAAACCTGTCCATCTTGGTCTACAAAGCACACAACAATACGCAGACAAAGAGCAATATAGTGTTGAATTAAAGAGATCATAAAGAGTTGTCTACGTCTGAACACCCTCTCTGTCAAACAACATAGCTACTTAACTTATTCTTCACAAAATCAGAGTGAAATTTCTTTAAGATTATAATTTACACACTACGAGCCAAAAACCAAACAGAAGATTAAGTTCAATCTGTGTGGCAAATTATGAATTTTAAAGCTTTGAAAATGTACCTGACATATGGTCCATGTGGTTGCAAAATATTTTTTTTAATTCTTCTGTTTATAATCAAATACCTGCAAAACTAATAATAGGCCACAGCTGTACTTTGTGATTAGTGCTACTTAGCAAATGTTAGCATTCTAAACTAAGATAATGAAAGTTAGGTGCAGCAGTACTTTGAGCCCTGCTTAATGCGTCTTACGGGATGTGTGTATGTGTGTGCGTGTTGGTGTGCGTGGGGGGGGGGGGGGGGGGGGGGGGGGGTTGATTGTGATAACGTGTGATTGCTAAGTTTGATTTGATAAATGCTAAGCATGACCTAACAAAACTGCTAGAATGGCTGTAGTCTCTCAGTCTTATGTACACCGTTTGGTTGTAAGCTGTCCATCTCTCCAGGTACAATATCAACAGTTAAAGATCCCCTCAACACATATTTTAAGACGTATAAAAATTCTGGGAAATCTGCTTGGAATGACTACGGTATATGTGTCTGAAATGTTTTCCCAACAAAAATGCACAGTCCTTTTCCCTCATTAAAAATTTCTGAATATGCAAATATTTTTCTTTTCCAAAGTTTAAAAGTTAGGTGCAAAATATGTTCTACTTCACTGAAAAGTCCATTCTCAGCTTATGTGCACATGAGGCTTTAAGTTCCCATATTCAATTAAAAAATAGTTTTTAATGAGTACAGATAAACTTTCCTCCTTAAGCAGAAAAATATGAAAGCAGGTTTTAAGTGTCAAACTCTTCACATGCATCATTTTTGAGTGGACGGGGTCTTAAATGCTGCTCCTTAAATCATATCTAATAGCAAATATCTTCTTTTTAGATACTTTGAAAAGTTGTGATGAGAGTTGGCTTTCATTCTACTCACTTCCACTCTGGCTTTCAGGTGCAGGCCCAGTTAGAGAAAGTGAGGGCAGAGCTGGAAATGCAAAGCCAACACACAGCACGGCTGGAGAGCAGCTGCAGGGCGTTGGAACGCTCACTTGGCCAGTCGAGCAAGAGATTACAGGTCAGCTCAGAACCGACAGTTAGTATTATATTTATTGTTAGTTTTTCAACACTGTAGCCTCAAAAGTGTCACAAAAGTAATATCCCGCCTGGCATTTTCACTCAAATACTCAAATATTTTAAAGAAGCTCATTAAAAAGTTGGACAAGTTTAGCTCTGCTGGGTGTGAAAATCCAGTCTTCTGCACACAGGTGGAACCATAGAAATCTACTGTAAGCTCATTAAGTTGTGGGCAGTGAAGCAAAGTTTAATCTCTGGCTTGCAGGGATGCGTGGTAGATCTTTTGCTGTGTGCATCCTAGTATGAATTGAAGCGCTCTATGTACAGGCGAGGTCCAATAGGGTGTGGGAAGCATGAGGTAATGAGAAGGGGAAATCAGAAGGGGTATTACGGCATTCTTTGCCTGATTAGAGAGGGGCCTGAATAAGTGCACAATTCCCTGCTTGCAGTTGCATAACCATCTGGGAGCTAACTCTTCTCTTTTAGCTGTCTCAACTGTGTTATGTCTTCTGGAGAGATCCTAAACAAGCTATGATCCTTGATAGATGTTCACCTATTAAACCTTCCACAGATGAAGTGTGTAGAAAAAGATGCAAATGAGGGTACAGCAATTGAAATCATGTATGTTTCTTTATATACATTCACTGCATCATATCTACTAGTGATCCTAGTTTTAATATAAAAATATTTTCCCATCTATCATCATATATAAACCACACTTGGGCATAGATCTCATTTATTTGTCATGGTGTTTTTTTTCTGTCGTAGGAGAAGGAGCAAGAGCTGGAGCAGCTGACAAAAGAGCTACGACAGGTCAACCTGCAGCAGTTCATTCAGCAGACTGGTACCAAGGTCACTGTGCTGCCTGCTCAGCCTACAGGAGAATACAGCAACGGCACGTATACACACATACACACACACACATAAACAGGCATACGTATTCACAAACAGACTTTTTACATAAACATCACACTGTTTATAGGTAAAACAGGTACTGAAAAGGGGTACTGTACATATTGTTGTCACATGTGTATGTACATGGTGCCACCTGGTGGTCATCCAGAGAATGACATCTTAACATGTTGGGGCAGAACATGTTAATCCTGCCTGTCTGTAACTCCATTACATAGACAATAGGAAAATCCCCCAGAATATTTATTTGTTGTGTAGCGATGCTTGATTCTTTCCCAGCTCTGTTTGATAGTCATGTATTCACCAAAATATGAAATGTAATTACTGCAATGAAACACCTCAATAGCTAGTCTTAAGATGTAAGAGTAACTTGTCAGATTCTTAAAATGAGTGGTATCTGTTACTGTCTTTAACTGGGCAACAATTTTGTTTTTCTTGCTACAGAAGTGGATTCTGGCTCCCTGAAAAGACTTGGCTCATCACGTCTCTTACCCAGCAACCTCCGCACTCTTCAAAACACCGTCTCCTCCAGCCTGAACCCTGAAGGCATCTACGTTTGACCCAGAACTGTCCAGAAGATGCTTCTCGGAGACGTTATTTGGGCTGCAGGGTGGGCTAATGTTACCAGGACTTTACCTAAAACTGAATGGTCGAAATGAAATGAACCCTGCTCCGGGGATGCCTCAAGGCATGGAGGATGTTGGCAAAAGCATTACTGGAGGATCCATGGGGCATAACGAAAGACAAACCTACATCTGTTCATCTTTCCTGTGCTGCCTCCTCTTTCATCTTCCTTAGACTGAAACTGATGTCAATGTCCATTTGCAAATCTTGTGTTAAGATTCCTCCTAAATCAGTCTTCAAAAGCTTAATTTTCTATGAGTTTAGAAAACTACCTGCTGCCAGCAGATGTTTTTGTTTTTTTCTGACTGAGGAGGCAAACAGTGCAAACATATTATTTGTATGCTGTCAAAGACAAACAGTAGAGAATATATCAGGATATGAAGTTTGGACACATACGCATACACAAACTAATGCATGCACGAGCATGCACAAACACCACTCCTGTGCTATGAGCATAGCCATATCAGATTGCCTTACTCTGGTGTTTTAAAACCAGACAACATAGGTCTAATGTTGCAACAGAACTCACGGTAGCTACTGAACACTATGCGCCACATAAATTTACTATTTTAAAAAAAGGCTCAGCACCAGTAAAGGTGATTCCTGATGTCAGTAAAACATAACATTGGCTTGATATTTTTTTATACATTCATTTTTTTTGCATTGATTTAAAGAGGAAACAAATTTGCCTCATATTTCCTGTGGAAAACCCATCATTTTAGATAAATTATGTAAAATAAATGGAGAAGAAACTACATTTCATGGATTCATTGAGTAATAAAAACTATTTGACTTTTTTGGTGAAGAAGTTTGGCTCAAGGTTCAGTTTTATGCCATATTGGTTTACAAGAACCATTAATGTCCTCTTTGTTTCAGTGCAAAGCTTGCTTGCTGAATGTGAATGCAGCAAAGCGTGATGACAAAGAGTGATATCATACCCAGGTTGGCCACTGGGTGGGGACAAAACCTATATTATCCAGACAGGTGAAAGTGTGTAACTGTTAGAAAGTTACTCCTTCCATCTGTCTTTATTCATTTTCATGTGTCATATACCGTATGTATGACTTTTCATATCATTTTTGCAACAAAGCCTCAGCACTTTAGCTTTCAGTGTATCATCTGAGGTGCCACTTACATTGTACATTTGACATATTTCATTGTGTCCATCAAGCAGGGATGCCCATACTTAAGGAATACAAAATGTATTCTTTTGTTTCCTCATGATTTCTTATATAACAAAAGATGTCTCATATATGAACCAAAGCTAGTGTGACAAACATTATTAATTAGATAAGTGTACTTTTTTTTTTACACAGTATGTATGCAACTTGTGCCCATGAAAAGTATCCACTAGAGTATAATGACAGGTGCATACAGTATATTTTTCATGGTTTATTGTTTTTAGGTGCCAGATAGTTGAGCCCTGTCACACAGCATAACCCAGAAAGTTTCAGAGGACAGAAAAGTATTTAAAACTCTACACAGAAGTAACTGAGGGTAAAATTCAGACCCCTTGTTCTGTCTACAAACACTTAAAATGAATGCATCTATAAGTTAACAGAGGTCTGATTCCTACTGTACATACCTACGTCTTACTGAAAATGATATTTTTCCCTGGGTTTCTGGATTGGATTGAAACAAACTGCATAAGCAGCAGCTCATATTTGTGCTGTGAATGTATGATAAAGGAAATCCCTTCCTCCAGTGTGAAGGATCATTGTTTGCTCTGCAGTGCACAGGTAACCAGAGGAATTTACACCTTGGAAAACTATTCTCAGAAACTGCTCTGTAACAGAAGTTCATCTTTTTCCTCTCCCCCTCAGTATGCAGTATTATTGTCATGGCAACGATTTCAACTGTGACGGGGAGACTGTAACCCACTAATAAAAGCTTTCATTGACTGAAAGTTTTGAATAATGGCATGCCTTACAGAAAAAAAACCCTGTAAATAATGTCTACATATCACAGAAGACTATGAACTATTTTCAAAGGCTGAAGTCTGAAATATGCAGAGTGCTGAAGAGGTTAGACTTTAATACTGCCGTTCAAAAGGCAGCTCTGTGTGCATGCAATAATGTGTGATTGGTTTGTTTTGACCCCAATTAGTGGCAATTCATTTTGTTTTTGGTTTGTTTTGGTCCTTTTTGCCTTATTGAAGTTAGAGATTTGGTGAAAAGCAAACAGGCAGTCAAAAATGGCTAATATTATCTTCCATTTCTATTTTTTCTGGTAAAACCAATATTTGTGGATGTGAAAAATATCCATATTGCAATGAAAGATTACAATAAGTTTACCAGGATTGCCGGTTGTTTTTCCCCTTTTCTTGTGTATAGACATTGTCAACAATTGGTTTGTGTGCCATCAATGAAGCTTTTCAATAAAAGTGCATATACAAATGAGATGATGGAGCCATTATGGAAACAGCCATCAAGTGGTTTTGAAAGCTATTTTAGAAACGCTGCAGCTCAGGGATATTTCAAGATACAGAATTACCTACGAAAAGAATAAGCAGAAAGTAATTATAGATAAATGCTGTTCATGAAGTCTGGAGTCAATTTGACAGGTCAAAACGCATATTTGCTCTCACACAGCTGTCTGACAAGTGTAAACGCAGCATTGGCTCATAGACAAAATATGACAAATGTAACTGAAGCATTGATTTGGTTCAGAGAGAGATGTAGCTTTGTTTGAAAGTCTTAAATGTTTATGTTGGTTCATGATTCATGTTGAAGCTTGTTCCAGTTTGTGCCTTACATGTATGACCATCACATTCACAGCACTAAGCTTATTTTCAGAAAAATAAATACCCAGGATGTTTTTTTGTTTTTAAACCCCAGAAGGTCGTTTAGCAACACATACCGCTGTTGAGATATTTCCAGATTCCTCAAAGACTCAAAACACAAACAATTACTATTATTATTCTACAGTATATGACATATGTCTAAAATATTGGAAAGAACCATCATACGAATATAACTGGTAAAAACTTTAATTCTGATTCAACTCATAGAAAGTGAGGAGATAAAACCAGCATTGTGTTTATGATGATTTGTGTTAAAGTCTTTTATAATTTTGCTGCAGATAATTTATAATTTTCATCCAGATGTTAGAGGAGTCTTTGAGGATTCAGGAAATATCCTTAAAATCAGACATTCTATGACTCAAATGTAACAGTACATTAATACATGAGAGGCACAAACAGGGACTAGATGATGCCACTGTGTTAATAGTGTAATCCCAGTCCTTGAAGCAGCCCTCAGTGTTTACATGAATGCTTCACTGTCAACATTATAGGCTGTAGAGATTAACTGTGCTTGGCTAACATCACTGACTCACATTAACCCATCATTTAGTCAAGACAAATCATTTTATATTCTTATAATTAATATGATTTTGCATGGTTCATTTACAAATGCACCTACTGTAGTTTTTAGCTTTCTGCAGTTTAACATTTGTTTCTTTCAGTCCCCATTTAGCCACTATGTATGAAATACATGAAAATCTAATTCAAAGACAGTGTAAAATATATAAGTAATGAATAAAATATATTTAAAAACATACCAGAAATAAATAAACTGCTATACAGACTTGATTACTGTGATTTATTTGTGATTGTATTTTATTTTTATCAGATAGAAAGTATACAAGACAACTGGCCAGAGTGACGCATTAATATTAATACAACTTGGATTAGCATGAATTCCATTTTTACCCTGGAAATAAAGTTAGATTTGTTTTTAAATGTAAAAAATGACTTACTCCCCCCTGTGCTTTCACCTTGTCTTAGTTGTATTAGTGAAAGAAAATGTGAAAAATGTAAAACACAACCATATCCAGCAGAAGTGATAAAACTCTGGAAAAATGCTTGTGAGTAACATTGAGTTAGGGTTGTTTTAAATAATGAAGGTCCTAAAATGTGAATTGGCTTAGCCTGCTCTTCTGCTTAGTTACTGCTGCTACACATGTCAATTTGTACCATCTTACTAACTATCAGTAGTAGATTTTATCAACTGTAGATAGCTAATTAAGCTAACGTTATCTTGATGCGTTGATTGACAATGTGGTTTACGCCTGAAATGTGGTGTTTCCAGCTGACTCATATTAAAATGGGAACCATGTAAAGGCATTTTTAAATATCCACTTGACGGCTGTATATCCTGAGGCTAAAACTGCATGTCACAGGCAAGAAATCAACATCCTTAGCAGTTGATGACATGTTGAAGACATGGAAATAAAGGAAAAACATTGTTCTTGTTCTGCAACTTAAAGCTAGTTAGCCCTACAGTTATTTTTGGGATATATTTAAAAACATAAACATAAAATAGACTATCAAATATAAATTATAAAAATAATAAATGTAAATCATATACAGTACACCCTTATAATGTCTCCAGCTATGCATTCAGACTCATCCAGACAAAACAATACAAACTGATAACAAATACTAACAATTTATAGCACATTAAACAATTCCTACAGACAATACATAATATAGAGTAATCAAGTAACACAGAAACACAAGATAAGAAAAGAGAGACAAAGGACAAGAAGATGGGGGAAAAAACCTCACCTCAAAACATATACAATACCATGTACATCCACACACACATTCTTCTCTGACTAAAATACAGTATCCAAGGCGGTGGTGTCTATTTACATCTTAATTAATTTTCTTTCTTAGGGAGCAGAATGATCCATATTGCCAGTATAACGCATGTTTCTTTCCTTTTAGGAAGTTATTCTAAGGAAATGGATTTCCTTAGATACCTCCTGTTAGTTTCACAGTATGTATTTTTTTCTAATGCAATACAAGACGCCATCTCCTTAATTCACTTACCTATAGATGGTTTAGTTCTACTTTTCCAGTTAAGAGCAATCAGTCTCTTTGTTTGCAGAATACACTATGTTGATAAGCACATATTGACTCTTTATATTTAGATCCTTAGGGTATAAACCAACTGTGCAACAGTGACAGGAATTAAAGGTGATGTGGACAGTTATTGAGTATTGGATTTTTGCCTTGTGTAAGCTTCCTTGCTACATTACTGTAATACTGAAGCTGTTACCTATCCATCTCACGAGGAAAGAAAGGTAATATCATATTCTATTTATTTATTTATTAACATTTGGGTGACTGGGACAGCACATCTGATAGATTTAGGTTAGTGTAAGCATTTATACTCGGATATAAACTAACATGCACGTTTTCCTGTTCATCATAATGAATCATTTCAGTTCAACTTTATTACTGAAGGTTTAAATATCCATCTACAATTCACACAATATAAATCTGCTTTTCCTCACTGTCAGAATTTAAACTGGGTTTTGCAGGAGAGTAAACTTCCCTGAATTGAACAAGCAGGACAGAGTTGCTTGCATTAACACTGGTGGCAGTAACACTGGTTTAAGGTTAGGTTATCATGTACATAATAAGCTAATTATCTGGACATCTTAACATTTGCGAATGGAGCAGACAAGCATCTTTTATCCAATCATGACCTTTCGGAAAGGTTGAAAAAAGAATATTTATGTTAAAAATATAACATAGCTCACTACTTCAAATCCATGACCCACTGTGGCTTATAGATGCTGAAATGATTGGATCATTTTTCAGGGAATATACAGAACCTACGTTTTTGGGGCCTCGTGGGCAGTTGACCAGTTTGACCATGTGGTAATTGGGTAGACAGAGAAGACATGAGAAAGAAAAGAATGAATGGGTGTGGGCTGACTGTCTTTCAGTTTTGCATCCCCAAAATCAAATACTCACTTTTTACCATTTCACCAGTGCTTGTAATATTCAGCTGTTGCACTCATCTCACCAGAAAAGGTAGATTCATTCTACTAGGGTGATTTTTGCGGTTGTCTGAACAAGATGAGATAAAAGCATGGATGACCTTCTTTAAATCTACAACGGGTAAAAACAACTTAATTTTTAATATCTTTCTGAATTGCAGGAAGTGGAGCCTCTTTCCCCTGCACTTCAGAGGTCAAGTAACTGTCAGAATCACTCTGAGCCCTGTGGCCAGCCGGCTTTGTGCTGGAAGACAGGAAAATAGAAGACTGCCAAGATCGTCTGGAATAAAAGTTTCTCCCTAAAAGACCCAATTTCAGATTTATTTTCAACTTTGGAGGAACACTTGACAAAGTTGGAGAACTTTGATTATCACACCAGGTGTTTCTGTGTTAAAAGTCATTTGTCCCTGAGTCAGCCCCCCAGTGTATTCCAGCTATAATACTTTAAATGGAGCTCAACAGCTGGGTCAGCGGGGCTCTGATTACATCTGTGACCCTCTCACACCAGACGATACTTGAAGATCTCATCCAACCTTTTCTTTTGTTTTTTAAACCATAGCTGTCTCATGTTGTTTATAAGCTGCCATCATTACATTTAATAGACTGCCATCATTGAATTTATAGCAGGCATCACTTTTGGTGATGTATTATATAGTATATCTCATTAGGGAATAAATCTCTAAAGTAAGTGACAGCAGCTTTCACCATGCAGACACCAAGTCTCCATTCATTAAAATACTACAGTGTTACAGTGTGATTCAGTTTAAAAGTTTTATTTTTCGAAATCTGTGCAGCTTGAATGTTTTTAAATGGATGTTTATGGAGGAAATAGGATTGAGTGTTTACATTTTTGGGTTATGATTACATCCTGCAAAGTATAGTGTAAGTATGTTGTACTTGTGGTACTTACTTAATGAAATACAAATAATTAGAGCATAAATGGGGTGAACAAGGGGATGCTTAATTTAACAGCCTGTAAACCCCAATCTACTACTAATTTCATTCAATAGTAAAATTTTTACTCAGTTTTCCCAATTTTTTGTGTCTTGTTACCCAGTAATAATATTACTTTTATAATATAGTATCAATAACAACCATGTTTGATTCTTTATTGGTTGCCTAACTGCTAAAATGTTCATCAGGTGAGAATTTATCCCTGATTCATACAACAAATCCACTTTCCTCTGAGCTATATTGGCTTTTTTCTCCATCCTGAGCTTTGCTGATTCAATCATGCCGCCGTCCCCGGGCTTGCAGTAACATCAAAGTGGTTAGATTTTATCTGAAGAAAATCTGTATGATCTCGTAGTGTGACAAGACTTTTGTGAGAAGCCGGCTGGATGGAGATCAGAGATTTAACTTTATGTGAGTTTATGTAAAAGTCTTCTACGGCTTTTAAGTGTGTTCGGGATGAGTAATAGTCATACAATTATGACGCCTAATTAGTTAACCTCAATTTCTGAATTATGATGCAAATATTGCACCTCAGATGGATTAAACAATTGTGTTTAGAATGAATTAGAGTTTAGCTGGAAGATTGATTGCACCATGTTGTGTGTGTGTATATGTGTGTGTCTGCATGTGTGTGTGTGTAGATATTTGCACAAGCCATAGCTGATGCTGTCATTAAATAGCCCCTTGGTCCCTCTCCTGAATTTGTTTATTCTGCACTGGGCATGGGAGTAGGTGGCAAACAGATGGGCATCCATGAATTATGGAAATTATGGGCTTTGATTAACCACCACACACTCTGCTGGATAAAAGTAACTCGAGGGTTGCCAAGTTATGTGGTGCACTGGGCTGTGCCATCAGTCACTCAGCAGCGTGATGGACCTGATGCTTGACTGATGTTGTTTACTGCTCAGTCTTGAAAAACATAGAACAAATCTGCTGTATTTTCATGTATTTCCTGTTGAGTTTGGCTCAAGTGAACTCCCAGCTCCATTACTGGAATAGTTAGGGATAGTTTTGGGAATTTTATTCTCTTGCCGATAGTTAGTTCACGAAGATTGCTACCAACTCTAATGTGTGCACGGTGAATATGAAGCTGTCTGGCTCTATCCAAATGTAACTAAAACTGACTACCAGCACCTCTAAAACTCCATAATTAACATATTATGTCTTGTTTGTTTAATCCGCCCGAAGTGTAAAAATGTAATAAACATAATAATTTGTGATTTTACAAGAGATTTATTATAATCTTTGGAACTGGCTGATCATACCACCTTAAATTGAATTCTCACAATATAGAATTATATTGAGTTATGTTGATTATTTATGTTGCTATATGTTCAGATCTGCAAATATACTTTGACAGGAAGGATTTAGAGTCTTGTTTCTCATTTGTATCACAATTTACCCTTTAATGATGAGTGTTGGAAACTCCGAGCATATTCATCCAGTAGCAGAATAATTAATCATGTGCATCATAATCATTTAATTCTTCAGTTATTTTCATCAAATGAAGTAAGATTTCTAATCAAAGCTCTTTTTTTAAAAACGCATTTGATGTGTTTAAAACAGGGCACCAATTATATCAGTGTTGGCCTTGCAACTCGCCTGCAACCAACACCTCACTTTCAGCACATGATCCCCCCAATCACCCTCTCCCCCCCTTCGAACACACATATACCGTCAGCCGTCCCCCCAGCACACACACAACACTGTCCCCATCTCTCCACTTTCATAAATGAAGAGAGACAGTCTTATTCCGAAACCAACACGGAAAAGCAATTAAAAAGGAATTAAGGGTGTGCAGGGAGAAATTGGATATGATATCCGACGCCTATTGTAAATGTCAACGTTATTACTGTGTTGTTGTTTCCCATTCCTTTGGCAGCCTTGCCCATTTTCAGGAGTGACAGCCTATAGTCTGCTGGGCTTAATGAAGCCGTCTCAGCAGCCAGGGTCTTGCTATGTAAGGTGAAGAGTGCTGCTTATCCTCTTCTGCATGCAGCTCTCATTAAGACCGGTTTTACTGGCGAGTCGCCGTAGCCCCCCCTCCCCACTTCTCTTCTGTCTCCGTCCTCAAGCAAATGTCTGTTAAACTTACTTAACAATGTTACCCTAATGCTATGTGAACCGCCACTGTACTATAGGTTTATCTAATTGTGTTTTCAGCTCATCTCACACCGAGGAGGAGTAGTGATTGCCTCTGGCATTAGCTAATGGGGCCCTTGATAAAACAAAGTAAAACAAACACCCTGAAAACTGCATTTGTATGCTTCTCATCGTCATTATTTTGGTCTCTTAAAAAAAAATATCCAGTGGACGTGAGCTCCTAAATGCATGAGGTACCACAGGGGGTGGATTACAATCTGTGGATGCATATTAAAGTCACCCATAGGCTCCAATATTACAAAACTAAAGTAGGTAAATTCTATCTACCAGTATCATCATTATGTAAAATGGGATACAAAATGGTTTTTCAGGGTATTTAAAAAAAAGATAAAACCATATCCATTCTTGGAAATCTTTGGTTATTCCGATATGACGAGTTTTTCACATTGCCACCAGCAAGTATAAATGAAAGGTACAGTCACAGCAAATATCCTCAAATTCTCAATATTTAAAAAATACTTTAACGAGATCCTTTTTTATCATACAAATGGAACAGTTTATGTTTATTTAAGTCTAGAAAAAAAAAAAGGTTTTGGATGTTTGGTGACTTTTCCACAGACACCTGACAGAAATCGGAAAGTCTTCAAAGACAGTTTTATCAATCAATTTCTTTTTCGTCCATTTACTTCATCTTTTTAATGGGACAGCAAACACCCTGTCAGTTATTTGTATGTACCTCTTTCAAGTGCATTTGTTATTTTGGTCTTGTCTTTCCTCTTAATTTGTGAAATGAGAGACCTTTAACATAAAGCTAAATGGGGTTTCAAAGGTGAAGTTGAGACACAAAATGACATAACCAGGCCTTATAGGAGTTCACTACATTGCCGAAGGACACCGCGAAGATACCACTGTCATGGGAACTCCCTGTGTCCTTAAATACTGTCTACTTGATGTATGAGTAATTATAACTCTTTCAATGATTCAGTTTGACACTGGCTGGACATTTTTTTGCATGTGGGAAAATGACAAGTTGAAGAATTCCTCCTAAAATTCAGCCATGGATTACTCACTCAAAAGGAAATCTACCTGTCAATGGGAGTTTGCAGACAGTGAAAAGCAATTTCAATTTTCAGTCACTGCTGACTGCTGTCCGAGCCGTCGCTGAAAACATAAGAACTTATTCAGAGACGAGACAGTGAAAGGAATTACGCTGGGATCTGGGATATATCCAAGGTGAACACGGTTGGCTGCATTATTACTTATCCTGTTTTATCACACTTTAATTTCCCCAAGGGACTTTCATTTTACACCATGTTGGCTCAAATGAATTGCCATTCCCTGCACACTCCCTAGATTTAGATTTGGTTAAGAATATATCCTGGGAGTGGTTTTTGCTGGCAGCTCTTTCAGCCTTGTGCCTCAAATTCATGCAGACATTCTCTCAGCTCAGCTACAGTCGGATGCTGTTGGCCACTGAGCAGCTCCACTGGAGCGATTTGGGGGTTTAAGTGGCTTTCTCAAGGGCACCACAGCAGTATTTGTTGAAGGAGCTGAGAGTGTTGCTCATTCATTTTCCACACCTACAAATCCGAACATTATCCATCTTGAAATCTTGCAAGAAATGTATAATTCCTTTTTTTGGTATATGGGACTATTATTTTATTATTGAGTCCACTCAGTCCATGAAACCAGAGCGTGTGTGGGTGTGTGTGTGTGTGTTTGGGCGTGTTTCTTGACTTCCTTTGTTCTCACACTCCCATCTTACAGTCTGTCTTGTGTGTCACACTTCATCCAGCTGTATAATGGAAGTGGGTGACAGCCACATCTGAAGTCAAGAGATGAAAGACATAATTTACAAGTGGGTGCCTGGTCTCCCTCTGTGTGTCTTTCTCATGCATGCACGCACACACACACACATACAAAATAACAGCATACAGCAAATGCCACCACACAGCAGTAAAAATGGTTCCTTTCTATAAAAGTGAGTATATAGAGAATAAGATTTGTGTCATTTAAACAGTCATTTAAACCACTATAAATACATCATAAACCTTACTTCGCTTTAAGATTACTTCATTTTTTAGCAGGAAACTGTAATTGACTTTAAATTATACTAGATTGGAGCTCCAGTTAAATGCATAAATTATAATGTAATGTAAATGTGCATTGACAGCACTGACAAATGCATTAAATGGATGTGACTGGTTAATAACTCAAGACGGCACATGTCGAGTTACCTTTTAACACGACACAGTCAGTGTTGACATTAAATAGTTTGGTGCGGACACACTTACTGAACAGAACAGTTGTTGTTTTTTCAAAAAGTCTTACCAAATTTAACACTTCTATGCTGCAACTTTTGAGGACAGATTCATGCATTAGTTTTGAAAAAGGGCTTCATGAATGGGAAAGTAGTGATGTAATGAAAATGTTTCAATTTTCTTGTAGTTCCCTTGAAAGAATAATGTTTGTTTGTAGGTTTAGGGAACATATGGGGACTTTG
Source organism: Scomber japonicus (assembly GCF_027409825.1). Lineage (NCBI taxonomy): Eukaryota > Metazoa > Chordata > Actinopteri > Scombriformes > Scombridae > Scomber > Scomber japonicus. Next base: position 13,872,008 of record NC_070600.1, on the reverse strand, counting down.
TTAAAATGTTAACTCAGAGTCCAGTAACTGTGTAGAAAGGTCAATAAAAGTGACACCTTATCCAACATGACAACGTTATCCTGTTGCTGTGTCTTTAAAGCAACTGTAATCAATATGTTTTAATCTAACAATGTATTAAATGGTAATGTGTAATGTCAGAGGGGTCGCTCATAGTGATGAAGCTACAGAGAATTATCACTCGACTCTGCATCTCTTCTTGGCTTTATGGCTCTTCATGGTGAGTTTCAGCTCGTTGTTTAGCTGCCAACTTTCAACTGTGTTGTTTTGGTTCATTCTCATAATGTCCTTTTCAGACACAGCAGGCAGTTGTTTTCAGAGAAAAAGTTCAAAAGACCCACTGTATGCTACCTGCTCAGCACCAAACAGCAAAAAGACTAAAGTTATCAGGATAGCTGGAGAACACAGTGGAGCATTTAGCAGCTTAAGAGCCAGATATATCCCCCAGGAGTTGATAGAGGCCAACAACAAAGCTAATACATATTGAATTACTAGACTTAGGTGGCCAAAAACATGACTGCAAATGAATGATAACTGTGCAAATGAATGATAATCGTCATTTAAATTTAATCCATTACTGACTATAAGCTTGCACTCTCTACACTTTGATTGTGTTTAAGTTTGATTACTTTCATAATTCATCAAGAAATAAGACAATGACACTAACTGGGGATGGGTAAGGTCAGCAGGCCAGCTAAACCCAACCTAAACTCTGTAATTATGAAGGAGTAAGAAATTAATATTTACTTGGTTTTAAACTGAGCTTTTGTTTTAAGGAAATGTATGTTTTCCCTTTAAATAGTACCAAATTACAAAAAGATAACATCCTAAGAAATTATGTCCAAATTATTAGGACCTGTAAAATAAAGCATTACCAATATAATTAAATGTCAAAGCTGCTGATTTGGTGTAATATGATACAATAATTTGTAATAAATACTGTAATTTGGCCTGTTTACAGTTATTGTCATTGATGGAGGAAACACTGAATGCTGCTGATGAAAATGGATTCCTAGAATGAAAGCACATGTTCAAGGTGAGCTGTATTGCTTTAAATAGATACACACAACAGTTGACAATGACACAGGCTTGTCATTCACCTCCTGCTTCTCTTTTTGTTTCTTCTGCTTGATAGTGAAACCTTGAAACAGTCTTTTTCACCCAATTACAAGAGACATAACCCGCCAGCTCTGATTGTGTTCCTATAATCTCTGCTGTTCTTTTTCTCTGCATCCTACTGTACCCCCTGGCATGCACAAATGCCATAAGGGGGTTTAGTGTACAACCTGCACCGGCGTCAGCCCTCTGCACCTTGTCTTGATGCCCTTGAGCGGTAATTGGTTGAATCCCTCCAGAATCTGACTTAAGGGCACAGAAATCCACAGCTACCCAATCAGCCGGCTGTCAATCATTCTGCCAACTAAACTAAAGCTGGGGATAACTAACAGGCTGAGATTGGAATTTAGAGTTAGAGAGAGATAAATCTTTCTGACAAGTTTGTACTCGGCCAGGTAGTACCCTTGTAGGCAGGGCTATCACCAAATTGGATGATAGGGATGTTGCCAACGTGGTGGTTAGAGGGAAACCCAACATCCAATTTAGCTTTCACAGCTTTCAGAGAGAGAAAGAGAAAGAGAGAGAGAGGATGTGCAATTTTCTGCCAAATATTTAAAAATGACAACGTCGGGATACTTAATAGATGATAGCTCTGGTTCACTTAAATTCAGATGACAATGATTACAGTATTTGTCTCTTAAAATGTGCAAACACACATGTATTTCATCCTTTTCGCTCTTCTCAGCTGTTTGATTGAGCGCATAGAAAATTAGGGGTACACATCGCCATTAGAGAATTAGAAATGCCTCTTTTTTCACTATAATTGAGAAAATATATGCAGATCATTAAAAGTGCACTTTTACAGTAGATTTCAACCATTTGGTACAAAGGCTTATAATTCAAAAATAGTGCTGTCACTTGGGGAAAAAAGTGAATTCTTTTTGTGCTAGTGCAAAAATAATAAAATTATGATAATTTCCACATAACCTTTTTTGTGGGTAGGACCATTAAACGGCTAAAGTATTCTTCAAAGTGGCATTCTCCACCCCTGCTTCTAAGAGCACTAATAAAGAGCTATTTATTTGCTCTCAGTGGTCAAGGTGTGAATTTATCTTGTGTTTGCTGGGAGACAACAACAGTAGAGTGGCTTCACTGTCAGAGCAACCATCCCACAGCCACAAAGTCCCACATTCGATCCTCATAACCCCAGGTGTCCACCCTGCAGAAGTGTCCTTTTAATCATGACTCTAAATCTCCACCAAGTCCATGAGCAGCCGATGCTGCCATCTGACCTTCCTGGTGGGGGAGGCGGGCAGTAACACAACAGCTCGAGGATCAATAGAGAATTAGAAAGTTCACAAGCCATATTGCTGCCGCTCGTTGATCACACAGGAAGGACAGCGCTCCACAGTAATCCCATTCAACGGTGATTAATTTGGGAAAATGATGATCTGCACCAACACGATCATTCTTATCCCTCTTGTGCCACGGGATACTCAACTGCTATTTTTAAAGTGAGCAATGGTAGCTACTTTAGAGTGGAAAAGTTGTCCTTTATTTATCCATTTTAGCTTTTTAAAAACCTCACAGTGACACACAATTAGCTGGTCTTTGAGAAAATGATCAGTAAAGAAGGATTGTGTCAGAAAACAATAATGGATATAGTAGTAGGAGGCTGCAGAGGTTTTTTGAAGAAAATACTGGCTGTGTTGCATTCACTCATCCACTTCTGCCTATATGAAATTTTTTTTCTATAGTGAACAGAAAATTGTCATTTTAAATCATTGCTAACAGCTGTAGTGTCCCACAAAGATCATTTTTAACTATGCTTCCAACTAAACTCTACATCCATAAATGAAAATGCAATAAAAGCAATACTGTCAAGCTCATGGTAGCACTAGAAGAAAATTCAGGATAGCCAACATCAGCACGGTTCATCCTTTATGGAACATGAATGTCTTTACCAAATTTCATGGACGAAATGCTGTCATGATTCTGTCCCAGCCTGGCTCTATGTCCCTCCACCAGTTGCCTCCAGACCTTTTCTCTGTTTCAGACTGGGCTGATTGGGAAAAGGACAGGTAAGATATGTTGCACATTATATTATAGGACCATACTGTAGATACTGTTGCCCATTGTATATAACCTTTGTCCATTTTACCACCTAGTTTGTATGTGCTCAATTGTTTCCACCTGGTTAAGATTGAGTATGTTTGACTTATGACCCTATTGTTTTGAGAATGTGTTTCAAGCTGGTTTCTCTGAGCTGCCAGATTCAATGGTTTTCATGCATATCCAAATAGTGATTTATCCATTTTTTTGCAATAAAAGTTTTGGACTTGAAGAGTTTATATATCTCAGCTTATCTTACAGCCCACTTGCAGTTGGCCTGCTGACATTTAAGGCTTTTATTGTTTTTGGTTGTCTGTTTGCACTGTTCCCCTTGTGTGTTTCAGTGCTCCAGCCTTCTCTTGCACTAAACCTCCACACCTGCCCCGCAATCCGACCCTGCTCCCTGTGTTTCGGCTACCTGTCTCTTTTCATGTCTCCCCACCTGCAACTTATCTTCTCATTAGTTCAGTTAATATTTCAGTCCTGTGGTTCAGTTCAGTGTTGTTAGATCATTTGTTAAGTCTAGTTCTTCCAGTTTGTTCTGCTAGCTCTTATTTGCCTACACAAGTCTAGAATAAAGTTATTCTTCTGCTCTGCATAACAGAATCTGCTGCAGAACGGGTTAACTATCACATTTTGTCTACATATGGTGCGCTATTTTATTTCAGCATTCGAGGCAGTTTACACCATCTCAGCCTGGCATCATGCGGCAGACCCATGCTGAGCACCACTCACATTAAAATTCAGATTGATCAGCTCTATCCCATAATTCATTTCTGCTCTGGTGGGAGCATTGTCACAAAGCACAAGTGGCCATCCAGTTGTTTGATGAGCATGACAATTATTTCAGCCATATGCCAAGGCTTTCAAAAGCACCTGATCTGAACCCAGCATCAGGCAGCAATGGACTCAAGCCAGAGACACTGTTTGCTACTGACAAACCGTCTTTATTGACATTCTCTTTATTCATTATTTGCTGTTTTATCGCTCGCTGTTTGCCCTTTAAAAAAAAATCAAAAAATCTTTCTCATCTTTGCCATTCCTTCAACCCGCCTCCCTCCACACACCCCACTCCCAGTTTCCTCTCTCGCCCCCAACCCCCCACCCATATCCAGTTCACTTGATTATGTCGAGCCAGAGTCGGGGAAAGTGTCACTATGGAAACAGGGGCAGAGGCAGTGGAGAGCTCTCTGTGGGAGAGAGGGGGGAAAAGAGACGAAGAGGAAAAGACTAAGAACTGGGCAGTGCTGTGGAATCCACAAGCAGTCATCTGATGCAGATCTGACTCACAAAAAAAGGGCAGGTAACAAATTAATTTTTTTCACCAAGTCAGAGCTGGAAACGCACAGCTGTGTAGTATAATTTGAAGCAAAGCACCTCACTGAGCCATAAGTGCTTTTCTTTCAGTATTCATCAGTCCAGTTTCTTTTCACTAAGACTGTGAGAAAGCTATGAGTAATGTATCAGTCATCATGAGATGTGATTGCTGAATGTAAACAACATTTGCAACAGCCTCTTGATATTGAGTTGCAGCAAGTTGCACAATCTACATACTGTAAGAATGAGCTCAATTCTTGAAAAAAATAATTCAGTGACTCTCCACATCTCCTCCTCAATTTGAATCAATGAATGATATTAGCTTTTGCCTCAATTCACATAATCAGTGAAAGATTTCAGTTATGTTCCCAGCATCAACAGTTTTGAGGATACACACAAATTTGAGTAGAGACCGAACACAGCAGACCGGAAAGATTTGTCAATGAACTGATAGCTGATTGACAAAAAAAAACTCCAGGCATTTGCTGATTTGATTTTGATTTCTTTTTTGTCATATATAATAATACATTGAATATCTTTTGGTGTCTTAGTTTGATAAAAAAGCAGCAACTTGAATGTGTCATGATGGACTTGTGGAAATTCTGATCATTCTTCTCTGCTTTCTGATATTTTATAGACAACCATTACAGATTCATTGGGAAAACATAACATAAGCCTAAGTCCGTGGTGCCACATTCCATTATGTAAATCAAAGCTCTGCATCTATGCAGCTGTTTTGCATTATGTCATCACATACATATTGAACTTTTTTTAACCATGCAACACAGATAAGTCACCACTTTTTGATTCAAATTTAGCAACACACATTATACTTTGTTGACAAAAATGTGTTAGGAAACTAATTATAAAAGCACTGATTTGATCCTTTTGTTACCCCGGAGTTTGAGGAGCAGGGTGGTGTAGGAAAAGAGGAGAAACAGGAGGGAGCAGTTTAGTGAAGGGGAGGAGTAAAAAAGAGGAGGGCAAAGAGAGGGGGGGGCAGCATGGGAGGGAGGTATGATAGTGAGAGGGGCTGAGACAGTAGCAGTGCAAACCAGAGGCGGGGAGGCAGTGAAGGAGCAGCTCTCCTCCCGAGTCTCCATCCCAGAGCTGAAGGAGAAGAAGAAGAGCGGCAGAAGTCACCGGTCCCATCTCACCAGTGCATCCCAGCAGCTCCTGAAGTTGAAACCAAGACGTCTGCTGTGAGGTACGTTACCTCTCACTGCCTCCTTTGTGCCTCTCCTCCTTTCATTTCCCCTCATCTTAATCAGGACTCTGGTCCAGCAGCAATCAGGCGCTGGGGGTGTTAAATTGTGTGTGTGTGTGTGTGTTCGTACAGTGTGAAATACAATGCTTTTCAGCAGCAGGTTGCACTGTGTGTATACTGTGCGTGTGCGTGCGTGGGTGTGTGTGTGTGTGGATGTGGATGTAAGCAGACAGAACAAAATAGGGTCTGACTATTAAAATGTCAGCAGCGATTCTGCTGAGATGTTTCTTTGACATTTGAAGACTGATAACATTTCCCACAATCAGACTCAGTCTCAGCACAGTGTGACCTCATGTTACAAAGGACACTGAAAAGAGTTGATCGCCTCTGAAACTTGGCACAGATATCACTTCTCTTCTTTCATCCTTTTACACACAGCTACACAGTGGTGTGCTGAACAGAATACATCATTAAGAGCTATAAAAATTAGCTTATTTATTTGCATGTGCGATAAATAACAAAGCTGGTTATAGTTCCACCTTTTTGTGAGGTGTTAGATGTAAGATTGTTAGTGTAAAATTTAACTTGATTATATGAATTTTGCACAAATGCATGTTGTTTTTTTAAATACTCTTGTTGAAATGTCTTTTTTCAGAGATTTAGAGATTTTTTTTTTCCATCTGCTCTTGTGATCTTGGTGATTAAATGATTGGCCCCTTCTCAGAAGATGTCATACTTGTTAAAAAATAATGAATGCATAAAGTATAATATGAGTATCGTATAAGAAATCTTAATCAAAACCCCTTTTATAAAGTGGCACTGCAGCTACTGCTCCTCTGACCCAAGTCTCCCTGAATATCTGTCAACCACTCTCTTCATTAGTGCCATTAAGCGTGGACTAATGTTATCAGGCACATTGGCGGTATTGATCTGCAAACCTGTTCCCAGGGGAGCAATAGTCCAGACAAGCTCCTCACTCTTAATTTTCACTGTTCTGAAATGGTATCTGCTGTGTAAAGAGAACAGAGTGGAGAATTATTGAGTGGTATAGCGCAGAAGCTGTCTTTGTGCCGGGACTGTGCAGATGTCATGATGTCATACTAACTGGACCCTCTCTTTCCTTCGCTGCAAAGTAGAAAAATGTCTTAGAATTAAGCACTAAGAGGAGGAGAGGAAGTGAACTGCCCTGTAATAACAAAGAACACATTAAAGGGCTGAAATGTGGTGGTAATTTAGTGATTCAGTGCCATATTTCAAGTCTATTTAAAATCACTTTGGCTTGTGGAGCAGAGTCTGATATGTGAGTCTAACTGTGTGCTTTATACAGAGCATTTCATGTAAAATTCAAGAACTGAGCGAGCCAGTGTTTAGTTTTTTTTTAGTGGCATTGTTTAATAGCAATAGTTGTGTGGAAGCATATGGTTGGCTTATTTTATTTCTATGGATTTAAATGTTAAGCTATTATTGATCATTCACAAAAAGAAGGTAATTATTTTCAGTAACACATAAAAAAATAGCTATTTGATGTCCATAATTTCCTCAACCTCATGAGAACAAATAACAGCTTTGCTCCAACTTGCATTTTGTGACATATAGCACTCCTATCTTTTTAGAGAAAGTACCTTATTAATCATTTTCTGTGCGTATCATAATATTCTCTGTGTAATCGCAGCTCAAGCAGTGTTTGTACGCTTATTTCCTCGATGAACATTTCAGAATGTGTTTTGCATAAAACCTGTTGATAAGACGATGACGTACATGACAATCCTCTTGCATGTGACAAGTAATTGTATTATTAAGCTCCTAATATTATACATTTGACACATGATCCTGCAAATGATTATCAGTGTGATTGAGGATAAACACACAGAGCTGTATGAGTTGTAGTATATATTACAGTATATACTCTGAAGCAGTTATCAGCCTTCTTCTTCTCACAGTTGTTGCAGTGTTGAGGTCAGACTGTAATAAGTGTCAGCCTACAGTAGATGCATGTATTCATGTGCCTGTGGGCAGCATCTGTGTATGCGTGGAAGGCAAAGAAAGTATATGTAGATCAATGCGAGCAGCTGTTCTCTCTGCACTTCAAACGATGCTCTGTTGTTGGCGCGGCAACGCTCCAACAGGCCTCGCGCAAGGGGATCAAAGGCTAATGAGACAGCCATCGCACAAACGCACCCGGCAGACCCATGAATATTGATATGGCTCAGGAGAGAGATGGAAGCTGGGTGTCTTCACTTGCTCAACAGCAGCCCAATGAATTAAAGGAGGGGGATGGAGGGGGCAAAACTAACCTATACGTTGGAGGGACTTTGGGGTTTGAAGCATTGCAAGGATTTATGGTCAGCAGAAGACAGATTTCATTTAGATTTCTTAAAGATGTTTTAAAATGCCGGTTTGGCACTATCTATTACATATTCAATATACTGTACTAAGTACTAAGTACTGTAGTTGCCAAAATGACTTATATCACCCTACAGTGCAGTGGGTGTACTACAACACTGCAATATGCTGAAATCCTCACACTGCAAACAATGGAAAAGTATTTTTAAAGAGTTTTTCAAAGGCCTTAATGGAAGGTTTCATTCTAAAAGAGCTGAAACAATTAATTGATAGAATTTCCTCATTTATTTGGCAAAAATATTTAATTTGTGAAGATGTATTGCCTATCTCACTTTTTAGATCATTGTTAATTAAATATCTTTGGGCTTTGGACTGCATACTACACATTACCAAGACATAATCTTGTGCTCTGGGAAATTGTAATAGGCATTTCTGAATGATTTTATCATACTTCATAGACCAATCCATTATTGATTTTGCAAAAAAAAAAAAAAAAAAAAAAGATCTATAATCATTGGTTGCAGTTGCTTGCAAATCTAAACTGATGTGCCAAACCACCTTTCCTATCTTTCCTATCTTTAGTATGATGCAATAATTCTCTTTTTACTTGAAATCAGTTAAACCATGAACACCAAATCCACATTTAAACACCCCATTGGCAGCCATGTTTTCTATAATTATCGCAGACAGTGACCAAAGTAAGTTGATTCTGTACCATCATAATGAAGTTGGTACAATTTTTGTCTTCTTATCAGCATAATTTCTGCTGTGACAGATATTGGTATGATGCCGAGTGATCAGATGAATTAAGGTGATACTGTTTGTCTCCCATAAAGTAATATAATGTGTCTCTTACTTCAGGTTAGTTGTATTGTATAGCAGCAACGTTGCCTGAATGTCACTATTTTCTCTTAATCGTCGGTGGCTACTAATGTGAAAATTAACTCTTTCTCTTGCATTATATACATCAACAAGCATCTTTATTATAAAATAATAAAATAAAATAAAACATACAAAGGTTACATTTGGGATTTCATCACCCAACAGATAAAACTGAAAGTGAAGAATATAGAGTCATTTTTTCTAGGTGTCATTTCAGCCCATTTTAGCTGTCAAGAGGCATGCAAACAGACAGTGGAAGGAAGACAGGGAGGGGGAGACTGATGCAGCAGGAAGGCCGTCTACAGTACGCGGGCGACTGTGCCTCCATCTTGACTCTGGCTCGTAAATCAAGGCTCCCCTCCGGGGCCTATCTTCCATTCTCAGACCTTCACAACAGCTTGTTCTCCAGCCTGTGACGAGAAGGGCTGTTGTCACAGCAGCTATCGATCGTGTGGGATGAGTTTGTCGGACCGGGGGATTTCACCCATCTAAACGTGGTCACTGAAGTGTCCCGTCCCGTCTCTGTGCCTGTCTGTGGGCTACATGTTCTGTCTATTGCCAAGTCAGTCTACTGTCAGCACCGTCTCACATAGTTTCAGTCCAAAATAAGATCTTTGTGGCTCAAAGTAAGTAACTTTCAATTTAAGAAGGAGGCTAGAGGCTACAGACTGACTTGTTTAAATGTAATGACTTGTCTGATAGTCCTGGGGACGTATCCTGGGTGTTTCCCCGTTTTTCTGTCAATAGTATGGTGATGTTGAACATCTAATTTTACTGTAATAGTTAATTTAGGAAAATCTGCTTTTGACCAGTTGCTGGTTTATTTAATTTAGGGTTAGGGTTAGGGTTAGGATTAGGGTTAGGCACAGTGGTTCTCAATGTGGGGTCCAGATACCCCCAGGGGCCCTTGAGTGGATTCCAGCGACTCCTTAGAAAAAAGGGGAATCATTTATTGTCACTGTATTTCCATCCATAAGTAACACAATGACCGAATGTGGGACTATTTTGGTGATGGGTTTCATACATTTTTCTAAATATCGAAATGCTAAAATCTTTTCAAATGGGGGTCCATGGTCTAATTTGGTCCATGGTCAGTTTAAGGGGCTTTGATGAGAAAAAGTTTGAGAACCAGACTTAACCTAGACTGGGAACAGTAGGACAGCTTCAGTAGACTAACTCTGTCCAAAGACAACAAAATCCACCTATCAGCACCCCTGAAACTATGTGAAAATGATGTTCCACAGATTTACTAGAGGGTCATGTGCCAGACTATTTTTAGTTTTTACACATCAATTTTTGTACAGATTTAACAAAGAAGCTTTGATGTGTTAATTTGTAACTTTAGTTGCTGGTAGATTAATTTTTCCACCTTCAGACAGGCTAGCTGTTCTCCCTACTCCTTATGCTTCAGTTCAGCTAAGCAGCTACTGCCTGTAGCCTCATATTGACAACAGATGACAATGGTATCTTCTCACCTTACTATAAGCAAGACAGCTAATACATGTATTTGCCAACATGTCATTATGTAGCAATGTATTTAATATTAAAGATCTTACACTGAATATTTTGGTCATCTTAATATCTTTAATATCTGCTGTCACAAAACTCACACCTCTACAGGAGACATTTCAACCGAAATGGAATATTCTTGACATGTGATTATTAAGAATGACATTGACAATGACAATGAGGACCAATGCCAAACAAAACAAAAACAGTACCACTCTTTCAAAGACCTACAATCTACAGTATGTTTTTGGGTAAACAGCCTCATTAATCATTTAAAATTATTCACTAAGAAGACTATTTACAGCTCTCTGGTTCCAGTGTTTATTATACTACAGTGCATAATGCATTACAGATAATGTTCAGATAGCATTTACCAGAACATGTTTACACAGTGTGCTAAAACATTGAAAGTAAACCCACTGCAGAGAAGCAAAAATGTGAATAATTCTCATTATGAGCAGATTCTGGTCTGTTTGACCAATTAAGCAAATAAACAAAGATAAAGAAGGTGATGATAGGGTGATGTTATTCACAGACCTCGTTGCAACAACATCATGGAAGCTACTTTGTGTTACAAATGATTACAACTTCTTAGTGGGCCTGTTGCTGGTGCATTTATACATGACTACATATGTTTAAATGAGGAACTGAAATTAAATCAAATGCATATTTAATTTTAAGTTTAACCCTGCACGGTAATGGATTTCCAATAATATTCTCTGCAAAGTCAGACTACTTTAAAACCAAGCAGTTCAATTATTCACTAGCGCTCACTCCACCCTCTAAAAGCCAATTAGGTGAACATTTCATGGAAATCAGGGACAGTTTTTGATCTCCTGATGTCATTTTGAATTCAAGAGGGAATAAATTACACAAATTTGACAGCTCCAAAATTAAAAAACCCCATCCATCTGACATTCCTGTCAGGTGAATACTTAACAAGATAAAAACCCACAATTATGTGATTTTATTATTATTTTAAATTCATATCAGGGTTATTTGACACATGAGTGCACACACACACACACACACACACACATTCTTCTGTTTTCATTTTCAGCTCCAGTGAAAAGCAACAACGATTTAAAATTATATCCAATTTAATATGAAAAAAAATTACAAACTGTCTATTTTGAAAAAATTTAACAATTTTCCAAACTTGATAATAATTTATGAGGCAGAAACGAATTCTGTCTCAACAATATGAGAAGTGATGTGTTAATGAAAATGTATTGAAAATAATAATAGCAGTAATATTGCTCCACCCTGTCACCAGTGCCTCCACACTTTTTGTCCTCCGGCAGTTTCATAGCATTACTTCATCTTGTTTCCTCAGCCTAGTTTGTGAAACTCAACCAGTACTGCACATAAGAGCACTCCCACTCAGCATCCCAGCCTGCTGAGAGCACTTGAAAGCAATTTTCTTTTAATCAAGTTCACTATAAAGGCCCCTCTGATGCCAGCCATAGCAACACTACAATTCTGTTTTTTCAGCTCCATCTCTACTGTACATTATATTGATTTCCTCATGAATGATATGAAACACTGTTTACTGACATGAGGATTATCTTGGAGTTTATTGCTCTTTCAGGACAGATACAAATATAGGTGTGCTCTTAAGTGGAGGCCTCATTTTTCAAATATCTGCATCTGCTGCAGAACAAAAAGCATTCTTTAAACTTTACAACACAGCCAGTGTTACTGCACTGCGGGTCCGACCCCTACTGTACAAGGTCACAGTAACATTGTGTGATTCTCAGATGGTGGACGATTTTCTTGAAACCCATGAAGTGAATTAAAGCAATATAGAAAATTGTGAAATCCTAATCTAAATCTGAAAAATAACCAACAAAATGACTTTAATCGCCAGATAAGTGGAATAAAAAGGACAATATTTGCTGAAATGTAATGTAGAAGTATATAAGTATAGGGTTATATAAGTAGTCTAAAATCAAAATATTAACATAAACATAGCCTTGAATTGTTACTTTCCATCACTGCTTAAACTTTGTCCTGTTGAAGACAGCTGAGATTTATAGGATTTTTTTTGTAAGCACAGCACAGTATGAGTTCACCTCACACATTGCCATCTATTCCTGATGTCCTCAGGCAAATAAGTTTCAGCTGCATTATATTAGTGAAGAACATATTTTATAACCACTTAATAGTCACTGACCTTGAGAGTGATGCTCTAAAGTGCATACAAAGTTGGCCTGCTGCGTTGTTAATTAAGTGAGAGTTTAAACAAGAGCACCTTGTTTGATATGTCGTGTTTAGAGACACATCCTTTATCTGAAATGGCTGCAGTGTGGCTACAAATGATGGCACAAAATCATTTTTAATTAATGTAACTAATGACATTATCAAACTTAGATGAAATAAAAACATTGTAACAGCAAACAAGAAAACATGTCCATCACAAATATTACATGCACTGTACTGTTCAGCCAGTAACTGTCCAGTAGTAAGCCAATAACAAGATGCATCATCTCAAAAAGCAGACGAGAGTTAAAGCAGTTATGGATTTCAAAGGTTTAATACTAGAGTCACCCTTACAGGCAAATTAGTGTAAATGTGTTAACTCTAAAACATTGTCTAGTGTGTCATCAATGTTTCACCACAATCAGATCAGATCTATCAGGGAAAACATGTTCAAATCTATTACCTTGGGGTCCCCTGGTGGCCGCAAGGTTTAAAGCACAGACCATGAATTGCAGCGTCCATGGTTCATGTAATTCACCATCTTCCTCTCTCCCTGATCATTTCTCTACTGTTGGATGCCCAAAAATAAAACAGAGGTTGACCTCCATATGAGTGGATTGGCACGCTTCCATAAAGCCAATTAGTGTATTTTATAAAATGCTGTACTATAATACAAAGCTGCATCATTGTAGTCAAAAATAGATCAACACTGTCAAATATACAGTATCAGCTGGATGACTGGAAATATTTCTGTCTCAAAATGAATGACTGTTCATATCATTTACACTTAGGATAGTCGTAGTCGTATAAAGTGCATCCTGAATTCTATGTGTGGTTTGGGTTAGGCAACAATAGCACTTTATGTTGGAGTCTTTGTTAAAAGTTAATAACGTTGTCATTTTTTCAGGATCTAACCAAAATTTCAATATATCTCAAACATTACGTTATGTGAGTGCCTAAAGATAACTAAAAGAAAGGTGTTTGAGTGGATATTGTATGGAGTGAAATACTATGCCATTGGACATTTTATATTTTTTATTCTTTATGAATATTTTGCTTTATAGATATTGTACATCCCTTAAAAAGCATTTTATTATTATGATGATAAAAAACAATTCATGGGAATGACATTTCCATCAACATGTATTTGATATTGCAAATCAGTTGCAATATATTCTCTGAGATATAATAGATTGTTATATTTTAACAAAGACTGAAAAATATTGAAATATTCAATACAACAGAAGCCTGACTGATAGTCTTCATACTCTTTCATTGCATGAAGCAAAAATGTGTCTTTGAACTCTGAATATCATTCCTAAAAATGAACTGAAACTGCAGCCTCGTAAAGACTTCTTCTTGTCTCAGGGCTAAAAACATAATGTCACCATTTAGTTTTACTGGAATGAGACGGATGTTACTACAGCACTGAATTTTTTTGCAATTTTCTTCTTCTCATCATCAGGTCAAGAGGATGTGAAGTGCTGTGCAGACTCACCTGAAAACCTGTCAGAAGACTGATTGTCCTCAACACACAGGTGAGCCTCACTGCTCTTACTGTCTTCCCTCAAAGATTAATAACAAAGATCCTTGAAATGATGGATGGCAGCCTAAAGTTTAGAGCAGCCATTATGAAGTGTGAGCAGTATTTGATGTGTCAGGAATGACAAGACGAGCGATCCCTTACTGTATTTATGATGTTTTGTAGCTGGTGTGTCCTGGTCCTGTATTCATTATAATATAGATTCAAGGTTTCAGGAGCGAAAACATGCATTTTCTATTCATTATCTGTATGTAGGGAGTCTGGGGAAAGATGTAAGATTGAAGATCAATACTCCAAAACTGTAATTCTCATCATTTAGCCTTAGCTGGACTGTTCTTTCTATGAATTTTAAAGTGGTACACATGAAACCATCAGAGAGGCTGCACATTTCATGTCCTTTTTTAAACTCCCCTTCTGCTGCATTGATCCCCAAGAGGAAAACCTGAAGTGCACATACAAGATTGAAGTCTTGTAGACAGATTGCTACACTGACAGCTTCAGAGATGTAGAGGCAAAGCAACTTCTGCAGTAAAAGACTCATGCAGCCTTTAGAATGCACCCTTTAAAAGTAAAGTGCACATTTCCATTGAAAGCATCAAACCAAATGAATAAAGATTCAACCAAATGAAATTTTATACATATAAAATGACTCCACTTTGACTCTTACTGTATATGTTTTTTTCTCACAGAAAAGTTAAATTACCTTATTAAAACCCTTACAATCACGTTTACTCCCTCTTCCTCATCAAGCAATCCAGAAACTGTTTCCACTTCACACTTGAATGTTGAATGTTGAATACTGAACAGCGATCTAAACTAAACCACAGGCTCTAAACTAGTTGTTGATGTCACAAACTATGCTTGTATGTACCCGCCTTGAAATCAGATTTAAGATGACCACACATAAACCTTCTACAGCCCTATTATGTCAAACTCTACACATACATCATTCTGCACAGTGAAGCTCAAATATCCAACTGAGGAATAAGAAGAAAAACATATTTTGAGTGGAGGGTGACTTTAAATCCAAAAAATAGATCCATAAAATCTTATAACTACGTGAAATATATATATAATACCTTTTACAAGACATGAAAAATACTATATAAATAAAGTGATGAAGACTGCAAAATCAATTGCCAAGTAATATATAATCTACTAACTAGAAGGTAATAGTTTAAGCAGAACTACTGTCACATAGATCAAGTTTTGAAATTACTTTCTACCCAGCTGCCTATTGTCTCTTAATGAAATTCCAAAAAGAACCACTTTAAATTGTCAGCATAAATAGCACTTTAAGCAATAAGTAGGAATGAATAAAGCCCAGAAATATCTTTAAATTGGATATCAAAGTGCATTCCCTTTGCAGCAATGCTATGTGAAAATGTGAATGTAAGTGAAAACAGAATAAAAGCCATCTGTTAGTGCAGCTCCAGACGTTAATGGGTGCATTTCCTTGACTTTTCCTATTTTCAGCTCCTGCCTTCAATTTCTACTTTCTGTGGCCCAGTTTATTTTCTGCAGTACTGCAAAAACCAAGGTGATTACTTTGAAATTCTGTTTGTATCTACCTGTTGTAATGATGATATCCTGAGCTTGAGTTGCACTGCAGAGTTCACCTTCCAATCTGCGCTAATAAGGAGACCTCTGTGTCCACATGTTGCCGTTTAATTTACGGAAACATGCGTACTGGCTATGAATGCAATCACTGTCTGTATTCAGGCAGCATATAGTATGCCTCTAGCTATATAAAGGCACAGTATAGCAGCGTCCAGCAGTGCATAGGGCCATTTACCCTCAGGTAGTTACACAGGAATGGATGTGAGTGAAATATGTTATTTGCATTACAGAACATGGGCTTAAATCCTGTGTTTTGTCACAGTTTTAATGATAGTCCCCTCACTGAGCTCAGGTTGCATAGTATCAGCGCTGACCCTCGTGGGCTGAATTCTGGTGACACCTTCCAATCTGTGTTAATGAGATGACTCCACTGTGTCGACGGGTCACGGTGATATTTACAGAAACCGTTGTAGCGGCAGAGATCCACGCTTCCCTGTGGCGCTCCCTCGCCTCATTTGCATAGCTTTCAGACTTCCCTTTCTCGCTCTCCCTCTTTCACCGCTCTCGCTGTGCTCCTCCATGATCGACAGGCTCCTTCGCACTTCTCTTCAGTTTGTGTCGCACATGTTAATTAAAGCCTCTAATTAACTTTCCCACTAAAAGGCCGCATTAAATCAGAGTTGGAATGGCAAATGATTCCTGGCATTAGCATAATTGTGTTTTTGAAGTGTAAAGATTCGGGCATTAGGGATGCTAGCACGCGTTTTTGTTACAGTGATTTGTTGTGTTTGGGGCTTGGGGCCTAAGGGGCAACTGGAGGTTGGCTGGGTAGGTTGAGGGGCCTCAGGATCCTACAGGGGCCAAACACTAATGAGTCCTGCTCCTCTCTGATGGAGCAGATACAGGAAAAACAAACCTGTGATGTGGTACCCTCAGGTGGTCCTGAGTGCCTGCCAGAGCGGAACAGGACACTGGTGGAATGTGTGTGTGTGTGTGTGTGTGTATGTGTGTGTGTGTGTGTGTGTGTGTGTGTGTGTGTGTGTGTGTGTGTGTGTGTGTGTGTGTGTGGTTTCAAACTCTGCAACAATGAAAAAGACAAAAAGATGATAATGTTATTATTATCTTTATTGTCATTAATAAAGTGATTAGGTGTACCCTGTCTATTGCCCAAAGGATGCTGGGATTGGCTGAAGGCCCAAGTGATACTGAACAGAAACTAAACAGATTTAGAAAATGAATTGATGAGTTGTCTCCTAAGACTAAACATAATGATTTATTAATTTAAATGACATATACAGAGAGTGCAGACAAAATACCAAACACTGTATGACAAAAGAATTTCACACTATGACAACTTTTTCCAAGCAATATTATAATACTGATAAAGTATTTACTAATATCTGATTCAGAGGACAAACAAAGAATACTTTTTTTGTTTTCAATGTAATATAACAATGAAAACAATGCTGTTACCGCTCCGCATGTGTTTCCCAATTTACTGCAATCTAAGTACCCAGCAGCATTCACTTGTTGACTATTGACTAACGGCATCATACTGTAAGTGCAACAGACCTCCTGTCCAATGTTGGAGCTTATTATGCCATGTTATCACATAGAGCAGTTTCTCTCAAAGTGGGGGAACTCCTTAAGTAGGTTTCAGGGGGCCCACAACAAAAAAGGGAATCATTTATTTTCACTATGATTCCATCCACAAGTAACACAAAGACAGAATGTGTACTATTTTGGTCAGAGGTTTCATACATTTTCTGTAATAAAAAAGCAAAAATCTTATCAAGAACGGAAACCTGGGACAAAATCTTTAAAATATGGGTCCGCCGTTTAATTTGTGTGAGTTTAGGGTCTTTTATTAAAGATCTTGACAGTATATGCTAAAAAGGAAGATCACTTTCTATTACTCTCACTGGGCATTTTACTGGCATGTTCCCCCTTACTGGAATATGCTCCCAATGAAAGTTGCATCAAACAATGAACCTCTTGAACACTCAGACCCACACATTGTTGAAATGTTTAGAGTTTGAGTACTGGCTCCTCTGCAGACCTCTAAAACCTACAATTATCCACAGATATGTTTACTGATAATGTATTTTTGTAGGACTCTTTTCGAACCTAATATGAGAATCATAAACCAGTGAAGTATGTCTTCATTAGTACCTTAAGTGTCCTCAGCAGCTGTATTAGAACATTACTGTCCAGGTAGATAAATGATTTCAGACTCATGCCACTGGTCATGTTCTTTATTATGATGTGATATACTTTGACTTACAAGTGATTAGCACTGTGCACATCCTCAGCTATCAAACATGACGGAAGCTGTCAACATCCTGTGAATGGTGCCTCAGGGATAGACATGATGTACTTTTCAGGAACTTCCTCTGGGTAAACCTGCTCACTGACTACTGTGGCTAAATTATTCAGGGTGAACTTGTCTTCCCAAAGGCACAGTGGTGGAACAGTGACAGTTTTGGGGGGCTGTGTGATAGCTGAGAGTGTTTTCATATGAGTTATTATTGAACTAGCCAGATAGACCACAATATAGCAGATTCCCGCTCCGGCCTTGAATCTGCTCCAGGCATAAAAACCCATTAAGATGCATTGGAGGAAGGAGAGGGAGCTGGAGAAATGATGTAAGGAGGAAGACGCTGCAGAGAAAATTATCATCACTTCTACACGAGGCCCGCTTTTTAAAAATTGATTAATTCTAATTAAATGATTCTTTTGTGTCAGCAGTCAAATCATCAATACTACATGTGATTACATAAGGACACACTGTCATGTGCCTAAGATGACAGGTTAAATTATGCAGAATGATTTTCTAATGGCACAAAAACATCCTGATCATTAATGTGTGTTTTTACGTGTGACAGAGCAGGAGAGAGAAGGGGAAAACAAAGCAAGAAAACACAAAGATAGAGATAGGAGAGAAACGGACAAGAAATTGGGAGAAATATGGAGACAGCAAACAGAGCCAGTCTCTGTTTGGAAGTCTAGCATTCATTATGTCTGTTTCACTGGTGCTAGTAGCCAGAACGCAGTAGGAGATCTCAGCCAGCCAGCAGAGGAACCAAGGGCACTGCCAGAGGCTTACAACAAAAAGACATTTCACGCTATGTGACCAGCATGGGACTTTTTTGTTTCTCAAAGTTTTGCCAAGTTTATATTGCTCATCTGCCAAAAAGGATATATTCCTGTAGTACGAGATGTGTTGTTGTTGTTGTTTCCTGCTGTTCCACTTCTCCATTCATCTACACTCGTTGCTGTGCTGATTACAGATCCTACCCAACAGGTGTAACATTGTGAGACTGAAGTTGCAATGAGCTGCTGAGGTCTGGAGTATTTATAGAAAAGCCAAGAGGTGCTGTTTGGCATCATACAATGCAGGGAATGACTGCAAGTTCAACTGAATAATTGCTTTTGTAAACAACAGTAATATACCATTTTGTTACGAAACAAAGAACAGCAGCATGCAGTTGGCAAAGCACACACCATGTAATTATAATGTGTCTGGCCCTCTTTCTCAGTCTGTCTTTCCGACTCAAATTGAGGTTATCCTTTTTTTTTTGACTGAACAATTATGTAACTACAGTATTGTTAAAGCAGAATGTAAAAAAAGACAACTGGTATTCATTATAGCACATAATATACTATTATACAGTTAAGGCTTTGTAGCCTATCAGCTGTATGAAAAGATCATCTCAGATTGTATAAATTGGTTCCAAAACAGGCAGGCTTAGAGTTTTACTACCTGGAAAACAACCATGCTTAATAACACTTCTATCATTAGATCTAACAAATACATATTAATAAATTAGAGATTAAAGGCCAAGAGGCTACTGCACACAAAATATCTAAAAAATTCATGGATTGCCAAGAAATTTGGTACAGATATCCATGTTTCCCAGATGAGATATTCTACTGACCTTGGTGATGCCTCTCTCACTGTCATTAGATTTATTTGTCCAATACTTTGGGTTATACGTGCAAAACTAAATACCTGCAAAACTAATGACATTCCTTAGCTGTACTTTGTGTTAAGTGCTCATTCACAATTGCTAGTCAAATGCTAACAAAAGAGAGAGTTTTGATCTGAGGATGGCACTAGATGGATTCATGACAGATATTTCAGCCAGCTAGATAGCTAAGATATGGACCAATCAATCAACAGACAGACAATCGAACCACACTGCTACCATAGCTAAAAATAATTCTAGCAATAATTCTTGTGACTTTGTAGACTCAAAGGGCATCAGCAGGACAAAACACTCAATTTTGGTATGTTTTTACACTATAAACATACAGATAGGTAGTGGTTAAAGCACAAGTGCTGTGGTCACATATCTATGTTGTTTAGATTATTAGGATTTCAATGAACCATGGTGTGCTTACAGGTGTGCATTTATAGCCATGTTCAGTCACCACAGAGGAAAAAGATGTTGAAATTATAACTTCAGACATCACAACTTCTTCCTGGTTTTATAAGAGATTGACATGAATTCATATCTGTTTAAAAAAGATAATTTTATCAACCAAGAACTACTGGCTTTTGAAGGTGCTCTCATTTATGTTATCTTACTACTTCTATATTCAATTATTTTTGAGGTTAATAAATGCAAATATTTGAAAGTGAAGTGTGCATGTTCCCCTTTAAGAGACAGACAAGCTAGACGGAAACAAGCCAATGACAAGATGACAGGAGCAAGAATAAACTGATATTTTCGTTTAAGATAGGGAGGGGAGGGAATGAAGGCTCCAAATATCACGACACAAATATGACAGGTAAACTCACACACACACAGACACACGCACACACACGCACACACACACACACACACACACACACACACAGGGACACACACACACACACACCCTCTGCAGCCCTGATTGAGTGTAAGTGTCTGCATTGGCGGTCAAGGTCAGCTGATAATGGGAGAGATTGAGGACGGGGTGAGGCAGTGGGGGGGTCGACAGCAGTCTCAGGTAATGAGATTTACGACCCTGAGCTCTCACTGCAACCCCCCACCCCACCACGCACACCCCTCCGCACCCCTACACTCCCCCACCTCCCCCCTCCACCCCTCGGCTAACATGATTTATAGATCTAATAGACGTCAGCGCTCCCGCCTAAGATAGAGGCTTCACATTATCACTGAGGTAAAGTCATCCATTCAACACGGCAAGAATACAGAGACAACTCTACCAAGATGCCCCTGAATGTGTGTGTGTTTGTGATACTGATGCTTCACTACATGCCACAAAGACATCAGTGTGTATGTGTTGGCATTGCAGATTGAGGTTTTTTACTCTTTTTAGTTTCTATGGTGGACAAAGCTCTTCTAAAAGTATATTAATACAACCCAACGCATGACTATAGGCATTTGGTACATGCTGCTTGCAGGTCTGTACATGAACAAAGCCAGCTTCAAAAAAATAAATTACAACCTGAGGAGCCCCACCTTTTATACAGGGAGCCCCTACCCTACAGACAAACCAAAGTTAGATGAATACAGCTTTTTAAATTGAACTTACCTTGTATAGCAACTGGATTCCCTACATCATGACATCACAAGAGAATCAATCATGTTAGCTTTAACTTATGTACTCGAGTTGAACCAAAATTCACTCAGAAGAGAACCCCACACACAAATACATTTTTCAATAGCAACCAACCAAGAAAATGTAACATTTTACCTTTTCATTCATTTAATTGTTATAAATTCTAATTTCTGTAAATAAAAACATTATACAAACCACATTATGGTTTTGATGTCATAATTATGGTGGGGAATGCTAAGTTCCTTTCATTTTAATGTAATTATTTTTGTGCCTAAAACTGAGTGGGGAAAAAATTACATACAGAATAAAAAAAAGTTGTTTGATGATAATTATGACTTTTCAGTTTAGCAACATTAAAATGTACCATCAAACATCTTCTTCACTAAATATTAATATTATAAATTTAGGCAGTGGTGATATAAAAGTTAAAGATACAAGCTTTTGACTGGAATATCATCCATTTAATTCCCCAGGGCAGCAGGATAAATCTGGGTGGGTAAAGTGAAAAAGCAGTGCTTTCCCCTCCCTCATTACCACCACTGAGGTGCCCCTGAGCAAGGCCCTTAACCCAAAACTGCTCCAGTGGAGCTGCTCAGTTCCTGGCAGACCAGACTGTGGTTGTACTGGGTGTTCCTCGAAAAAAAAAAAAGAGGATTTCTCTCAGTGAAACAGATCAGAACAAATAAACCCAGAACAAGTAATACAATTTGTTTGATAAATGTAATAAATATAAGAGCTGCAAGAATAACTGATTTAAAACTGTAATTAAAAAGAGATCACAGGAGCTAAAAAACAAACATAATAGGCGATTAACTGCCACACAGAATTGGTTTACTTTAACCACCCGCCACACTCATTCTGCTAACACTCTAAACAAAATAACATTTAACTGAAACAACACACATACAGTACGATGCTATTGTTTCAGCACACTCGCAGACAGGCGAGGCACAGTCGCAGTAAGGATGGAAGCCATTGAACTTACTGCTCATTACCAGTACAACCTCTCCTAGAGCAGCATAACAACAGAGGCAATATTCAGTGTCTGTTCAGCTCTGTTTACTTACTCTTCTGCAAAACAAAAAAAACAAAAAACAAAACCCAACAATATGGTGACAGCCAGATTGCCTCCCAATGGATGCAGTGCTAATATTTGCACTAGGCCTGCTGTACGTGTTGAAAAAGATGGTAGATTGGATTTCGAGCACACGCTTACACACATAAACATGTACAAACACCCCCTTCAGTTGTTTGTTCTTATTCAGTCTCCCATCTCGGTGTATTTTGAGAATTAAACCAATAAGCCCTCCTGCTAAGCCCAGCCTAGCTGTTATTGATGTGCCGCCTTTTTATTGTCTGGAGTTTATTCTCTTCATATTCACTGTGTCTGCCTTTGTGCCAAGAAACAGCTACTCTAAACAGACTGACACTGGAGGGCTCAGAGCCACAAGAGCAGCTGTGGAATCTGCAAGAAATATGTTGCAGAAATCAAATTAATACTCAGATATTTGTTTAGCAAAGCAGTATTTTCTTGAATTTTTGAAAAGTTTGCACATTAATTAATTAATTTTTTTTAACTAATCGTGAAGAAAACACAAAACGAAATCAATGAAGGTGTGTCACCGTGCTATTGGTTAGGCTTGACCAGGTGATGTGAACAGCTGATGTGTCAATTGATGCTCCTGAATTAATGCAAGTAAGATATGAGCTTCGACAGAGATCAGTATGAGCTGTGAGAAGGATCAGGATGACTGAAGAATGAGAAATAAACTAAGACGTGAGCATACAAAAAGGTGGTCTTCCTGTCTGAACTTTCGCTAGCTTCATTTAAAACTCACCCGGCTTCCATTTCTATCATCTGATTTTTAAATCCTTAAATGTTACTTCTTTGAGTCTGAATATGCGGCACATTTTTAAAGTAATGCAATTCTCAAATACAGCTTCATTTTACTTTGCATATTGTTACACTGCAGGTCCTTCATCTAAACTTAAAAAAAATGTTTTGCCTTCAAATGAAAAATGTTTTTAAAGGTATTTTTAACAGTTTTAGACTAAAGAAAAAAGGTCTTGTTTGATTAACACTAGCTAGCAGGCTACCTGTCTTACACCGTAGAGAACGCAGACAAAGTGTCGCTAACAGGGATTTTGAAGAGCAATGACCAAACCAGCAACAGGTGTGAAATGACATTATCAGGTATGTTTATATACTGTTTAACCGTATGCAGCTAATTAGCTAATTAGCTCTCTAGCTGATGTTAGCAGTGAATGTTTGTTTGGTGGGTCATTTAACAAGCTAACGTGCAGGACAAAAGGTGTGTTCATTTACAGTAAGAAGGAGACTTTAGCAGGAAAGCTGATATGGGTTGTTGTGTAGTGTGTGTGGCTCTTGTGTTGTGTAGCATGGTGCTATCAGGCTCAGTGTGACCGTCTCACTATGATCAAAAGCCACATTACTGCTTTATTCAAAATTTGACTTGCTGTATCAAAATATGGACTGCTGCTGCGTAAGCAGATGGCAATTTCATTTTCACTCTTCCCTCATTTCCTGTCACATTTTACACGGTTAGCTATCTAAGTGAAGACAAAAATGCCAAAGACACTTCTAATGTTGATCAAAGAATGTCCATGGTGACCAAGGGGTTTAACATCCCTAGTTCAACTCCAACAAGGGGCTTTTATAGCATGTCAGTCATCTCTCTTCTCTAAATTCTCTCTAGCTCTAAAGTCTCTAGCTCTCACTATCTCTAGCCATATAACAAAAGCCAAAAATGCCTCAAAGACAGAAATGTGTGTAAAATAGTGATGGTGGCTGCATTTTTCTGCCACAATTATTACACCTTATAGGAACATAGTTTTCTTCTCTTATGTTTTCCATACTATACATATAATGCAATGAAGTTTTACTGCTATAAGGTCCTGTTAATTATGTACCTTTTCAGTTTCATTTACTTTGAATTTAACATTTTTTATTTTTTTAACACAGCACTTTGGTTGGAAATATCTCCAAAGGAATCATAAAGCCTTCCTGGGAAATTACCATATTAGAAATGACTTTGATGGTATTTGTGATTTACTAGATAGATCACAGGGAAAACAAGCCGAAAAGATAAAAGGAAGAGAGGATGTAACAACAAAAAAGTTCAGCTCTTAAGACTTTGCATTTACATAGCAGACTCCTCAGCCAGCTGAGTCACCTGAAGCTGCTCCCCTTTTCTGCATATCTCTGAAATCATATTGTGACATATTTCCCATCACATTTTAATTTATTATCGGTATGTGGGTGTATGCAGGTGTTCAAAAACACACGGGGGAGTTTATCACTTTTTTATAGCAAGTGGGTACAGATGAACAGATTTTATTTAAAAAGTTACAAAACCATGAAGTAAAAACAAAAACAAAAAAACATTTCATTTCTTCTGAGGTTTAAATGAAAATGTTATTTAAAAGAGGCACACAGAATTGGTTGAGACGACATTTTTAATTTTATTTGTCGGCTACTCAGCTGCTTTCACCTGAGGTAACGCTCTCGAGGACAATATATAGCACTATTCAAGTGCCACAACAATTTCAGCTCAATAAAGGAAATGCACTGTTGATTTCTCTGCGGTGTCTCAGCCGCTTTATTAGCACAGAACTACAGGGGCATTTTTATCCCTCTGTTGGTGAAAAACACACAGTCCCCTGAGCTCCACACAAAGTATGAATATCTGGAGGTTACAGAAGTAATCAACACAGTCCACGAAGGAGAAAAATAATAAAACTTTAAGGTGATGTTGAGGACAGCTTTCTACTCTAGCTGGACAACAAACTGTTTCCTGAGTTTGTCTACTATATATTAGATCTTCTCTCTCCTGTCTCAAAAAGTACATTCCTAGAAGGAAATGTACTTTTTTTAAAGGTCTTTTTGAAATGTCTGTAAATGTGACACTTATTTTCCTCTTCTGATACACAGACTTAAAAAAGGACAAGATTAAATAGAAACACACTTTCAACATATATTTTCAAACGAGTACAGTAGCACCACTTCAATGCTAAAATATTACAGCTTTGTTTCATTACAGAGGAGTGTGCGACTGTTGCCAGAGAGAGCTTAAAATGGCTGCTGAAAGTCAGAATACTGGAGCTGAACCAAGCCCAGCAGACGGTGGACAGGCTTGCGGTTGGATGGCTGGGTTCGAAGGCTGCAGCTTGTTAGGGTGGAAATGGATTAGCGCGAGGCACAATGGGAGTCTTAGGCGTGTCTGCGGTGTTGTGTTAAAGCCCTGCCTACGTTGCCGGGGCTGCTAGACTCATTTATGCCCAGCGGTGCATGCAGCAGCCAACTCTCTCTCTCTCACACACACACACACACACACACAGCTTTTCTAATTGCCATGGTTTCTTCTGTGCTCGCAGCCTTGATTCAGCATCCGTCAAAAGCCATGAATTAACCTGCAGCGACGCACAATTGTTCTGTTTGTCACATGCAGCTGGTAGTGGAATTATTTCTCTACAAAACGTGTTAGACTTTGAGAGACACTGCAGAGAGTTTTGCTTTAGGACAGGGAATTTCTGTGAGCAGGTTCCCATCACCTGCAGATACAAACACAACACAGAATAACTTAAAGTTTGCTTTCGAAATGCTGAAAGTCACGTTTTATTCTTACGGCCAAAGTGTAGTTAGAACAACATATTGAAATGGTGACAGGACCTTCTGTCTTTTTCTTATTGAAATACATTACTTGCTACTCTATTGCTAAGTTCTAAAATACAACAGTGACTTACAACTTGTACATTTGTACGAGAAATGATGCACTACACAAGTAACAGTTACAGTAATGAATGTGTCTGTGTCTGAAATCACTTCTGTCATTTTTTGAGTGAAATTTGTAAGCTATATATTGATTTCAAAATGCCTAAAATGGAGCAAAAAATGTAGCATCCACTACTTTTTGCCATAAATACCACAATGCAGTGCTGCTCATTTGATAGTTGATGGTAAATATCATTATATGACACTATGATGATGCAAAATAATGATGATTTGTGTCTGAGATGCTCACTATAGTGTAAACTATTGAGTGTTTATTACTGTAACACATGTAGAGAATAGTGAAAGAGTCAACAAGAAGGCAATTTCAATTCAGTCTGTTTTCGGGGGGTATTTCATGCCTTTATTAAATAGCAGATGTAGAGATGACAGGAAATGAGGGGAGACATGAATTTCTCCTTGTCTCAAATGGAAGAAGTAGGTAGATAATATGAGAAACATCTCTGAATACAGAAAGAAAAGAGTATCAGCCACAGAAACTAATCAAAGTTACATCCATCCATCCATTATCTACACCTTACGGTTCATTCTGTGCAAGAGGTACACAGCAGACAAGTCTATCACAAAACTGTCATATGTATAAAAAACATTTTCTAACATAAAACAGACACGTTCGCTCCTTTAGTTTCAGAGTCCTGGTATTGTTGTCTCACTGTCACACAGTCATGGGCCTCCTACTATGACAACTCAAGTTGTCTGCTGTGAAAATGGCCAAATCATTCACACAATTTAAAGTCTGCAACCTGCATGTCTTTGATTGTGGCAGAAAACAAAAGGACCCAGACACAATCCACACAAGTAGACGGAGACTACGCAGTCTCCACATAGAATGTTATTCAAAGAACAATACAAGAACAACAGCACAGTCATGGAGGCACAGTGTGATTGTCGAGTGTAGTGAAAAAACATCATAACAAGCAGTTAGAACTGAAGATGTGAAAACAAAGAACTTTGGATGGTACCAAGCTAATGGTCTCAAAAAACATTTTCTATTAATGCCAGCAGCTGTATTATAGAGTTAAATCATTAAATTAATGGTTGTGTTTGAAACTATCTTTGAATCACCAGAAGAAAAAGGATGGGAAAAGGTTCAATGGTTTTGGTTGAACATACTGGCGCATTTCATGTTTTCTTTTGCTAAAAGTAGCTAACACAAAATGTATGTGTGTGTGGTCATGTTTGGTCTCCAGTTTTGTGCCTGTGCAGCCTGAGTAAATTAGGATTGACAGGCCCCTAATGCCCTCTGCAGCGAATAAATGGATAATCGAGAATCCTGTTGTGACGCCCCCCATCCTGTGTCTGAGATGAGACACACAGCCATCTGAGCACTCCGACACAGCCACAGATTGATTTTGTGTGCATTTCTGTATGTGTGTGTGTGAGAGAGAGAGAGAGGGAGAGGGAGAAGGACAGAAATATGAATTTATTCGGTGACTTTCATAGTGTCAGTCACAATATTTACATATTCATTTCTCATGTTGTAATGGAGTGACACTGATGTTATTCTCTCCCTGCCTCCACAACGTCAGCTTTGCATTTACTGTGGACCTCTAAAGAACAAAAAAATTAGACAACTCAACAGGCACATGTGTGGGATCTGGATCCAGTTTAAACCCTTCACATGTCATCTCCACTCTCCTACCCACTCGGAAATAAACTCGTATAATTAGAAGAAAAAACTTGAATAGGACTCCAACCAATCTTAGAACCCATAGGCTCTTGTGCTGACAACAATTTAGCCTCTGGCAGCTATGGCCAATATTCAGGGGGCTTCCGGTGTAGCCCACAGATATCTGGATAACCGACATCTGCAAGTAAGTCTATCTGCGAACTTGCAGTATCTACACAACACACCCACTTTACTACATGACACACCCACCTGGTTAGGTTTAGGTATGAGGAGAGAAAGTTAGGGTAATAGTTTGCTCTGTCTTGAAACTTCAGTTGTGTCTCCAGCATTCAAATCTTCCACCAAATGTCTCTTAATACAGTTTCCTAATTAAGAGTCTCTGCTGGAATCATGTTTTCGACTCAAATAGTCACTGTATGGACTTTATGGTTCAGTGCATGCGGTCATATGAAGAATAGGCTCTGTGACCCAAACAATTACTGTCAAAATAGTTTAATAAACCACTTACTCCAACATGTGTTCCATTGCCTTCAGATATCTGTTCATAGAGATTAGGCTGCAACTAATGACTATTCTGTTGATTGTTTTTAAAAAATGTTTCATGAGAAATCCTTCAAGTGCTCATAACAAGTAAAATTTATGCACTAACACGTCCATGGTAACTGGGTAACTCCATCTGCTGAGAAAACTTGTGTGATGCAATCAAAGGCTGAATGGAGCTTGTGGTAAGATTGTTTGATCAACTTTTTAAATGGTTTATTCTGTAAAATACCAAAACTAATTTGAAAAATGGTAATAATAAGCTGTCAGAGTTTAAACAGATGTCTGTTTAATTGCTGGCATTCCACAATATTAGATTTGCAGTAATAGAAAATTCATAAAAACATAAATATTCACATTTAAGAAAATATCTGTCATGTTCATTTAATGACTGACACCGATGATTGATAAACAGATTAATCGTACAGTCCTAAATCTGAGTAATCAGGAATTTTTAATAGTTTTTTGGCATAACAGAAATAAGTAAGAAGAAAATGAATCCAATTCAAAAGGAGAAAAGGGAATATGTAACTTCTAACAGAAATAGAATGAATTAAAGTAAATTCAGCGGCTTTTCATCATCCATACATTGAATAACGTCAATCAGTCAAAATCAGAAAATGACCCAGTTATCTCTAAACAAATGAACAGTCCTGCAGTTTTGCCTATAGTATAGATTTAATATAGTGATTTCTACAGATCCACAATAGCCTGGAAACCAGTTGTTGAACCTTCTCAGTGCTCATTTAGTTCCCCAGATATTACAAAATAAGAAACATTTGTCCTTCAGAGATAAGGACCGCAAATGCAATAATACACTAAAGTCGGTGCTTCATCTGTAATCCAGAAATAGATATTTTTTCATGTGCAGTGCATCAGAATATGCAGTAAATGAAAAACTGTACATAAAAACTCCATGGTAACTCATCATTGTTAGCCAGCGCACATCATAACCCTTAATTTATTAAATTTTCAGCCTCTAGATTGCAGGGAACTGATGAAAAGCCTAAATTCATCATTGCTGCTTTGTTAGGTCAAAGCAGAATAACACAAAGACTTTAACAATCAAGAAAAGCATTCTCTGTGCGCCTGTGATCGTGGACAATAGAAAAGTGTAATGAAATAAAAGCCAGGGAGAAGAGACAGACTACTGGGCGGGTCACGTCCATCTGCAATGCACATATCAGGTGGGGATTTTCTGGAAGTGTCAGTCGGTAAAGGAAGCCTTCAAGGCTCTGGGGGAAAGAGGATGCTGGGGTAGTGACAGGGCTATCTGCCTCTGACAGCCCAAAGACCTAAAACCGGATGGCTGCAAGAGATAAGGCTCTGTCGGCACTGGACACACACAAACAGAGAGGACACACACACACATGCACACATAAACACACACACACACGCACTCTGGATGCAGTCATACTTACCCACACACACACACACAAATTCACACAGCCAAACACTGGCATTCACTTTGCATTAACAAATTCCCTATTGCCTGACCACTCGCTCATTCATTCACTCATGTGCACAGACACACACACATGCACACACACACACATACATGCTGGCTCCCTGTCTGCCAGCCAGCGAGGCTTCCCATTAGCTGTGGTGCAGTGTGCTGGGTGAGGAGCGCTGGGGCGAGAGACATCAATTTGCTTCCTCTAATACGCTCGCTGCCCCCACAAGACATATTGATTATTTCTTCCCCGCAAAGCGACAAATAGCAATTTCGGGGGCATAATGGAGATAGATGGTTGGTTTATAAGCAGCCCCCAAAGAAAAGTTGTAAGGGGGTGGAGGGCTGAGTGGGGGATGGGGGATGCTCCTCCTCCTCCCCCTATCGTTTCCCCACCATGTCTCTCTTGAGTGTTAACTTTCCACCACCTCTACCCACACACACACACACACACACACACACAAGGAAACAGAATAAAAATCAAACTTGACCAAATAAATGAAGCAAAGAAAAGCAGATTGAGACGGGTGTATCGACGTGAGGTTGTGGGATGAGGGACGAGGTGAAGGTATGGCTGAGCTTCAGGGTGCGCAGATGTTGAGGCGCGACACCAATGCACATTCATTATGCGCCTCCTCCTAGGAGCGTCGCCTCCTCCCGTCTTTATGGCTGTACTGCAGAGAGCAGCTGCTGCCGCAGTGTTTGCTCTGCCTCACCCTCCGTCTGTTACTCCTACTTTATATCCCCCTTGTTAGCATCAGTGAGACTGATCCATGGGTTGCCCTTATGGCAGATGTAGAAAGTAACTAACTACTCAAGTACTCTACATAAGTACAATTTTGGGGTACTTGTACTTTACTTAAGTATTTCCATTTGATGCTACTTTATACTTCCACTCCACTATATTTCAGATGGAAATATTGTAGTTTCTACTCCAGTATATTTATTTGACAGATTTAGTTACTTTTCAGATGCACATTTGACAGAATGGCTAATATAACAAGCTTTTAAAATACAACACATTGTTAAAGGTGAAATCAGTGGTTTCCAACCTTTTTGGCTTTTGATATCTTATAATAAGCAGTATGTAGTCAGGGTCACATTTCAGATGTCTATGAGTTGTTAACAGCTCCGCCAAATTATGATTGTTTTTCCCTCTAAACTTCTTGCATGGTTTCATTTCAATAAATGTTCAAATGATCCAATATTTCAGCAAAGATTAAAGATTAGAGAAAAAGTCCAAAAACTGAAAACAGATTTGCTTATCATTTATCTGGTGACCCTTTGGAGAGGCATAACCCCTAGGTAGGGAACCACTGCTTGCAAGCTGAAGCTTCAGTATTAATAATCTAATGATTTCAAATAATAATATAATAATATATCAGTCACAGAGACAAAACCACTACTTTTCCTGCAACATTTTGCTAACACTCTTGTTCTTTTACGTAAGTAGGATTGTTCATGCTGAGTTCTATTATTTTTACATTGCTTTATTGGTACATGTACTTCAGCAAAGGATCTGAACCTTTTCCACCACTGTCATGTGGTGACATCATGAATATTTGACTGTCAGTGCACTGCAGATTGACTGCCCAAAAGTTTCTGGTGGGATTATGTTTTAAAGACAGTTGGAGATTTATTGACATTTAAATGTACCTTGTCCACAGGCTGGTCTCACTACATCACTCATTCAGATGAATTCTTGAAAAGAAGAGCACACTCTGTTTTTCACTCTTCCTCGCTTCACTCTTGACAAGAAAGTGGATGCTTTCAAACTTTCAGATAACTGAGATCTATAAATGTTGAAAAAGTGGACATTTGTGTCATCATGCCGTCTGTTTGCTTTTACTAACAGGCTTCAGAGCTGACAAAAGATAACAAATCAATCTTAGAATACAGGTTATACTTGATATGCGCATCCATATCTGCCTTCATTTATTTCCTAGCAGTTTATCAGACTGCTGTTGTTTACAGACTGTAACCCTGACAGCTCGTGTTCGGATAGTTATATAACATGCTGGCTGATTTGAAAGTCGCTGATAGCTACCAGTGTGTAGAGGCCAGTGTTGTGCTTCCGACTCCAGGCGCTAAATGAGGTAATACATGTTTTCTGCTCATCACATGATGGACTAATGGGAAATGTTGCTCAATAGTTCAGCTGCAACTTTTCCTGTCCAAAAAACGTGATGTCTGCTCGTGATAATAAAACCCACAATCTAGTGAGGTTACAGACAATTTGAAAAAAAAAGAAGACGTGCAGAAACACTTGGCGTCGTCTAATAGTGTCGCCCAAAACTGGCTACAGCAAAAAGAAAGTCAGGGAATTATATCATGAGTTGCTTGCAGTGTGAACAGATGGTTTAAGTTCAGGCGTCTACATGTTGAGGGAGAAGAGGAAGTAAATATTTGAATGTCAGATGGAAATGAACTATTCATTTTCTCTGGTAAATCTGTTTGTGTGTGTTATATAACTTTAATCAACCTAACCAATCAATTCCTCAATCAAGAAATGTTACAACTTTAAAGTTTTCCTAATTTCTTAGGCTTTCTCCAAGTTAAATGTTTCATAATTGAGCAGCTAACTTAGACTTTTTGCAGTTTCTAAAATTGTCAAAGCAAAAAAAGAGAAAAATGTATTGTATTTTTAAGATGGCACATTGAACAAATCCACTCTTTTTCTTCCACACTGACAAACTACAGTTTCAACAGTTTCAGCACTTTGCTTTCCCTCTGTGGTTCAGTTGTCAATACAGCTATGTAATTACTGGTCATCAAACTTGTACTGGTATCAAACTGATATTGGATGTTAAGGGCCATTAGGGGATATTAGGGGGTAAAACAATTCCAATCTATCAATATATTGGCTGATAATCTTATACAGAAGATGAACATAAATACACATTACTTTTTGCAGTGATCCCTTATATGTGGTTATCAAACACTTGTGACAAAGATATATAATGGAGGCATGATATTTTATAGATTGACAGTAAACTTCATTGTATAAAATGACATCAGTGAAGTAGTACATTTTACTGGGAATTTAATAATTATAAATAACTATAAACAGTACATATATATATATATATATATATAACTTGAATTAAGAAAAAGGGATGAAATATACATGAAATACTGCCTCCATAACAAAATATATATCAGCACATACCAATATATCTGTGATAGGTCAATATCAGCAGACCAATATATCAGTCGAGCTATAAATCATAGGTCATTCATAATTCAAAACTGAAATTTACTTTCATGTTTGCAGACATTTTCTAAACTATCCTTTTTTTGCGATGGGAGATATTCTATTTGTTCTCTATTGTCTGTGTTGTACTGAACACTGCAACCAATTTCTGCAAGTGCATTACTCAGTGAACAGTGATTTTGATTCAGACCACAGGAATGTTTCGCACTCTCAATATGTGAGATTTTGCAGGAGGAGGTTCGGGGTCTTTTGATCTTTTGATTTTTCACAGAGAGCTGTCTTCCCCCTGTTGCTCGAGCCTCGCTTTATCACAGTGCCTTTGAATATTTCATGTAGCTCTTTTTTTTTATCTTCTTTCAAGCTACCGTTGTTGTTTAGTCACCAGATCCTGCAAATCACAAATAAAGTTGTTGTTTAAAGCTTAATTATTAATAATTCAGTATTTCTGAGTGCTTGGTTTGACTGATAGAGTGAAGTGAAGCAGCTGTCTTGCCTGCTGTGGATGATACAGACATAAACTGAGTGTTTTTCATATTTTGTAATAGTTCATAATGCATATATAATACTGCTGCAACTTTTAGCGCTCTATTTAAGTTTACATGGTCATATAAGGTAGCATTCACAAAAATATGCTAAATTGATTAAAAAATATGAATTCCAACTAAAGTTGAGTTCACATATTTCTTGACCTCATGACTATGAATAAAGCAAGCATGACAGGCCATATTGTTGTTTTTAGCGATAATGGATCACGGCTTTAATTGTTTGCAACAAGCCTGCAGTGGGCCATTAACCACAATAAATTATTTCCACAGCTAGTTTGAGGAATAGCAAAACTTTTACAGTTTCAG
This sequence comes from Scomber japonicus, assembly GCF_027409825.1. Taxonomy (NCBI): domain Eukaryota; kingdom Metazoa; phylum Chordata; class Actinopteri; order Scombriformes; family Scombridae; genus Scomber; species Scomber japonicus. The sequence continues at coordinate 13,838,190 of NC_070600.1, read as the reverse complement.
TGGCTTTTATACCTCCTCCGATGGCAGCCATTATCAATTTTGTTCGTTAAATGAAGGTAATGTAGCCGTTACAAAGTGTAACAACAGCTAAGTTCTCTGCTTGCGTGTAAACCCACACCCTTAATGAAATGGAATCTTTAAACACTCCGGCCAATCTTCAGCAGACTAATAACGCTGCCTTCTCCCAGAGATGGAAAAGACCTAAATTATAGGAAGCAGGCCAGACAGACAGAAGTGACATGTAACCGTATGCAAAATGAGCTTATTATCCCTGTTACTGTCAATGCAGCAGGGCCAAGCTGTCAGTGATCACAACAGACATGTTTTATACGATGGCGGCATTGCAGGCAGCGGGGCCTGATAAGAGGAATGATCCAAACTGGTGATGAAAACAGACAGGTGAGATAGAGAGGGAAGCGGGGAGGGATGGAGCAACGGGTTGGGTTGCAGGACAGAGGGGTGAGGATAGTGTGGAGGAGAGTGGGAGGGGCGGGGGGTGGGGGTAGAAGAAAGAGTCAATGTAGACACAACAAGACGAAGAAGGAGGGATGAAGGGAAAATGGGATGGAGAGGGAGAGATGGAGTGATGGAGGGGTGAGGGCGCTGGCTATTATCCTGCATCGATTTACTCCAGTCAGGGATGGCTGGACGCGTAATGAAGTGTGGGATCTAGGGGTTGCAGCATGCGCTTGTCTGCGCCTTATAGCTTTTTGGATGTATTGTGGGATGATATGTCACCTGCCTGTGTGTGTGTGTGTGTGTGTGTGTGTGTGTGTGTGTGTGACTGTGTGTCTGGGTGTGTCTACATGCAGATGCTAAGGTGTAAATCTGCAGTGGTTAAGCACAAAATCAGGTCTTTGTCTGCAGGATGCTTTGCCTGAGTGAGTCATTGATCGATTACAAGTACCATCCTGATTTTTTTTTTCAAATAATAAAACCCACCTAAAGTTAGCTTAGTAACTGGGCCATGTATCCGGACTTCAAAGAGCATTTATTAATGTATTTTGAATGATGCAGATAAAAACCAAAAAGTCCTACTTTAAATTCAGATTGAACACTCTAATACCAAGCTTGCTCATTTAAATTTAGAGTACCAGGTTGCATATTAACCAAAAAGAAAAACCCTCATCTCGTAGTCTGGTTCAACATTAGAAGGATTTCCTGAATTTGTAATCATTATCTATCTTCCCACCACTAACTGAATTACATCACCTTTTAGGTATTTATAGGTAGTTTAAGAGTTGAATATGCTCAAATGTATGAATTTAAAACAATATAGTGGTGTTATAGGTAGTAAATGATACAAGGCTTTGTAGGTAACAGCACCTTTAAGCTACTAGAGTGAATATATTCTTGTTTAGTAGATTCAGGTATAATAAACTGAAAAATATGAACCAAGCAGGACAACAAAGGTAGATTAAAAAGTCGCCCACATCAAATTGTTTTTCCACACCACCTTCTATAATTTAGGACATAATCGTCTTAGTTTTCCTTTGCACCATGTCAGTAGTCCTCTTGTGTCCATTGCAGACAAAAGAAATACCAGTTTTCCTCATGTGGTTTTGCATGTAACATACAAGTGTGTGCAAATCAGAGCACAGGGGATTTTGTAGACGTAGAGTTACATCAGCTACAAGTGAAGAAAAAAAAAGGTTGCGAAGGGAAATCTAAAAACTCTAGCTTTTCTTCCTTTCTTTCCCTTCAATCCCTTATTCAATTCTCACATCCCTGACATTCCCTCTCCTCCCGCATCCCCTTTTCCCCTACCCCCCCCACCCCCCCAACACACACACACATACACACATACTTCCTCTCCCAGTCTAATCCGCTGCTCGACATGCTCCCTCTTTGTTCTGCGACCCTGACAAGTCGTCTTGTTCCTCTGCTCTGAGGACAGCCCCGGTGTGCTTGGGATAATGGAATGAAATGCCGAAGTGATAAACCCCCGAGGATGCCAGGAGAAAACACAGGAGTGTGTCAACCAGGGTGATAACACTCTATTCTCCCGCGTGTCTGTCGGAAGAGCGGGGATTATGGTTTTACAGGCAGGCTTTGCCGATTTGCAGCCCCGTTTCTGCAGGCCGGGATGTTTACACTGGAAGGTATCATGGGTGTCACGGGGCACAAGACAAATATTCCCACATCTGTCTCACACAAAGGTCTTCATTAGTTTTCAGCGTCGCTTCATGTCGTGCAATCCTATCTTAGCAGACAGGCAATTTGAAGTCACCAAATCAAAGTTTACTGCACTTGTTGAAGAAGAAATGCCAGTGTATTCAAGGCTATAGACCTAATGTGTCCAGTAAATCAGAAGTATCAAACAACTGCATCACAGCTAGAGTTAGAGTCACTCTAATCCCCATATGCAACACTGAGTAATGCCAATGCTGTGACATTTAAATGATAAGGCTGCTGATATTCTGCATTTGTCTAATTGTCAACTAATCCCTTCTAAATACCAAAACTATTCTTTTCTGGGTATCTAAAGCGTGATATAGCTACATTTACAATGCTGGAGATATCTATGTTTGTTACTACCAGACTACATCATCACTACAACTATTAGACACGCATAAGTGAGCCACAGTGAAGCCATGAACCATCACACCATTGCAGTTTATTTAGTGTACACCATCATGAGGTTGAAAATGCTCACTACAGCACCAAATGTGTATTCATCCACAGCAGAAAATAGTCCGTTGTGGATGAAATTACTATTTCCTCCTGTTTGAGTAACACTTGCTAAAAACTACAGTCCACTGCTCTTTCAAGAAAACAAGAGGGCTTTTTAAAAAATGAAAATATATTATATTGGGCCAGTTTTAAGATTTGTTTCCTTTTACAAGATGTGTTGAAAATCAGCAATATGTAGGTAGTGTAGAGAAATCATGCTGTGTTTAACTGAAGTGCCACCATCGTTTGAGGGGGCGAAGTTCAGAACAGAGTGACAATGCAGTGTATGCTGTTTTTTATGAAGGTTTGTAGGTTTTACAAAGTAATCAAGCGAAACCTGACAGGTCAACGCTTGAATTCAGTGTAAAAAATGACTCAAGTGCAAAGAGCTAGAGGTGACTTGGTTATTACTAGATTTAATTTTATATTTTGAAATTACAGCAGGGATTAAATATTCATGTTGACTTCTAGGACTTTTCAACTTTCACACTTCAATAGTTAAACATTTTCATGAGACATCTGCTAGTCTCTCCCTCTCTCATGATTACCCTGACAGTAATTGTTAGTGAAGAGAACTTAAATACTCATTCTCCGTGCTCTTGATTGGATTGAAGTAAAACTGTATTTTATATTTCTGACCTGAGCTTCACAGAGAATATTGATATATTTTCTGTGGCAGATGCCCCGGTCTGGTCGAGCTAGTCATATAGACCCAAAATAGGATTCAGAGGATTCAGGGGGATGTTCAGGCTTTGAGTCCGGATTTTTGTGTTTGTCACCACAATTATAACAACTGGTGCAGTGAAACCATGAGACACTGAAGTGAGGGATCAATAAAAACTGATTGGTAAGCCTGGTTTGTAGCTGCAAAACAATTATCAGAGTTTGAGGCTCTTGGTAAAGTTCAAGAGATGAAACTTTGCAATTTCTATCAAACATTCTGTCTTGTGCTATTACACTGCTATCCACCTACTCTTGACCCCAATCTCCCAGATATCCACACAGGCCGGCATGGTGGGGGGGGGGGGTTGGGGGGGGTGGACATGCCCCCCCCCTCAATCTCACTCACCACATACCCCTTTGACTTAACCTCAGCCCATCTGATAATCGAACATTCTTTAAACTGACCTTGACCACACACTCACACACACTCACACAAAAAGAATAAAATAAATCGAAGAAGTGGGGGAGGGTGACTCATAAGAAAACCTCCCACCCTAAAAATAGAAAAGGTGGCAATTAAATGCCAATCTAATCATCCCTTTGGTAAACGAGCCCTGAAGATTCCGCCCTCATATCCCCAAGGCTTTTTTCACACCACTTCCTCATCATCGCCGGCTATCGGCTTAATTACGCCCCCGCCATCCCCAGATAAGAGAGTGATAGCCTTATCACCATGGCTCATTTCCAAATCCATGAAATTAATAAAGTCTACCTCCCATCTCAGTTCTGGGGCCAAACTTATATTAGCTGTCATGCGCGAGAACTCAGCGAAGTAGTGCTTTGTCTGTTTTTACAGTTGGCAAAGAAAAGCTACAGGAAATCATCCACTAGGAGATTAAAGACAAGGAGGGAGAAGCTTTCTCGTGTTTTAGGCAAATTATATTTGGGCTGTAGTTTTTCACCTTGATGAGGATTATGTCTGTGTGTTAGTTTTATGATTCCCATGGCTTCATTCATCACTTGCACAGTAGCTGGATTGTCCATTTGGTACCGTTAACTACTTAATTTTCCTTAATCTGCACCTTGGGAGAACAGCTAAATTGCACAGTTTTGTTTCCTTCTGGATGGACTTTGCACACATTATTTTGCATGTGTTTGAAATATCAATTAGCTGAGATATGTTGGAAGCTGCTGCCTGCAGACAGTCCATAAAACTCCCAGCTTGTTCAAACTGATTGTTTCTTTATCGGCAAATCATCAATAAACCTCTAATCAAATAAAGTGGAGTTTGAGCTGCTTTCCAGTCGGATCCACCTCGAGTCCATGAGTTTTCAAATTCTCCTTGTTGGCTGCTGTAATCAGTAGGGAGACAGCTGGTTTCACCACACTGTTCCACCTGCCCGCTCCCCTGAGTAAAGGGCTGTGCTTCACCGACCAAATCCACTCCAAGTCTCTCTCCGAGGCACACTCCAGCATGACTGGCAGGGGTCTCACACATCCATTTCAGGAAAAAGGGAAGGTTGGGCGGACCCGTCACCACACCAGCGCTGGCAGTGGAATGAGACGGGCTCCCACTAGGTTTGGGCCTGTCATTTATTTCTAAACGACGGCAGATGGTGGGCTTGGCGCTTGCACCATCCTCTCAATCTCCCAAGGTGCACTTCTGTGATGGATGTGGCGAATGGGAGCGCTGCAGAGAAGGCTGAGGCACATCTGTGCAGGCCGATAACAGAGGGCAAAATATGTCTGGGCTCTCTAGCCATCGACTCGCTTTCACATATTACTCATTCGCACACAGACCTCTTGAGGACTCACATCTTTCTGAGTTTATTTGCCTCTCACTTACATAGCTTTGCTTTTGCTGCCCTTATCAGCAGGACACCTTTCTGTTTACCATGCAGGTGGACTTTCAAACCTGACATTGCTACCTGGCTGGAAAACTCTATATAGACTTTCCCTCCAGTGTGAGATATCCCCCATTTGAAAAACAAGTTGATAGTTAATAATCGCACAATTATTACACTGTAGGCACTTATTAAGACTTTACTTACACTGAAACTTTTGCTAGAACTGCCCAATAACTTTTTTAAACAAAATCATGTCATATAGGAAATTAACTTGCTTTTATTCTTTCTGATTATTTTCATTAGTGTTGTGTTTTACTGGGTGTGTCTTCAGTAGGATTTATATGTTTTGAGAAGATGCCCATGCTCAATTAACCAAAATGACAAAATGAAGGTAAAACATAAATAATTACAAGTACTGTCATTCACAATATTTCTATGTGATATTCGGTTGGTTGTAATCTGCAACCTGACTGCTAGATGTAGCTAAACCTCACTGGTCCTTTAAAATGTGGTTGAAAGTGTTCTAAGTGATTAGTGGGAAATACATTATCACAACCTCCTTCTTCATCAATGTGTTAAAATCAGTAAAGTGTTGTTACAGTAGGGACGCAGAGAATCATTTTCTTTATCAATTCATTTGCTACGATGTTAGAAAATCGTGAAAAATGCTCATCACAATTTCTTCAGATTTCATATCCAACCAAGACAAATCATCACATTGCATAAGCTGTAATGTGCTAATTTGATCTTTTAAATGGTTAATTGCTTCACAATAATTGCTGATTATTTTTCTGACCATCAACAAATAGATTAATTGTTTCAGCTGTACATAAAGTAACAATACTTTTACTAGAATCAAATAATTTAATCCTCCTTCCACCTTTAGCTTTTTCAAGATCTACTGAATCTGGTTTCACTAAAGCAGTTTACAAACACACCTTCCACCTACACACAGTCTGACACAGTAGATCCAAAGACACATTAAAGTGAGCAATCACTGCCAAACAACACCCTTGCAAAGGTCACGTCAGCTTCATCATCCTAATCATCAAACACCATCACTTTCTGTGATTTAGGGTTGCAGTAAAAGCATCATAACCCGCCCAACCACATCCCTGCCCATAAACGTAACCATGGCAACAGGGATGTCGGACTGCCCTCCGACGATGCATCTTTGGGATTCTCTGTGCGTCGCTGCAGGGTGACAAGTCAGGCGTAAAGAGTCGATTTAGCTGCGGCATTGGGGAGGCTCGCACATTAGCAGAAAGGAAATAGGAGCCAGCAAATACTTAGTGGGTGATTGGCTCCGCAATAACAGAACACCCCCTTTGGCAGCTCGTCAAGCGGTGCTATACGGATGCCATTACAAACGGGGCCATTAGCAGGCACAGAGGCTTTGTGAGGCATGTCGATGCTTCACGCCTTTAGCCCCCAGGGCTGTTTTAAGATGTGTATGATCAGCTGTATGCTGCTAATCCTGTGTGTGTTCAGCTTTTTAGTTCTTTTTTTGCCCAGATAGATAAAAAAAAGAGATGAAACCCAAAACTGCACTTTCATCAGACAACAAACTGAGGAATGTTGGATTTTGGTATTTTATAAAACCGCAACAAAATCCATCACTTAAAGAAAATTTCATTTAACAAGGTAAAACATCTAGTACAAATCCCTCCAAACAACTAGTTACATCAATCCCCTTTGCAAAAAGAAGCAATTTGGGTCAAAACATGGCACTCTGTGTATACACAACGCCTCAGAGGATCAGACCCAGATCTGAGTCAGACACAAAACCTTTCTGTTTTCCTCTCATGAGCTGAGAACTTCGGACTGCTCTTTCCATTTTATATACCTGTAAAGCTGTCCACATTAGGGTTTAATAGCACCTAATAGCAGCTATTTAGTCCTTTTATTAAACAGGACTAAATAGACACACTAAAGTCACACATGCTGTAGGCAGCACTAGCGATTAGAGCCACATCATAATGCCTCCCTCGCTGTAGGAAAATGTGATTTTTATGCCTCATGCACTGCAGAGAAACATTACATGCTGTATGTAAGTAACTAGATATGCCCAGTAGTGCCAATAATATGCAGTAAAAAGCTAACTTTATGTCATCACCATAGGGTGCATTAATGCTCCCTCTTTTGATGTTGGGTGAAAAGGTCAAGCACCATCTATGTCTTTATTATTTCAAAGCAATACAAAATAAATATACACAAACACATTTTTTATACAAAGTGATAAACTAACCTGCATTGTTACTAATAGAAGATGCTAATAGACGTATCAACTAGTAATTCACACTCTCCTTGTCTGTATACCTATTCTATTATAATTGACCAAATTGCTGATAACTGAAATAATTAGCAGCTGGTGTTCACAGATAGTGTGGCTGTGAAGGAAATTGCTAATCAGTCAATTAGCATGCTACTGTGAAAAGTGAAAGCACATACCTGGAATACCTGGAATACCAGTGATATTTTTTGTTTAATACAATATATACATAGCCTGGCTAACACCAGACCGCGTCTCAATCTCATGTGAGATTGAGGTAGGGTCTGGCGAGGAGCCTTTCATTTCCTCGTATTTAAGGCAGGATCAACGAATGTTGATCAAATGCTTCTGTACACTACTGGACAATCATGTAAAATCATGTAGTGCAATTTTTGTTCTATTTTCAAAGTGAACTTGCTTTCCAATTTATTTAGCACACAATCTACTGCTGCTTCGAACGGTTGCTGCACATCCGTGGCCTCTACGGTCGTCATCGCCTTGAGCCCGCCTCCCCGTTCTGTGATTGGTTCCCTATCTCAGGCGAAAGTTTTGTCTTGGTGGTCATGCTAACTTTCTGAGCGAAGTAGAATCTCGCTGCAATGAGAGCATGGATATACCCAGGCTAATATATACAGGGCCTGAATGCAAATTTAAACAGTAGTGGGAATGGAAAAACAGATTTATTTTTCTGTTGCTCTGCTTTGATTGTTTTGCAGTTCACTGCATCCTCAAAATGAAGGAAACAAAGAAAGAGCTTCCTCATCTTCAGTTTGTTTCTGCACACGTGTTGATTTTTCTCTTTCTTAACACGGCCGTGGACAGATCACAGCAGCAGATCTACACTGACATTCTTCTCCTTTGATACAAAATACTATATACTATGTAACATATGTGCAAATAGTCGATGTTAAAGGACTCAGATTGCGTTCAGGACCAAAATATATATATATATGACCTTGCCTATTTGATGAGACAAATGAGTCATCATGACTTTATTTGGTGGTAGTGATAACATTGTGCACAAACAAAATTTTCAACAGAGTATACTCCTAATTTGTTTATGGAATTATGTTTTGTGGGGAATTATAATTGCTGACTAGATTTTGTTCCCTGGCAATGCTTTTTTGTAGCATACATAAATGCAGTGCTTTGTAAGTTACAGGCATGTGTTTAGTGTAGATAGTAGATGTGTAAAGTGCAGAATATTGGAGATCAGGTTCCTCCATTTATCATTTAAACATAACTAATTAAGACAGGTTTGAAATGTCATGAGTTTGATTACTCTGCCAGCCGATTTATTAGGAAACTATGCTCTATCATTGACTTTTTTCTGTTCTTAAAGTCCTTCAGTTGCCACATCCACCGGCCATTTTGACCTTTCAGTGAAACATTGTCTCCCACCAGTGAAGTCCTATGCAACTAAAGCTGTAGCAAACTACTTTCTGGATGTACCCATACTAAAAAAGCATGCATCCATGGTAGAGTACCACGGTTTGGATTAAAGCATCTGCCAAATAGTGTATGTTATGTAAAATTAGTTGCCTGCCCTGCCCATGCCGGCTGTGCACTTCAATAGTCTCCTCTACTGCCCATGAGATGGTGCACAAACACCCCAGGAGGGCTTCTTTTTTTTTTCCACAGTCTCGCAGGCACCCTCGCTGACTGGCATCTCATTAGGAGAGCAGAGCGCCATGCTCGTGTGTTCGCCGCCAGACAGACCACGCCACAGGCTGCATGCTAATTGCAGAGGCGTAGCCGGCATGAGACGACCTTGTATGGTAAAAGGAAGGAGGTAGAGAAGTGGTTTTGTTGAGCGTCTGGCAGGCAGGGGGCTCTCCTCCACAGACCGCTCTTGTCCTGACCTTGGGCAGCAAAGTCAGCCAAGTCTGACCACTCACTGGAGTGAGATCATAAAGTGAAAGTCTCGTTAAAAAAAATATGAAGCAGCAACATAGTATGTAATGATGGTAGTAAGCACCTTTCTTATCGCGCTGTGTTATATAACAGCATTAATGAGAAAAGCATCTAAGTGACTGACATTATTCTGACAGTAATTTGCTGCATATTATAACTATGACAAAGCCTTTAGTTGTTGCTGGGGTTCTTTCTGGCTTATTAGGTACAAAGCTTCAAGTGAAAGTCACATTCAAAACACACTGACAGATAGCAATATATATATATACATTCACCTTTTGTGACATTAATTTACAATATATCTCAGCTGTATTATAGTTTGGAGGCATCAGTCATCCTCACAAAGGGCGTGTAATTTCCACCAAACATGAAAAGCTGCTTTATAATCCTGAATAACAATTCAGACAGACACAAGACGTGTTCGTTTTTGGCCATGATGTGTGCCGTACTGTAGATGGGGACTCCTCACGACTTGTTTATTTCAAACGCTGAACCTTGTCTGGCTCTATCTGTAATTTCATCATAACCTCTCCAGTCCAATAACACGACCTTTTGGCAGCGCACTCAATCTCAGCACTCACATCTGACAGGTTTTCTCAAGCAGCTAAACTGTGAAGTCCTCAGATTAAATTCCAATCAATGACAAAACACGTAAACATTTGGAAGGGGAAGGAGAAGGAGAATTTGTGTGTGTGTGTGTGTGTGTGTGTGTGTGTGTGTGTCTAACTGTCCAATAAAGGTCAAATATGGCAATGTACTGTACAGATTTCCCAGTTATAGTGACAGGAGGCCTGCTAGAGGAATGGAGGGTTTTGTATCTTTCTAATACTTGAATCCTGGCAAAATTTAATTTAGTTCTTGCAAATAAAGAATATACAGAATGTGATGAGAGAGAGAGAGTAGCTGGCCTGTCTCTTTTAGTGCCATTAGTTCTTCCCTGCCACTCATTGATAAAGAGGCACTGCCATCAGCCAAACCAGCCATCTCCTTCAGTCCTCATTAAAATGTCGTCATATTAAAAAATCATTTCAGGCCTTTGCTGATGAGCGTTTTATTGCCTTCATGAAAATGTTCTCACTTTGGAGTCAACGGGAGAGAGAAAACCTTGAATGAGTAATGAAAGTGGGGAATAGAGGGAGAGAGAGAAAGGGAGAGGACAGAGCAGATAAGGGTGATTTGTTGCAAACGTGTGGGGGGCGGGCGGGGGGGGTGATTTTGATTTTTTAGACCGTTAATAATTTCTTCATTTAGCTGCCCTACATAAACATCCTTTCTTTGTAATGATGTACATATATTGGAAAAAAGTGAGCTGTTATCTTGCTCAGTGACCTGAACATGAGCTCAGACTGGTAACATTGTCACTTCAGTCAAGGTAGAATACCTCCAATAATCCAGATAATATAAAGTCTATGTAATTCAGTATTGAAGGATGTTACAGCAGACTTGCAGCATGTAAGTTCTTGGTTGATACTGCAGTGCAATGAAAATACAGCAATTAAAAATACATTACACCACCCATACGTTACACCCTCTGCAGAAAAATATATGATAAATGTATACTGTTAATGACATGATATGCATCTACCAGAACAAACTTGGCAGAAATGGAATATAATGTTCACGAGTATGTTTTAATTACTGTATAATCACCTGTGGGTCCTCTTCTTCGGAGCCCGCCATGTTGCACCACTATGTTTCTACAGTAGCCCAAAATGGACAAACCAACCACTGGCTCTAGACAGCCTTTGGTGCTTTTCACGAGTTTTGCAGCCAACATAGTGATGTTTTCCTACATCTCCACAATGGGTGGGGAGGAGTATTAAGTTGGTTCCAATCTCCATCCTCACAACTAGATGTCACTAAATCCTACACACTGGTCCTTTAATGTTTTAATAACCAGTTTCCTTTTATTTTATACGGTCACACAATCTATCTGACAAAATATCAGCCTCACAATTGCGTGATCATCATCATTGTGACAACAGTGCCTTATTTTGTAATGGGAGGACATATAATAAAGTACAAATCATACAACAAAATGTGTTTCTTTATAAGCAAGAGCAAAACCCTAAATAAGTTTGTATTTGAATCAGTATCTCTTAGACTATTTCAGGTTTTTTGGGAGGAAAATTATACATTTACATTTCAGAGGAGAAAATAATACCCTTTCTGGTAGGTTAAAAGTTGCACTTGAACATGGAGGCCAGAGTTAATCTTCTACCAGCTTGCAAGATGCTTCCACAAGCACTTTTTATCGTGGCGACACGTGAAATGGAAAAAGCAATCTTCTCATTCCCCTGCAGTGGGAAAGCCAGCGGCAGCAGAAACTTACAGGCTATCAAGTGGAGTGTAAAGGTTACCGGGAAGAGAATTTCAGGCGACGCACGTTTAACAATAACCTAATGAAAATCCTGTGGTCTCTTAATGACATCAGGTTGCTCTATGTGGTACAAATAAAGCTTTATAAAGCCCAGCGAGGCTGAATTTGCTCCTGTAGATTTCACAGGAGCAGGATATCTAATGAAAGTCCTTGCGGCTGAAACATTATGGATGCAACAAAGAATTAAGTTTAAATGTCCACAATCTTACACCTTTTCATCCTCATGGGCTTATTATCTGAGACAGCGCATCTGCTCATTTTGTTTGTACTTATTTCCATTCTTCTCTTCAGCTTAAATCCATTTTGCTGATTAGTCACTCAGATAATGAAAAGCCGCCACCAGTAGCATGCATGCATACATATTCTGTAAACTGATGGGTTGAAGTATAGAGGCCTCTGCTGCACATCACTCCACAATGTAAATTTAATGCCGCCATATGCTGATGTTTTCAGGCACCAGCATTGATTAAATGATTTGATTGTATCTGATGAGGAAGTGAGAGTTTTGCTCCCTTTGTTATGTTGCAGCATCCATCTTTCTCTTCCTGATAATCACATTTCTATATGGAGCATAAATAACAACATTAGCGTAGTGTGGATACAGTACTCGTTCCCTGAGCTGTGTGTTACCTTTATGAGATTTTTTAAAATTGGAAATAGAAACAAGACTACACCACAATCAATCTATTAATGTGGGGAAACCATGGATTATGAGAGGAAATTAAACTACTTGAACACACAGAGAAGCAACAGAGACACACACATGCACTCAGCACACAAACACACACAATTCACACTAATGTCCCAGCAGAATATACATAACTACTTGACTGTCCTCAGGGGATGCACATAATATCTACGCTTTAATTTCAGATAGCAAGTACCGTAAGCATATCCTGTTACAAGCCATTATAAGAGTTTAATGCCAGACGGCTTGTTGGGGATGATGTTTGTTATGCTCTTATTTTATATTCTCACTTCTTTGGATGAGATGAGATGATAAGATTTCTGCTATTTGAGTTATAGCTGGAGTTTATGGTCGTGCAAAATTTACTCATGTAATTAAAATATTCAGTTAAAAATAACTTCACATGCTTCATTCTGATGTTAAGGCTGATTCAGAAGTGTGAGTAAAAGGTTATAGAGACATGAACTAATTGCTTTTTCCTAAATACCCTTTATTTTGGATGTGATTTGTAGGATGCCATGACATGCCATTGTTGCTGGTGGACAAACACATTAGTTTCTTAACCTGGGTCTGGGCTGATGTTTATACTGTTGCCAATCAGAGAACTGCTCATGGCTCAGATTTGATTGTAATACAGACAGATGGTGCCAAACCAAAGTTAGCCCATTATTCATCCCAAAACCTACTGAGTTCTGGGCAGAAATAGAGAGCATGCTGAAATGTGCCAGTCAAGAGAAGCACTGCTAAATGTTGCTCAAGCTATTGTGAGAAAACATTGTTGGAAAATTAGTTAGAAAAGCAGAAAAAAACATCCTCAAGCTTGAAAAAAACATGTTTTGGGGGGGTGTAATATAGTCTGATAAATCGTGCGTTTGGGGGCAATGATGTTCATTTGTGACATCCTCATTTCATATTCTCGCCAGTTGGGCATGCCTCAGTTTTGAGGTGTAATATAGGCCTGCCAAATCAGTGGTAGCCCCATTACTCATCCCCCTCTGTGCTGTCTCCTGGCTTGTGCTCCAGCGCTAATGCAGATTACAGGGATATATGAGGGCTATTTTGTTCGCTGCAGGGTGGAAACGATCACAGGCAACCCCATCCCTCTCTGATGTACGACTCTACATCTGTTCCCCCCACGAAAGCCTATCAGGAGATCCATCAGAGCCAAGCTCTTATCAGATCTGAGGCTGCTACATCTATTGCACATCAATTATAGATGCTATGTGTAAAAAATTGGGTCACTCTATCAACACACGCCCTCGATCCTCAGAGACATTGTTTGGTTAAGTGATTAGTGACTTGACTTTAGATACAGTTTGTGTGTGTTATAAGACTTAAAGGGTCCATTTAAGATGCATATATAGTATAGCTATATGAAGATACAAGGGCCTCCAGTGAAGCAGAATAATGTGCAACTACAAATGGTTTTGTTTTGCCATAACGATAATGTGACTTTATTTGTGCAAAATGAAATAAGTAGAGGGAATTAACTAAACAATTCATCACAAATATCTGGCTGTTTCAAGATCTTTCAGGACCTTCAGTGGTCCGTGTTTGTGGGAGTTTGTACAGGTGGAAATCTGCACAGGTGTGAAGTGCATTCCTCATAATAATCAATAAACCCATTTTTTCCTGCTGCAAGACAATCTGAGGTGATAAATGATCCCGTCTGCATTATTCGTAGTCAAAAATCAGCTGCAATTTAAATGAATTTCCAACATGTACCCTGAAAGAGAACACAGACGTATAAATTCAAATCTCTACCTCCGTTTTCTGTGACCAGGACACGTCCAAAGCCGCAAGTTTAATCTTTATGCAAGTCTTTCCTCATCTGTTGGGTAAATAGACCATTCATCATATTATTGGGCTTTTACAGCTTGACTGTTTGAGTGATCTGTCTCTCAAACAGCCTCTCTCCCTGGCAGCCCAATCAATCATTTTTCAATGAAGATGTCACAGCTCATTGTGTGAAGTGTTATCCCAAACAATTTCCAGACCCTTTTGGATGATGAATTAAAAGCTCAACTTATTTTGTACATGAGGACAGTTGATCCTCTTTCCAAAATGTGAGTACAGTACTCTAACAGGCAGTATTTTACCCGTATGCCTCGTGATTTCAATACAGAACTGTTTTCACCTCAGCGGAGGTGGTACCAGGTGCAGGAATGTCTGAGCGTGCTCGCTATTAACTTTTCATTAGGCACTGTAAACCGCACAAGTCATCAAGAAGTAGTTGCTGCTCAACAAGGGACATAATTGGTTTGTGGTTAATGGCTGTTTGAAGCTGTTAATTGTGGGTGTGCCTGTTAAATCACAGTTTGAGCTCCTCAGGACTTCAAACGCTTTCAGAGAGATGAAAAACTTTCTTCAGTTTGACAGCTTGTCTTGAATAGTGAATTGTTTCTTGTTATTGGAGGTACTCATCAAACACAAGATAATTACTCTTAATTCAATAACAAAGCCATAAGATTGACTCATTAGATAACCAAACAACTGCAGCAGAATAATACGTTTTTCATTCCTCCGGTAGAATTATAATTCATCTGCAAACATACCTCTCATCTCCTTGTTTTCTCTCCTCTGTTTTTCTTGCAGGATTCTCCAGGATTTGATGCCTGCGACACCAGGAGGTCGTCACCTGACAGCAAGGATGTGTTTTAGCTAACACAGAGTGCAAACAAAACATAGACCAAAGATATGAACACACATATACCATACACATATCACACATGAACCCTTGCTAATCATATTTCATTATTTTTAACCACAATCCTTCTCTCACTCTTTTCTTTCACAAGTCTCTGAATGAACTTCTGAGATCATTTAAAGTATGGAGGTTTAATACGATTTTTGTATTATCAGCAAAATGTACACACTTTTTCACAGGTAGAAGCACTAATAATCCAGAATAGCTCCTTTAAGAGTTTTTATATAATTATATTATGTTACTGGATTATCAGCACTGGTGCATTAATACATGAGCAGCACTTATAGGATATAGGATTGTTTATTCCATTACTACATATATTATATAGATAGATAGAAATCTTTGCAAAAGAACTAAGAATTGATAAATAAGTGCAATTTAAAAGAACAATATTTCCATACTGAATCACACTGCTTTAATATAATCTTTATTCTTTAGTTACTTTTGGATTCATCTTGCTAATCGGAATCGGTTCTTTGAACAGTATCATTATTGACCATTAAATTCATGTTTTCTGTGTATATCCCTGAACAAATGTGTAATGGGCTGTATATAAACTGTAGCCACTCTCCATGTAAATCCAACATTTCTTAGATTAAATGTAATCCGCTACCTCACTAGTCACACCTTGTCTCATGAGGCCTGGCAGAGGATTTGTGAGGATCTGTAGGCCCGTTCTTCGATGCATCAACCCCCCGCCAATGCCAACACCACCACAACCACCACCTCCATCCCCCCTCCACCCTCAGCACACCAAAGTTGCATTATTAAACTTGTATAAGATCATTAGCATACAAAGCAGGAAACCTACTGCGGTTGAGTCATACATATTTATCTGGACGTGCCTGACTTGTGTGTGCATGCACTCGTACTGTAACTCCTTCACACGCAGACGTGACTGGCTTTCTGTTGCAGGAGATGGAACATTACAGGGCTGTGGACGGAGACTATAAAGTGGATATTAGTGAGAACATGTCTTGTTTCAAGGGATAGACATTTATTTGGGTAACATCTTAAAAAAACAGTGTACCTTTTACCCGCGCTACTAAGACTAAGACTAAGACTAAGGAAATGTGTGTATTTGGAAACAGAGCAGATGGAGTTCGGTAAGGTTCATCAGCAGTTTGCTTCGAGCATATCAAATATAGTTTACACACAGAGGAATTTCAGAGTCTTGTAATGCCTGTAATACATATTCATTTGCTGCACAGAAGCACACAATCAAACAAAGAGAAAGACAACAGGAGGCCTTGTAAATACCTTTGCCTTTGCCTTTTGAATGAGCTTATTTTTGTT
Source organism: Scomber japonicus (assembly GCF_027409825.1). Lineage (NCBI taxonomy): Eukaryota > Metazoa > Chordata > Actinopteri > Scombriformes > Scombridae > Scomber > Scomber japonicus. The sequence goes on along the minus strand of NC_070600.1, from coordinate 13,821,750 downwards.
CTCTCCTTCTCTTGTTCCCTCCCTCTTCCAAATCCACCTTCTCCTCAACCATGCCATCCCTGTTTTCCCGCCCTCTTGGAGGATAACTCTCTACACTTTTGTCGTTTTTGCTCAACCTCCTGGCTGAGAGCACAACCCTTTTTTTTGCGATGCAAAGCCCTCCGTTAATGTTCCTTCCTTCTTCCTTCTTTCTCTTCCCTCCTGTGAGATTGCTGTTGTGTCTTATGGCTTTTTATTCCTACGTGATGGTAGATGGGTTCATGTAGGAGTAGAAGCCACTAAACACGCGGTGAGTGCTCAACGCGCTGGCCAACACAAGCAGTGAGCTTCCTGTGGATATGACAGCTGCCATGTTCACATCAATGTCCTGCAAATCATCAGGAGTATATGCACACGGTAAAAATAGCACACGGTAATCACAGCAGGGAGTAGTGTCTGTTTCAGGTTATCGTTTTAGACCTAGGTCAATTGAACAATTGGTGTTAAGACAATAGAGGAGAGTGTACAGTAAGTTTAGGGCTGACAAATTCGTCTGAGAGAATCTTTAATTTTGAACAGACCTACTTTTCGCAGCGATTTCCCACCTGCATGCTGCCTGCACGTGCCCTGAATTTCAAACTCTTTCCTGCATTCCTCTGCCCTGGGGTCGCTGTAAGGAACTGATGCTTGAAAGTTCACAGAAATAGATCAGGAAGATCAGGAAGTGGATGCCACAAATGAAATGAAACATTGTGGAGAGGTAGGTCATCAGTGTTTTTTGATAATGTACAGAATCTGACAACCTGGGTTTAGGGTTGGGGAATAATGGTTAAAAGAGAAGCAGTAAAGAAACTCGACATTTTCTTGACCCATCCAACTACCAAGACATTTCCACAATGTGAACTTATTGGGTTAGGGTTAGCGACAGCCTAAATAACTATAACTGAGCGTTTCTCCAACCCCTTAACTTTCTGCCCACTCACAGTTTGGCCAGTTCAGAATGGCTGTTGATGGCATTTACCAGCAATAATGTAATTCCAGAGCTGCACTCAGTGTCAACCAATTAAACAAGAAATTCAATTGGGTCCAGTTGGGTGCTTTGGGTTTTGGGTTTAAATGTCACCCTCCTGCTTGTATTTGCTATAAAATAAGCTGTTCGCTCTCCCCATGAGCAGAATCTGAATATAGCTTTAATGGGTTGTTGACGGAAACCAAAAACTGAATTATGAATCCCTGGATATTACAAGAGTTTGACACATGCTTGCAATTGTGTGACATTACTTTGGCGCTGATATTAGGTGGATAATTATTCAAGATGAAATTGCAGTAGATATGGTCTGGTGAGGTTTAATGATTTATTCAGCGCTGTAAGTTGTTATGATCTAATATTCAGTGGGTGCATTATCAGTTTAATTTATTTTTCAGGTTCCCACTCCTACGTAGGGTTTTTTTCTTTATAGAGACATGGGGAGGTCTGAGAGAATAATAGAGCAGGAGAAAAACATTAGGAGAGGCTGAGAGAGGATTCGATTCTGGACCAGCAGGGGTCCATGGGAATCTAAAGGTGAGAATCAACCACATAAGCATCTATGGGAAAAAGCTTGAATTATTTAAAATAGCACTGGCTTATGAAGGGGAAGTTGCATTTGAATAGATTGCTGCCATCCTCTGCTTTGCCCGAGGGTGTGTGCGCCTTTTTCTGCCTAAACATCACATTTCAAAAATGTCAAAATGTTCAATGAAATAAAACAGTACAGGCTCATTTTCACCATGTTTTTTTTTTTTTTTTTTTTAATTATGCAATGGTGAGTCCTCAGGTTATGAAACTCAAACGAGCCACACAAGGTCATGTAAATCCTCAAGTTCAGGTAAAAACACGAAAATCATCAAAACTGCAGAGATGGGATTTTCTTCTGACAGCTGCACAAATGTAGTGTATTTGTGTACAGTAGGTTTAATGTATGAGTGTTGTGCTACTGTATCTAACCCCCCTCAGGCTACCCTTTCATTTCCCTGTAATAAATAATGCTCTTTTGTGTTCTGTGCTTCATTTGTTCCCTGTTGTAATGTCAGTGCTGCTCAATAAATTATGAATCACGCCTGTTCAACCTGCCACATATCTCCTGTTTCATTTGTCTATCAAGCTCCTTTTTTTTGTTTCTCAAATGCCACACACTGACACACCCCAAATGTATACCCAAACACACACACACACACACACACACACACACACACACACACACACACACACACACACACACACACACAATCAGCTTTACAAAATGTCTTTTCTTGTAAGTCGGGCTGTTTAACTCCAAACCCTCACTGGATTTGATGTGAAGCTAAATAAGAAGCACTACACACAGTGAGTGAGTAGCAGGAATACAGTGGTAAAAATGTGGTTTAATCATACAAGCAGTCAATTTTTACTGCAAATGAGCTTCAAGGAAGTCAATAATAGACAATGGATACTAAATTACCTATAAGAACCCAATCAGTGCAAATGAAACTGCCCTTCAGTGTCATAACTTCTCATGTTGAATGCATCTTAAATCTGCTGTAAGCCATGAAATTGCCACACATATAACACAACTACATACTGATTCATTAAAAAATAAATATGTCATTACCCATAACACCGTGTTTTTCTACAAAGCTGCCTAACAGCAGGCGAGCTGAAGGATTGTTTAGGGGTAACTCGGATGCCGAGGATGAATTGCAGAGGCACAGCGTGATTCTTTCACTTTCTTTTCTCGGAGATTTGGGCAGCGAAGCTCGCCTACACACACCAGCTGGCTGTTGTCTGGGGGAATCGCCTCAGCCATCTTTTATCTGATGAAATCAGAGGAAATCCACAAGCAGCCCAAGGCAGACCACACATCCTTTTTTTTTTTACTCCTCTATTCAATAATTCTCAGTGATAGGCCTCTCCTTTGAGCACTGGCACCACTCCTCATTCCAATTAGTGAAGGGCAAAGAGGCCCCCTTGTTTGTTGGCGCGCAAATGGTAATTGGATAATCCCTGAAATTTGGGCGAGTGCACAAAAGGGAATCTGTAATTAAACCAGAAAGTCTGTCAAATATTGACACAGATGAGTCCTGCAAAGTATATGTAGATACAGAGGATGAGTCAACATTAATGTGCAGGTTTTTCAAATTCCACAAATGATTTCTGTAAAACCAAACTTTTATGCACAAGGGCAAATTATGAGTTTTTGTTGTGAAGTTTAGCTTGTATTAAAAAATACTGAAAAAAATCAAATCCATCCTCATATTAAAATGAACATTCCTTTGCATAATCCCTTTGAGTAATAAGCTTTAAAAAAGCTTTAAATCCACCTTTAACTTGTCTCCTCATGTTCATTTACATCTCCGTTTATGAGCTCAGTGGATTTAGCAGTTGTGCTCAGTGCGGCAGGCTTAGCTTCACCGTCAGATTCACCAGGTTGTTGTGTTTCAGGAAAAAAGCAAGTGTTGCAGTGAAGTCTGTGTCACCATCTACATTAACAGAGTTTCTAATTTCCACATTTACAAAAAGTGACAGCTCCAAAAGCAAAAATACTTAATAATTTAGTAATCACAAAACTACAAAGTCCTAATATTGCTTGTTTTGCAGCCATGTTAAAATGAAAATTCAGGTGTCGCCATTTTTGGAATCGATCTCTGCTAACAGTGTGACCTGTGGACATCCCACTGTGACGACAGTGTGCTGAGTTACACAGATTTTTCTCAACATCTCACTAAACCCCATCACAACAAGGCGTCTACTCTCAGAGTCCACTTAATGAGAGTGTAGCGTCAGCATTTTGGCTGCAATTACAGTGCTTAGGACTCTTTAATGATATGTTAATGGCTTGGCTGTATTACCTCTCAGCTGCCCAAACAACATTAAATATCCTGCGGCTGATTAATCCGGCATCCACAAAAACACCCAATTAGAGGGAAAATGTTTGAATTTAGTTCTGCCAGCAACTTTGAGCCAAAAAAGACATGCGTTGAAAGAAATGCTATATTTTCTCCCAGATACAGTAATGGAGAAGATAACTGGGGCTTTAAGATCAATTCATTCCTTTTCTACACTGAAAACATGATTATCTCTTATATTTAATGCAGAATGACTTCAGAAGAGTTAGGGTTACTTTGCTGGAGGGCACCATGCCAAAATACACAGCTGTTGTTGGACAGTGGGTGTCATGAGGGTCAAACCTGTGACCTCTCAGTTACATAACGTTCTGTCGAGCCAGCAGGCCTCCCTGCCTACTCATTTCTGCTCTGTCTGCAACAAAAGGCAGAGATACCAGGAGACACAGTTAAAACATCTAACACTAATTAAGTGCATGTCATTTTTTTGTTCTATTTAAAATTAAACACCTTGAAAAGATGACAAAAAGTTATGGTCAAATTAGTGAGATGATTCTTGACAGAGGTGCTGAGGAAAATATCAAAGCAATTACATTCTTTTAAAAAAAAACTATTCTGGGTTTTAAAGCAAATTATCCTTCTTTTTTTTAACTAAGCATTTCTCACTCCTCAGCATTACCATTGTGTCAGCTACGATTAAGCGGCGACAATTTTCTAACAACTCCCACTGCAACTTCACTCTTGTCAGCACATGATTGCTGTTGACGTAGAACTCACGGGGCAATAGTGATTATTAATGTGCAACATCTGAAGTCAACCTCATGAGAGGGGAATTCATTTTCCAGCAGTTCCTTTTGTAACATACACAGAGCAGTGACAAAGCACCTCTGAGTCCATAGAGGAGGAGGAGAACCCGTCTACAAAAGACACAGACAAAAGAAAGTAGCAATGAAGAAATAGGATAAGAAGGGAAACTCAAATCACATGGTAAAATGTACATCCTGGCTTGTATTGTGCTTGCACCTAATTCATTACCAATTTATGGGACTTTACAGATCACTTTGCAGTATAGAGATAGGAAACAAATTGAAGGAAACCCCTCATAAAGCCTCTTAGTGGGATGTTGTTTAACCACACGTCTCATAACAGCTTTAATTACTGTACAGTAGATCCTCCAAGTGTTTGAACTCCACTCCAGAAACCATCCCCCTACACTGGAATAATACCTGTTTACTACTAATTTGATAAAACACAATTCAATTTTGTCATGATTCTTTCCCCAGTCCTGTTTATATTGTTTTCCTTGGCCATTCAGCCTCTGTCCCTGCCTTCAGGCACACACTCTCTTTTCTTGGTTTTTCATCTACATGAAATTCCCCATGGACTTTCCTGCTTCCCACACCAACCTACTCACCTGTTGCCAGTCCCCAATTATCTTCACCTGCTGCTCATTACCTCATCAGCCCAAGTAGTTTATAAACCTGTCCTCTGCCATCCATTCCCTTCCAGTTTGTCAATGTTGTTTTGTTATATACTTGTGCACTGGCCATCCTGTTACCTGTTCCTGCTGTTACATGTGGTTTAGACCTTCTGCTTGTTTAGCACCTGTCTGCTTTGTTTCTTTGGGCTATTTTTTTTAGTTTTAAAACTCCTTGTCTTCATTTGGGTCTTCCTGCCCTGCTACCTTGTACCCAAACCTATGACACGTCTAGGAAAATACAGTATGTGAGCACACTATAAACTAAAATAGTGACGCAGGAGTCAGTTCATACAGTACTTTAGTGGTGCAAATTCCATGACAAATTGCTGACTATTAAATTACTGCTGTCACTCTCTCATCAAACCATTCAGTGGAATGTGGATGGAGGCATTGTCATCATCAAAGAGACCACTATTGTAAGGTTGCTCCTATTGCTTGTCGCTCTAAAACATCAGAATACTCCATGTGTCCGAACCCAGTGTATAATGGGGGACAGAGATGTCTCTAAACCGATAAAGGTCTAATAAAGGTCTCAGCTACCTCAGCACTGGCACAAGTAAATTATTTTTCAAGAGGAGCTGGAGGCCTGCATTGAATTCAAAACTTAGCACTGATCATTAAAATAGGATGTTGGTTACAAGTAGAGGGATGGAAGATGAAAGAAACAGACAATTATAAGTCTAAGACACAGGCCTTTTATTTTATAATACTAATAAATAAACCAAACATGATGGAGAATACACATCCAGAAGTGTATGATACCAGTCCAGTTGGTTCATATTCACCAAGCTTTAGAAGTTACTCCAAAAAAACAATTACACACGGTATAAAAAAATCTGACTTCAAAGCAAGGATATAAAACAGTTGACAGCTTGCAACAGTCTGGGGTTAGATCCACAAAACTAAAAAGACACCATATCCAAACAGCATGGTTACATTGGTCCAGACAAAACAGCAGTCTGGCACTGAATTTGCAAAAGAGAAACATGGTAAAAGTCACTTACATCAACTGGCTAAAATACCTTGCGGGGGGGGGGGGATAACCCTCCTACATTACCATACCAGTTAAAGTTACCTTTCTCAATAGGAATCCTTGCTAAAAACAGGCACAGGTAAAGATGACTCTGGCTCTGTACTGTGCCTCAAACAGGGGAGAGGCGAAAGCGGACTCCTTTACATTGGACATATCATGAACATAGACAGGTGAAATTAAACAAAGACCAGATTAATCAGTGACCTTCCTCTTTAGCATAGACCTACAAAACATTGATCAAACTGGATCAATTGGGAATCAGCTGCACAACAACTCTGTATGCAAGAAAACCAGTTAAACCCCAATAAAGTGCAACTTTCCCTTGCCTGCATAAAAAAGCAGTCCTACCACTCATCTACCAGGGCTCAGACAAAAGAGGCACTGTTACATTCACACTAACAGATAGGGGAATACAACGTGAAAGCTATGAGGGGAAAACTTCTGCACACTGTCTTGCTCACTGCTGGAATATTTATTTCTATATTTATTCGTTTTGGTCTGTCTAACCGAAGGTGCGATGAGTTTTTCTTATCTCCTTCAAGTTGCACTTTCATCCAACATACCTGTCGCATATTCAGTTGGGCCAAGAATTCAATTCTCAATTCAGTAATTACAGGTATTAATCCTAGTTGTGTGGGTAATCTGTTTCTTATTTTACCAGAAGTTTAATGGTGGGATATATTTTGTTTCTCTCTTGCATGCAGTTGATAGATAGTCGTATGTTTCCCTGTCAATCTGCATTTGCCCTTACGTTAACCTGCACTGAGCTTTATCCCAAACCCTAACCATCTCTGCTACGCTAAACCATGACCTAAGTCCTAACTCCAACCGCAGAGGTGGTAAAATTCTAACAGAAGGAAGACACTATTCATGGTGACTAGTGTCTACCATTTTCCTCTTAACTCCAAAGTTGTCTTTTTTTTACATGCTGTGTTTTCTTAGCTGCCTTGCTACTGGAAGTGTGCAATGCATGAAACCTCCAAAGGATGAGATAGGTCTTTTTAACAAAAGTTTTGACATATTACAGTAGGAAAAGCACAGCTGTAAATGACAGCATTAACAGTGACTGCATTCCATTTAACTGCTTCGGTCCTGCTGGTAATGGGCATGCTGGATCACTGTAATGGCTTACTGGGACACTTTAATAGAACAAGGCCATCATTAATGTTATTAGTACCACCTGTGCTTTCCCTACTATGTCAGATCCTGGAGTGCTGCTGCTTAGTCAACAGAGCTACCATTAAGCTAGATGTTGATGGCCAGTAAATACCCCCAAATGTCTGCTGGCTCATTTTCTATTGCTACAAGTGATCTTACAGAAGATGTGACATTTCATGTGGCAGCCCAAAAATTGTTTAAATAATGTGACTCATTACTTTTGCTATGAAGTAATGAGTGAACTAGTGTATCTACCTTTTCAATGAATAATGTGCAATGAATGATTGATTATATATTTTGATTCATTTGCCCAAATTCTGTAACAAAAGTGACAATTTAAAAGCAGTAATGTGTCTGACTAATAATATTACAAGCTATATGGCTATTACAGCTTGTAAGAGTGCTAACCATCATAATTTTCTCCATCATGAAAGCGTGTTTCAGAGTGGCAGGCAGGTCTGTGCTTTTAACTCCATCTCGTCTGACTCTTATCATCTCTCATCAGCAGGGGAGGAGAAAGAGGTTGGAAGGGCGGCAGCTTATCCAAGGCAAAGAGGAGAGCCAAAAGAAGGCAGCATCCTTATCAAAGGCCTGGGTGCTGAGCCTTGGTTAAAAATAGAAACGGAGGGAGATTGGCATCGATTTCTGCAGGCGTTGACGGCCCGATTGACAGCAGCACCGTGGTGTCGGGCTGTTGAGCCATCGAGGGAATCCGCCAGACTGCCTATGATGAGATGAGATGGGAAGATAACTTCTGACAAGCCCTCCGCCCGCCACCCATCTCTAATCACCCCGTCTGCACGCACACACACACACACACACACACACACACACACACACACACACACACACACACACACACACACACACACACAGAGAGAAAAAGTAATTACTACATGCATGCACATGCACACACACACTCTGAGACACACACTTGCTGCCCCCGGAGCAAGTAATGGCACTTTGGCTGGCTGAGCATCCACCTGTCTGGTGTCTCCTGCCAAGCCAAAGCTCATGTGCTCACATACATACAAAATACCTCTGGATGTCCCTCCACAGCTACTAGCCACTGTCCTTAAGGATTATCTCACTAAATTATACTCCATCAGTAAATAGTGGCTAATATCCATGAGACATTCCGAATGGGGATGTCAGTGACCTTTGTTTTACTGCTGTAAATGATTTCCACTAAGTGATTACTGTTATTACACTGTCTACTTTACTTCATTTGAATGCTATTCCCCTTTCTGCAATATTAGCAGTTATTTAGTCTGGCAAGTGTGCCTGACAGCCCATTATCAGTATTTTTAAGATGTCCATGTGAAAATAAAAAATCTTTAAATCTATCAATCAGAGATCATTTTCTTCCTGGCATCATTTAGGGATGATTTAACACTATGGGGAATAACACACATATTCACCTCAGTGCCAAGAGTTAGATGAGAAGACTGATACTACTTACAAATGTCTTAAGTCCAGGTTAAATTTAACTGCCTAGTTGTCTACTACAGCATAGATATGTGTTATGTAAACAACTTTGCCCTGCATCTTGCCCTGCACCTTAGCTTGTTGAATAGGCAAACATTCATTGGCTAAAAGTGCGCTGCTTAGATCAGTTAGAAGGCAAGAAAGCTAATTAACTGCTCAGCCGCAGCTCATTAAACAACATGTAAAAATACCCGAAAATCTCACTTTGGACCCATTAAATGCTGATTTGGTCATTGCTCTTCCCTGTTAGCAACATACTGCCCATGACTTGTAGCTACAGCAGTTTGCTTACTTTGTCTCAGTACTGCAAGGTGTAACACAGTTAGCCTGCTGTCAATCAAACAAACCTCTGAAAACCCCTGCAACCGACTTATAACAAAATCAGCATTTCTGATATTTCCCTAAAGACCATCTTTCTTCATTCATAATACGTTTAATGACATTTTTGACTGCAAAAAGAGATGATTAATGCAATTTTAGACAGAAACAGACTCTGTCAGCGAGCACCTCTAAAACTCACTAAATAACATGTTATTAAGCATTTAGTATGTGCAAAAACCTAAGTATGAAAACATCCCATTGCTATTTGCCATACAGAGCCAAACTAGCTGTTTCCCTGTTTTCAATCTTTATGCTATGCTAAACTAAGCATCTCCTGACTCCAACGCTATTGACATTCATACAACACTTTTTAACCACTTAACGCATGCTGTTCCGTCTACGGAACGGGACGGATGTTAGGAGGTAGCCACAAGTTCTTCTGCATGTTTTACACCAACCCTTAAACATATATACTCATGCCGTACATCGTTGGAAAGCTTAGATTGTCCTGATTCATTCAATACCACTCACGACTTATATGGTTGCTCACATCCGTAATAGTATTAGCGATTAGCTCGGCTAGCCCCTGAGCTAAGTAAGAAAAGCTATAATGCTACATACCTTCAAAGTCTTCCCTTTATCCACAACGATCATCTTATGACTCAGCACTTTCTGTACAGCTCGCCAAATATCCATTCTGCTGAAATATGAAATCCGTTTCCATAAAACCGGAATACTTTCCTCAATATGTCAACATGTATTTAGTCCAACACGTAACGTAATAACACACATAACAAACTATATACGGTCCGTTTACGTCATTTCCTGACCTGCACGTCCATCTCAGAGTACACGTGACTAGATGTTTACGACCGTGAGCCTCTTCTGCTTCTGACGACACCACACACAAGCCAATCGGTGTTTAGGATTAGGCAGTACATGTCTCCAAAGCCAATGAGGACATGTGACCGACAACAATGACGACATGGCTTTGATTGACTGCTGTTCTAGCCTATGGAAATATTCGGTGAAATGAAGTTGATAACCTTTTAGCCAATAGTCAGAGGTTTCCAACGGTGTATGACACTAAGCTATTAGTTTGGCTGTCCATAAACAAACTCCAAGCGTAACCGGCGTGCGCCCTGTGCGTAAAAGAGTTGAACCATATATCATTACGCACTCGGCATTTTGGTACACGGTTGGTTCTTCTTCGACTTAACATATGACTTATACCAAAATAAACAGATAGATAGATAGATATGGCCAAACAAAAAAATATGGTTATATGTAATAATAATAATAATAATAATAATAATAATAATAATAATAATAATAATAATAATAATAATAATAATAATATGGCGTCAGCTTTCATTAGAGACCAAGATTTTGATTGTAGGCAAAGGGGATGTGAAGTTATAGGTGTTTGATTGCGGTTATACAGCTTTGGTAACCAAGTGTCCATTTGGAGTCTCCAAAAAGGACCTGAGGAAAACGCATGGACATACCTGTTGAAAAATAATTCTGAAAAATTCATCTTTTGGTCTTTTGACTCCAAATTTGGACTGCATGAAGCCAAGACATGTGGCTGTGGCCTCATTGTGTCTATATCCTGCTGAGAGGTCCCTGAATGTCTGTACACATGTCATTGTAAAGGCAAACCTATGGGCGAGTAAACAACCCCATCATTGTAACCTCTGCCACTCTTTGTCAGTAAGTCACAGAATCACACAGACACTTTTACAAGAATCCTGAGAGTGTTTCCTTTCCAATGATACCAGACACATCTCTGAGTCTCAAACTATGTGGGATCTGTGCTGCTCACAACTTGGGCATGTCGTTTAGGCTAACGGCATAAAAAAAACAGGGGCGTGTGTTAAGTAATATGCCAGCAATTAATAAAAACCACTTAACATATAAATTCAGTGCTCATTATTCTATAGATCAGATATCAACATCAACAACAGCAAAATTTACAATCAAGTTAATGGAAAACAATCAAGTACATGGGACATGTGTCATATACATAATCCACTCTTATCCGTCTCCTCTCTGCCAATCGTAACATGATCCAATGAAGTCAAAATAATCACCATTAAAAGCCTAAAGTTTGATTTCTACTTATAATTAGGTGATTTGCAGCAATCTGCCACAAGGACCCTGTCAATCTGTCAGCATGATCCTCCTCCTGTTAAGACCGCCTCAGAGACAATTACTCTGGGCTCCTCCTAATTAGAAAGTCATTGAAATTTATGAGTGCCTGTTATGAATTATTGAGTCCTGTTTCCTGTGAGAGATGCCATTAGGGAAGTTTAAGCAAGTAAATTTCTTACAGCCCTTTTACCACTTATTGTCCATGTTCTGTGTGAATATCACAAGGTATGTGTCTCCATCTGGTGGTTAATAGGATAAACTGTACATTTGAGGCAGTGGGTAGAGGCTAAAGTCAAAGGGTGCAAAATTTATTAATACTTTATTTTACCGGTCCCCTAATTTGGTACTGATTTCCTGTAAATTCTTTAAGTAATTTTCAGGTATTCAATATGTATGTGACATTTTACAGAAAAGGGGGAAAAAAGCCAATATTTGAGTTTTCAGTTCGGCCACCGTAGTTAAATTTAACATTAGCATATTAAGATTAAGATTTTTCCCAATAATTTCTTAAGTAACTGTTGTGTAAGGATGTTTGAGTCAGATTATGTAAAAAATAAAATAAAATAAACACCAAGAAGAAAGGAGATTTTTTAATAGTTTGTTATGAAGTTAAATGCCTTGTATAGATATAAACACCATATTTGTTGTGACAGAAGCAACACTTCAGTATTTTTTGAGATGCAACATCTTATATTTTAATGATATGAAGATGGAAATAACAGCTTGTCCTGAGTGAGGAATGAGTATATTAATTCCCTCAATGCATTTGGGCGGGTGGACCTTAAGTGTCTTGTCAAAACGCTTCATCTAGTGTGAACATTGCTGTGTCACTTCACATATGACAGCTAACTAAGTGCCTCTCCACACTGAGGGCAGGTGTGTTATTGGTTTCTTTTATGAACCCACATGTACTTGTGCAACTAAATCTTTTTTCAAAACTCTTTTTACACAAAAAACATTGAAAGGTATCTTCTGTTTGCACTTTCAAAGAGTCAAAACAGTGATGTCCTTTCAGGAAGTCCAAAGAATTGAACATCTTATCAAAAACCTTTCAATTCACTGCAAAGAGGTGTTTTGAGTTCCTGCTGAATGGTAGGAGTATGTTGGCTCTGCTTCTTGTGCACCATTTGGATCAGGCTTCTCTCAATGGCTCCTTGTTTCAACTTTGATCCAGATGTCCCTTCACTCGCACCACTGGGCTTTCTGAGCATCTGGATTGCTGGAAGGCAGCTTCACCAGCTGTTTCTGCTACAAGAGTTAGTCATGAATTCACTCAACAGCATCTACATGCCAGGTAGATGAGTCAGTCACTGCTATGTGCCTCCAATGAAGAGACAGGTGTAATGCTAAAATGACTAGTCGATTAACCGATTAGTGGATCAACAGATCAAGAGTATTTGCTGCCTTTCTTGGTTTAAAAATAAACACTATAAATTGAATGTCTTCAAGTCCTGACATATTTTTTCAGCCACCCCAGCAATTCAAATAGACCCAGATCATTTTACTGTTTTCTGAAATTTTATATAAATCAAATACTTAATGAAAACAATAAGCAGCAGTTTTACCTTTAATGAAACTGAGAGTTAATCTGTCATTCTATTTCAGAGGAATTTCGGAGATCATATTTTATATATCACGAATGCAAACTCCTTGCCTTGTCTTGTTAGATTTAGGACTGGGAAATGTGATTGGTTGGCCTGAAAAAAATTCATATGAGGCATCCTCTAACAGGGTTGAGTACTTTGACAAAACCTTAATCATTATTTTTCCCCGAATCAACCATTCACTCTTTCAAGATGACAGTGCATTGTAAAAACCGAAAAATGTATTACTGTAATTCTGATATATTTGGCTGTTTAAAATCTTTCGTCCATGCATTCATTGATAATGACTTTATTTGTTTAGCACCTTTTTTAATACAAAAAATACAGCTACAAAAGACATTACATGCACCAAGTGCTTCACATAAAAAACACAAGATAAACATAATGCAAATGTATGTAGGATGGAAAATAAAACTAACTTAATATAACTAAACACAAGATAAACTAAAGTAAACTTACGTTACACAGAATGGGTACTAGAGTGGTGGTAATCTGTAAATCGGTGCCAAGGTCTCTGAAGCAATAAGCATAACAAAACCTCCCTTATCCCAATGGCCACAGACTCACCATAAATGAACCTTACATACAGAAGTTCATCATGATGCTCAGCACCGATAAAGGATTATTACAATGAATTATTTTCCGGTTTTTACCTCATGGGTAAAATTTACACCCACTCTGCACAACAGATAAGTTGTCACTCAGTCAAAGAGGCTTTCCTTAACCTAAACATAACTCTAAAATCAAGTCTTAGGTATGAGCTAACACAAAACGTAATGCTCTTTGATATTATGCTCTCATAACAGACGAAGTGTATTTACATTCACTTTAACATGTAATATTTGAGTATTACAAGTCTATATTTATATACATATTGATGCATACCTGTTAGTCATTTCCTGATATGAAGAAAAACAGCTGTTACTTAAGATACAGAGCAAGTGATAAGAACCTGTCTATAAAAGCTTCCACAAAAGAATACTAGACAGTCCTGCGGTCTTTGAGGTGTATTTTCATGTTAGACTTTTGGTAAAATTTCTTGTGACATGTTAAACACTGGTGAGGTTTCTCTCCCGTGTGCGTCCTCATGTGTTTCTTCAGTTCTGAACTACAGTGAAAGGATTTACTACATCGTGAGCAAGGATAGGCCTCTCTCTAGTATGGCATTTACGATGTGCTGCCAGATGTGAAGCTAAAAAGTAACGTTTTCCGCAGGATTCACACTGATGACGCCGCTCCCCTGTGTGTCTGCGTGAATGTACCAGCAGGGCCCCGGAGCTACAGAATGACATACCACAGGTGCTGCACAGATACGGCCTCTCGTTCGTATGCATCCTGAGGTGAACTGTGAGCACATACGGCTGTGTGAATTTCTTGTCACAAATAGTACATGCGTACGGGCGCTCACCAGTGTGAATGAGCATATGGGACTTCAAGTCTGAGCTTGTCCAGAACCTCTTGTTGCAGTGCGAGCAGGCAAACAGCCTCTCTCCACTGTGACGTCGCTTATGTTTTGCAAGTGAAGAGTGAGACATAAATTTCTTCTCACAAAGAGTGCAAGCAAAAGCCGGCAATCCAAAGTTGGCGTGAATAAGGACATGCCTATGCAGATCTTTAGAACGTTTATATGTCTTGTTGCACTGAGTGCACTTGAATGGCCGCTCTGAAGAATGAACGTAACGATGGCTTTTCAAGAGGGAACTTGATGTAAAAGTCCTTCCACACTCCTGGCAGGCGTTTTTATTGGACCTTATGGAGTCCTCTCTGAACACAGGGGAGATATCAGCTCTGCTTTCTGTCGAGGACTTGATCATGCTCTCTTCTGATGCCTCCTTGTTTCTACTTAGATCCAGATGTTCTTTCACTCCTTCCATTGAGCTTTCTGAGCATCTGGGTTGTTGGAAGGAGGTTTCACCAGCTGTTTCTGCCAACAGGAAACAAGAGAGTTAAATGACACGCAGAGCAATTGGAGTTTATTCACCATTGGGAAAATGAAATAATTAAAATGGTTAACAGAAAGAGGCAACAATAACAGCATAGTATAAGAGCTAGATCCTCACCACTTGTCACACCACCTTCTTCAGGACATGGGGACAGTCTGCAGTCCTGGGGCTGAGAAGTGTTGTCAGTCTCTCCATCACTGCTGTTGTCACCTTTCTCACCAATCATACTATCAATGCTATCTTCTGATGCCACTAATGTCTGGTGAGATGCAAGTGTGGACAAAATGGTGTCCGACATGAAGGAGAACTCACCTGAAACAGAGACCTTCATGTTAAAAGGCAGAATTCCTCAAAAAGTGGTGCTGATGGACAATTGTCAATCTAAATTCATCAGTTACTGACACATTAGATCAGGAGTAGGTATAAGTCAAAGCATTAACCATAACATTTTTAAAGATGAGTAAAAATGGGCTGATTAGTGCATCATTACTATAGTCCTTTACAAAATGTCAAATGTGGCTTTTACTTTGAGTCAACTTTTGTCGCTGTTTTTGATGCTGCACAATCTTCTTCAGGTCCTCGTGATCAGAGACAAACTGCTCAAACTGGAAGTCATAGGAATACAGGTCAAATATGGAGGATACCTGGAAAAGCAGAAAAAGAATGAAAAGATGCTCCAAAAAAAAGGTTCTTCTTGACATTTCCATGATTTTTATTCTTTCTTTTTCACCCCAAAGATTTCTTGAGGAAGTACTGGTTACTGGAGTTAATGGAGTGCACCAACAACCACAAACACAAATCTTTGTACATAATAGAGGACCTGTGTACAAAGACTGGTTATCTACCAAGATGAAGAGCATTTGATGGCTAGGCACTTTTTTTCATGCTGCTGCCTACCTTTGAAAAACTTGGTATTGTGAAAAACTCTTCTAGTCGGTAGAGAAACTCCCACAAAAGGATCTGCAGCACTGTATCAAAATGGGCTCCATAGAGTGCTGGGAACACCTCCTTGGACAAGAAAACAAAAAAACATAAACAATTAGAGAAAATACATACAGAATGAAACAAAAAAAGGATTGTGTTTTATCTGAGTGCGCCACTTGCTTTCCCGTAAAATAGCTACCAGCTGAGTGTACACACTTAAACCAATCAGCCATAACATTAAAACCCCCTGCTTAATACTGTGTAGGTCCCCCTTGTGCCATCAAAACAACTCAGCAGCAGGAGTCCTGTAAACTGCAAGGTGGGGTGTCCATGGATCAGACTAGTGTTTCGAGCACATCCGTCAGATGCTCAATCGTATTGAGATCTGGGGAATTTGGAGGCCAAGGCAACTTGAACTCTGATCATGTTCCTCAAACCATTCCTGAACAGTTTTAGCCGTGGACAGTGATCAGCATGGGCACACTGATGGGACCAGCCCATAGGCAGCCAGCTGTGATGCACTCTGTGTTGTAACAGATGTCTATCATAGCTAGCATTAACTTTTTCAGTAATTTGTGCTACAGTAGGTCTTCTGGACCAGGTGGGCTAGTCTTAGGTTCCCATGTGCATTGGTGAACCTGTTTTGGAGGTGTTCTGCCATCATAATTTGCCCCTTGACAAATTCACTCAGATCTTTACGCTTGCCCATTTTTCATGCTTGAAACACATCAACTTCAAAAACTGCCTAATATCTCCCACCTTGACAGATGCAGAGATGATCAATAATTATTATCAGTTACTCACTTTTCCTGTGAGTGTTTTTAATGTTTTGGCTGATCATTGCATAAGGAGTAGATGACCAATAAGTTAATACACAGACTGAACAATGACTCAATTATGTTAAAGCAGAACTCACCTTGAAAAATTTGTCCTTTTCATGTTTGTCATTAAGTAACATTTGAACCAGCTCCACAAATGCCGACTTTGAAATCTCCACCTCTGTGTCTTGATCCTGCCATGAAGCACAGAAGTGGTTAATTTTCATAAATATATGATCAATTTTCCATTCAAGTGTTCCTCTTCGCAAATAAGTCATTTATAAAATGCCAATAGACAACACTGCCATTTTTGGAGGCTGGCCAATTGCATTCAACACTCACAAGAGGATTTTGGTGACCAAATTATCTCTGTCCACCAGCTGTAAAGCTATTGCTTTAGTTTAGACACTGTTAAATAAACATAGGAGATTAATGATCTCCTTATGTCAGACACAAGGATTTCACACCTCTTCCTCATCGCAGTTTGTTGTGCTCTTTTGGAAAATGTTGAGGTGTTCCTGGATAGTATCACAGTCAATGGGATCCTCTTTCTTTAGAAATTCCAAGATAATCTGAAAAACACGACATTTATTTCTCAACTTACGTTGAGTGCACACTATATTAATATTAAAGAAAACAACAGAAACAAACTGTGGTTTGTGGACCAGACTTCAGCACTGAACATTATTCAAACCTTGAAATAAGAGGTTCAGAGGTGTTAAGTGCAACTACATGGAAACATGAAAAATGGAAAAACAGTGGTGGGAAGGCAGAGAGCTGTGTGGGCTTATGTCTCATTTTTGACAAAGGTTTCACCACTGATTTAAAAAATACATATCCAGATATGATTTCCACGTTCATTTCACTCACCCGAGATCTTAGTCCCAGGATCAGCTGAATACTCTGCTTGTAGTTCATAAGCTCTGGGACCATCTCTGTCATCAATATGATGAATTCGGCCAGTTTTCCATATTGTTCCACATTTCGCTCCAGAGCCACCTGCCACATCCAGGCTGACATCAGCCTAAGTGGGGGAACCAAGAGGCGCAGCGATGACAGAGCAAGATGACGATCTGATGGTAGATGCCAAAAAGACGTTGAACTTGTACAGTTGCACTATCTGATATACACACTCAATGGCAATTTGGAGGGTTATATTCCATTGTTATAATCTTTTTTTCTGGCATACTGAATAAAGTGGTAGTATGGAGTTTGTAACACAGATAACACACATGTTAGTAGTGACTGTCTTCTGGTAAGATATTTACCCCCAGCAGACACTCGTCCAGATGGTACAGGGGATGCTGCATTTTCCAGAGATGCTGATGGCAGCAATGTTTCTCCCTGAGCAGGCAGGGAAACACGGGTAGCTGAACACAGAGGGACTTGTTCAGCAGAGGGACCAGCAGTGACTGACTCCAGCTGCAACATCACCGTTTCACTAGATCCTTCCAACTGAAACATATAACAGCAATGCACTTTAATTATGTGAAGAATAACTAGTCAGCATTGATAATATCGGCAGTGCATACGTAGTAACAACTCAAAAATGCAGGATTATTTCATGCCATGCCGATCACTCTGCAGCCACATTAAATAAAATAGTTTGTGGCTCATGCTGCTATCCACACCATGAGCCACAGCATGGCTTGCTAAGTAGTGGCTACCTTGCACTGACTGTAGCCACTAATATTTTACAGTTTAATGATTAAATAGTTAAAAATTACCTCTTCTGACTCCGTTGGACGATGCCTGATGAAGTCAGAGAGCCAATCTAACTTGGAAATAATGATAGGTGAGTAGGGACCGCATCTCCTGCCTTTCAGCTTTCTCTTGGCCCTCACGTATCTGTCTCGCAGATATTTCCACTTCTGACGGCAGAAATTCTCATCTCTGCCAAGAGCTTGAGCGACTTTTCGCCAGGACTTCAACAACAGCTGGTTGTCTTTGTACTCTCTCAATGATGAATTGTATATGTGCGGGTATCGACGGATTTGCTCGCACAATCGCTCTTCAAAAGAAGCAAACATTTTGTTATGAAGAGTGTGCACGGTCGTCTTCTTCTTCTTGTTGACTTTTGTGAAGGTTGGCGAATAACTTTATGGCTCATTACTGCCACCAACTGGGATAGTGTGACCAGAGCATGACGATCTCACCATATACCCACCACTGTGCCCACAATTCTGCAGAGATTATTATATTCAGACCTTTTAGTAACCCTATTAAAAATGTAACTATTCCAATTACTCAAAGTAATATTACAATTACTTTTTGATTACTTTTCTAATTTTCTGTTTTTAGCTGTTAGGGTAAATGTACCCATTAAGCACCAAAATCTAAGTTCAGGTGTTTTTCATGGATATTGACATGATTTATAAGATAGATCATTATAAAGCAAGATTTATCTCTAATTTGACATTTAAATTTTTTTTTACAAAATTAAATTAAGAAAAAACCCTCCTCCTTAAAGGTCTGACTTCAGATGTAACCCCCTTTGTAATCAACATTATCATAGGTAACTGCAATCTAACCTAATCACATATTTTTTTCTCAGTAACTGTAGCAGATTAAAGTTACATTGATTTTGTAATTAAATTACATAATGTCTTTACATGTAACTAGTACTCACTGTTGATATCCCATTTGGCAACCTGCTACTCTGATTGTCATGGCCTCTGGGATTTTGGACTTTTTTTGTGTTTGTTCTCTGTTTCCAGTGTTGTACTCTTGATGTTCAGTCATTTGGTTTGACATATTTTCAATTTGAGTTGTGCAAGAGTGTGTTTTCAGGTTTAGATTTTCAGTTTTTTCTGTTCCCCTTCTGTGTTACTGCTCCCCTCCCCAGGCAAGGCAGCCCTCAGTTTTTCCCCCCAGACTTCACACCTGTCCTGTATCAGTCTGGTCAGCCCTGCCCTGTCCATAGCCAATCAACTTCCAGTCTGCCCTTGTCTAATCACCTGTTCCCCATCAACTTATTGTTTCAGTTAGTAGTCTTGGTTTTCAGTTCAGGCCTTGTTGGATCCTTTGTCAAGTTTCACCAAGGCTGCGCTTTTGGTTTTTGTATCCACATCCCAGGAATGACATCATCCAGCTTAACCAGTGTAGATTTGGCCTCTGAACTATATGTAGCTACAGCAAAAGTTCAAAAAGACGTATCTTTTGCAGGCTAAAATCTGTAGTTTTATTTTTCAAACTATCTGTCATCCCACCCATACCTCACACATGCTTGTTCATAAAATCCTTACTGTCAATTCAGATTTCAGTTGATCACATCTGTCCAATAGCACAGTGACACACCTTCATTGTCAGCCAGTCGTTGTGTGGTTGTCTTTTTAAATGTTTTCTCCCTCTCTGCCATAGTGCTTTCATGGTGCTGTAATGCATGCCCCACCACGTTCCCATCACTGCCCATCCTTCACAGATTCATGAGTGCATCACTTCATCAAAATCATCAGTCTGATCAGTCTTAGCAGCAGTCATCAGCCACCACCATCCATGGGGGATGTATCTTACTGCTGCTCAGAACTGATGTCCTTTGATTACACAATCTCTCTCTGTCTGAGCACCAAAGACTTCTGACAAGACTAATTATCAATATCATCTGTATAATAAGATGCTTCATTCACTTGTCTCTCCTGATTGAAAACAGTGATTTCAGTGTTTATTTCAAGTTTATGGCCCTCATGCTTAAGCATTTTTTTCCTCATTTCCGTTTGTTCCCCTTGATTTGAATCGGCATATCAGCCACTTTTTTCACTACAAAATGGAAGGACATACTCCATTCTTCTACGGTGCCATCACTTATAACATCTCTCAAATCTGCTGAGACTTGTTATCTTGCAATACAAGTTTCCTGCCAGAACCCTTGTGTGCCCACAGGTGATGAAATATAATTAAAACCTAAAATCAGGTCAGGCAGTTTCTAACAGTGATGAGTACTTTGACAAGACTTGAATAATTATTTTTTCCTAACCAATGATCCACTCTCTTTCAAGAAGCAGGGACAGTGCATTGTGAAAACCCAACAGTTTATTACCATATTTATGAAATATATGTGGAGTTCAAATAAAGCAGTGTTTAAAATCTTTGGTCCACACATTCATTACAGTCATAACTGAATTTTACAGACGGAAGCTTAGGTACATTCTCACTGTACAAAATATCAGCTATCACTCCTTAACTTTAACACAACTCTAAAATCAGTGTATTTACATTTACTACAACATGTAATATTAGAGTAATCCAAGTCCATATTCACATACACATTGATACATCTATATTGTTAGTAATTTACTGATATGAAAATGCACTAAAACAGCTTGTCCTGCTTGTCATCTGTTACCTAAGATACAGAGCATGTGATAGCAACCTGTCTCTAGAAACTACCACACCAGTTCTTGCTAGATGTTCTTGTGGACTTTGAGGTGTATTTTCATGTTAGACTTTTGGGAAAATGTCTTGTGACATGTTAAACACTGGTGTGGTTTCTCTCCCGTGTGTGTCCTCATGTGTTTCTTCAGTCCTGAGCTACAGTGAAAGGATTTACTACATTGTGAGCAAGGGTATGGCCTTTCCCCTGTGTGGTATCTCCGATGTACTATAAGTTGTGCAGCTGAGGCAAAACTTTTTCCGCAGGATTCGCACTGATGAGGCCGCTCCCCTGTGTGAGTGCGTGAATGTACCAGCAGGGCCCCGGAGCTACAGAATGACATACCACAGGTGCTGCACAGATACGGTTTCTCTTTCATATGCATCCTGAGGTGAACGGTGCGCGGATACAGCTGTGTGAATTTCTTGTCACAAAAAGTACATGCATAAGGGCGCTCACCAGTGTGAATACGCATGTGGGATTTCAAGACTGAGTTTGTCAGGAACCTCTTGTCGCAGTGCGAGCAAGGAAATGGCCTTTCTCCACTGTGACGTCGCAGATGAACCGTAAGTGAAGAGTGGGACCTAAATTTCTTCTCACAAAGGCTGCAAGCAAAGGACAGTGCTGTAGAATTAGAGTGAATAAGGAAATGCTGATTCAGATCTTTAGGACTTTTATATGTCTTGTTGCACTGAGTGCACTTGAATGGTCGCTCCGAAGAATGAACGTAACGATGGTTTTTCAAGTTGGAACTTGATGCAAAAGTCTTTCCACACTCCCGGCAGGTGTTTTTATTGGCCCTTATGGAGTCCTCTCTGAACAGCGGGGACACATTAGCTCTGCCTTCTGTCGAGGACTTGATCATGCTCTCTTCTGATGCCTCCTTGTTTCTACTCGGATTCAGATGTTCTTTCACTCCTTCCATTGAGCTTTCTGAGCATCTGGGTTGTTGGAAAGAGGTTTCACCAGCTGTTTCTGACAACAGGAAGGAAGAGAGTTAAATGACACACAGAACCACAGAACGTGAAAACGATTAAATGAAAATCGCCAATAGAAAGACCCAACAATAACAACATTACAGTATAAGAGATAGAGATCCTCACCACTGTCACTTGCCTCACCATCTTCTTCAGGACATGGGGAAGAAATGAGTGGTGACAGTCCACAGTCCTGCGGCCGAGGATATGGATTATCTTCACTGGAACTGTCGTCAGTCTCTTCCTTATCCTCACACATCTCTTCTATACTGCAGCTGTTTTCTTGATTTCTTTCCTGTGACTTCGCAGTGTCTTGTTTTTTATCTTTGCCTCCTCCCTTTGTTTTGTCGTCACTATGATCCTCAGATGCAACTGAAGTCTGTTTACATGTGAGTGTGGAGAGGATGGTGTCTGGCATGGAGGTCAATTCAACTGAAAAACAGATAACATTCATGTTAGAGGAAGAATTACATGTAAAAAAGCACTGGTCTGGTACTGCCAGTAACATGTCAGACATCAAAGCAATTCAACTTTATTATTAGTTGTTTACATAGTACTGAGGAAGCACTGGTAACACGTTTTATCTCACTAATTACTCACAAACACCATAGGAGTACAGTGTGCATTCCCAATTAAATTCACTCATCCCATTTACCTTAGTGGCTGTAATAAAATTAAAATATTAGATGGTGATTGGGGATTTGCAAAAGCATCAATATACCAGCACCTTTGGAGAAAAAGAATATCAAATGTTAACAGATTGCTACCCTTAGTAAGCTTTTGACATTCCTGCTGCCTCTGCAAAATCTTCCTCAGATCTTCAGGATCAGAAACAAACTGCCCCAACTCATAGTCGAAGGACGAAAGATCAAACATGGAGAATACCTGGAAAAGAAGAGTGGGCAGATTTTAAACACAACACTTATCATATATTTTTATCTTAAAAATTCACATTATTTGCTTATTCTTCTTCTTTCAATATAACTATTTACAATGTGGAACTGTTTATTGTAAAACTACAAATAAATAGCAGAATAGATTTCAGTCACCTTGCTACCTACCTGTGAAAAATTTGGTACTGGGAGGAAGTTCTCCAGTCGGTAGAAGAACTCCCACACCAGGATCTGCAATGCTGTATCAAAATGAACTCCATACTGTACTGGGAAGACCTCCTTTTGGCAGGAATGGCATAAACATGATCATATATAAAGCACAGAGGATTAACAAATAATTTCACAGATATATTTATAACTTTAACCATTGAAAAACTTGAAAAAGTGGAACTCACCTTGAAAAAACTTTCCTTTTCTGATTGATTTCTAAGCAAAGTCTGAACCAGCTCCACAAACGCTGACTTTGAAATCTCCACTGCTCCATCTTCGTCCTGTGCACCCAGGAGATGTTTCTAAATGCACGAGTTACCAGTTTTCTGTTCAAATTCCTGCCTTACTACACTAAAAGAGATAAGTAACATAGGATATACTTAGGAGATACTGCATGCATACGTGATAGTAAAAATAAAACCTTTTATGATAAGCAATCTACCTAAATATTATACTGCCATATGGTTATGATATCTAAAGCTAATTAGGCATCTATGACAGTGTAATGTGTCCTCATGTACTGACACATTCATATTGCCTACCTCCTCAGGGTTGTGGTTTGTTGCCTTCTCTTGGAAACTGTTAAGATTATCCTGGATAGCTTTACTGTCAACCATGTCCATCCTCTTTAACAATTCAAGAATGAGCTGGAAAACACGAACATATACATTTATACTTGACTTATGTAACACAACTAATGTTCAGTATTGACAGATGAGACAATGGATGCATTATACATGTTTAAAAAGTGATTTTTCATGTGGGATTTTGCAGGCCCTTTACTCCACTGGGACTGCTTTTTTCTCTGCAGATAAAAATACAAATATATATAAATATATATATAATATATAAATATACCCTTATTCACTCACCCGAGCTCTCAGCCCCAGGATGAGCTGAGACTTCAGCCTGTAGTTCATCAGCCCGGGAACCATCTCTGTCACCAGCGCAATGAATTGAGCCACTTTTTCATATTGGTCGACATTTCGCTCCTGAGCCACCTGCCACATACAGGCAGACATCAACCTCAGAGGAGGAACCAGCAGGTGCATGGATGACCGAGGAAGATGAGGATCTGACAGCAGATGCCAGCAATGAAACAAATAAACACCACATTATTAACGTGTACAGAATAAATCTTTGACAATTAAATTATATCTTAAGAAACATTCAACAACACCATAAAAAAGGTCGGACTGCTCTGGAATAACAGACATCCATTACAGTAATTTACAGTAAATGTATTTATTATTTAAAAACTGAATATTATATATATAATATCTGGTAGTCTGACAATTATTTTCATATTAATTGATTAGTCATTCCATGTTGTGCTGCAACTAATAGTTATTTTAAATATTAAAATAAGTATGAAATTAGCAGTGTTGGGGTGGAGTAACTAGTTACATTCCACGGTGTTACATAATTTAATTACAAAATAAATGTAACTGTAATATGTTACACTTTAAATAGGGTAACTATTAATCAGTAACCTATTATATTTCCAAAGTAACCTTCTCAACCCTGGAAATGATTTACAGGGTCTGGAATGTCAATTAATCGCCGTGGAAACACTGGCGGTCAGAGCGTATACTTGACGTAATGACGTTGAAAACGTCAAGGTACGTATGACTGCACGAATGGGGCCAATGTCCGGAGGGCGCAATTTTGAACTTTTGATTTCAGCCTAAATCTTCGTCAAACATACAGATGAGATGGCCGCTGGGTTCACAGCAGAGACTGGTGATTTGATGCAGGGTCCACACTTCGGAACAGCAGATGGTGCGAACATACCTCATACACTCTTACCTATCCTGTAATTTATTATTATTATTTACCTTTAGGTGGCGCTGTAAGTTACTCAACAAAGCAGAACGACCAATTACCGCCTCATTGTTACCAAACTGCGCCACTAAAAGCTGTTTAACGCTATTTAACGAACAGTGTCTTAAAATAAGTTGTGAGAAGCACATACAGTAATGATACAGACCTGGACTTTCCCCCATGTCAAGTCCGTTAACCGGTGCAGCTCAGCTAACGTCAGCGGTGCAGTGGAAAGCTTTCGTAGCCAACTTGCAACGTTACGTTTTATATCAAGGAAGCTACATACACCCGTCTCGGTGCACATACACTTGTAATCAAGATACTGTAGTCTTGTTCACGTTGCAGGTTTACTTATTTATTTATTTTTAAGAGTTGTTGGCAAGCACTTCCGGTTCCCTGTTTCAGAATAAGACGACTATGGTAACCCCAGATTTACGAAACTATCGTCGTGCCTTAATTTTGTGCGCTATTGATCATTGTACATTTTTTTTTATGATGCCACAACGTTGTGGTTAATGTCTGTTATGTGCATGGAATGATCATGTTTGATGTTAAAAAGTATTGCGTGTAAGAAATCTCGCGAGAGTCTTCGCAAATGTAGGGTTACCATGTAGATATGGTCCTCAATAAAATCATCACTAGTTTGCAGCGCTGAAGAGAGGTC
Organism: Scomber japonicus; assembly: GCF_027409825.1. Taxonomy (NCBI): domain Eukaryota; kingdom Metazoa; phylum Chordata; class Actinopteri; order Scombriformes; family Scombridae; genus Scomber; species Scomber japonicus. The sequence continues at coordinate 13,796,050 of NC_070600.1, read as the reverse complement.
ATGTACCGTAACTTGTATGTTTTATATGCAAACAGACAGAAGCCACAAGACACTTAAATGCATAACATTTTGCACATCTGTATATAAGCTACCTCTTAATTATTTATGATTTTTATCAGGCACTTGATTGAACTTTATCTTATTTTGTTTTAACTGCTGCTGCCTTATTGTCTTTTAATTGGTTTTATGCGTATCTTAGGTGTGTTTAGTTATTTATTCTATTTCCTCTGCACTTTGGTCCAGAGAAACACGATTTCATTCAGCTGTATGTATTTAATAGGTATGGTTGAAATGACAAATAAATAAACTTAAACTTGAACTTGGACTCACTTGAACACATGCATTCACAGAGGATAATTGTATCAAACCACCTTAGTTTCTTTTATGTATTCTCCCTCTCTGTACTGTCTTCTCTTGTCAAAAATACAATTAATCAGTGACAAACTTTCACAGCATATAACATCACCACTGGTGGAAGAAATCCTCATACATAGAACTGCAACAATTATTTTCATTATTTATTTCGTCGGTTATAATAATTATTATTTATGAATTTCATTTAAAAAAATTAAAGCCCATTATAGATTCTAGGATCCCATGTTGATGTCTTCAGTTGTCTCGATTTGTCCGATAATAGGTCTAAAATCCAAATGAATTCCCGTTACTATCATATATGTATTACTATTGCAAAGGATCAGCGTACAGAGTGTAATTGTTGACTGATGCTGGTTGAAAGAATGCACATTTAGTACATGTCACGAAAGGAAAAAAAAGAAACTGAGTCAAGATGTGCGTACATGTACTGGGTGTTATCAGAAGCTGTCCACCTGTGGAGGAAGAGCAGCTGCGTGTTCAAGGACAAGTAACTAATTAGTCCCTATCGCATGAGAAGCAAAAGGGAAGATAGTTTTCATTCCAGGCTTTGTATGGCTAGGTTATACAATGTTCAAAATATAATGTTCCTACTACACTATCATATCCTTTAGCTAAGTAAAAGTGGCATTGGTAAAAAATACTACAAGTAGAACAGCAAAATTACTTAAAAAAGGACTCATTGGACAGAAGTGGTTTGTTATTTTGAGGGGGAAAAGTGTCTTTTTAAGGTGTCGGTTCACCACAAGCTGCCAGAACAGCTACAGTGATCCTTTAGATCCTCATTTTGTTGAGTGTTGTCTAACATGTCGGTCCAAAACCTGTTTCTGTCTGTTTAATATGGTTGAGATTTGGTGATAGGGAAGACTATGCTCATCAAATCGCTTAGTGACCCCTAAATATTTTCTCTGTTCAAACTGTATGCCAAATGAAATAAACATGCAAAACATACTGATATTGACTTGATATAAATAGTTCACAGATTGATTTCCTCAGATTTAAGGCACATTTCTGGAGGACATAATGTTTTGGTGATTGTTCCTTTAGTTTTAAGAACAAAGTGTGCAGAAGGGAGTGAGTGGGAATGCTTTGATAGATCTCACTAATGGAAAAAAAGAGATTACCCCACAGAGAATCCCAGTTGATCCTGCAGATGGGTTTTTATCAGATTTTGGTCTGCTCTGTCACACTTAACCCTGGTTCGTGTGCTCTTTGTGCATTAATGTGAGAGGTGAAAAGTTCAGAGTTCTGGCTCCAGAGACTTGAAAAAAGGCAGACACGAAGTAAATCATTTACTCAAATGAATGAGGTAATATGAATTGTAATGTATACAAGAACATACACAACAGCTGTTTAATTAATTTAAGAGACGTTCAAGGTAAAACTACTAATGAATAAAGGGAATAATTATTTCCTCCAATACTTTTTTTTTGTAATAATTTTTTTTTAAAGAAAAGTTTGCCAGGATCTAGAGGTGACACAATTAGTAAATAAATCAATAAGAAATAATAATAAGCAGCTATTTCAGTAACCACTACACAAGTCATTATGCAAGTAAATACCAATTATTCTCTAGTTCCAGCTTCTCAGTTGTGAAAATATGCTGCTGTCTTTATCCTGTCATAGTAAACTGAATATTTTGGGGTTTTTGAAGAGCTATTAAAACAAAAAAACAAAAACCACCAAGCAGTTTTGTGATGTCAATTTACACTTAGGTACTGTAGTATTTTGATATTCTGCAACTTTAAACTTCTTTCACTACACGTCAGAGGGTAAAAATGTGCATTTTTCTGACAACTAGATTTACTTGCAGATTAAGATTTTTGTATACAAAGCTTATCATGAATTGCTAAAACATGATGCAGTGTTATACTGTAGATACAGTCCTGCAACAAACTATTTTCATTACCGATCATTTTCTAGATTAATCACTTCGTTGTTTGGTCTATAAAATGTAAGAAAATGGTGAAAAATGTCGATCAAATGTTAGAAGCTGGAAAAAAATGACTCAAAACTATAAAGAAATATCAAAATATTAATCGAATAGTTGACAGCTTATTGATTAACCAGTTAATTGTTGCAGATATAGTTAGCCTATAGATTAAATATACAGCAATGAAAAAAGAGCTTAAAAGCTATTTATCTTTCATATTAATCCATCATAATAAATATACGGCAGCGTCCATTCCACATAATGAGTAAGTGTCAGTACTTAAACTGTATATTTTGAATGCATACATAAAACATATAGCACGTTTTTCAATGTAATAGAAAAGTGATGCCTGATGTAAATGTAAAGCCTGCAGCGCCATCTAGCGTAAAAAAACCAGATGTGTCTGCTGGATCCGGTCTTCGTCAGCCAACCACAGGAAAGGGGGCTTGCCGTGATCTGGACTGAGGCGGATGAGACCAGAAACCTTTGTTCTGTCACTCGTCCCGATGCGAGAATAAAATAAGACCCCCCCTCCTTTTAGCAAAACCGAGCTCTTATTTCGGGGGTTTTAATGGCGACCGCAGATGGCTGATTTATCAATCAGAAATTAGCAGAAATCATTTATCCCTGCTTTTTTTTTTTGTTTTTGAGATCGCTGCAAGCCGAGGGGAACATCTGGTCATTTTTTTCTCTGTCTAGCTGCTAAATGGAAATAAAACGCGGAACTGAATGTGGCAGCGGTGGAGGTGCGTGTACCCTCTTGAAACATCACATATAAGTCATTTAATGATCCCTGATCTGCCTGATCTGTGTGTCTCTGACCTGGTAACCGACATGGAATTATTACATTCTCCATAATAATCCTGCAGTGTTTTATTTTATCATCATTATTATTATTATTATTATTATTATTATTATTATTATTATTATTATTATCTTGATCCATAATAGTTGCATCTACAGTGCAAGGTGTTCTCCATCCCTCCATGTACGTTTATATGAATCAGATCATTATCATTAGCCTTTAAAGGCATCTCTCTGTAGTAGCTGTCATGCAGTATGCTGCTGGGTTGCACAGCCTGCAGCCTGATGCGAGTTTGTTGTGAGTTTGATGGATGTTGCTGTTAGTGCACCTGAGAGCAGCACAGTCATGTCATTATTTCACCTCGCCCCTTGCCTCCATGAATCAAGTTCACGTCTGCATAGTGAGCCAGCATATGTGCTGTCAGCTGGGTGCTGTCGACTCAAGTTGCTCAGATTCCTTGTTAAAGTGCTGATGTGTTCTATTTACTGTTGTCATCGCTTGGTTGTACTTTTTTAAAGTTGGCTGTAGGTTATTTTTCTTTGTGTAAACGTCAACATTTCAGTTAGTGGATGTAAAAACTTTGCCAGCCTTTGTTTTCTAAGACAGACTGTGGTGTATAATCCTTTCACCTGCACACACACATCTGCTGTAGTAAAACAGTGAACAAGACTAGCCATATGCACACCAGGCTTCTGCATAATTATCAGAGAAGACACCTAAAATTATTTTTTTAATGAGGTATTATACCCTTCACTGTATGCGAGGACAACTGAAAAGAGTATTTGTTTATGTTTTGATTTTTCACATTGAAATATTTTCCTTACCCTATGACAAGTAGGAATATGGCATTACTTAATCTGTAATTGAACCAGTCCAAACATACAATAGGGTCATAGGGTCAAAATCATGAAGAATGAAATCTTCACTTTTGAGAAGCTGAAACCAGCACGTTTTCTGCAGTTTTACTTAAATAATGGCTGAAGTTATTATTCCATTCTTCTGTCGATCAACTAATCAATTAATACAGTAAGTGTTGCAGCTCTAGTCTACAAATGCCATTTTATAGCGGTATGTTGATGTATTGTGATTTAGTACCATTTTGTGGAAAATTAATTGAGTAGCTTGTTGACAAAAACAATCGCTTTAAAGGACCCATTAAGCAGCTGCTCTGGAGCTTTCATTTATAGCCATCAAAATATTCCTGTTGTTCCTCAGCAGATGAAGCTTTATGTAGAATCTTTATGTTTGAGGAACTTAAGCAGACAAGCATGTTTATTTCTTGCCTATTTAATTAAGCAAATGCCTGACAAAGGTGTCTCATCACAGTGATGCAAAAATCATGTAAAAATCTTATATTGACATTAATACGTCCTGCTTATTGATTTGCAGAATTACGTACCCACAAAGATCCAACACAATCAAAGATATTATAGTAATAGCCATTATTAGGGCTTGGCAATATATCAATATTATATCGATATTGTGATATGAGACTGGATATCGTCATAGAAGTCATGATACGGCAGAAGTGTTGTCTTTTTCTGGTTTTAAGGCTGCATTAGAATAAATTGATGTAATTTTCTGAACTTACCAGACTGTGCTACCTGTTGTATTATTTGCCTTTACCTGCTTTGTCATTATATCCAAATTACTGATGATTATTTATCAAAAATTTAAGTGTGTAAATATTTTGTGAAAGCACCATTAGTCATCCCTGCTATATTGTTGCGATATTGCGGTATTTGGTCAAAAATATTGTCATATTTGATTTTACCTATATCGCCCAGCCCTAACCACTTAGAACAACAGGTGATTTTTATTGTCTCACAATATATATCCTCATATATTTCCTTAAGCGATTGGAAATACCCAACAGTGAATATAAACCATAAAGCTGTAGCACAACAAATGGACAGGTGTAGTTATTTAAAGGTTAAACAGCGACCTGTCTTTGCTTATTTACTCCTGTTCTTGTTTTCTGTCAGGTTGTGTGTAATTGTGGGGATTTGGGACACTCACTGTTGCCTGCTGATGTCTGTAAATTGTCTCTGATTCATTAGCTGAATGAAGAATGATACATGTCGCTTACATTCAGTGTTAACACATCTTTTGGTGTTTACGTTTCTCCTCCACTTCAGGTAATGATCTTCCAGTCCATTGTCTACGCCTCCTGGCCACGCCCCTGCAGCTTTTTTCAGCTGCAATGTGGCAAGTTGTGCAGCAGGGACTTGTGGATCACTACGGGATGCTGGAGGAGTTTGTTACCATGGTGACAGAGATGGTCCCAGAGCTGATGAGCTACAGTCAGAGGGCTCAGCTCATCTTGGGACTAAGAGCCAGGGTCAGTAATAATATCTAATACTGTAAGAATATTCAGAACGTGTACTTATTACAGCAGTTTATCTCTTGTTGTTATTTTATCAAGTACATTTAAAATAGATAAACCATTATAAGTAGCTTATGAATAGTTGATCAGTTTTACAGCTACCAATAGTATCGTATTTTCCTTGCATGATATCAGCTTAACAATATGAGTGAAAAGTTTAATCTTTGAAAAATGTAAATGAATTTCAGAATATCTTCTAAGTCCCCCTTTTGCTTTAATGACTGCATGTGCTCGAGCTGGCATGGACTGGCTTTCTGTCTTCAAGTGCCCTTATAAATGTTCAGTGGGGTTGAGGTCAGGTGACTGTGGAGGTAAGTCTATGACAGTCAGGTCTCATCTTCTTTGGTCCTCAAGTAGTTCTTGCAAAGCTTTGAGGTGTGTTTGGGTTTATTATCCTGCTGCAGTATGAATCCTTCTCCCCAAAGATGCAAACCAGAGGGTACATCATGTCTCTGAAGAATGGCGCGGTACTTCTCTTTGATCAGGGTGGAGTCAATTTAGTGCAGATTTCCAAATCCAGAGTAGGCAAAATACCCCCGGACTTGAATGTTCCGACTACTATGTTTCACTGTGGGTTTTATACAGTGTGACTCTCTCTCCTGTTCGCTTCCTTACATACAGCTGTCTGTTACTACCATTAATCTAAAACTTGGACTTTTTTCCAGTCATCTACTGTGAAATGCTCATATTTCTCGGCTCACTCCAAGCGTTTGGCCTTATTTCCCCTCCTGTGAAGTAGTTTAGGAACTGCTACTCATCCTCTGACACTGCTAAAAGACAGTCTTCTTCTGATATTCGTGTACTGATTGTACTTGCGTTCTTTATTTAGCAAATTCTTTATCTGTGATGACGTTTTTTTTCTATCTCTCAGGGAGCTAAGCTTGATGGTGTGTTCACTTTTGGTCTGCCCGATACATTTTGGATACAACTGATCCAGTGTGAGCTCCATGTACTGCTCCTTGCTTAGAATAACATTTTTACTCGTGACACTTTCACTTATGGCTCTGATGCCATATTTCCCACTATCACAATGCTACTTAGTAAGCAATAATCTGCAGGAAACACAGGGCACAGCGACTACAAGTTCATTCATGTGAACAAGCTTCTGATGAGTAGATTAAATCCACCCGAGTGTCATCTGAACGCTTCAATGGAAGGGAGACAACTCAAGGAAATCTGACCTTTTGGGACAAAGGAGTTAAGTTGGTCAATACCACAAATTTGCTCACAATTGATTGCTGTGCAGAATCTTAAATATTTACATGCCATAACTTCTTGTATTTTTAAATGTTTCTAAATCCTCAAACTTTTTGATTATTTCCAGATTTACGTGAAAATATTTTCAATAGATTTTCAATATGGTCTCAGACTTTTAGACCACTACTGTATATCTGTATTTATTCACACATACAGAAACTGTCAAACATAATTTAGCAATGTTCAATTTTCAATTCAAGTCACCCATAAAAGCGTGAAGTCTCTCAATAGCTGTAGTCCTGCATCACATCAGCTAGTCATGGCTGTTTAAGTGTATTGTGTTGCCTTTTGTTTTTGTGTACAACAGCTGGTTCTGGAGATGTGTCGAGGGGATCGTCCAGTAGACATGCAGACCATTCAGCAACATCTGGACAGAATCAAAGCCCCAGTCAGCTCAGCCAAAGATCACCATGTATGTAAACTGCCATTGATTAAATATGCTTTGAGTGTTATGACTGTCAGGGTTGTTCAAACCACACAGCAGCTGTGGCATATGTGAGCAAGTTCATTTGTGTTTTATTGCCTTCATTTGAGCATTTCTTATTGTGTATATCAGGTTACCATTGACCAGGTGGAGGAGTCTGAGGTGAACTTTGTGGAGTTGGTGCATTCTTTACTGGAGGATCCCTCTGAGAGAAAACATTTTTTCCAGGTGAGACAATACTCACTCCTGTAAATGATCCTTTATACATTAAATCAATAAAAGATTCAAGACATTATCATGGAGACCACCCAGCAGCGTACCATCAGGCATATTGTATATCCCAAAAGGTTTATTGCAAGAGACAAGAACTTTAAGGCTATGGTATTAATATAACACAAGACTGGTCTGTATGGATTCTTATCATGTGCAGAGATACACCTTCAAAAAGTATAAGTATAAAACGCATAAATGGATTGTAGAGTTTCCTCAGATTTGCTGGGGAAGGTCAGTATTTATGTATGTAGAGATACTGCATCTTCTGTTGCTTGAGAACACGTTTGAGAATGACTTCTCAGAAAGGGCCTTTGTTTCAGTCTTACGGTTTATCATCGCTACATGTAATGCCAGTTTTAGTGATCTGATTCGGTCCAGTTGTTTGTGGATAGACAGAGTGAGACAGAGAAGGACTGATCTTTAATTAGGAGAGAAGCAAAACATTTAGAGTTTTAAGTAATTAAGTTATACAATTCTAACATTTACAACAGATGGTGGGGAGTCAAATTGGTAACTGCAGGTGTGACAGTAATAAAAATGCTCACACATCGGATCTGCAGTTTTACAAAAGGTCAGTTTTTCAAAAATGTGCACCAAACATAATACCCGACATGAGAAAGACACTGGTGTCTGCTGCAAGCTGCAAGTGCAGTTAGGATACTGTAGGAAAATTAAGCAGCCTTTACAAGCGTACGCTGTAATAATGACCTAACTGGTCAGGAAAGTTTTCCAACAGTAACACACTTAAATTATACTGTATTTAATATATATCTCTTAATCTTTCTATCTCTGTTTCTTGTTTTTCTTTATTTTCCTCTTTGCAGGACATATTTCCTGCGTACTTTGGCTCAAAGTACGACGCAGCACTTGAGATGCTGGTTTGGGAGTTTATATCAAGGCTGGAGGAGCTGCTTCCAGTTCCAGACTTCACACAGGTGCCATATTTCATATTGAACTTTGTTCTGGCCCCCATTATCAGCCAACTTTTATAATAATAATGAAATTGTACGTGAGGGAATTTGTTACATCCATTTATTTGATTGAATGTTACTTTGAGAAAATAATGTTTGAATCAGGAAGACATGCAAATCAATGCATCTAAGACAGAGAATGATACTCACCTGTTATAAGGACATGCAGTTTTTGCTACTAAAAGTATTCACATAGTAGGCAAAATCTTGGCTACCCTGTTATGTTCTCTGCCCACTACAATGTTGATGTGAAATGTACTGCTACCTGGGGATTTGTTAAGCGGTGAGGAAGGTCTGCACACCCTTGTTGCAAGCTAAATGCAACATTGACTCTGTATCAATGGGAAATAGACTCTGGCATTATTCCAAACTGAGCCTCCTTTTCAGGTGTCACATGAGCTCAGTGCAGGGACTCATCTGTCTGCACCAATGACCCAGAGACAGGGTTAACTGGGCTCAGGTGCAACACAGTGTCCCAATAGACAGCCTCCTCCTCTCCCTCTTTTTCTCAACCAAGCTGTTGAACAAGAACAATGCAACAAAGGCAGAGCGTTAGTGTAAGAATAAAAGGAGAGCAATATTATAAATGTTTTTGATTTCCTTAAACAGCTACTGTTTTGTTGGTTGACACATTTTAACTCTGTGTGGGTCATTTTGCAATTTAAGTAAGTGCATAATAAATGACCTCAGGATTAATACATTTAGTGATGTGTTCTCTCTTCTCAGATGGCAGCTTTAATCGGAGATGCTCCGTCATTCCTAGACGACTGTTTACAAACCTTTTTCCCGCCACAGGACATCAAGACTGTACTTGAACACCACAGAAACCTTGGTCATTTTGAAGAAAAAGGTACTCTAGGTTTCAATTTTTTCTCAGTTGATTGTAAAGTTTACTCGGTGTAAACTCACTGTGAAAGTGTTACTATTATTTCTAAGTGAGAGTGAATATGCATGAACAAACATGAGTTTAGACATGTTTGACAGTTGCATGATTTATGTTTGTACCAATTTGGGGCCTAATGAACCATGTTTCTCTCAACTGTAGATCCTAGATTATTACCGATGGATGACTGCATCCTCTACTCCCTGTCCCTCCCTCCTGTGACCAAACCTGTCGCAAACACTACCTCCTGCTCACCTGCTCTCAAAGACTCAGCCCCTGCAGAGCACAAAGGACAACCCGCTGCACCCAACAACACGAGCAGCCTGGAGAGGCCGATCGGGGGGGGCTCTGAGACAATCAGACAAAGACTGAGAGAAACGGGGGACTCGGGCAGCTGGCGGCTACAGGTTAGAGGCGGAAACTGTAGCATTTCTCAGGAGAGGAAAGTGCAAAACTCAATTAACACACGTCCATGCGATGAAACTATAGACCTCACTACATCTAATGAGACAGCGGGCACGGACTCAGCAGCCAATGAGAACAGCCAAAGCGTCAGAGGAGGGCGGGTTCCCAGGAAGAGGAAGCTTAGCGGAGGTGTAGACATTCCCACAAAGCAGCCTATGGAGGCATCAGCTTTCTTGTAAGATTATCAGAAATATTTATTTATTTATTACATACAGAGAGTTCTCATTGGTTCAGTGTGTTACTCCATGTGCGTCTTGTCATATAATCATCTGAAAATACTAATTTATCGCCTTCATTGAGTGCACATTCAATCCATCTGTTTGCATTCCTCGTATTTCATTTTGTTTTTGAATTACATCGTGTTCATTTCCAACCACAAAACAAGTACTACAAATACCTCCAAGCTAACTGGAGGTTACAAAGTGAGACAAATCACTGTGATTGAATTGTAAAACAGTGTGTAAGCCAGAGGTGTCCATATTATTCCATAAAGGGCCAACCAAGCATCACCTGACTCATTTAATCAGCTGATAGCAGTCTTCAAACAGTTGATTGGTCGAATCGTGTGCTCTTGATTGGTTGGAACAAAAACCTGCCAGTACAAGGCCCTTTACGAAATAGTATGGACATGCCTGGTGTCAGCCAACATGACAGATTTTTCCATGACATGTTTTTCACCTTTCCAGGGAATCTTCTGTGGATGATAAGAATTCAGATGAATCTCCTCTAATCTCAATATGGGGAGAATATACAGGTTGGTACAATTTACACATGGATCACTGTGTATTTGCTTTTGTCTAACCACTGGCCTTTGACAAACTCTTCGTGTCTCATTTTAGACTCTCAGGAAGGTTCTTTCCCGGTTGTAACTGACTTGAAAGTTCCCTGGTCAGACGAGGAGACGCTCCATCTGCTTGACATCTGGGGGAAGGACTCTGTGCAGCGGGCTTTGAAGGGCTGCTTGAAGAATCGTCATATATTCACTCAGATTGCACAGAAAATGGCAGAGAGGGGCTACATGAGAACAGTTCAACAGTGCCAGACAAGAATCAAACGACTGAAGAAATGTTTCCGAAAGAACAACAGGTGTGTATTAAATGACTTGTCTTTCTGTCCAATAATTTCAGTTTCAGAAATTTTAACCTTCATGGCTGTGCAAATAAAGCAATTGAACCAAAAATGCCTGTTGCATTTCCCCATATCTAACACCAGAGGGAACTCTAGGTTGGAATATAAATATAACGAGCAGCTGGAGCGAATACTCGGCTCCTCAGCTTCTTCGGCTGTTCCTGAGGTCACTTACGATGTTGAAGAAATAATCGATGAAGATGAGTCCCAGGACGGCGAAGAGGATTTGCAGTTTCTTGGCCACACAAACCGGCAGGAAATCGGTATGATGTCACTATTCTGTAATTTAGTTAATTGAACCATAATTTCAACAATGACGTTAGATGTTTGATAACTTGATCCTTAAAGGTATAATTTGCAGTATTGTCAATTGGTGTTATGCTCAAATATACACGCCCACCTCAAATTGAGGCATTATTGGTTAGGTGGTGTTAAAAGTTTTCCATAAGGCTGAATCTGACCTACACGCCAATAATTGTATATCAGGTGAACAGGATATGAACAGATAAAAGGAACAATTCATTTACAAAATAATGTAGCAAAATGCATCATCACAACAAACAGCATTAGTTCAACTTAACTTTCAAACAAGCTCATTAAAATTAGTCCAATTAGTCCAAAAAAATAATTCTCAAATTCTTGTTTTTTATGTATATTTAAGGAACTAGAAGTGTTCCCTGGACAGACATTGAGACACTGACCCTCATCAACATGTGGGGTGAGGAAAAACTTCAACAGGAGCTGAGAGGAGTCCACAGAAACGGGCAAATTTTTTCCACCATATCCAACCACATGGCTGCCCAAGGATTCTCCCGAACACCCGAGCAGTGCCAGACAAGGCTGAAGAGGCTGAAATCAAGTTTCAGGCAATGCTACGAAAACAAGTATGTATGCTTAAAGCAAAAAATAATTAAAGGTTAAAAGTTTAGGATTTTTACTGATATATCCTCTCATCCCCAAACATCAGCATGAAGGGGCAGGAGCAAGTTCAGTGCAAGTTTTACGATGAAATGGCACACATTTTAGTGCCGCAATTGGATGAAATACCGGGAGAGCCTGAAGACGACGAGAACGACTTGCCTGCCAACTCCCATCTGGACATAGGTAAAATATTCTCTAATAACTGCAGGGGGTGTGGGAAGAGAGCTCAGATTAACCAACTATGGTGTTTTTACTTTCTTTCCTTTACCTACACCACATCAATCCTGACATCTAATGTCTATATACTGACTGATCACTGTATGTACCTAATATTTACAACAAGCAGCACAATCTAACAAAGTTTTCTGAGTCTGATTCAAGTCATATTTCAAGCATTTAATGAGAAACTGCTTCTTTTATATAGGGATTTATTGGGTTTAAGGAAGAAATAAGAAGTTAATATAAAGAACAACGCTTCAACAATCCTTTGGACCCACACTTTGAGATTTTTGTCTCTTCTGACTCAACTAACTACTGCATTTGAACCAACTTTATTTACATAACATAACAATAATAATACTTAGAGGTGATTCTGTGTATTGAAATGTATTGTTAAATAGAAGTACCCGGTATATGTTTCAACTTAGTCAAAAAACCTCTTCAGTATCACGGCATACTCAAAACAAAAATGCAACAAAAGCAGTCTGGCCAATTCAATACCAAACAGTGAAATGTTAGCAAAAATCTGTGAACTCAGCTGTCAAATGAAGTGTGAAATCATCCATTCAAATTGTTTCTTTCTTGTATCTGCGTTTCTTTAGAGTCCGCTGTGGGCATTCAGGAGGACAGGAAGAAAGTGCCCTGGTCCGACAAAGAGACCATCATCCTTTTGGAGATTTGGGGAGACCCGCAGGTATAGCAGACTGATAGTCGAACTGAATTGCCATTTCATTTCACTTTATAATTGCACTTCCCAATTTGCATCGCTAAAGAATAAATTAAAGATAAGGACAACACTGTGGAGGTCTGGGACCTCGCCTTGACTTTTTTCCAACTGTTCAAAAGCAAGGTGAAACTCTTGATGGTCTTGAGGTCTTTCACAAAATTGTCCCTTTTAATATGAATTTCACCTACCACTCACCTTTAGGTCCAGCAAAACCTGAGAAGTTACCCACACAATGGTCACGTTTTCACAGAAATATCAGAGAAACTCTGTGCCAATGGCTACTCCCGCAGTGCAGGGCAGTGCCACACCAGAATCAAACGGCTAAAATGCAGCTATCGCCAGTGTCAGGAAAACATGAGGTAAACACTGCACATTAATATTCATCTCATATGCTGTACTAACAACAGGATGTGTGTGTTTAACTCCTTTTTAATTTTACTGTCTGTAGCGTATCTGGGACTGTCGATTTCAAATTCTATGATCTACTGGAACAAATCCTGGACAAGCAACCATCAACATCTTCCACTGTAGTAACGGACTCCATTGAAATATCCGAAGACTCCAATGTTGAATCATTGTCTGAAACAGGTAAAATACCTCCTCATCTACTCATAGCAGTTTATTGCATAGCAGTAATACTCAAGATTTTGGAGGGTGCTGTTTTACACCGTTGTAATGTTTTCTTTCAAGCAGTGTAAAAGCAACCAAATAACAAAAACCTTATAAAATTCAGATTTTGCTGTCTATCTCTCTGTTATATCACTGTAAATTAAATATATTTTTGGTTGAGACTGGAATAAAATAAAAGTGAGCCCCACATGCTTTCAGAAATATAATGCAGGATTGTTTATTTTATTTATTTATTTATTTTAATGTCAGTACACCTACCATAATCATAAGAAGCTTGTACTGTTGAGTCATGGACTGAACACATAACAATAAGGGGCTTATGTGACATTTATTACTGGGTAATTGGAGCATTTCCAATTATGACACCTGCTGGGTTATTAATGCTATTGTGTGGGAGTGAATGGGTCTCCCATATACTTGAAGCATGGCCATAGAACTTTTTATAATCATGTAACAATTACAATATAATAGTAAATGCTAAAATATAGTGTAAGAGTAGAGTAGAGTAAGCAGTATCTATCTCAATTTGACTAAGAGTAACTAACTTTGGCCACCAAAAACTGCTGCTGACATACTATAGCTTTAATGCATTTTATAACACATAATTACTCATAAACTGTACTTATCTCATGTAGAGTTGATCCATGTGCTGTTCAAAGCATTTTTAAATGAAAAGAAAATAGAAATGGCAACCACAGTATTTTTAGTGCTTCACTGTATTAGAATTTGCTGCATATTAGGAAATGTAATAGTGCAGCCGAATCACATTTACTGGCTGAAACTAACTTGTGAAAGAGTGCAGTGCTGACGCGTGTTGTGTCTCGACTGTAAGATGGAGAAATCAACATATCGAGAGATAAACCAGCACCCGGTTCGTGGTCAGATGCGGAGACCCTGGTGCTTATTGATATCTGGGGCGAAGGAGAAGTTCAGAGGGCGCTGAGGGGTTTTGTCCACAACGGACGAGTTTATGCCGACATTTCAGAGAGACTGCGCAGCCTCGGATACACAAAAACCCAGGAGCAGTGCCGCTGGAAAGTCAAGTCACTGAGGAACAACTTTCGGCAGTGCTACGACAAGAAGAAGTGAGATCAAGCTTTCTGTCTGTTTGCAAATATAATCAAGTATCACTAAGTAATAATAATAATAATAATAATAATTATAATTATAATTATAAGTTAAATTTATATAGCGCCTTTTAACACACCCAAAGAAAAAAACAAAACAAAACAGATGAAAACAAGACTACGCTCTAATGGCTCTTATTTCAACTTTTCACTCTTTGTAGATGTGGAAGAAGAGTAGATTATAGGTTCTACAACCAGCTGGAACAAATACTTGGACCGGAGGCGGTTTCTGTTGATGAGTACGATGAAAGAGACGAACAACCCGAACAGGATCCAGGTACAGTCAACATTCTTTCACACACTCACACAGCAGTAGAAGAAATGCCCCTTTTTGATAAGTTTTCTGCTGCGTCTTCCAGCGGTAGGGACAGACTGTGTGAACACTGTGTGGACGGAGCAGGAGACAGCAGCTCTCGTTGAGGTGTGGGCTGCAGATGATGTGCAGCACAGCCTGAAAACCTGCGTCCGCAACGGGCACATATTCATCGAAATATCGGAGAAGATGGTCGCCATGGGATACATGAGGACGGCAGAGCAGTGCCACTCTAGGATCAAAAGGTTGAAGAAGACTTACAGGCGATTCTGCAACAATCGGAGGTAAATAAAATGGATAAGCAATTGTTTTAGAGGCATTTTATTAAGATTTATTCAGTTGGTCATTTAAAGGTTGCCAGAACTCTGAAAAAACTGAAAATATAAAATATCCACTGCAGCTCAGTGTTTCCCAGCTAACCTTTGTTTATGTTTTCCAGAAGTGGAGGCCGGCCTGCAGTGTTTCGATATTTTGACCTCCTTGCTCCTGTGCTTGGTGACAACTCTGTGCTTAGTGAGGTGGACAGCGCTGCCGTTGACGCCACCTTGTCACCATTTATAGACAAGGATCCTGCTGTGTGTAAGTTTAAATATGGTCCACTTAATAAGTGCAATTTGTGTCATTATGCATTTGTATATCGAATAGTTATGCTGCTGTTTCTCCTTTTTAGACGAACTTCCCTCAACCAGCCACCTCCTGTCTGACCTGAGCAGAAAGACGCCCTGGTCGGACCAGGAGACTCGCACACTGCTTGCCATCTGGGGTGAAGATACTGTCCAGCTCACCCTGAGGGGGTGCCTGAAGAACCGCCACATATTCCAGTACGTCTCAGAGAAGATGGGTGATCAAGGATATATAAGGACTTCAGAGCAGTGCTACACCCGCATCAAGCGCCTTAAGCATGGGTTCCTCCATGAAAGGTCAGTAATGACAAAATTATTTCTTCTTCTAAATAAATGTTTTTAATTTCTATTATTTATATTTTGTATTCAATAGCCAGCATCATATGGAGATCCTGGTTGGTTAGGTGTTACACTTTACACATAGTCGAACTTTATGGTACCGCAAAAACGGTGTAGAAGTCGCAGTCTATTTTGGAGGGTGTCATGCTGAACTGGACCAGTATATTAACTCATTTGTGTGCTTACTGAGTCCCAAAAAACTCTTCATCAGAGCTGTCACTGTGCGTCAATATTGCGCTGTCTCACAAAGTGCACTGTCCTCGGACTCTGTGTCAGTCCCAGAGTCAAACAAGGTATCATCCTCTGTTCCATCCAAGGGAAAAACAACAAAGTTAATGAATCTTTTATTCATCGGTGCTCATACTGTGCGTCGTTGCCACAGCTCAATAAAAGCTGATTGATTTTGACCAATGTTATTCAAGAAAATGACTCACTGTTGTTTATCATTGTAAATGTCTGGGATTATCTTTGCCAGCTAATTCACCAGGCTACATATTCAAATGGGAGGTGACTGGTGGTAACTCTGTTTTGGTCTTGGCCTACAGGGAAGAATTTAAATTCTTCAGTGAGATGGACAAAATCTTCACTAAGGAGTTGAACACGGACAGCTCAGTCACAGACATGCCGGTCACAGATGAGCCGGATGACAGCACACTTGAAGTGGGCCAAAAGAAAGGTTAAAAAAATAAAGTATAAACGTTTAACACAGGGTTGAAATGTTTGAAATTATAAAAATCTAATCTTTAGGTCAATTACCCAACTCTTGTGGAATGGATCATGTATGTAAATGTCTGTATACAGCGTTGATATTTGGCATCTAAGCTCTTTGTCACTCCCCACAAGAAAACACCAAGTTTAGCACAGCAAGGAGTCAGGGGTGACAATAACATTTTAGATGTTGAGATGAGTTGAGGTGAATAAACCTGTGTAGCTTTTCTGATTATTATAATTAATACCATATACTACCAAGATAACTCTAAAACTACTACTACTACTGTTTGTTGTCAGCTGGCTCAGGTAACCAATGGGTGTCTGATAGCACTAAGCTGCCCTGGAGCGACGGAGAAACAGAGGTCCTCCTGGAAATTTGGGGGAGCGAGGAGATTCAGGAGAACTTGAAAGGCTGCACCAAGAACAAACACATCTTCATCCAGATCTCTGAGGTCATGGTCAGCCAGGGCTACCTGCGCACTCCTGAGCAATGTCAAACAAGGATAAAGAGGCTGAGGGCCAATTTCCGACACTTCTTGGAAGGCAGAAAGTAGGAACTGTTGTTTTTCAGTTGTTGGGGGATGAACAGGAAGTGTAATGATCATTTTAAAGCCTGAACATCCCCAAAATAAAAGTTTAATCTTCTAAACACCTCATAACATTTGATCTACTGCTGTTCTCTCTCATGTTTCCAGAGGAGAAAAACAAGAATGCAAGTTCTTTGACCAGTTGGTGCAGATATTTGGCAGCAAGTATGTAACTTCTGACCCCCAAGCCGAGGATACAGCCATAGGTAAGGAGGCACATTGCCCATCATGTTTATAGATTTTCATCAGGCAACATCATTAGGCAGCAGCTTTAACAATAATGCCTGAACCAGCAAGCTATGACAGCTATACTTCAATTTGTAACAGGAAAGATTCATCAAATTATCTCCAGTCCAATTTCTGTTTCAAAAGTAAGATCACAGCTACTTTGAGGGTTTATTTTATTTTATTTTTAATTTTTTTTTTTTTTTTACAACATACAGTGTATAAAAATGAAACTAGAGAGGATGTTACTCGTTTTTTGTGCTGTTTTTGTACACAGTGCAGTGCAGTGTGTGTACATTGTGTTTATATACACACAGTTTGACATTTTGGGAGCTGGTCAGCTTAGCTTAGCACAAAGGAAACTAGCTAGCTCTGTCCAAATGTAACAAAAAAACAACTCTAACACGTACTACCATGCTATATCTCTGATGTTTAATCCAATAAAAAAAAACAAAGTTCAAAATCAACATTTTTTGGCTTTATATGGTGTGGTGGTGTTTTTAATCTTTTTTGTGCTTTTGTATAAATTAAATCAATTAAATATAATTTGTTTTATAATAATGTGATGCTGGTTGGTAGATTTTGCTAATGTTGGACAGACTCAAGATAGCTGTTCCCAGTTCGTATGCAAAGTTAAGCTAATCAGCTTCTTGCTCTTGCTACATAGTTAATGGACAGACTAGAGAGTCTATCAATTTTCTCATATAAAACTGAAGGAAGCATATTTCTCAGTATTAAACTATTCCATAGACTTTCTTTACTGTCATTAAAGTTAAAAGAACAAATCCAGAAAGAAAGATCAGCAACTAGCTCCCTCGCTAACAAAGAAAATGGCAAAGTAGCTACTAAAACACAATTTAACATCTAAAAATGTGTTTGTTCTCTCCCACTCCCTCCACCTCTTCTTCTCTCTCTCTCTCTCTCTCTCTCTCTCTCTCTCTCTCTCTCTCTAGAGTCATAAAACCATGCATTATCGTAGAGCCATATTGAGAGCACATAACAGCAGCAGATGGAAGAAGAACATCCAACAAGGACAGTCAAGCAGAAACTGTGAATCTATCAGCTGCAGTGAGCAGTTGTTTACATATGACAGAACAGAGCCTGTACAGGCTCACACATCTACATTTGCTTCTGTATATACTTAAAATACTTTTACATTCTTCAGACACACAGACCTACTGAGGTATGGATTGCTGTGTGTCTGTGTGTGTGTGTGTGTGTGTGTGTGACTGTGTGTGACTGTGTGTTTGTGTTCCTCCACCGGAGTGTCTTCTTGAATATTTACGACAGAGCCATGACACTAAAACTAGGATGCTCAGGGCTCGAGGGACCAGAAAGAATCTATGGTGGTGGGAGTCACACAAGATGCCGTCTTCCTCTGGAAAACGTGTTTTTACTCGTATCAAATTTATTTTGTACTTGAACTTGAAGTAACTGAAGCAGAGCACACGCAAAAACAAATACACACAAGGCCTCTAGCACTGTAACCACAGCCTACATTTGCTTTTTTCGCTAGTTCAGGTCTCACTTGTCTTTGCATTTGTTTGTCATGTTTGAAATCTACGTGTTGAAAAGTAAAAGATTCCTTTGTTAAGTTAAGTCTTAATTTGTGTTGAACTTGTTCAGAATTTTATTTATTTACATTAATGTTTTAATATGTATTTCAAAGTTTTACAATTTACGTTAAATATGTTACTCTTCAAACTTTATTGAGGCATATTTTGTCCACAAATGTGTATGTTTTGTTACATTAAAAAAATTGAAATGTCTAATTTAGGATTTATTTCTGTGATTTGTTTGTGTGTAATTTTAAAAATGTGTGTTAATATAAACAATAAAATGAACAGCAGTAGATCATTTAAAGGGTAACAACCACAGTTTATTGCAAAATACAATCAGTGCCTAATAAAATCAAGGAGGTGGTTAAATGCATATCATCATCCTGCCCAGAAAATTATTTACAAAAGTGACAGATAAAAACATGCACACAAAGAATAACCAAATATGCAACCAAAATAGACACGGATAATTACTCCAAGCTGAGTATTTATATATGTGAAAAAAGTGACTGTCTTAATGCAGGATTGAATTAGGTATTTTTATATTCTGGTAATATTACTCTTATTTAAAGGATAGGTTCACAGTTTTTCTAGCCTGTCTTAACACTGAACACCGACAGTGGTTTCCCTCGTTGTATTCATTCCTCCTGTTCATACTGGCTATCAAAAGATCCCCTCCAAATGCTTTTTCAATGTAAATGATGGGCAAAATCTACAGTGTGTTCTCTCAGTTATTTTTACAAAAATGCTTTTAAAAGTTTATCTGAAGCTTATATGAGGCATCAGCAGTCTGAGTTAGTTATCAAGTGGATATCTGCCACATTTACAGTATTTTTTGCATCAAAGTCCCTCTTTGTGGCTCCTCAGACAGTGTCTCCCTGATGAGCTGCAGAGTAATGTTGAAAGATATCTACTTGGCTTCATATTAGATTTGAATAAACATTTAAATACATTTTTGCAAAGAAGAATGTGGCCCCCATCATGTACTGTACACTGTAAGTGAATTATGAAGAGAGCTTCTAATGGTCAGAGGAATGATCACAGCAAGAAAAACCTCTTGCAATGTTTATTTGGGTGCCTGGTTATTGTTTTAAGGGAGACTTGAAAAATTGTGAACCAATCCTGTAAATAAACAATCTGAATACTTCTTCCTGCTGACATACAGTAGGAAGGGAAATTTCAGGTCTTAAAACATCTATATAGCACTAATGTTGCATAAGTATGCACAACAATGTTATGTGAAGAACTTGTCTTGTGTTACTAACCTGCAGTGATCTAGTGTACTCTATCTCAATCTCTCTCACCCAAACAAAGTACGTGGAGTGAAGTGGAATGATGGGAAATCAGAGGAGGTTGCTGAGTAATGAGTTGTTAAGCAAACGTTTCCCATCAGGCATATATTTGACTGTGTAATTGTGTTGAATTATGACCCAAACTGTAGTCCTACACTGTAACCACAGCTGTGCTAATGCTTTATCACACACCAGAGCAGAAAGGCACAGGCTGTTCATTAACTTAATGGTTTACATGGCTCCATCTTTAATATATAATTCTCCACTGTGGGTTGCAATCTCCATCCTCACAACTAGATGTCACTAAATCCTACACACTGTGGACCAAACAATATCTTCAACTGAAAAAACACGAGGTCCGATACACCATACATACATCATGTTAGGTTTGTCGGCATCAACCAGCTTAGCATTGTTAGAAAGCTGTGGTGAACCCTCCTCTATTAGGACTGTGTAGAAGTCCTTGGGTTGACAAGGATTTATACACAAGCATTTAACCTTATATTGGAGAGGAGGCGGGTCTAGCTGTTCCTGCAGCCTCTTCAGCTCTGATATAGGAATGACTCATCCCTGTTATCCTCCCATGTTATCAAAAATATAATAAGAAATCATACAAATGCATCCAAAAATCTTTGTACATTCATCTTTTCCGTCTTAAGATAAGCACATCACCTTTTGATTTTTTTTACAAAGCACATTTTATCAATGCATGCTTTCAGCTTTGCTCAAGTCCGTCTATAAAGAGTCACATAGTCTTCTAACTGTACGAGATGATGGTTCTGGTTTCTCCTCTTTTGGATTTTCCTTCACAGGTGTTCGTTTCCTGATGTGTTCGTTCTCCTGCTTCATTAAAGCTGTTTCGCTCCTTAAATATAAACAAAAGATGAGCCTATTTCCACTCACATTATTCAATATATCACTCAATTAAAGTTAACAGTTCTGTGGATAAACAGGTTGTCTATGAATACACAATGGGTCATGGAGAGTAAAGTATATCAGAATCGGCTTCATGTATGAATAACACATTATTTCAGGAGATATTGCAAGTGAATAATTATGAAACTGTCTTACTCATAAGTGTCTTTGGTTGGTTTGTGTGGCGTATTGTTCTTCTCAGCATCCCTGTGTGACAGACAAAGATTTAAAAACATTTATATATCAATTATTTCTAGGTGTTGTCTATACAGATTTTTAAGCTGTGTATTCTCTTAATGTCAGTAATTTATTACCATATTTAACTGTGAGATTCTTGTATCACAACTAGACTGATTCTGAGTTAAAAGTTGAAATTACCTGTTCTTATGTTTATGTTGGAGTAGAACAGCAACGACTATAGCAGCAACCAAAACAATGGCCACTAGTACAGACAATGCAACGATCAAAGTGAGATCTATGAGAAAAACAGGAAAAAATGTGTATTGAACATTAAACATTCATAAACCAACTGCAGATCAAATGTGAGTTTTGACTAGAGACAACTTTAAAGTTAACTTACTCTCATCAGATCCAGATTTCCCGTTCAAACCTGAAAAAAGAAAACTAAATATCAGAATCATGAAGTGATTATCTATCTTTAAATCTGTGGTTTTTGAAATGTTCCTCACCATCATCAGACGATCGTTTGACTGCAGGAATCATCTTAAACACCTGCATTTCAGGGACTGAGAGCAGTCCTGCCGCACATCCAACTTGTGTGTCCTTTCCATGGAAACCAGACAGCAGAGCTGTCGTGGTGACGGTGACTGTGCTGTTGGTGTTGGTGACACTGACCGTGCTGCTGTTAGAGAAGTAGAGACCTTGTTGTGGGACATTCAGAGTTACTGTGGGAGCAGGACGACCTGTGGCCGAGCAGGACACCACTGTCTCTTCAGTAGAGTTTGATTCTCTGATTTGTAGAATGGGTTCATGCAGCTCTGCAAAGACACAACATTGGAGAAATATGGTTAAACATGAATTCATTGCTTATAGACATCAGAAACTTTGTGTCTATATTTGAATATACTGTATATGAACATTATGTAAACAAACAAACACTGGTTGTTTTTATGTCTATTATGTCTTTCATAATAATAATAATAATATAATAATAATGGAAATAAGGTGTATTCCTCACCATAGAGTTGGAGGCAGGTTATGCCTGTCAGAGAACCATCAGGAAATGTGTTGAACAAACAGTAATAGCAGGCTTCATCCTTCTCCATCGCCTTCCTGATAACTATGGAGCAGTTCTGAAGTCCAGCATCTTTAAACTCCACTTTCCCCTGAAAACCAGGATTCACTGTTTCCCCAAAGTGTTCGCTGTAGGTGGCACAATTCTTCTTCCCCTCTGGTAGAAGTTTCTGCCAGGTGACCTGAAGAACATCTTTAGTCTGCATGAGCCGACAGCTCAAAGGGACATCTTCTCCTACTTTTGCCATCACAGTCTTCTGTGTTTGTATCACAGCTGTTAGACCTGCATGGAGGAAATGAAAGGAAGGTTATAGTATAGATGTTGTCAAAAAACAATGAACTCAGTATGCATCATGAAAACTGTTCTTGTACTACTGTAGGTGAAAGTAAGTGGTTCAGTTGTAATAGCCAAAGGTGTGTTGATCAAACACTGACAAATAACTTGATGAGCTGCCTCAAAATGATTGATTAGTATGGCTATTAATTAACCATTCATGAAACACAAAGGCAGGTAGAACATGCACTTACTGTTTTGATTAGAGGACACAGACAAAGCTGGAATTTGCTCCTTAAGGCAATAAACTCAGTGGGGGGAAAAACTCCACTCTCACATCCAGTGCACAGCTACAACTTAATATTTATTCTCACAAAGTACAATAATATCATATTTTCGTGAATTTCACACTGTGCAATAATCATTATCTATCGTCATCTATTTATTAATGTGCAATATTTCATATTACTCCGGCGCATACTGCACCTATTTTAGTTGATACTCTGTACTTTATAGGACTTGTGTTGTGTGGTTGCATGAGACTATATTATATTATACCCCTATTTTTCTACTGTATATGTGAGGCTGAGGTTTTTTTGCTGCAGCATAATGTTATGTATGTGTAACGAAGTAGTCATTCACAAAATCTGAAAAGTTGCAATTATTTATAAGGTTTAATCTATTCACAACGAATGACTGAGACCAACTGTAATATGCATTATAATAAGAGACTTTTCTTACCTTTTGAAAATCCCTCCATCAGAAAAAGGAAATATAAGACCGCGTGTCTCGCCATGTTTGTTCAATGTGCGCCCAAATTCAAAATCCTGCGAGTTTTGGAGAGAGGTGTGTCTCTGGGATAATAGGACTGAACATTAACTTTCACTTTCGTGGTCATGAGTCTACTTTCAGCAAAGATTCAAAATTGCACACATTTGCAGCATTTAATACTGTTGTTGCACCTTTAAGTCCTAAAATACCAACAGGTAGGAAGTTATCATTGTAATCTCTAAAAGAACATTATTATTATTATTTTAACGATAGAGGCCAATTCAGTCTTCCTTTTTAATATCTTGGCCGAGTGTTGCATATGAAAAAACAAACATTTATAGACCTGTTACTTCATTATATTAGGATATTGTTTGATTAATTACCTTGATGGGTGTAAGTGTACTCACCTCATTATTTTGATATTATTTATTGATATGTATGGTTGAAGGTAGAGTCGCCCCCTGCTGTCATTAATATGTATTGCATCTGTGGTCGGGAGGTGGAAGTGACAGAGCCTATGAATGAATGAGTGATTGGAGACAGGCGGGTTGAAATTGTGATGAGAAGGGGTAAATCTGTAATGTCTTTTGACCACACACAAGCACTTTTGTTATTTTTTTCATAAGGAGAAAGTTTAAGTTTATGTTTTGTGATACTGTACCTTAACTCATTACGAAAATAAATGGATGTGATGCAAAGTAACAGAGATTTCCCTGATTGTTTGAAACGAACACACACACACAAAGAGGAAGGGGAGAAACCATGCAAAACGGCCTAGAGCCTTAACAGTGGTGAGTCAGAAACCACATCCCCTGACAAACAAGTTTCTATAATTCTTGAAAATACACTCAGAAGACACAACAAAGCCTTTATGTGAAATATAGTATATAGTTCTTTCCTATATGCAGTTTTGAAGAAAGGAATTACACTTTTCATATAAACAATACAGTTATGGCGACGTTTCTGTTGCAGGTTGCACTGGAAAATGATAATAAGTCTATGAACTGTTGGCTACAGTAGGTTATTAATGATACCTAATGTGACAGAAACATCTTTCAGGCTACTATTTCCCACTTATAATTAATCCAAGTTGCTGTTGCCTGGTTATTCACAAGGTCCAAGACATGAGACCACATCACCCCTATCCTCGTGTCCTTACACTGGCTCCCCTATCTTTATAGGATAACCTTCAAAAATGCTTCTAATTGTCTATAAATCTCTTCATGATCTCACTCCTACATATATCTCAAAATTTCTCACCCCCTATACAGCACCGCTACACCTCTTAGATCCTCCCATCATGGCATGTTGGCTGAGCCCCATTTGTGGGAAAATAAGGCTTTTTCTGTTGCAGCCTCTCAGGTCTGGAGTAGCCTGCCAGAAACTTTTAGACGGGCTGAGTCTGTTGATGCTTTAAAGATGCAGACTCACTTTTATCCTCTGGCTTTTAATTGTGTTTAATCTGATTTCTTTGGGTTTGTGTTTTATACTTGTTTCTATCTTAATCTCACTCTATTGTTCACAGCTATCTGTTATGCACATATATGCCTGTCACTGTGAAGAGCAAAATGTTTGCTTTTTAAAATGCTATATAAATATAATTCACTTCAACCTTAAATATCCATCTTTGAAGTTATAAGTGCACTCCAATGCAATGTAGGAATTTTGTTTTTGTGCTCAAATTACTTTTAAATAACTCAGCAGAAACAATTTACTTCACTGTTTAAATATCATTCTGCTTATTTTGAGCTCAGTGTTGAGAATTCTGTATTTTATGACGCCTTATGAGTCAGTTTCCCAAATTTACCCCTTTAGCTTAGAAAAATGGTTTAAAACAGGATGGATAGAAGATTATAACACTGGTGACAAACAAGTGATCCATTTGAAATATGAAAAGTTATTTCAATAACTACAACAAACTATTTACCTGACATACTTACCATTACAGTTCAAAAAAGGACTCAAAAGCATGTAAACAAAAAAAGAAGAAGAAAAGAAAAACAAATGAATCTCACATAGGGAAGATAAATAAACAACTTGATAACATTAATAGAAATAAGATCAAATAAAGTGAACATGATCTTGTGCTTTAATAGTGGTAATTTGAGACTCAAAAATAATCTATTCATAGTTTGGTCATATGCTAACAATGAATGTATCCTGTAGTGTATGCTATTTGAGTGGCAAAATAAATAATAAACAGATGCTTCACGTAAGGAAAACATAAAAGGCAAGCCAAGGCAATGTTATTTACATAGCACATTTCATACACAATGGCATAAAACAGAAAAACATGTAATTTCAGAAACATTAAAACATACAATTAACACCCCCCCCCCCCACACACACACACACACACACACACACACACACTAATAATAAAAACAAAGTACAGAAAAATAGAAAGACATAAATAAAATACTAGAATAGAGCTTTAAATATAAGATTGCATCATAAAATAATGATTTGCTGTAAAATCATTAAAAGGACATAGAGTGCAAATGAAAGATTAAAATGTAAAGTGCTTTAAAAGAGCTCAATCATAAGCACAGGAGAAGAGAAGTGTTTTTAACCTGGATTTAAAAATGATTTCAGTTCTGCTGGTAGTTTGTTCCAGTTGTGTAAAAGCTGCTTCATCATGTTTAGTTTGAACTCTGGGCTCAACTATCAGCATGAATCAATTTCTCCTGGTCTGTTCTTCTTAGCATCCCTGTGTGACAGACAGAAGGATTTAAAAACATTTATATATCAATTATTTCTAGGTGTTGTCTATACAGATTTTTTAAGCTCTGTGTATTCTCTTAATGTCAGTAATTTATTACCATATTTAACTGTGAGACTCTTGTATCACCACTAGACTGATTCTGAGTTGAAGGTTGAAATTACCTGTTCTTATGTTTATGTTTGAGTAGGACAGCAACGACTACAGCAGCAACCAAAACAATGGCCACTAGTACAGACAATGCAACGATCAAAGTGAAATCTATAAGAAAAACAAAAAAAAAGTGATATGGAGCATTACATTCATAAAGCAACTGCAAATCAAATGTGAATTTTGATTTGGGACAACTTCAAAGTTAACTTACTCTTGTCAGATCCAGATTTCTCATTCAAACCTGAAAAAAATAAAAACCAAAGATCAGAATCATGAAGTGATTATCGATCTTTAAATCTGTGGTTTTGGAAATGTTCCTCACCATCAGCAGACGATCGTTTGACTGCAGGAATCATCTTAAACACCTGCATTTCAGGGACTGAGAACAGTCTTGCCGCACATCCAACTTGTGTGTCCTTTCCATGGAAACCAGACAGCACAGCTGTCGTGGTGACGGTGACTGTACTGTTGGTGTTGGTGACACTGACTGTGCTGCTGTTAGAGAAGTAGAGACCTTGTTGTGGGACATTCAGAGTTACTGTGGGAGCAGGACGACCTGTGGCCGAGCAGGACACCACTGTCTCTTCAGTAGAGTTTGATTCTCTGATTTGTAGAATGGGTTCATGCAGCTCTGCAAAGACAAAACATTGAAGAAATACTGTTAAACATGAATTCATTGCTTATAGACATCAGCTTTCACATGAAACTCTGTGTCCAGTATGTATATTTAGTTTTCTGTTGATCAATTAATTGTTGCAGTTCTATTTGAATATACTGTATATGAACATTATGTACGCAAGTGCTGGCTATTTTTTCACTTTTTGCATTTTGTGGTATGAAAATACATTCATTTATTGTGTTTAATACTAGAAATACAGAATTAGATTGTTGAAATGTCTTTCATAATAATAATAATAATATAATAATGAAAATAAGGTCTAGTCCTCACCATAGAGTTGGAGGCAGGTTTTGCCTGTCAGAGAACCATCAGGAAATGTGTTGAACAAACAGTAATAGCAGCCTTCATCCTTCTCCATCGCCTTCCTGATAACTATGGAGCAGTTCTGAAGTCCAGCATCTTTAAACTCCACTTTCCCCTGAAAACCAGGATTCACTGTTTCCCCAAAGTGTTCGCTGTAGGTGGCACAATTCTTCTTCCCCTCTGGTAGAAGTTTCTTCCAGGTGACCTGAAGAACATCTTTAGTCTGCATGAGCCGACAACTCAAAGGGACATCTTCTCCTACTTTTGCCACCACAGTCTTCTGTGTTTGTATCACAGCTGTTAGACCTGCATGGAGGAAATGAAAGGAAGGTTATAGATGTTGTCAAAAAGCAATGAACTCAGTATGCATCATGAAAACTGTTCTTGTACTACTGTAGGTGAAAGTAAGTGGTTCAGTTGTAATAGCCAAAGGTGTGTTGATCAAACACTGACAAACAACTTGATGAGCTTCCTCCAAATGATTGATTAGTATGGCTATTAATTAATTACTCATGAAACACAAACTTACGGAATTCAAAAGGGAAACTGGTTGCTACTATTGTTTCCTGGGCATTGGCCCCCTTTAATAAGACACGAGCTACCCCTAAAAAATCGCTAAAAAATATTGGCGGGGGGGGGGGGGGGGGGGGGTCTCTAAAAATAATGCCAACATGCTGTTTTTGCTGTGTGTTTTCTATTTTTCTGCATGTAGATATGATTCACCCAAGAAGGTCATCAGTAATTCACTAGAAGAAAGATACACCCATTCAGTAGCGGAACAAATCAGTGCCGGGTCGGAGGCGGGGCACATGACCGGGCCCTTTAAACCCAATAAAGCTCATGATAATGTAACCTATTTTTAGCTTAGAGCTTACAGCTTAGAGTCAATATATGTTTCTTCCGGTTTAGCATTTACAGTGTATATGTGGGGGGTTTATTTTGGAGGGGTGGAGCGGAAGTGACTGTGTATGTTTTTGTGTCCTGCAATTGACAAAAGGAGAAAGAGGGCAGGTCATGTTCAACAGCAGAGCCTCCTTGTTTTTATTTTATAGTCTAAGTATAGGATGTTCCCTGCTTGGAAATCTGCCATAAGACAAAAAATAGAACAACAATAACATCACTTTACAACATGCGCATGCCCACAACAGCGGGGCTTACAAGTATTACCACATTTGACACACAGTAATGTCAATCAAACTGACATGAAGTCTAACAAACCGAGAGAACAACACAAACATTAGGCTACCTGGCCCCTAATAATAAAACAAAACAAATTCAAAGCAGTTCAGTACCACGGATAGCGACCACATCATTATGACACCCACTTTAACTATTTAAATTAATGAGAGCACAGTAGGCTACTGTATCAATAGCTATAAAGTTTAGTAAAATTGGCACAGTGTCCCACATGTTCACATACAAACAAAAATGAAATATGTGCAGTACTATATACAAACTATTTAAAGGGCATACGACGAGCCTTGCGCTCTGCGAACTCGTCCACGATGCGCTGTATGTCCATTTTCTTTGCCCTTTCATTTTCTATGGACAACATGGCAAGTCCACTCAGTCTCTCCTGTCCCATGGTGCTCCTCAGGTGGTTTTTAATTATTTTTAACTTAGAGAATGAGCGCTCAGAGGTTGCAACAGTGACGGGAAGAGTCAAAAATAAAAGGAGGGCGGTGCAAACCTCACTGAATGCAGAAGTTACTGCTGGGTGGTTGACAATCAGCATTTTTGCCAGATCCGCAACAGACTTTTGCTTTGGTATCTGGTCCCTGAAAGAGGTCCTAAAAGAGAGCAGCTGGCCAGGGAAGCTGGGGGCGATGTCCCGACTGTAGTGCTCACTAAGCCGCCGGGCAGCTTGGTGTAACTCCTCATCCCGTGCTTGCAGCAGTGTGTTGGGGTGAATTGCCTCAAATATGTTGACAGTTGCATTTAAGCTGGTGAATCTTTGGGACAGTTGCTGGATGACGATATCGAGGCAGGCATTAAAAACGTTCACCCGAAAGGCGCTCTCTGCGTCAGTGAGGCGACTGTCTTCAGACAGTTCATCAAAGTGACGCTTAACTTTTCTGGCCCTGGTTGTTTCAAACTGCGTTTGACTTCCCCATTTAGTAGCTAAAGCAAGAGTGGCAGACTTAACCTCATCAAATTGCTCCCTAAACTCCATCAAAACACTGATGGCGTTTTGCAGTAGAGTGGATGCTTTCAAAATATCAGCGTTCTTAGCTTGCAATAACTGTGAGGCAGCGTTTATACATTCCAGAATCTTGGTTTGCATGTTGACCAAAAATATGAATGAAAACTTGCTTATGGCATTCTTGAGCGCACTTGCTTCACCACGCTCATCTTTTTTTTCACTGGTCAGGGATATTTTGTCGAGGGCTATATCTGTGCCTTAACGCAAAAAGCGCATCATGTCGAGAAGACCAGCGAGTGGGACAGAGGCGTTTTAATGTAACATTTCTGCTCTCTGGTGTCATTAACTCACCGAGGAGCGCCCATCGTTTGATACTGTGACCAAAAAAGGTGTACAGCATCTCTACAGTGTCATAGAACTGCTTCACTCCAGGGACGTTTTTAACAGAGTCGTTGAGAGCTAGGTTCAGATTATGAGCAGCGCAATGAACATAACTGGCTAGGGGCTCCTTCTCTGCTATTCTTGCCTGTACGCCTGAATACACACCACTCATATTCGCGGCCCCATCATAGCCCTGCCCAGGATTTTGTTTTCAAGCTCTGACGCTGATGAGCCCACAGTCGCTTCAAAACCCAAAAAAACTTCATTGATCTGTATATCTGTTGCAATATCCATGTCATTCTTAACAACAGTGACGTAACGGTAAACCTGGCTCAGCTGGTCTATCTTTGACACATCTTGCGTTGTGTCCATGATAATGGCATAAAACGGGGCTTCGTTTATTTCATTAATGATGTCAGCCTTCACACGTTGAGATAATATGTAAATAATCTCATCTTGAATCAGGTGACTTAGGTATTTCACTGACCCTTCTGGTCGGTTGTAGGGCTGAACGATTTATCGTTTTCTGATCGAAATTGCGATTTCAGACAGCGCGATCATGTGATCGCCAAAGCTGCGGTTTTTGCAGCGCTCCTGACTGACCCAGGATCTGTTGTGTCAACTATTTTACACATACATGCCGTCTCCCTACCATCTTGCCAAGCTCACCAATCAGAAGCGGCATGCTACTCGTGGACAGGTCACGCTAACCAATCAGTATTAACTAGCTCCTTAATTATAATTATTCAGAAATAGCTTCAGCTGGACCTGAAGTGGAGTTAGGGGATATAACCCCCAAGAAAACCAGCACGTCGGTCATTTGGGAGTGTTTCGGGTTTGAGGCTGCAGACGTGCACCTGAAACAGGTACTGTGCAAAACCTGTCGCGCTAAAGTTGCAACATCCAGCGGAAATACAACCAATTTGTACCGGCATTTGAAAAATCAACACAAGCATTTGCATGACGAAAAAGTCCGGTGAAAAGTCCGGTGAAAAGTCCGGTGAAAATGATACTCAGGCCCACTGTAGCAAACAGACTACAATTACAGCATGTTCTGCCAGTGTAACTCCGTATGATAAGAGCAGCGGAGACACCGAGAGATTTAAAAACCTCCTCCGCACGCTGGACAGAAGATATATGATTCCCTCTCGCACCTACTTCAACCAGGTTGCCATCCCACAGCTGTACGCAGAGTGTAAATGCTGAGTGATGTAAAGATGTCAGGGAAGCGAGTATTATTGTTGATTAAGTATTTTTGGGATTTTATTTGTTCTGCACTTCACCCTGACTTGTGGTGTCAGCCTTTGTTTAAAAAAAGATATGAGTTTTATTTTATTACCATTACTTGTCAAATTCACTTAAAAAGATAGTCCAGGTTTCTTAATATACAGTAGGGTTGAATAAAGTAAAGAGTTGTTGAATTTAGTTTTTCTTATTACTTATTTAACATTGTTTAGTTTTTTTGGAATTGTGTTGTATTCTATTTAGCTTTTTTTTTTTAAATTAATACAATTAAGGATTTTTTGCCATACTTTTTTTAAGTACTCTTTTAGTTCTTCATTTGTAATAACTGCCATTGGTCTTTAGTTTTTATCCTTGCATTAGAGTAATAGCATTTAATGTTTTAATGTTACTGTACATTGTGAATATTGCACTGAAGCTTGATTTGAAGGAAATCGTGAATCAAATCGAAATCGCAATATCTGCCAGAAAAATCGCAATTAGATCTTTTCCTAAAATCGTTCAGCCCTAGTCGGTTGATTAGATCTTTCAAAACAGGGTCGTAGCGAGATAATAATCCAATTATTGACAAAAAGTTGCCAGCATTTCCCTTCCTCCCTGTGCCCCCTGAATGCCAGGTTGCATGAAGCCAGAGTGAGAGTTACATTTACAATGCGCTCCACGACCTGTCTCCGCACATTCCTCTCCATTTCGGCGTCTATTGTGCCGTTGAGTTTCCACTGCTCATAGACTATGCATGCACCAATAGGCCAGTGACAATGCCCCTCAAAATTTGAGATACCCCTACCGGAGGTAGAACAAAATCTAACAATGTTTTTCCTCATCTCTAAGGTCTCCCATATATGAAATGGGTTCTTAGGTTAAAATATTTTACTGCAAACATTGTTAAATTGATACATATTGTCATACACCCCAAACTTAAAAAAGAACAAAAATACAGCCTGGTTTTAGGTTTAACCTACTCACAATGAATGACAATGACCAACTGTAACGTCGGCTACATTATTAGAATTAAGGATTTATTTTTCTTACCTTTTGGAAATCCCACCACCAAAACAAGTAGAGAGAGGGCTACGATAGCACGGCTGTCCATTTCTGCTCCGAAAACTTAAAGCCAGTAGGGGCTGGCTCAATTTGCGGCAGCGGCATCTTCCGCGGCATTTCGTGCGGCACCCAGAGATGCCGCAGAAAGTGCCGCTGGCTGCCGCCGGCAGCGGCTTCTTCCGCGGCATTTCTTGCGGCACCCAGAGATGCCGCAGCTAGATGTCGCTAGTAGGCACTTTCCGTGGCATTTTTTGCGGCATTTTCTGCGGCATTTCTTGCGGCACCCACAGATGCCGCGGCTAGATGTCGCTAGTAGGCACTTTAGTAGGCACTTTCCGTGGCATTTTTTGCGGCACTTTCCGTGGCATTTTTTGCAGCACCCAGAGATGCCGCGGCTGCTGGGTGCAATTATGTGATACGGCATGCCGCTGTGTGCCGGGGGATAATGCTTGTGTCACCATGTGCTGGAGCATGGAGGAACACGTAGGGGGACGGGGCAGATGATAATAGCCTAAGTGCGGGATAGGCTATTAGTTTGAATTTCGGGGAAACCTGAGGAAGTATTTAGCAATGATATCCAAATTATAGCCTACTACAATTTGTCCAGATAAACCATCAACCACGAAACATCTCAAAATTATAGCCAAACAGATTAATAGATTTGTTCTGCTGTTTATTTATTATTATTTTTAATAATTCTCTTCATTTCTGCCCTGTTCCTAACTTTAAGCATACGTAATTTTGATGAATTCAACCCTTGAAATTACATTTTTATGGTTTCAATTAATAGCCTTGCAATGTTTTCCATAAAAATGTATTAACAAAAAGAAACAAACACAACAATTGAACAAGGTTGTGTGTGTGTGTGTGTGTGTGTGTGTGTGTGTGTGTGTGTGTGAGAGAGAGAGAGGGAGAGGGAGAGGGAGAGAGAGAGAGAGAGAGAGCTATATGCACACATCCACTACTTACTGAATTTCAGCCTGCTCCTGGTTTCCCGTCCTACATTATTGGACAAACGGATTAATCCAGGTGTGTCTGACCTCAACTTTTGGTCAGACACACCTGGATTAATCCGTTTGTAGGACGGGAAACCAGGAGCAGGCTGAAATTCAGTAAGTAGTGGATGTGTGCATAAAGCACATTAATCTTCAAATCTAGCCCACACTTTCAAGTCCATTTTATCTATCAATTCTTGATTGAAAGTGTCATAGTCGGTCTTTTTTCCAAACACAAATGTGAGGTGTTCTGCTGGAGAACATTCGTCGTAGTCCTCGTTCCACACTTTCAGTTCCTCCAGCAGGTCCTTTTTTTCTTTGTTGTCCATTGAAAGAACCGCTGGCAGTTTCAATTGTCCTTCAAAGGATCTCTTTTTGCACCAGTCTGCAGCTGCCACAACATCGCGGAGAAACACATTTTGCTGCAGTGAAGATGAAAACATGGTCCAGGTATGGATGTCATTCTCAAATAGGGTTAAAATTTTGAATTTTTTAATTGCACACCATTAACCAATAGAGCCTAGTTCATAACTTGTACGTAATAAGGAGGACCTGTAAGGTGTTGCTGAGGTGATGAATATCTCAATTTCCAATAAGTTACCATTGTGATCTTTTTCCGGATAAGCAACAGCAGATAGATGTATGGATTTCATCTACCAATTTTGTATTTGTTTAGATCCACTTTTATGCCTTTACAATATACAATAATGGATCTGGCAAAATGTTTAGATATCTGTGACATTTAATATTTTTGATATATGGTGTCTCTAAATGTGCTGTATGGCTTCCCCCAATCAGCACTCACTACTGATCAAGTTAAGTGGGCTATAACATAAACCTGTAATACAAAATTACTTTTTCATTTCACAATAAGATGCAGCAGTACTTTCTGAGAGCCAATATGTAAAGCTCTTTTGTTAGGTGCAGAAATAGTAACTTGTTACCTCTTCCTCTGTGTCTGCTGTTATCATATCTTCAAAAATGATTTGACACGCTCTCGGGTTGCCAGGTGTGACAGGTAACTCTCCAAAGTAGGTTATGATATTTAAAAATGCGGTTTTATACACAATTTTCCATAATTAAAAAAAAAATCTCTCATAAAAATTAAGTATAGGCTATTTTAGTAGGCCTTGCCTCTTATTATGTCACATATCTCCAACACTATAACAAAAATACACAAATCCGTTTATCAGTATTATAGACCAATTGCCTAAAAAGCTGATGTTAAAAATGTGACGCAGTCTCATTGTGTCATAAAGTGTCACAAATCTTATTGTAAGTATTGCCTTAGCACACGTCCATTTTAGTTATAGTGGATAAAGAAAGATGAGGACAGGGAAACCCAAACATGGCAACCATTCTATATGTATTCTTTAGGCTACGTTTAACATGTGTGGCATCAAAACATAATTATTTTCTAACGTTGACATGTCTGTAAATTGCCATCTAAAGCCTAAAACCATGCCACAGTCATGAAATCATTGCCGCGTAAAGTGCCTACTACCGACATCTAGTTGCGGCATCTGTGGGTGCCGCAAGAAATGCCGCAGAAAATGCCGCAAAAAATGCCACGGAAAGTGCCTACAAGCGACATCTAGCTGCGGCATCTCTGGGTGCCGCAAGAAATGCCGCGGAAAGTGCCGCTGCCGGCGGCAGCCAGCGGCACTTTCTGCGGCATCTCTGGGTGCCGCAAGAAATGCCGAGGAAGATGCCGCTGCCGCAAATTGAGCCTGCCCTCTCTCCTTAAAGCCCGCTGAGCCCAGGGCGATAGCACTGATTAACCCTTCTCCACTTCTCGAGCGTGGTCTTGAGCATAGACTTTAAAAACAAGGTCACATGTCTATGGGCGAGTTGAACTGTACTAATGCAGGTGTGCACACTGGATAGGTGTCAATATAAAAATAGTTAGTCATAAATCCGTCAAGAAAATTCAAACACATTTCAATGTCGAACAAATGACTGATTTAACCAGATGCTATTATTTTTGCTCTAAAAAAAAAATCGATATTTCCAGCACATAAACTGATCCCCTTCACCCCCGCTGTAGTATATAGTGGTACACCCTGCCTGTAGTGACGTCACTACTCGACACGCCTCCACTGGATACGCCTCACTTTTATCTGTCTTGCAGGTTGATACTATTGCAACGCTTTGGCTTTTTCCAGGAACAGGATGATTTCACTCAGTGAACAATAAAAGTTAAAAATAGTTAAAAAATAAAAATGAATTAAAAAAGCCCCCCAAAATGAAACTTTAGCTTTCGTTTGACAGTCGTCAGCACTTTCAGCTAATTTTAAAATTGCATTTAATATTGCTGTTTCACATTTAAGCCCTAAAATAACCACAGGTAGGTAGTTAAAGTAGTAATCACTAAAAGTAAATAATTATTTATTTAAACGATAGAAGTTTATTCGGTTTTCTTCCTTTTTAAAATGTTGGCAGACAGGCGTATATTTTGAAGAAAGGACTTTCCACTTGAGCAATACAGGTTTGACAATAGAATTCTTTCTGTTGCCGGTTGCCATTGGAAATCCATAATAAATGTATAAACTGTAGGCTACAGTAATACTGACCCGAGGACATTTTTGACAGTTTGCATTGTCAACTTTTGTCTTTCAGAGCACTTTTCTCTGACTCATGTCATGCCTCATCTCTGGTTTCTCCCTGACATGCAGGAGTCAGTCAGCAGAGTACAGAGTGGAGCAGCTCACTGTGTATGTAAATGTAACCCTAACCCAAACTGCACCAAATTCAATACAACACTACTCCTTTTCCCCAGCAATGCACCTTCCAAATGTGGAGTTGATCAGATGAATAGATATATGAAGGATATAGACAGACAGAGAGCCAGATAGACAGAAACCTTATATATAATCTAATAAGGCTGAATCAACAAAGGAAATAATAAAGAACAGTGTACTTAAACATGTTATCAGTTTAATATTAATACATAAGCCTACAGTAAAAGTAGAGGAACATGGCTCTGTTAAATCTATATGTTACATGGTGACATATTAATTTATTCAGGTAATACATACAATATACAACATACAGTATGAAGTTATTTAACTGTGTTTTTATTCAAGAAATAATGGGAGAAGTGTGATGATTAAAATCATCCCAAAATTGTCTTCTTTTTCTTTGCTTTATCCTTTCTGAGACTCTCAGCCCTCTGCATGTTTCCAACTAGGGGCAACTTGAAGCTCCTATCAAGTTCCCCTATTTCCCCTAAAATTAGTGGCAGTTTGTACAGATTTGCTGTCTTTGGCCTGGAGCGCTTAAACTGAGTGTTTTTGATAGCAGGCAGTTTGCAAATGCTGTTTTGTGCTGTGGTGGGCCTCAGGACAGCCGTTTCAGGTTTGTGTCCTGCTGATCGGCAGCTGGCTTGGGTCGTAGTTTAAATTGGGGTCAGAGGAGTGGGCAGGCTGTCCTTTTTCAGCTGACTGCTCTCCTTTTTATCACAGTCTTGTTTGGCAATTCAACAAAAGTCAAAGACAAATAAGTCAGTAAAACATTTGACTGAGAAGCATGAAATATTGCAAGTTGAGCTGCATAAAGTTCACAATGTGGCACCAGTAGGCTAATATCTATTCAGACAACACCCTAATTACATTGTGTGTAATATGTGTCTTAAATGCTCTTGGAGAAAAAAGTCAAATCTCACTTGCAGCTATCACAGGCAGTTTGAACCTCTCAAAGCCATGTTTTCCCTGCTGTGTATACTGCAAGTCCAGACTGAAACTGGAGTCTCCTGACCAGACCTGTTGCTGGGAGTCTGCTTTAACTGATAATGAAGGTAAGTGGAATGAAACCACTTTGCCATTACCTGTATGCTGATGAAAGTACAGTAAAAAAGAAAAAAAAAGACTGCATATCTGTTTTGTTTTTTTAACTCTTAACACAACAAACCAAAAGCATCATGTACTCACCACATAACTTCAGCCACAAATAGTAATTGTAGTGAACTCACAGGATAATAGAATACATATCATAATACTGTATTTTTGCATACAGAATCAGTCATCTAGGACCACACTGAACCATCTCATTTCCCCCTCAGTGCCCTCACCTCATCTCTCATTTCCTCTCTGAGTGATTACTGCAACTTACATATATTGCCCACTAGGTGGTGCCAGTGGATAACAGAAGTTACTTTACACTAACACAAATTCTCCCCTTACATTAGTAAGTCCTGGCTATAAAAAGATACTCAAAATCACACCAAAATGATTGATTGGTTACTTTTAATTCAATATTGACGTATTGAGTATGCTGTATACTTGTCTTTCTATTTGTCTGTTCACTCTTGTTTTTGCTGTACCAGAGTCACTGTCATAAACACACTTCATGTAAAACACACATACAGCATGCTTACATAAACACCTTCACACAGACACAGAGACAAACTTATACACACATATACACAGCCTCCAGAAGCTGGGACAGTAATTATGTGTCTAAATCTGACAGAGCGTCCAACCGCCAATGTCTGGCTGCCTGAATGTGTGTGTGTGTGTGTGTGTGTGTGTGTGTGTGTGACACTGGTGAAGACAGAGACAAGCTGGCTGGAATCTGTTGAGGGAAGGGTTATACTAAGGGTGTTGCTACACTAAAGCACACACATACACAGGCCCGAGCAGTGCCACATCACCCACCTCACCACCATGTCCACTTCACACACAGATTTCTACACTCATCTCACACACACAGCTTCACTGAGGTGCAGCTTCATTTACTCTACGTTATATTTGATCACTTTTGTTTCAGTGGTTACATGCATGGCTCAATACTGAGTCCACACCTTTACAACAGTCAACTTTACCACCACACTGCTGTACCACCAAGCAGTTCATTTTCATACAAAAAAACAAAACCTTCCAGCAGACACTAACACTGTATTTGAATCATGTGTCGAAAAACATGATGCTTCTTTTTATGGCCATCTATACAGTTAACACTTTTATTACTCTATATATGTTGTTTTTTGTTGTGGTAGATAGCATACCTCTCTACAGAACATCTACAGAACAGTCTACAGTTATGAGTCACAGAAATGTGGCAGGAAAGGTTTCAATGGGCTCCATTTTTGACTATTTTACTTGTTGGGCTGCAGATGCACGCCAGAAGTTTTTCTTTTTTGGTTGTTTGTGTTTGTGTTTGTGTTCAGGAAATCTGAAGGCTATAGTCAATGAATGCTTTTTTTATGTAAAAGCCATGCAAATGCTGCCACAGCCAAGTCCATAACTGTTACTGTTGTTTTGACTGTGTGAAAAGCTTTGAATATGCATACTCTGTTTTGAGCCATGCATGCAACTAATCGTAAAAAAACTGTGATAGTTCTCGAGACAGATTCTTCAAGTCGGACTCTATCCTTATAGAAAAAACTCTCTTATTTTCATCATCATCATTCCGTGACCCCTCGCTCCTTGTGGATGCATGTGAATATTGTCTTCCTGCTAGTCACAGAACCTGATGGGATGTTAGTCATGTACAGAGGCATCTACATTATTCAGGTTTTTCCTTTATTTTTTGACTCTCTCTCTCTGTGTTTGACTGATTTCTGAAGTATGAAACAGGTGGGTTCTTCAGAAATCATATGCTGCACAACCCATCTACTACATGCTTCAGAACTCACTCATTAGCCTATGTTTTATTTTGGTATTTTCCCAGCTGTGTGTCTTGTGTTGTTTTTGTGTTCAATTTTGTACACAATGTTGGGTTACTATGTATTTTTTATAACATCTGACTTGTGCGCTCTAACTCTGAGGTTGTATAGTCACAACCCTACAAGAGAAAAACAAAGACAAAGAAAGACTATTTATTCAGTGACATACACCTGAGTCAATTTGATGAATCTGCATTTGATACATGTGATGCGAATCTAGGCTTTGTAGTCTTTTTGATTTGTAATACTGACAAATATTTTTAAAGGAGCATTTTACTGTTGGGAGAGACAGGGGGTTGTGCAACATGCCACTGAGTCATTGCTTTACCCTGAGGACAGACATTTCACCCTTCTTCATTACTGCAACAGGCAGGCTCACGTTCTCTCTCTCTCTCTCTGTGTGTGTGTGTGTGTGTGTGTGTGTGTGTGTGTGTGTGTGTCTGTGTGTGTCCAGTCCAGATATGCTTATCCTGCTATATTCTCAAACATGCAGCTTCATGTTCTGCCCTCAACCGTGTGCACTTGTGTGAAAGATGGAGAACATTTGACTTTATCGTTCAGCAATGAAAAAGAGAGACAAGGAGAACATCAAAGTGTGCGTATGTGTGTGTGTGTGTGTGTGTGTGTGTGTGTGTGTGTGCGTGTGTGTGCGTGTGTGTGTGTGTTTGCGTATGTGTTGGGAGCCTCCCTCCCTGTGGGGTTGTGTACAGGCTTGTTACAGCAACATTCCTCCACTCAGCTGCTTCTGAACAGCACATTCCTGAAAGTGAGGGAGATACAAAAGAGAAAGACAGAGAGGAGGTGAGTAATACTGGTGACGGAAGGAGAGAGAGAGAGGGAGAGAGAGAGAGAGAGAGAGAGAGAGAGAGAGACAGAGAGAGAGGGGGGAAAGAATAACATGAATATGATACTGTAATTGATAATTGACCCCTGTTGTGAAATTCTTGAGGCCCCCTCTTGATGTCAGAGCAACCAGAGCTGGCGCTGAGAAGAGGAAGGGGCAGAGAGACAACTCAGAGGGCCATAAGGTCTTTTTTAAAGTGTAATTCCCCATACAGCCATAACACACACAGACACACACAGAGTACAGTAAAGTCCTCTTTAGTGTCTGTTCATCTCTTCTGTCTGCTTGACCTGTTTCCACTCAACTGTGGAAGGAGGAAACAAATCTCACCACAAATACAGACACGCATAATGATTCAAAGATAGAGAAAAACATGAAGGGTGAGCTTGTCTTAATATAACAATATAACATAAAATTTAATTAAAATGATCAAATGAAAACATAAGGTCCATATTAGTATTGTATAAATAATTCTAAACATTTTACTAGACAACATTTTCCATCATTTCCAAGCAAATGTGCAACAAAATTAGACTTGTCTTGAGGTGATTTGAGTCATGCTCAAATCCGCAGACATAAAAGTACATGTTGTTCATCATGTGTGTGTGTGTCATGCAAGCACGTGTGTTGTTCAGGTGGTGTACGATGCAACCTGTGTGAAAGTCAATCAAGAAAGTCAATCAAGACAAACACATACAATACATCTCATTCAGTAAACTGCTATGGGTGTGTTTGTGGTCTACAGAACAAAAGGTCAAAGCTGAATCAAACTATAGCTCATAGTGGATGTTTCAATGGACGATCAACAGCCTTGATGTTTGTGCTTGGTGTGCTTTTTCCTCCCTGTTTGTCTTGTTGATTTGAATTTCCCTTTCTTTTGTGTCGGAAGAAAATTTAATTGATAGACAAAGGTTAGAAAAAGAAAGAAAACCAGCGGTGTCCCTCATGTCTGGTAAATAAAGATAGGGCAGAAACACTGAAAGACGGCAAAAAGAAAGCAAAGAATACATTAAATATTTACAGAGGATAACAAGCAAATAAGCTTAAAGACAAGAACAACAAAAAAGCAGTTTGAGTGTGTGTGTGTGTGTGTG
This sequence comes from Scomber japonicus, assembly GCF_027409825.1. Lineage (NCBI taxonomy): Eukaryota > Metazoa > Chordata > Actinopteri > Scombriformes > Scombridae > Scomber > Scomber japonicus. The sequence goes on along the minus strand of NC_070600.1, from coordinate 13,755,401 downwards.
TTTGTGTGTGTATGTGTGTGTGTGTGTAGAAGGCTTGTTGGCTCAGTGACAGCGTCCCTTCTCCTTCTCCCTCTCACTCGGTCTGAATAGATGGGTTTGTTTGTTGTCACTGGTAGAACTAAAGGAAAACAAAGTGACTCGATTTCCCTTCTCTCCGTGTGCGTGTTTAGTGGAAGACAGTTAATCATGCATAAGTGTCTATTGAGTTCCTGTTCCCCCAACAACTCTATCCAGAATACCAATTTACCGTTTGCTTTCTCTATTCTTCTCTCCATCTTTGTCTCTTCTCTACAGTGTGTCAGATACATTAAATTTAAATGAACTAGATGGTCAAAATTAGCATCCCTAAATATAGTTATGTAACACTCATATAATTTTAATCTGCTGCTGCTGCTAGAATTACTAACATATATTATTGCTGTTAGCTCTAACACTATTATTGTTGGTCTGTTATACTACTGTTGTCACCTTTACTACCAAAATAGCAGATAAGCACATTCAAGCTCTTCCATTTGCTAAATGTTTATTCAAATATGCTTTATGTGCATCACCATTGTCAAAACAAGTATAACCTACATATGACACATCTTCAGCAGCATCTGTGTTACCATTAGTGGGAGTGTTTCATGATACATGTGCTTGTTTCTATTTCTGACAATATTTTAATCCAGATTACATATATGGCCCTTTAATCTGTTGGCTGTTAGCTAATTGTTCACTCTGGTTTTCATGTAATCTCTCTCCATCTATATATCCATCCATCAATCCATCAATCTATTCTATCTAGTGCATTTATGTAATGGCTTTATGGCTGCATGACAGGATCATCACAGATATGCATGCTGATTTTAGACCATGTAGAAGATTAATCAGTTCTTGAATATATTTTCTGATAGGTACAGAAGGATCTATTTTGGACAAATCAAGGTTAGAGTTAAAACTAAGAAGTTTGGGTCAAGAATGGGTGTGGATCAGAGGTTGATGAGAAAATTCAGACACATTCTTTACACATTCTTTTAAATGACAATCATATAATCCTAAATACAAGACTAGTGTAGTTGCTGTACATGCAGGAAAAAAAGAATATGTTGTCAGATGTATGAGTAACAGCAGTTACCTACCAATATAAGCAGCATTATAACGCTATATCCTTATATTAAACATACTGTTATATAAGAGGCTGAGAATAAAGACAATCCAGTCTACACCACTTGAACAGAGCACCCGCCCAATAAAAAGTATCTTTTATGACATTACTCGACAATAAAAACATTTTGCTTCCTTTTTTCTTATAAAAATGTAAAAAAACAAACAAAAAAAACCAAAAACATGTTGCTCCAGTTGTCCTCATATTTAACTATTTTTGTTGGCATTTCAATAAAAAGATTTAATCATAAAAAATTATAAAACTCTTATATTTGTTGACAAAGACATTCAGAATTTAGTTTTGGAATGATTCATAAAAAGTAATAGCCTATAACTTAATTGTCCACATACCGTTGGTTAATAAAATAAATAGAAATGAAATAAAATAAAATAAAGCATTAAAACACACACACACACACACACCGAGAGAGAGAGAGAGAGAGAGAGAGAGAGAGAGAGAGAGAGAGAGAGAGAGAGAGAGATTGAAAAATTTAAATTTAAAATTAAAATTAAAAAAAAGGTAATAAAATTATAAAATATATCAGACAACAAATATTAATATAAATTCACACTGCATTACTACATTTAGATAAGAGATTTATACTACAGTTGTTATATTGTTTTTTCCCCTGCCTACAGCTATTTATAATACAATGAAAATGACGAAACGCATTCAAAGACAGACATTGATTCTACCCAATCAGATCTGGCTCCTTTGGCAGAGCTACATGAACATTAGCCAATGAGATTTTGATTCCCAGCCTTGCCTGTCCAATCACAGATAGGTATATCCTGGAAGGGGAGGGCCATGTTCTCCGTTGGCTTTGCCCAGTCCGGATGTTCCCCAGTAGCGAATAACGAGCAGCAGTGTGTGAATGTGGCAACCGAGGTAGACAGGGAGGGGTAGAAAGACCGACCGGACCAGGATTGTTGTCTTTTTTCCCTTTTATTTTCCTTTTCTCACTGAACCAAATGTTCACAGCACGGTTGTGAAGTTGTTTGTGGAGCAGATAAAAATCCCGACGACCGCTGCTTTTCACCGGGACCAACCGTTAACGTGAACCGTGGTGAAAACAGCCCCGAAGAAAGAAGGAAAGGGAGAAACAACATGGGGCGATAATTACAAAAAAAAGAAAGAAAGAAGAAGGTGTTGTAAACCGACGATGACTCCCTGGGAGGATCCGTGAAGCTTATTTATTTTTATTTATTCCCCCTCTTCCTTTCCATTCCTCTCCCTGTCTTTTTTTTTTTTGTTTTATTATTTTTTACATTTTTCTCCTCCCCTGCTACTCAGGGAGGTAGTTTTTTTTGTTAAGAAAAAGGGGCAACAAGAGGACTGAAATGATGGACCAAGCCGACATCCTGAGAAAGTTTATCCAGGGGGTGAAGGCCATGAGAGAAGGGGACGAGGAGAGGGGAGAGGACAACTTCGGCAGCGACTTTATGGTGGGTCAAAAATAAATAAATAAATAACAGTTGCCTCCCTTTTTACCTCCTATCTAGACCTTTCTCCTTGCAATAGCGTCCACCTTTTTCCTCCCTGCTGACCCCTCCATATATCCCACCCCTCCCCGTCTCCTGGTTCCCTGTATCCCACAGGAGGTGAGGCAGGGGCGGCCCACACTGCCCTCTTCCTTTTCCTCCCATTTCCAGGCTTTACATGGCGGCCTAGCATTGTCTCCCACAACCACAGACACACCACCGGCTCCTGTTTCTTTAAAATAAAGAGACAACAAGCCAAAAAAACAAGACACATTCACGTCACTTTGCAGGCATGAGCTAATTGGGTTTTTTTCCTCCCTTCTTTACATGGCTTGTAGGTAAAGTGGGCTAAAGTGCAGTGCTATTGTAGCTATGTGCCTACTGTGTATGAAGCTACAGTCTGGTTTGTTGGGGTACAAGGCAATGACTCATTGTCCTGTCTGATACTGAAGAAGCAGTGTATGTCCAATAATTTATCTTTGCTATAATCTATAGGAAAGGCTAGGAATCTCTATGGCATTTTTATAGGATGACTGTAGGTGCGTGTTCAGTACAATATTTGTGAAGATATACAATTTAGTAATTCACCAAATGACAATTAAACCAATACCTTTATTTGCTCAGTACACTTGATTTACTTCTCAGGCTTTGTACACTCATTTTAGCCAACTGTTATTTGTATGAATAGGGTGGACTGAATATTAGAGATGCAGTAAAATGAAAAAAAATAAATAAAAAAATCAGCATCACACATACAAGCTCTAAAATGATGATTAAGTCAAATCAGTGCTTTAAAGCAGTGAAACCTCTAAAAACAGAACATGCCTTAATTTAGGGCAGGGTTATGTATTCAGATATATTAGTTTGAATTAGGTGTATCAAATAAATTGACATCCGGAAATGTATGTGAGTGTAGATGTTAATGGTATAAAATCCAAAGTATGTATAGATTATAATGTCTTGTACTGTGTTATATGTGGGGGCAAAAAAAAACCATATGTATTGTTATATTATCACACATTTTGTTTGCCCTATGATGACCGCTGACCAGCAGTTATAAGTTTACCCATACTGTATCGCTGGATGTATTGTGTTGCAACCACAGACTCAAAATAGGATTTCTCCAAGGCTTGTGAAATAGCTGAAATAGCCACAACAGGAATGGCACTTATTATTATTATTATTATTATTATTATTATTATTATTATTAACATTTGTGTCGTGATGTGATTGTTTTAGCTTTAATGGCTTTGGCAAGGATAGGAAGTGTTGTTCCAACTGGAGGTTTTGTCATATTTAATGCATGTTTTATTTATGATCTATATGTGGAGCATTGTCATTTTAAATTACTATTGGGTTTCTACTACTATTCACATGAAACAGGACGTCAGTTAGTGTTTAATTAGTTATAGCAGCAGGTTAGCTCTGAGTTTACTGTACATAAAAATGATGATTTAGGTGCTTTGGTTTGGTTTATTGCTGCAAGTTGATTGTTTGGGGAAGAAGCTAATCTGTGTAAGAACTTTTTCTCCTTTAGCTTAGAGTTGCTTATACACACACACACACACACTCACACACACACTCCCTTCTTCCAACTTCCCTACTTCATGCAAGCTGCTTGCTGGAGCTTGCAACATTCTTTCTTGGCCCATTTCATAACATTTTGTCCTGGCTTTAAAGGAGCTGGAGCTTTATCAACTCTTGGGCACACTTTGGATAAAATGTTTCACAATTTAACCAGGCCTCTTTCTCTTAAAAAGTAAATATATATTAGGGGAAAAAACAAGAACAAATCAGGCAAAAAAAGGAGAGCTCTGTGTGTGATTGTTAACTGATGACTCGGCCATGGTTCTGTCCTTTCGAGCATGTGTTTGAGAAAACTGGGAGTTAGTTAGCGGATGTTGCGCAAAGACCAGACTACCAGGGGCACTGGGGTGTGTGAGAATCATTGAGGAAGTACTTAATGGATGAAGGAGAGAGCAAAAGGAGCGGGGACTAGACTGTTCTTGGCTTATTTACAAGACAGTTCATGTCATAACGCACGTCATCAGACATTTTAAAAAGCTTATATGCTGTTTCCTTTTACCTGGAAGTATTATATTGTGTATTTTTTTCCATTCTTGTTAAGCATGCATTTTTATTGGCTGCTTAGCCTTCTTGATATTTTCCACTCTGTGTGTAGTTGGCCGCATGAATGTATGTTCTTCTTTTAGCAACACTGTACTTGTCATTCATAACTTCACACACATCAACACCTTGTCAAACGGCTGACTACAACCACACAGTCTCCTGCTGTAGGCGAAGCGTAGTCCCACCCATTGCCATGCTGTAATTCATGATTTTTCTTTTTTTTTTTCATTTATATCTTTTCAAATGAGCTTTATTGGCATGAAACACAATAATTCGTCTCTACAGTGAAACATATTTCCTCCAGACAGTAACTTGACTTTCAAACAGCTTATATAAACCTCCTCTTTTGGGGAGGCAGGCAGGACACTGTGGACCATGTAAGTGCTGTCATTTCAACTATTTCCTTCATCTTGTTATTCGCAGTAATCTAGTTCTTTTCTTTTTTGCATGCAAACTCGCTGAATGTCAGCCGTATGGCGGACATATAACTGGAGCCTTCCGGCTATATTTGCCCTCAGCTTGGCAACATCAGCCAGTGAACGTAGGGATCCTTTTTAATAATTCATCAGCCACAGCAGCTTGTAGATGAAAAACCTCATTCTGATTGAGCACAGGTGGGCTGTGTGCCAGCGTACTGAGCACAATTAAGACTCATCATCACAGCCAAGAATGTAAGTAAGTGCTGGTCGCTGGTCTGTAGCACCAGTTTCTTCAAGCTTTACGCAAAGCTTTTAGTTGTTAAAAGTTACACTCTCAGTACCACAAGTGCACGGGGCGTGCTACATGGTGCACTGAGTCACCAGGACACCCTGACATAACACCCACTTTAACTGCCTATTGTTGTTTATATATAGATTGTGTTTTATAGACATAATTGCAGTGCTCTGGTAGGGCAAAGAGTCAGATTATATGTTTGTTCAGTACTCTATTTTTCTCAGCTGTCCGATGAAACAAGAACAATTGAGATATTTTTCCTGCCTAGCACCCAAATGTGAAAAGTTTCACACCCCGGTATTAAGCGGAGAGCTTTTTTTGTGACCCAGTTTGGCCGTCAAAATTAATGTGTCTTTTGTTTCTTCGTCTTTAGTGGCGTGCAGACAGGGACACATTAACAGGCGGTCTAAATACATAGCACATACTGGTGCATATGGTGCACCATCAGGGCCTCCCATGAGGTGCAAAATATGAAGTACAAACCAAATCTGGGGTTAAAGATGTAAATTGGACACATTCTTAGTCAAAATTGCATCAAAGAGTTAGATTACATGTTCCTATACTCTCACAAACATTCAGCGTTATCTCCACTGACCCTCCATTTTTTTTTTGGTGAATCTTTGACAAATTTAAAGGGGCCTCGTAGTACCCCCTTTTCCCACGAGTTAATACAGTCCTCTGGGGTCTTAATCAGATGTATCATCTGATACGCTTTGGTCAAAATACCACGAGGATCAAGCCCCACCGCAGCTTCTCATCCTGTCTAAACAGTCCTGCTCAGAGCGGCCGGTTTGAGCGCCCGTCCCGCCCCCCTCTTCTGCGGGGTGTGTCGGCTACCATGGCAACCGCTGAGCCTGAACCCCGCAGAAAACATAATAACTAATGTACTGATGCTAAAATAATATACTAATGTCATGTTCATTCAAAACATTGTTCGCATGAGTTTGACCGCCGCTGGATCGTTTTAGTTCACGAGCGACGGCAGACAACAACTAGTCCTTACACCTGCACCATAAAAGTCTCAATATATTTAGATTATGCTGTGATTTAATTGCAATAAATCTGATGCTGAAATAACTGCATCATAATACCAATTTGTTAAAAAGCCTGAATTCATCCTCTTTATCAGGTCTGTCTGCAAGATGAGAGTTCAGATCGATCAGGGCTACGCTAATGTTGTAGCTGCTCTCAGAATAAAATGATCTAAAGTCATAAATACGACAGCGATGTTTACATTAACGTCTACATGCTGTGCAGCTTTAAAATGACTATAAAGTCACCAGTGTTTAAGATGTTTGTTTTTTATGACGGCAGCTGATGTGATGTGTGACTTAGTTTAGTTTAGCTGACAGACTTCAGTCAGATAGAGGGCACAGATGGGGGGTGGTGGTGGTACAACAAGCCCCATTTGACGTCAGAAAGGGCATCAAATTTGAATGACTGTTGAATCACACGAGCGCAGAGAAAGCCAGCCCACACCACACTGACTGGGTGGTCTTATTTCATGGTTTTTGTGTTAGTGGGCACATCAGAGAACCAAATATATACATACAAGCATCCAAAAAAAAAAGGAGTTCTTCATAATCATAATACAGCCCCTTTTAAATGTCAGCAATGATATCATGCTGTGTGCCGTCAGTAAATGACACACAGGATGACCGCGTCGGCCCTGAAGGTTGATGTCTTAATGCAAAGCGATTTTGAAAGGGGGGGTTGACGGGGAAAGTGCGTAATGTTGAGTCCGAGAGTCTGTCTCGTGACGCAGGTTCTGCAGAAACCAGGGGCATCTGTGCAGCAGCCGGTTCCACAAAACCAAACAATGGGCAATCTCACTTGTTTCACCAGGGTGGTCATCAACGGGCTCCGTCAACCCACGACTCTCCTAAACCAGCTATTAGTGTGCTTATGTAAAAGATACAGAGAGAGTGTGTGTGTCTGTGTGTCTGTGTATGTGTGTGTGTGGTTTTTAAGGCAAATAGCCGGTTAGAGAAGCATCGAGAGAAGAGGATTTAAAAGAAGATGCGTTCAACATCACCGCAAGCGACAAAAAGTAATATGATTTTGTTGAGAAAATGAAAAAAGGATGAAAAATATATTGAGTGTTGATCTCATTTAAGCAGTAACACATATTTTTTTTACACAGTATTTTAGGTGACAGTCGCACAGACAGAAGACAGTGAGGGTGAGTGAGGTGTTGTGGATTATAGGTTAGCTCGAGGCCAGGTTGATTGAACGCACAGCTGCTGATGGACATACAAGCTGCGGGGATTGAACTTGTGACCTCTGTGTTACAGGAAACCTTCTGTAGCTACCAGCCCACCACACAGACTGAAAGAAACATGCAGCTAATGACAAACTTTGGTCCAAATTGCCCCACGTCTCTTTTCAAGGTTGTCTCCAATAGTGACAGTGTGACGTTAGTAATATAGACGTATGAACAGATGCTTCAATATTACAGGCTACATATGAGAGAAGAGAAATCACTTTAAGGGTTTTTATAGAGGTGTAAAAAAATCCTCTCACAGGTTCAGCCAGTGTAGCCTCGAACTGGTTCATGTTGGGAATGAGGTACGACGTGTAAAGACAGGAAATAAATCAGACAGTCCGAAAAACTGACGTGTTACCTGGGTGATCGCATCAGTTTGACTTAGTGTCTAAAAACACTAACAAACACACGCACATCTATCTCTGGGAACACTGGGACACACCATTGCAGTCTAGACAGGGTTTAGACACAGGAGATCAGTGTGTGTGTGTGTGTGTGTGTGTGTGTGTGTGTGTGGTGTGCGTGTCCCTGCCCCACCTTTGCCAGCAGATTACACTCGAGCAGCACATCAAAGAGAGCAAAAATGTGCAAACACACAGACACACACTATCCTCTAAACATGTGTCCTGTTGGGCAGACATAAAACACTCGGAGGGGAGGCAAGAAAATGAGACGTGACAGTGCCAAACATGCTTGTGTGTGTGTATGTGTGTGTGTTCCTGTGGATACATGTTTGTGTGTACTAACAATTTCCACTGTCACCGGGGGGGCTTCCCCTTCTCTTTTCTTACTTTCGTGTGTATATGTGTGTGTGTGTGTGTGTGTGTGTGTGTGTGTTAAGTGCCTCCACACAGACCTGAGCCTCCAGCAGATGATCTGGAAGCCTTTATGCCCATGTATCTCACACACACACACACACACACATACACACAGACACACACACACACGGGTCAGGGATGCAGTAGACCCTCTTCAGTTGCACAACAACCATTTGTGTGTAGCAGCTCTTTGATAGCGTCTTTGTGTCTGTCAGGGAAGCGTCCTCATGCTCGTCTTCATGGCAGAGCTGGACTTATTTTAGTGTTTTGGGAGCGTGTGGACATTCAGTCACACTGATCAAAGCAGAGGAGAGCCGAGTTCAGATAGATGATGTGCATGATCGCAAGAATTGTGGAATTAAAACCCAGATTTTAAGATTTTAGAATGAGGAAACAGCAGTAGGAGTGTAAGAGGAAGATTGTTTTACAAATGGAAAAAATACATTCATCCAATTTTAGGTTATCAGTTTGGACCCCAGCACATTTAGTCTCGCATCTCTCATGTGCTTAAAAGGGCAGAGATCTCGCTTTCAAAACTCGTCATGTTGAAAATGAGCTGTAGTGGCTCTACAGGAAGAGGATCAAAGAGGATCTCTGATAGAAATGTGCAGCTCTCATTTAGAAAGAATATTTAATTTCAGCAGTAACCGAGTGAAATTAGTTAGTCCTGTTTTTGGTTTTCTCATGTGGACGAAACCGCTGACATTTGCTTCATCACGTGGGCGGTCGACCCGCGTTCCTGTTTCTACTCTTGAGCCGCACACATTTCAAGACAAATTTTTATATCAACTTAAAAACTTTATGTCAAATTTAAATATAAACTCTAAATATGAACTAGGTCAACATCACAGATCATAAATCACCTCAAAGAGCTTTACAACCTGTACGGATACATGACAGCTGCCATCCTGAGACCTAGATTCGATGAGGCAAAACTTTTTTAAAACTCTGAAACATAAAAAAAAAAAGGAATATATCTCGGGAAGAAAAGTAATAATTTATTACGCTGTGCTGCAGCTAGAAAAGTGAAATCTCTAAAACAAGAAAGAAAGAGGAGCCTGGTGTGTGTTTGTGTGTTTTATATTAGCTTGTTTGTCTGTCTGTCTGTCTGTGTGTGTGTGTGTGTGTGTGTGTGTGTGTGTGTGTGTGTGTGTGTGTGTGTGTGTGTGTGTGTGTGTGTGTGTGTGTGTGTGTGTGTGTGTGTGTGTGTGTGTGTGTGTGTGTGTGTGTGTGTGGGTGGGTGGGTGGGTGGGTGGGTGGGTGGGTGGGTGGGTGGGTGGGTGGGTGGGTGGGTGTGTGTGTGGGTGGGTGGGTGGTTGGTAAGTGGAGGGGGGCAGGGTTACACTGCAAGCCCGCCTTGTGTTACTGTAACAAGACTTCCTAATTTCTTTTTTGTGTCACAAGCCTCCTCCTTTCTCACCCGCCCCCCCATCCCGCGGCTTAACCCAGAAAAACCATCCTTTTGCCCCCAAGCCTGGTGTTTCTCAGAAGAGAAGAAACATAATGTTTCCACTCTGGTGTTTGTGTGTGTTTGTGTGTGTGTGTGTGTGTGTGACTATACATGATGAAAGCTAGCTGACCCACCAGCGAGGCCCGATGAACTTTATATATCAAGATAAGAAGATCACACGCTCAAGAAAATATGCTGTAACTCCTAACTGTGTGTGTGTGTGTGTGTGTGTGTGTGTGTGTGTGTGTGTGTGTGTGTGTGTGTATAAATGTGTAAGTTGACAACTCACACACATACACACGTGCCATCAGAATGCACTCTCCTGATAGGAGTCATAGTTCAGATATTAGTAAAAAATGAAGTGAAACATACAGTGAGAGACGTGTAAAAAGCTCATGGCTGGTTGAAGTTTTAAACTCAGACTTATGACTCAAGGGTTACCAGCTTGCCACCCCCCCCCCCCCCAAATCAAATAGGCTGTGAATATCTGAGGGAGTGATGATTAATACACGCACACAAACACTGAGCACACACTAACACACAATGAGGTCCCGTCCCAGATGATTGGGATTATATGCAGTTCGTCCACATCTGTTTCCTGCCGCGGGCTTAGATCCTCAGTGGGAAATGACCACCCGGCAAACACCCGGTTAACCGAGTCAAAGTTAACATGCCAAACTTCTCAGAAAAAAAATTTAAATATACCCAGCTCTCTCTCTCTCTCTTTCTCTCTGCGTGCTCTCAGTAAAGGTTTTATAGTTTCATTTCAGAAGTGAGTGAAGAAAGAGAGAGAGAGAGAGAGAGAGAGAGGGAGGACGTGCTGGGAAAATGATGTCATTCTGATCTTCACAGGGAAAAAAAATCACATGGCGGTCAGCTGCGGAGTCGCACGACTCAAACTGGCGGGAGTTAAGAGTCTTACTCAATGACACGAAACCTGAATGAAACCTGACCAACTGATGGTTAAATATATCATGTGTGTCTTCTTTCATTCAGTTATATTTTAAGACATGTTTGATCTGTTGTCTTTTTTTAACACTCACATACTGCTCATATTGTGACTCATAATTACTCTCTACACCAGTTCACATTCATAAATACCCCATCAAACATTAATACATGTTTCAGTAATCCTTAAGGAAGCTGTTAAGAGTGTATTCTGTTTATTTATGAGGGGAAAAAGACATTCACAAGCACTATAGAATATGAAAAATACAATCAAATTTGTACATTTGCATATATAAAAATGTGTATCAGCTGCACACAACAAAAAAGATGCATTTTATTTCCATTTTTGTAGTAAGAGTCAGTCTAAAAGAAATGTGTACAGGGTGTTTTTACAACTCTTAACTTTTTTTTCTTTATCTGACCACTATGTAGAGATCTAGCAACTATCTTTGCTGTCATGAAAGTTTGAGGTTATTTTAGTTTACTCAGCATTCATCTTTTTCTCTGACGCTCCCTTCAAAGAGCTGTGTCAGTACTGTGTGTGTGTGTGTGTGTGTGTGTGTGTGTGTGTGTGTGTGTGTGTGTGTGTGTGTGTGTGTGTGTGTGTGTGTGTGTGTGTGTGTGTGTGTGTGTGTGTGTGTGTGTGTGTGTGTGTGTGTGTGTGTGTGTGTGTGTGTGTGTGTGTGTGTCCGCTGTGTATATGTGTCACTTTACATGTGTGGCGTGTCTGAGATTTGAGGTCCTGTAGGAAGCGACGGTGGTTTCTTAAATGTCTGATTGAAGTGAACGCTTTCAGTTCTGCCCAGGTGCTTCTCGCGGTCAGTGCGACCATGCCATCGACCACACAAGGACTACACACAGACACACACACGCACACACGCACACACATACACTATCTACAACTCTTTCATGTTCACCAGTCGGTCTGTTTTGGGTGAAGAAACCCCCCATCCAGCCTTGTTTCTTCGATGATTCTCAACATTCTTCACATTTTTAACATTACGTTCTGCTTCTTGTGTCGTCACGTTTGAGCGTTGTGCTGCTTCTGCTGAGTATGTCACTCACATAGCAGGAGGGGACGTGCAGTGATCCTGTCAGACGGTTTATGAATTGAAAATGAAAGAGTGACAGAGGAGGAGGAGGAGGAGAGAAATGGAAGCTCATTAAGGGAAAGCACACTCTGCTCTGTGCCAGTGAACGACGGGCTGTTGTGCATATTTGTGTATGTGTGTGTGTGTGTGTGTGTTTGAATGCTCGATGATGCTATGAGTGCTCCACTGACCTATATTGGCTAGTGGCCATACAGGGAAAATGACTTAACTCTCTCTCTCCATATATATGTATGTGTGTGTGTACAGCTGCTCGTCGCTGTTGGAAGATATAATCTCCGTCTTGGATCTTTAGCTAATGAGCAGGTCACATACACACACAGTCCGGACCCCCTGACTCACGCTGGTGGTCAGGGTGCGGTTTCATATTATTTCCTTTGTGATTGAGCCTGATTAGCTCTTGAAAGCTGCATTAAACTAACAATAAACACCTGACATGGTGACCTGTTCTCTGTTCTTTTTTTAAAAACTTTAACAACAAAAACACTTTAAAGGAAGGGGGGGCGGGGGGGACATGTGTTATTTTGCTTTTCTTTGCTGACGTTTAGATGAGAAGATTGATACCTGTAGTCGGAGCCAGCAGCTGGTTAGATTATCTCAGCATAAAATCATGGAAACATATGAGAAAACATCCTAAAGTTAAATATTTTGCTTTTTTTTTCCTTTTTTATAACTGATTTTGACCTTTCTTTTATGATCTGGGACTTTAATAGTAGAGACAGAAAGACCAATCAGGCTTATTGAATGGACCGAGTCATGCAGAGCCACAGAGACCCTTTTAGTCTCTGTGCTGTAAGCAGTGCATCTTTTCCCCGCATGCTCACAGCACTGGAGATGGATTTTTCTGAGAGCATTGTAAGGGGTGACCTATTTTAGCTTGTGTGTTTGTGTGTGTGTGCATGGAAGGTGACTGTCAGTACAGCCTCTCTTCCACTGGCACTCAACACCCCCACTTCCTGGCCACACACACACACACACACAAAAAACCCTTCTTTCTTTTTTTCCCACCACTTCTGCAGGAAGAGCATATTTTCTGCCAATCAATGCTACTGCTGAGTTCAAGAAAGAAAGAGAGTGTGTGTGTGTGTGTGTGTGTGTGTGTGTCTGTGTGTGTCTGTGTGTGTCTGTGTGTGTCTGTGTGTGTGTGTGTGAATTATTTAGTGTACCAGGGAAGTACAGCAGCAATGCTGACTTATTCAGCCAGGAGACAGAAAGTAGGTTAGACCCAACAAAAACTACATCTCCATCTCTCTACCTGCCTCCACCTCTCTAGCACACGTTCTACATCATGTTCTTTCTCTACCATCATGTCCTCTCTCTCTCTAATTAATTTTTTTCTACTTTCTTCTCTACGTCTGCCTCTCTAACTGCACCGGCATCTTCGTCATATTAGGCCAAGTCAAGTTTGCACCCTGAAGGGGGGGGGGGGGGTCTGTGAAGTCGACACCGGACTTTAGGGGGCAACGCCCTGCGAATGTGTGTGTGTGTGTGTGTGCGCGGGGCAGTGGAAGTGGAGCGTTCACAGGAAACTGGCCAACTTAGTCATGCTGTTTTACTTCTCTGACTGATAGACAGAATAAAAAAAAAACAAACTGAACTTTTGACACAGGTGCATTGTAACATTATCATCCATTACCAGATAACCTGTTAAAGTGTGTGTAATCTGTCTCACACACTTTTTTTTGCTGACACGACCACAACAGTGCTGCGTAGGTGGTTTCAGTGCATTCTGGTCTTTTTAAATGTGTGAAAACTTTAGAAAACACTTTCATGAGGGCTTTAGTTAACTCCCCTTTCCTGAGAAGAGACGCGTTTCCTGTGGTGTTTGGCGCATGTACATAATGTTCTCACAGTAAATGCCACCGATGGGGTCAAAAGATGATTCGAGGAGATCGTGATTAGATTAATTGATAATGAAAATAGTTGCTGTTGCAGCCGTAGACGAGACATTTGAAGACATCATCCTGGACTGTGGGAACTTCTCACTGTTTTCTACTACACTGTGTTTCAGATCAAACCATTAAGAGTCATCATTAACTGACTAACAAGTACCACTTTGAGAGTTGCTAATGCGACCAGTTTCAGTTTTGCTCAACCCTTTCTGGTAAAGTCTGACAGAAAACATATCACTAGCTCCAGCTTCACAAAAAGGAGTATTTCTTTTGACTGTTTCTCGTGCAGAATCAACTTGAAGACACTTTCCAGACATTAAAAAAGATAATTGATCAAATGAATCGACGATGAAGACGATCATCAGTTGCAGCCGTTCAAGAATGGACAGACTTCTAAAAGAGAGGAAAGAGGAAGAAGACAGATTTTCTCCTTGCTGTCATCACAGTCTCCTCTTCTCTCCCTCCTTTTCTTTCTGTTTCATGTCATATGTTGAAGAGCTGTTGCTATCTGTGGCGAAACAAGCGCGACTTTAATAAAAGAGAAACACTTAACGAGGGATTGAAAAAAGGATGTGTACTTTTCTTCGTCCTCTCTCCTCCTCCTCCTCTTCCTCCATTCAGAGCAGAAGCTAGTGCGAAGCGACAGTGTGTAACGGGGGAGCGTGTGAATGAAACGACAGAAACAAGGAATAAAAGAACCCATTAGCTTAGTTACCAAGAGCCTCTTAAAAAGCCTTGGCTCTCCCTCATTCCTTCTCTCTCCTCTTTTTCTCCTCCTTCATCTAAAATGCCCCAGACTTTCCTCTCCTCTCTTCTACTTCCCTCTTTCCTTTCCTCTCTTTTTACCCTTCCACTCCACATCTCTTGTTGGTACAGAGCAGCAGGCAAAGACTCTTTCTCCCACTGCCTTTCTTTCCTTTTTTTTTTTGCATCCTCCAGGCTTCCTTTATTATAAGAGAGCACGCACATGCTCGTGTGTGCATTTGTGTGCGTTTTACGTAACAGAGGAAGTAAGAGTAATTAGAAACAGGGTCTGTCTGTGGGACAATGGAAAGTGGAGAGAAAAACGGGCGAGACAGACAGTAGCTGGGTCTCCATCCAAGTTTTTTTTTTTTTTTTTTTTTTAAAGATTTATCAAGGTACAAAAAACTGAATGCTGAGTCCAATATAGCCTTTATACTTGTGTGAGAGTGAAGTGAATTAACCCTAAATGGTCATTCAAGAGTGATTATAAACTAATACTATATCCCATTTCTGCCAATAGTTCCCCCTAAATTTTTATTTTTTATTTTATTTAAACAGGGACAGTGCACAATAGAACATTAACCTTGCGTAAAACTAAGGAGAAATACACTGCAAGTTGCTATTTTACACCCGTAGTCCCTGGGCAGGTAGGTGAAACATGCAATAAATTAATATCAATAACAGAATTTGGTCCTTTTTAAAGCAGAGAATAATGAAATGCATGTGAGGTTTTGATGTAGTGATTAAATTATTATACTATAGAGAATTGTCACAACTTTTGCAGAGCTTTATAGTGAGTTTTAGCTCATTGTTTAGCTATCCGGCTTCAACTTTACTGTTTTTTACTTTTAAATCTGTCGTTTTTTGGTGGCAGCAGGTAGCTTATTTCTGGCAAAATAGTCCCTAAAAAAACTTCCACTGTAACCTATCTGCTCTGCACCAAATGGCAAACAGACACAGTTAGCGATTAGCTTGGTGAACAAAGTGGAACATTCAGCAGCTGAGGAGCCAGATATTTCCCTCAGGAGTTGGTAGAGAGCAAAAACAGAACTAAAGGAGAGTGAATATTGGACTCAGATTCATCAGATGGACAGAAACGCAGCTCCAAATGAATGATGATGTTGCTCCGTAACCGTTGGATGTGGAAATAAGCAAAAAAATGTTTCCATATAAACTCAGAAAAGGTGGGGATATGTCAAAAGTCAGTTATTGGAAAACACATTTTTAGCAACTATTATATGCTAGTTTTACATCTGTAGTGACAAAAAGTACTTGAATATGTCACAATAGCAGTTAAACAAAAATTGCGTGTTTTCTATCCTTTGTATCTCATGTCTACAATAATTTCACACTTTAAAAAAAAGCATCATGAATAAAGGATAATGGCTTAGTCTAAAATATGTAGTAAAACCACAGGAAAAAGCAGGTGAAAGTGGTTAGAGCTCAGACCTTAAACCGGCACTTTGCTGGTTTTATGCAATGAATTAAGAGAAGCTGGTTTAAAGCTGTAATTACTAGTGCTGAAAATGTATGTACTATTTGTGCCGATCTTGATAACACAAACAGCAGCTGACACGATCCGTCATGTGTATATAGTGGTGATGCAGAGCCAAACCAAACCAAAGTGATGAGCTGCTGCCGAACATCACAACTCACAGGCTTTAATGTGAGAATCAACAAGCGCTCCCAGTTTGCTGTAAATGAAGTGAAATGGGCTACAAAGGAAAATACTTATCATCATTACTGTGTTACAGGGCACAATTCAGAGCATGTTTGTGCCCACATAATGTGTTTTGTGGGTTGGGGGAATCACACACCATCACAAATCACTATGGCCTGCCTTTTCTGCTCATAGTGTATTTGTGTGGGTGTGTGTGTGTATGTGTGTGTGTGTGTTCCCGGGCTCTGGCCCAGCACAGAAGCAGACCTCTGTTGGAAATGTAATTCACATGAGGCCAGAGGAGCTCTAATGCTATTACCGCACATGCACACAAACACACACACACACACACACATAAATGAACATGCACAGCTGTGTTGCCGCCCACAGTCTCAGTGTGTGCACCTCTTTTTCTCTCAAACTCCTTTTTCTCTCTTTTTTTGCTTCCTCTCCCTCAGTTTGTGGTAGTTGAGTCGTTGAGGTTTTCAAAATGAAAGGTGAAAAACTCATTATGTCTCTCTGGAGGATCTTTGTGCTGCTTGTCTAAACTGTTTGTGTGTGTGTGTGTGTGTGTGTGTAATATATTCAGTGAGTACAGCTTGTGAAATAGCTGGAGAACGATGTCAAAGAAGAAAGAAAAACCCCTCATCTTTCCGTTAATGTTAGCCATTTGTAATTTTATAGGATCAGACAAGACAAACATATAATGCACAGAAGATAGAGAGAAGGTCAGTGTGGCATATTTTGAAAGATCAGATGCATATGATGTGTGTTTGTATGTATTGTTGTCAATCTCTCTGCAGTTTAATGGAAGTTGTGTAGTGACATATACTGAAAAGCCAAACAGGCAACTGGAAGAAAAAGCCTGAGGTATTTTAAAGTGTCAGGAAATAAGGATGTACAGTACATGTCCATGTTACAGTAACAGGAGGAGAGCCATGCAGCCTGCAGTGCCAGAGACAGAAGAGATTGGGACCGTCTTTTTTTTTTTTTTTTTTTTTTCACACAAGGCTCCAGAAGCCTGAACGCCCACGCCGACTTTCTCAGATAGAGAATCAGAGACAGAGACAGAGACAGAGAGAGAGAGAGAGGGAGGGAGGGAGAGAGGCAGAAGAAGTGGAGTGATGCCCGATTCCCTTCATTGCCTAAGAAAGCGAGACAAAAGTGAATGAACTAATTGTGGAAAATCAAACAAAAAACAAAATACAAAAAGGCCCCTGAGATCGATATAACGTGATTGCTATCAGAGTCGGAACAGCGGGAGGTTTTTCATTGTACAAAAGTCTCTTTTGAAGTTTCTACCGTGTTGCTCGAGGCCACAGCGAAGCCGTCAATGAAAGAGTTGCACAGTAAAATTCTCTGAAAATCACTCCATGTACAGGTGAGTCTGCGCTTTCAGACCAGACTGTAACCCTGTAGCAAATATTATTATTATTAAAAACAAAGAGGAAAGCAACATCTAGATTTATAAGTGTTCACAGGGTCAAATATATTTTCATCACCATGGTGATCAGCAGTGACTATACAGGTGAAATCTTTAATTTCCTTTCACATAATATGAATTCACCTTAAAGCAAATATCACTTTTTAAATTCCTTTCTTTTTCAATGTCTTGAACTTGATTTTTGACCTTTTTTAAAATTCTGACACAATCACAACTGAGAAGACAGACACAGACTGCGATCATAGATTACAGACTGTATTACTAAGCATTACTAAGCATTTTTGTGGAAGTTTTAGTGTTCGCTAATAATGTAACAAGTGTATCATAATGAATTTTCTGGAACTTCCCTTTATAATTTATAGATAAAATAACAAAAAGAAATGCCCTTCTCTGAGTTATCCAATTAATTTGAATACTAGACATATCAAGGTATTTCATTGCATTGATATAAAAAATCATAATACAACCAGGGGTATTAAATGGATAGCTACTTTGTCAGAAAGCACTCCATTGTCTCATTGTGCTTTGTCATATTGGCCAACACTAATCTTTTAACACTCTGTAATGAAATTGTCTTAGTGGAGAGAACCTCACCATTGTTACCTCTGAAACACTTCTATTCTGGGCCACAGCTTAGCTCTCTGTGTGACCAGACACTGTAATTGTTCTCTTCCCATTAACTAAATGTGTCTTCATCAGTGTCAGCTACTATTAGATTTAGCCTCACTTCATGCACTGCTACGCTAAACAGGAGAAAGCGAATGTGTTTGTGGTGTATTTGTGGTGATGTGACTGTTGAAGGGCGGGTAACGGGGAGATTTTGAGTTTGAATTTGTGTGTGTTTGTGTGTGTGTGTGTGTGAGAGAGAGTTTGAAAACTTTATAACCACTGTAACTTCGAGATGAGATAGTTTGTAGAGCCAGAACGCTTCTGAGTAAATCTATGATTAAAAAAAGCTTTACTGTAAACTTGATCAAATGAATAATTATCTGTTCGTAGAGACACCACAGATTTAAGATAGTCTGAGTTTTCTCTCCGACACTTTCATCACTGCTCTCTGGAACTGTGTCATACAGCTTTCTGTGTATTTACACTGGTGTGACTCGTATCATCTGTTTCCTGTGCACAACCATCATGACTTTAAAGCATGTTATCTACATCTATAAATTGTAATCTTTCAAACAAATCATGCATACAATTGTCTGATGAATAGAGAGAAAGCAAACTCATGTATTTTTTTCTCTTCTCTTCTTCTTTTTGTTGTTTTTCTACAGCGTTTACGGCGGTTATCAACCAAATACCGGACAGAGAAGATCTACCCCACCAACGTTGGAGAGCGAGAGGAGAATGTCAAGAAGAACAGATATAAAGATATACTGCCATGTAAGTCGCATTTCACAGATGAGTGATTAATTATAAATATCACTTACACCGTTGCTTTTCCTGCTACAAGCTACAGGCAGACATCTATATAAATAATGATTAGTCTGATCTGTCAGAGAGAAAGATGAGGACAGTAACTTCGCAATGTAATATCCATTTTTATGCTGACGATGCCATACTTATAAATAATTAGTCAGATCTCATTTTTCAATATCAAACAATAAAATGCCAGTTTATTTGATGGAGTCTAATACAAGAGTACTGCAATAAATCAAACCTTCAGGATTCAACAGTTTTGAATTTGCGTTAATTCAAATTTATGGCGTTATTCTGAGAGCTGTTTCTAATATTCAGTCTACAAAATAATATAGTTACCTCAGTATATTGCAATACAGTTCAAAAGCATAAAAGAAGTTGTTTTACAGTGCTTCCCAATCTGAGGGTCTAAGAAAAAAAGCATTACCATTGACCTTAGTGCTCAACTGTAGGCAGAATATTTAGGTATTCTACTTTTATATGAATAAGAAAAGAAGAAAAATGAACTGAAAGATCAAACTAAAGGAAGTTGGTCAGAGAAGTTGGAGATCGGAAGTATCGTTTTGAACAAATACTCATATACAGCATGTCGGTCTAGGTCATGTAATATCTGATGATCTTTACCTTGCATACACGCAGAGTACTCGCTGTACATAATGATCTCATGAGAAGCTGCTAT
The DNA here is from genome assembly GCF_027409825.1 of Scomber japonicus. Classification (NCBI taxonomy): domain Eukaryota; kingdom Metazoa; phylum Chordata; class Actinopteri; order Scombriformes; family Scombridae; genus Scomber; species Scomber japonicus. The sequence goes on along the minus strand of NC_070600.1, from coordinate 13,735,500 downwards.
AACGCAACATCTGACCTATTTTTTTTATTCTCTTATCCTCTTTTTCTCCTCTGTCCATCCACCCATCTATTCATCCATTAATTTAGCTTTTAGTGAATGAGCTGGTGATAAGGCAAAGGAAGAACAGGTTCATCCGTAACAGATGTACACACACACACACACACACACACCCACACACACACACATACACATACATAGGAATGAGGATATAGCTGTGTCCATAAACCTCTTTACATCCCATTTCCCTGTTCTTTTTTTTTTATCTGTGTCCTTGTTTGCCTTCTTTGTCTCTCTCTTTCACATTCTCTCTACCTGTACACTCTTTTTGTACATGTCCCAGTATGTAAAATTACTATAAATGGCTTGAAGTAAGTTTTTTTTTTCTCTTTTCTCTCCCCAGTTGATCACAGTAGAGTGAAGCTGATGTTAAAAACGACCAATCAGGACACAGATTATGTCAACGCAAATTTCATCAAGGTAAAAAGCAGCTGGGAAAAAAAAAATCCTGTACTTTGACACTTGTTTGACACTATGTAATAAATGGTCTGGTTTGTTAAAAGTTGCATGAACCACAGTAACATTGTCTTCCTACCTGTCCGTCTCTCCCGGCAGGGCATGGATGGCCCGGAGGCTTACATTGCAACTCAGGGCCCGCTGCCGAACACTGTCACAGACTTCTGGAGGATGAACTGGGAGTACAATGTAGCTGTGAGTATGTCCACTGCATGAAGGAAAATAAAAGGACATGTGAATAAATAGCCCTCTGTGTCATGGTTAGTTACTGAATAGAAACAGGAAAATGTGACTTTCTTCGAAGTGGTTCATACATCAACCCCGTAGCACTGCAAAGATGCAAGAGAGATGAAATTAGTTATTGTGCTGTTATATCTGCTATATAACTATCTGCATTGAGAATATAATACCTGATATTTTAAAGCTGATAATATTGTAAGAGCACTGTCCATCACTAATTTATTCATATGTCAGGTGGAGATGGTAGGACTATTTTTTGACTCCAGGTTCCTCCCTGGTTTGTGGCCTGGGAAAATCCTGGGAAAAGTAGGATTAGAAAAGTGACAGGGGCATATTCTCCCATTCCCAGAAGAAACTATGTCCATATCTATTTATGACCACATTTCAAATGTAAGCTGTTTTTTTGCAAAGAATCACATTTTCTATCTGCTTATCTCTGTACTGATGCCAGATATACGATAGGTCTGGATTTATAAGAGAGCAGCCGTACACATTTCCTGACGGTCAGCAACATTCAATCATACACACAAGTTTCATTCAGAAAGATTTAATATTAGACAAAGCAATGAAAATGTCTATCACAGTAAAAAAAAAAAGAAAAACATTCCCAGTTAAAGAAAGTTTAGTAATCACAGACCTGAATCCTGCGATCTCATATAACACTTAATAATTCTAAAAAGGGAAATAGCAATAATTAAAGCAATTAAAATAAATATTTAATATGGTTGTCAGAAATTAGGAGGCAGATGGGAGTGCTTATGCTCCAACCAGATGGAAGTATATGATAGGAAAGGAGCGAAGGAGGGAGGGAGGGAGGTGTGATTAGGCTTAACTAGCACTCTCAAAAGCTCGGGATTGCGACTGTGATAATTACTCCTGTAGGATCAAAGGGAATGATGTGAGATATAGATGTAAGAGCAAAATGTATGATCAAAAATTCTGCTCTTAACCATTCTGTATGTGCTCTTTGAATGAGGAAAAATATCAAAGTTGAGCCATTTTTTATTTCTCCACACAAATAATTTAAAATTGTTCTCCGTCTGTGGGAACTCCTCTCAGCCTCCGGACAGCATTTTGGCAACTAAAGCGTTACAGAAATAGAACAAACCTGTATTTTTGGAAGTGTAAGATTTAGCTGTGAGAGGCTGAGTCTAAATATTGATCGTAATCCTTCCTGTTTGTGTCTCCGCAGGTTATTGTAATGGCTTGTCGAGAGTATGAGATGGGAAGGGTAAGCCTGTGATATTTAATCCCTTTATGAATGTATGTGTTTTTCAGTACGCAGGTGTACAAATTGTGTATTTTGATGTGTTGTGTGTTATGTTCTCGGTCCTGTTTGTCTGTTAGAATATCCCAAAACCTGCAAAAATGTCTGCACCTGAGAGAAAAAAAAGGAACATTTGTTGCTAAAGACAGTTGATTGCATGTCAGGATTTTGGCTAAGCTAAAGTGTGATTGATAACACGCTAGAATAACATGTATACCTCTTTAAGTTTTGCACATGAAGCTATATCCCTGTTGCCTTTCTCTCTCTGTGAATGTAATTCTGCGTTTCACATGTCATATTAATAGCTTATTTCCAGTCAGAAAGTGCACAGGAAGCTGTGGTGTGAGTCTGATGTTATGTTCTCAGCCAAAGCTAACTCCTGTTCTTCTCTGCTTTAGAAAAAGTGTGAACGGTATTTCCCGGTGCTGGGGGAGGAACCCATGAGTTTTGGCCCTTTCCGAATCTCCTGTGTAAGTAGACAAATCTCTGATATCACAGCTGTGTTTTGTAATAAGCGTGTAAGGAGGAGGGAGGGAGGGAGGGAGTTAGGGAGGGGGGGATGGGGGATCTACTTTTCAGACCTCTGAATTTCTCACATTTTGTTCTGATGGCCGTGTTAGTTAAGCCTTGTGTAAAAGTTCCCCTGTGTGTGTTTTCTAGGAATCCGAGCAGGCCAGAACAGACTACTTTATCAGGTCTCTGATGGTGGAATATGATAATGTAAGTTGTTTTTTTTTTCATACGCTCTGTTCATTCACACCTCGCAGCTGAACAACAGTAAAAGTGGTATTCCAATTGACATACCACAATATGAGAAATAGATGAAAAATCTCAAATTACTGTTAAAAATAATGACAAACCTTCCATTGATACACATTACAACAAAAATATAATAACTCATTTAAAGCAAGAACTTCAGCAGCTCATTTTTTACTGTTATAAGTCAAATTTAATTGATTTTAGCAGCAGAACTTAGCAAAGGGATGATGCATTATATTCATATCATCACCAAACAACTCCACCCATACGTTTATATTTACACGTTTTCTATCTCCACATGGCCTGGTAATGACATTTGCTGACCTTCAGTTGACTCTCCACCTTTTTAAAAGATGTTCTCCTGTTTGTCTTCCTGCAGGAAACACGGAGGATAACACAGTTCCATTATATGAACTGGCCTGATCACGATGTCCCTTCGTCATTTGACTCCATACTGGATATGATAGGACTAATGAGAGAATACCAAGAGAATGATGATGTCCCTATATGTGTGCACTGCAGGTAGGTAGACACAGAGACATCACTGTGCAGAGACATCACCACAAACACACACATGAAGGAACATACTTTAAATTTTACAAAAAGAGAAAATCGAGCATAAAAATGGTGTGATATACAACATGTTGGGTATGCATAAAATCGTACTTGAACATGAGCAAAGCACATTCTGAATTGTATTTTTTTTCCGTGCTCGGACTGAATAGCATGATTAATGAGATGGACAGTAGTTTTCTGTGAGGAGGCAGCAAGAATGTGCAACAGGTGGCCAGCATGGGTTTTTGTGTTTTGAAATCAAGTTTCAACACAGCAGAGAAATGTTGCAGTCGTTGCTCGACCCAATGCATACAAATACACATCTAGTCCTTTCAGAAAGTCTGCCACTGACTATAAAAACAGTGATTTTCCCATGCGGGTCCAACTGGGGACCTAATGCCCCCAGATCTGCGAGCCAATGGAAAGAGAGTATCGTTGCCTTTTCCTTTAGTGGTCTAAGTTTTATTTTATTAGATCTGAAAACAAAGTACTCACTGAATTGACTTGGAGGAGCACTTGACTCTCCTCAAAGTTGTCATTAACTGTATATTAGTTAGAGTATGTGCCCGAAAATGATGTCTCTGTTTTGGCTTCGCTCTTACTGTGTTCTTCCACTCTGTTGATTAGTGTGTCGGCTGTAGGATGAGAATTCAGTTCTTATGAACAAGGGAAGTAGTTCACAATAATGAAAGCACAACACACTGTTTTATGAGGCTCTATATTCAAGCTAACTCTGGGATCCTGTGGTTCACATATACACAAAACACACACACTGTCTCCATATGTATGTAATCAGCTATAATGAGCAGCCTGAGGACACTTCCCGTTTCCACGCAGCAGGACTTAAAGCGGTGTCTGCGTGTCCGTGTGCACATGTGTGTCTATGAAGATGCTGTGTGTGTGTGTGTGTGTGTGTGTGTACACTGTATGCATATGCTTGTTAAGAGTGGCAGAGAGTTCTGACAGCATGAGATAAAGTTTTATGATTTTGTGTGTCAGACGTGATGTCACATAATCTGAGCTTCTGTGCGGCTCCTGTCTCCATCCTGTCTGGATGAGGAGTCGTAACATACATACATGTGATTTCTGTAGTTAATCTTTATCTGTATTTGTCATAGAAATGTGTCTTTATGGATTTGGGTTTGCGATGAGAGGTTGGAAGCTAGAGAGTGTGTGTGTGTTTTTTGTCTTTACACGTGTGCCTCTGTTGAACCTAACCTATGTGCTTGTGACTGTACAGTGCAGGGTGTGGGAGGACGGGTGCTATCTGTGCTATCGACTACACGTGGAACCTCCTCAAAGCTGGGGTATTTGAAACACACAAACACAAACTCTCCTACACATACCTAAAACACACATTTACCTTTACAGATCAACACAACATTTTCTATTACTGTTCAAGCGAGAATGAAACCTCTTTTTTATGTGTTTTTGTGCTTTTATAGAAAATTCCAGAAGATTTTAATGTTTTCCGGTTGATCCAAGAAATGAGGACGCAGCGGCACTCGGCTGTCCAGACCAAGGTTTGTTTAAAATTGTATTGTGCATTGAAACATGTGATATATTTAAACCATCTGATTAATGAATGATTGCAGGCTAATGTAATTTATACCCAAAAGTGTTGCTGCAGTCTGTAGTGCACACAAGAAACCACAAAGCTGAAGTCAATGTTGTCTGATGTTTTTTGGGATTAACGCTGCTGTTTAATTATGAATAGACATATAATAAGGATATTTATGGGTGTACAGCTACTTCAGTAAAAGCATTTCAGACATGCATGTTTTAGGAAAAATCAGTTATTGAACTTTGATGCAGTAGCTGACGTGACTTTCGTCTTGGAAGTTAATCATTACTGTCCTTAGGTTTTAGGTGAGTAATAAGACAGTGATTTTATTGTGGCAGATTAGCAGCATTTCCTCCACATCGCCCACCACATGCCTCTTCATTATTGTGTTACTGCACACCTGCTCCATTATGAATCTTAGCCTGAGGTTGACACATTCCCGTCATTATTCGTTACTGGGTGGGGTTGTTTTGCCACAATTTTGTCATGGGTGTGTTTGCTACAGTGGACAGGTGATCACCCCCCCCCCACCCTCTCAAACACACAGTCTGACAGTTGTCATTTGTCATATCCCCCTGAATTATAGGAAAATTTATGTTAAACAAAAGTAAAGCAATTTTAAAGCCAGCAACTGTAATGTAATTTCTGGAATTGTAGTGCTGTTCACTTCCTGTCTTGCCTGGGAAAGTAATGAGATTACATCAGTGTTCATCAGTCAAGGCTGTTTCATTGTTTTCAAACAGGTTGTATTTCCTTGTAAATGGATGTATTTGAGTACAGACAGAGGAAATGTTTTTGTGTCTGTATTGATTTGCTGAAACCTTCTGTCTTCTTCTTCTTCTTCTTCTCCATCTCATTATCTTCCTGTCTTTGGCTTTTTGTAACACTTTTCTCCTCTCCATTCTCTGCATCATCATATCTTTTGTCTTTCTCTCTCCAGGAGCAGTATGAGTTAGTCCATAGAGCCATCGCTCAGCTTTTTCAGAAACAACTGCAGCAGCTGGAGAGTCCCACCAACACGCAGATACACGATGGCATGGTATGACACACGCACGCGCACACACATTGCGCATGCTGTCTGGTGTTAAAGAAAGACAGGATGTCGCTGAGTAACACACTCGGAGTGGGGAAAAAAACACAAATAATTAGTCACAGGGGAGGGAGAGGGTAGCAGGAATAGAGGAGAGAGCAGAGAAACCTTCAGAAAACTTTACTCTTCACACAGAAAGAAAAAGAAGAGTTTGTGCCAAAAAGAGAGAGATTCTCCTCTACAGGATAGTCTCAGAGGACAGCGTACAGTTAGACCTTTTTAATAGAGCATGAAAAAAAGCTTTGCTCTGTCAGTCATCTCTGCCCTCATTCTAATTTATTTTTCAATATCCCCCTTTGCCCCATGTAACTCTGAACAAACTCTCACACTGTATGAAGTGTCTGTAAGTGTCACTGTTCTCTAGAAATCCAACCAGGCTGGAAAGTTTTTAGAAATAAAGTATTTAGAAATGTTCATCCTACTGCTTATGATCAAAGTCCATACTGGATTATTTTAACATGAACTGCAGTGCTCCCTCAGCCCAATCCGTTTAATTATTTTGGTTTAACTGAAATTAAATCTGGTGTTGTAAAGCTCGCAGGTGACAGATCCCACATCCACAGCTCCTTCACATCGTATCACATCATTATTTGTGTTAAAAGCCATTGAAGCTGTGAGCTACTCTTAATTAACTACACTGATGCCACACTTTTACTGAAAGTAGCAATCCACACTACAAGCTACACAGAAGAGCTATCTTTACACACTGAAATCATTTCACATCAAATCTTACCAGAACTATATAATTATCTTAATATACTTGAATAATATAATTAAGTAAGGCATCATTACTATTATTCTACTGTTTAGAAATGTATTGACAGAATGGGCCAGTCAAACCAGTCTGTTTGATTAATCCTGTGTGATGTAGGCTACATACTAGTAAAAATAGTAGCATATCTGATTGCAAGCATGTTCTTAAAAACTGCTTTGTTACCCAGCTGCCACTGTAAAATGTAGTACAACTTGTATTACATGTTGAACTGCTACTTCCCTACATTGTTATGTAGATATGTGAAGATAAAAGACAAGAAAGCCTGAGGAAAGAGGAATGAATGAGACAGTGTGGACGTCTAGAAAGAAACAAAAAAAACCCTACAGACTGAAGACAGAGAGGCGATGAGAGAGCAAATTGGCTGTAATCCAGGAGCCGACTTCCTTCTTAGGAAGCTCTGATGACATCACCCCTCTCCCAGAATGCACTTTGAGTCTGAGAATAGACACATGCATCCGTGGGGAAGGGGGGACCCTCGCTGCAGACAGTCACACAAACACACGCAACCACATTTTTTATTTAACAGAGTTGTATTGGGAAAAACTTTAACCTAAAATCCTAAAATATCAGTGATAGATATATCTGCTGTATCACCCTGAAGGAAAATGATATTTTGTTGATTTAAACTTATTATAAATAATTTGCCAAGAGTAGGTGTGGTGTATACAGAGGAGCACAACAACTCCAGTACAAGTTTATTACTGCTGATTATAAACTCATCATTATCTTACAGTTTAAGTTGGAAGTCCAAGAGCACACACACACACACACACACACACACACACACAGTTTTCAAAAACATTATCAGTGTGCTTTACTGACTCAGTCCATACACACATTGAGTCACGTCCAGTCAGCCATTGTTAGTGCCCGAAACACCCACATAGGTGCTCTCAGTGGCAGTACGAACAATAAGCCTACACATACGCACATCCCACACGCGTTTCTCTGCTCATACGCAGCCATCATTGTTTGCAAAAAGTATCTCTGCCAAATTGATTCTCCCAAAACACACACGTACAGTAGACAGCCACTCGGGATGTAATCTAGTCCTATGTCTTATACTCAAGTCGGTTCCTCTGCAGACTCACATACACACAGAGCTGAAGTGGCTTGATTTTCTCCCGCTGTCGTGAGTTTATGACGACCGGAGTCATCCTGTTGTCTTCTCATTATCAGAGTGGAGTCAAATTAATGAGTCACGGGGGAAGAGAGGATAGGAGGAGGAGGAGGAAGGCAGGAGGTGAGAGCAAGAGAGAAAATTAGTAAGGAGGAGGAGGAGGAAGGCTTATTTCAGGAACTATTTCAACAAATTCCTTCTTCAGAGTCATCTAGAGAAGGAGAGGCAGTAGACTCGTTAGAGAAAAAGACGCTTTATATTTCAACGGCAGTCATAAAAACTCCAGTGACAATGAGCGTCGAAATTGACTTTTGCTTAATGATAATAATGTGTATGCTGAATTCATATAGATATAGATGATTTGGCAGTTATAGACACACACAGTCATGTAAAGGCTCTTAGGCTAGCTGTACACGCCAAAGATCCAATCACATTAGGAATGCTGTCGGACTGCAAATACCAGAAAAACTCACAGCAGCTCAGGTGTGTTCATTTCAGATGTCAGTGTGGGATGGAAGCACTTTCCACAGCAGCACAGTCAAAAGTTCCACAAAACAACATTCTAACATAGAATATCCTTAAACTATGGAAGTAAAATGTGTTTATGTGTCCTTAAATCAGTGCTGGTAAATCAAATAAAGTGGTTAAAGTCTTTTCAGTAAACTAACGTTGAAATATATTTACTTGATTTGATGGCTGATTTCTGTGGCTGAAGCTTCATATTAGCTTCAATTAAACTTTTAAATACATTTTTGCACAGAAGGAGGACTGTGGATTTTGTCCTCCATCACCTATTATGAAAGTGCATTATGATGGGATCTCTTAATGGTCTATATGAGCAAAAGAAATTACAAGAGCAAGAAATACACTGGACACATATCATATCACCATAATTAAAATTCTAGCTTTCAAAATTGTGTGTAAAAGTAAAAAGCATTTTAAAAAAGCATCAAAAGTAAATGACCCCTGTCAGATTTATATTATTATTATTAGCATGTCAGTATTTTAGTGTTTCAGCTGGTCGATTTGAAGCTAATTTGAACTACTTTATGTACTAATGGGCACTTTAATCTGTAAACTGATGACATGTTTTATATATAAAATCTTAATCTGTAATGTAATTAGTTGCTACAGATGTCATATTAATGTAGAACAATAAAAAGTATAATATTTCCTTCTGAAGTGTGGTGTATTTTTGGTTTGTGTGTGTGTCCAGGATGAAAGTAGTCCAGTTAAAGCAGCCCACCAGTCAGATGACGAGAGATGGGACACGCCTCCTCCAAAACCTCCTCGCATACGCAGGTAAGACACAGTCTCTCTTTTGTTTTTCTATCCAAACCTTTTTCAATTCAAATCTGTTTTCCGGGAGTTATCAGAAGTCAGTCACTTGCAAAAATGTATGCAGCTGAAGAGTAAAATGATCCACTGTCATCATCCACACAGATGAATGAACAGGCTCACACAGAAGTGAGCAGTAGGTGTGAAGTGGCCCGTCAGTGAACACAGTGGGTGTTGGGTTTTGTAGGAGGATGGCAAGACAAAAAGAAAAATTCACACAATAAAAACATATCCAAACAGAAGTAGCGGGCGTTCTCTTCACCCCAAACAAACCAGAGTTTTATGAAACATGACTTCTCTGTCAGCCCACAGATATAGCCGAGCCTCCACTTTACTGAAGTTAACTTCTGTTTTGCTGCTAATAACTGTTGTGGCCTCAGGAGGAGCTGTATTTATAGATCATTTTGCAACACTTTGCAATAGTCTGCAACACTACATCGTGTTGAACGCGCCACAACCCAAGGCTAGTTGAAGCAGAGCTGCTACATCTTACATTTCCCTCTCCCTCTCCTCTTTAAGAACAAATGCTTTTACACCCATGCAGGCTCATGATTTAAAACATATACAAGCTTGTATGAACACATGTGTGCCCCGTCTTCCTTTATAACACTCTCTTCAACATTTTCCCTGCTTTCTCTCCTCTTGTTTCTCTCTCTACTGTCTGATAAGCAAGAGTTGCTCCAATGTGTTCCCCTATTCTCCCTCTCCTGTCCTTTTTAATTTCACTGTATGTGCCCAGCAGGGGTTGTGCCCCACTTTCTCCAGTCCCTGGTATGATCTATCTACAGAAAGCACCCCTCCTCTCCATTAATGCTGCAATACATACACAGTACAACTTTTTAAAGAAGCTTTGGTAGATACCATTGCTCAAACAAGTTGCCTCAGTACTGTTGCTTTAATGTCACAGAGGACATCCTGTTGCCAGGAGACAACACTGTTTTACTTAATTACCTGTTGCTGGCAGCCTTTTCCAACTACATTGTCTAAAAATGGCCATGTTTGCAGCAGTTTTTTTGTCTGTCTGTGAATCATTGCATTTCATTTTTTTCATTCTTTATTCAGGATGAATCCTCATTTAAATGTGATTACGGATTCTGAACCTCAGTAATAAATTAGCTTGTGTGAAATTTAGAATGGAAAAATCATTTATCATCACTGACACGACCTTTGTTGAGTTCCCTTACTGCACTAAAATTACGGCTTCCTGAATTGTCTGCTGCACCAGTCGGTTTGATGGGAAAGCAAACATTTTTCAAGAAGTCCTAATTTTGGGAGGTTGTTGCAAGTGATCTGTTTACTGAAACATTTCTTTCCTGCTCTAAGTTAAACATACACATTTGAACTCGGACAGGCTGCCAAAATAGGAAGTGTCCCTCGACAAAAGGACAGAGGGAGAGTTAGAGAATAAATGGATTTATCTCTTTCCACTCTTGTCTCTCTCTGTGACTCGTCTCTGTGTCTTTCTCTCTCCTTGTCATCCCTTTGTCTCTTAAAGAAGACATGTCGAAGGCCTAGTTTGAGCCTGAGACTATTTTAGTGATGGTAAGAGCTATTTTTACCGGCATAGTCCACATTCTGCCGGCCACACTCCCCCTGGGTGACTCCAGTGGTGTGATTGTGTGTATCTGAGAAATTCTGCAGGAACTCCAAAAAGGCTGGCATCAAGGTCAACGTTGTAATGACTGAGTCATGGCTTTCACATATAGTCATAGCCACACCCTGACTAGTCATATCCTCCACATGTTGTGCCATGGTGGCTGGACCTTGACCTCAATGCCCCTCCATATCAAACTGTATTGACAGCTGGCATTTAATATTTCCCCAGATGTTTAATGGCTTATAACATATTTCTTGATTTAAGTTTTAACATTGCTAATTAGACTGTTTGTTGTTGTAATGTATTTTGTGTTCATATCCCTTAAAGTAAGGTTTCAGAAAAGTATTGCTTTTATTTTTTAACCAAAACTCTTTAGCATTATATTAGCACTGGTACTGAAAATGTTTATTTAGACCTAGCTCTATCTGTCTTTTTGATCCTAGTTGGACAAAAATTCAACAGTTAACAGTTTCAAGGAGTCCCACAAATTTGGGCAAAACCCACATTGATCTAGCTAAATCTGAAGCACAGTTATCAGTGTGTGTGTGTGTGAGTATATTAAGGTCTTTTTGCCGTTTATATGAGTCTTATTTCAAGGTTGAGAAGGTTCAGCTTTATTGTTTAAACATGTCAAACTTTATGATGCTTGTTAATTCTTATCATATCATCATCAATTCTTATCAAATAGTTCAAATAGTTCATCATGTAATCTAGCAGCCTGAAATACATTTTTAAATAAGCAGTGATGTATATCGTTGTGGTTTGGGTTGAGCGGCCTACTTTCGTCAAGTCGTTGGTGTGAATATTTTCCGCAGCAGAACCCGTAACCAGGAAGTTTCTCTTTTAAGCTCTATCCCCTTCTAGCGCATCCCGCATCCTATGAATGCATGCAGGTCTCACTGTGAAACAACTCACTGATTAAAAATGCAGGATCTTCCCTCTGGAGTACATATGTGGAGGACACAGCGTGCTTGGTGTGCGTGTTTGATTTTTTTTTTTTTGGTGTTCATTTGTTAGCGTGGGAGGTGGTAGCTCATAAATTTCACTTTCTTTGTGAGTCTGCATGTGTGTATGCGTGGGAGTTTAGGTTGCATGTGTGTATACAAGTGTGCATAATATGGGCCAAGGTTAAGTCTGTGTTACCAACATGACAACAGTATGGATGGTTTTATGCTCCAGGGTTAACGTAGATTCTTAGAGATCTTTTCTTTTGCATATAAAGAAAAGTATGACACAAACTGCAAAAATATTTTACTCAGGTTTCCTCCAAAAATGAGCACTTAGTTTTTACAAAGTGTCAGCCAGAGTATTAGAAGCTGAGTTAATCAGATTGATAGCGTCACACATCATGAGGACACCTTTTCGTTTGTTTTGCAGAAGTAAAATAGCTAAAACAATTTAAACTTTGATAACCAGAGGATATTTTAAAAAAGACACTACAAAAGAATATTTTTTATTCTTTTATACTTTCAGCACAACATACTTTCAGCTCATTTTTTTCTCTTATGGATAAAACAGAATGTTTTTCAGCCTTCCGGGGCTACTTCTTTATTCACTTGATGTAAACCCTCATAATATTTGAATACATATTTACTACATTCTCCATGTATATTCTAGCGTTGCAGTTTCTCACTTTATGTTTTGTGCCTCAAAGCTCAGTTTCATTCATGCTCATCTTTATTTGGTTTGCTGTGACTTATTAGTGTTTGCTCCTGTAACAGCCCAGCTTTCCCCTCAGGAATCATTAAAATTTCATCTTATCTTATCTCAGAAGGACACAGGGCTTGAATAAACTCATCTCAATGATTCATATCCCCATGGAAACTACCAGAACCAGCGGGAATCATCTGTGTTATTGTTAAATATATCTTTTGCTTGCTCAGGCAATGTAGATGACATTGAGGACAAAATTGAGAGGATAGTTGTTCTCGTGGGTAATTTGTGTTTTCTTTTTTCTTTTAATTTGATTCTTTATGTAAATGTGCATTGTTATTACATCCACAGGCAATACAAATAGATGGATGCACTGAGGAATACAATTAAAAATCCATGAATTAAAAAAAAAAAAGTAAGAAAGTATCTCATACTAAAACATGTAGTTTGCTCAGCCCTGCTTTCATTTAGATTGACTCATAGTCTTTTTTATATTTTCAAGGGCTAGGTGTGGAAAAAACAGACTTAACTATGTACAGAGAGGGAGAGGTAAAGGTGTAAAATGAATAAAAATGCTTCTAGCAAATTGGCTTCACACAGTTGCATACGTGTTATGGTGAGATATTTGAACACCACAGAGAATACACAGGTCTCTGGGAAAGTGTGTGCAATAAGTCAAACCCCTGTGTTGTATGAAGATGTCCGTCTTTAAGTTTAAAGAGAAAGCAACATTTTCCATCACTACTGCTGTCGAGTTAATTACGGTAGTTTCAACATGCATCATTCATCTTTAGGTCAGAGCCGTTTTCCCTTCTGCCGGCAATATACCCATTAAATATAAGTCAATAACTTTTGCTTCTGGGGAGATGTGGCCTGGATATATGGCTTTGAAATCTAATGGTTTATGTGTATTAAAGATAAGCTGTATTACCTTATTACTACTCTCATTTTTCAAAGATGGTGTGCCCCAGCCTCATCTCTCTAAGTTTTATATTATACTCAGGGACTTGTTCACTGCCATATAAATCTAAATATCATTTTGTTGTAGACATTTTATTTTAACTGTTTCAATTCTTGAACTTAAATTTAAAAAGGACATGGAAAAGGACCGTATAAGATTTTCTTTGAGGTTACTGAACAGAGGTTCATTTTTCTTGAATAATCTTGATAGATCTTTAGGTGAAATAATACCCAAGTACTTGAAAGATTCTGTTTTCCATTTCAATGGAAATGCAGGCATGAGTTTTCCAGATAGACTTAAGTTGTATGTAAGAGATTCAGTTTGATTTGTTTTCCATTTGTAATCTGTTTTTTTAATATGAGGACATCATCTGCGTAACATGCTATTTTATGCTCTACTTCATTCATTTCAGTACCCTTAATAAAAAAGTCACTCTGTCTTATTTGTTGAGCTAGATGTAGTGCAAAAATAAGTGGAGTCCAGGTACAGCATGTGTATAAGTCCTGTCTGATTATTCTGAATTAAACCAGGTTACAGAGGTCTATACGATATTTTCACTCTTAAAAAGCTTAAAAGCTTCTTTCCAAGTGGTGGTGGTGGTGGTGGTGGGGGGTGGGGGGTCTCTGCCTCGTTAGCGCCCAGTTGCATGTGGTTAGTAACATTGCCATGAGTTCATTTCTTAGTGCTTTGTACCCTTCAGTTGTGAAACCACTTCCTGTTGATTTGGTAGTTTTTAATCTGGCAGTCTGCCTCACTTAATTCTTTTACTGTTATTTCTGCACTTAGGCGCTTATTCGACCTTCATAACTGGCTATTCTACGGCCTGTTTGGGAGTCTCATATTTTATATAGAGTTTTATCTGCTTGTTGCTTTTTTCAGTCTCCTTGCCAATAATGTCTTAAATTTCGAGCTGTTCTCATGATATCTTTGCTTAGTGAATAGCATCTGTTTCTCAGTTTCTTGTGTGTGCATCATGTTAATGATGTATATTTCAATTTCATTACTCATTTGCTTTTTAAATGAAGGGTCATTCAATAGGCTCTTGGCAGTTCCCCAATCTGATAGTTTTATATATATGTAGTTCAAACTTTTTGCTTACTCATTTAGAGGTGTGTGTAGTGCGTTTCATTGATATATCTTGTTTTGTCTGCAGATTTCTGTTTATGTGAGTTATGTCAGAGATCATCTTTGAAAAAAGAAAAGTCATTTCCTGGAGGAACATTAATGTTAAGTTATGTGATTTCACTCTTATTTGTTGTTCCCTTTAAAAAGGATGAATCTTCCCACCTTTAAACACATATAAGAGTGGGACCCTCTATAGCAGCTCAGTCAGTAAAACGGATTTGTCCACCACAAGAAATATTTAGTATTTTTAATGTCAGACTTATGTTTACAGCTCTTATTTCAAGTAAAAAATGTGTGTTCCTCTATCCAAGATATGATCATCTTAAGTGTTTTTGTCTGTTTCTTCTGTCTAAAGGTGCATTTTATTATGATAAATCAAAATTATAGGTATTTTGAGATTGAACCCTTTTTATGGGGCTTTCATTTGAGTTATTTTAATGGGAGGATTGTTTCTGGATTGTTGACTGACCTGTTTATCCTACTTGTTCCATTGTTTCCACCCCTTTTAGTTTGGTTTTCTGTTTGGCTTGTCGAGCTCGTCTTTGATATCATCCAGCTCATCCAGTCATAAATCTCCTGCAGAATCCTCTCCATGTTCACCTTTGCATTTTCGTTGCAATTTCCCGTTAGCATTGAGTTCTGCCCCTTGTGGTACTTCATCATTCTCGTTTAATTCTGTCATGTTTTTTTTTAACTTTTTTTAAAATTCACCAATTAACAGGATATTTTAAAAGTCTCTCTGTGTTATCTCTGATTCATTAAAGAAAATACCCATTTCATTCAAAAACTACTTTGAAGTTTAAAAACTAATTTTCAATAATGGACACATTCATAGAAGAATATCGGCTAATAGAAACTCAACAGTAATGTTTAATCTTTATGAGGAAGCCTTTTAACAGTGCGGCTGCAACACCACGGTTACTTAACAAAAGGAAATCCCCTGTGCTTCTAACTTGCAACTTCTGTCTCTGTGTGTCTCACTTTCTATCTATCAGTCTGTCTCTCTCTCTCTCTCACACACACACACACACACACACACACACACACACACACAGAGCATCATGTGCAGTCCTAGGCCAGCTCTTGCTTCAGTCATGTGCTCATGATTTAGCACATCACCACATCCTTTGACTGTTTTGTGTGTGTACTTATTTGCATGTACAAGTAAATGTATGTTCAGCCGAGTGGAACAATATCTTTAAGTATAACTTTCCATATATGTGATGCGAGCTTGATGACAACCTCAGTATCCTGTTTTAAATTCACACACCCACATGTGTCTATCTACAGGTGTGAAGCTTATACACAACACATTACCAAAATACACAACACTGTATAGAATTAGTGGGAAACTTTTGTCAAGTACAATAGAAATTACTCTATCTGTCTTGAAAGGTGATGCAGGACTACATGTGAAATAAAGCTGCTAGAAAATAGAATAAAATGCAAAATATAGCACATTCTTAATGCCCTGTGTGGAAATCTGTCTTAACCTCTTAATTGCAGGTCCTGTAGCATTAGATAAAGTATACAGTACACTGTATACAGAAGGATAAACTAAATATTGATTTAGTCTGTTTTCAGTTCATCATGTCCACCCTTAAATCCACAAAATATAGCTGAGAGCTGTCTGACAGTGCAAAAAACCTCCACTGAGGACATGTACTGTAATTTGTCTCAGCTGTACTATGAGCGTGTTGCTACCTTTTTAAAACTGTGCCACCTAGTGGACAGACGCTGTCCTTTAGTTTCATTCATGTGTGAAGCTTGTAGATAATCTGAGTTTCATCATTCCTTCTTTTTTTAGATTGAGAATAATTTAAGCATGGATTTCTAAAATGTCAGGAGGTTGTCTGACCACAGTGATGACATCCTTCCCTTTTCATCATTTTTATTTCCTAAATTGCCTGAACCACAGTAACTGCTGCACTTTCAGATATACTTAAACATTCCAAAAAATTTACAGCATAAAAAGCTGAATTTGTTAATAAATGAATTGATTTTTCTCACAGTTGAAGTGCAGTGATGAATCTGACCATGAGTTTGGTGCTTTAATTACAGTAGTATATTTTGCACCCTTTCTTGTCTCTTTCTTTGCTGTTAAATTAGTTTTTTCTCTCTCTGTCTCTTTCTCTAGTTCCCAGGTAGAAGGTGATGTTAAGGAAGAGATCCTCCAGCCCCCGGAGCCTCACCCCGTACCTCCGATTCTGACCCCGTCTCCCCCCTCAGCCTTCCCCACTGTCACCAACGTACGGCAGGACAACGACCGCTACCACCCCAAACCTGTCATACACGTCCTGGCTACCGCACAACATAATGTGACAAAGGTACAGATACAGTGGAAATAATTGCATTGAGTCCATTTACACTGTATCAAGTTTGTTGTAAATGTTTTCCACAGTGCAGTTGATTCATTATGTTGTAAAAATACTGGTTGTTGTGGAAGAAGGTTTTTTGTATGTTGTATGTACACTATTTTGACCTGTAAAACCTGTTATGTATGTTAGAGTTAAAAGGAGTTAGGTGGATAGCAGCATGAGGTTTAACTTGTTATGTGGGCCTTAGTACACCTGATCAACAAGATTATTTATTATACATTAGAAACAGATTTTAGAAATGTAATTTAATTTAAGACATTTCATGGGAACTGTAGCAATCTTACTTGATGCTTCTCTGATCTGCATGTTTCTTCTGTTAGGAACAATATCAGATAAATCTGGGTTTTCTTGTGTGAGCAATAACTAAAAAATATGGTTGCACTATGTGTAACAGCTCACATAAGGCTGTTGTACCCCAGTTATATTTTCAATCTTAGAATCTTGCAGTTATATTTCTAGAGAATTTCATACATTTTTCTCTTGCTGCCTCTGGCTCCCATTCATGCATGTCCCAACACTGAAAATATGTGGAAGATTTTGCTGCATTTTCAAAGGGTTCTTTCATGTTTTGCCCTTTTCACTTCTTCTCTTTTCAGAATCAAGACGTGGACAAGCAGCAGAACCAGTCAGAGCTCAGTCCAAACACGCAGACCAGTCCCTCGGAACAAAAAGACCAAGATCTGCTTAGTCGAAAACAGCAAACCCAAGTCTCAAACCTAGATCTCAACGACAACTATAACAACAAACTATCAACATCGACAAAGTCAGAATCGGGCCAAAGCCAGACTCAGACTCCCTCCTCCCCCCTCTCGCCAGCCGTTGAATGTTCCGGTGCTCCTCGGATCGAGAGGAAGCTGAGCATTGAGATTAAAAAGGTGCCGTTGCAGGAAGGACCTCGCAGCTTTGACACTTCCTCCTCTATGGGAGTAGCAGGCGGAGTGGGCAGCGGTTCAACCAATAGCGCGGCCATGCTGCAAAGAAGCCACGCCTTCAAAGCCCGCTCCGGTCAATCCCTGCTGACGTCTAGCTCCTCGCTGTCGGAGGACTCGGGCACGGAGGGCGGAGCAGGCGGATGCGGGGAGAGTCAAGCAGACGGAGGCGTCCTGGCCAGACCGAACCACCTCCCTGTGAAGAACGAGAAGGGCGAGGTGCCCGGAGGGGAGAGAGCGGAGCTGAAGGCCGGCCACGCATCGTGGGCTCAACCCTGCAACAGCCCCGAAAAACACTTCCCAAAGACCTCCTCCTCCTCTTCCTCGTCAGACCGTGTCGCACCATCCTCCTCCTCCTCCTCCCACCTCTCCTCCTCCTCTTCCTCCTCTTCCTCCACTCCTGTTAGGACTGCCCTAAGTTTCACCAACCCCCTGCACTCTGATAACTCGGACGAAGAGGGGGACGGAGAGATGTCTGGAGGAAGAGAGGGTTGTCGTACTAATATATCCACGGCGACGGCCATGGTTAGTACGCTCTCTCACCTCGGAGACCAGCAGCCGGTGAGGAAGGTGTCGCCCATGTCCATCGCAGGGCAGAGCTCTCCGTCACCTCCAGCAAGTATGTCAATCAGCATCAGCCGTCTTTAATTGAATGACTGGATTTAGTTCTTTGAGCCAACTGGCTGATTTTCTGACAGAATCACTTAGCAAGTTAACTGAGAAGCCAACAAATTAACTATAAAAGTAGTGAGATAATTAGACATCTAGATGAACTAAATGAATCAGGTTTACACAGCAGTCATAATCAATTAAGTGGACCTGGAAATTAATCCAAACTAAACCTTCATCTCTGAAGTTCAGTTCAGCTCATGTGTGATGAGATCTTTTTTTTCTAAAAACACTGTTGAAGGCGCTAAGTGTAAGTCTGACAACCTGTCCTTATTATAACACACACATGCACAGGAAAACCACACGGCAGAGGCATTTTCTGGGTCAGTAAGGAGCCAGAGGTCTTAGACAGACCACATGGTAATGACAAGTTTTATCTGAAAACACACACACACACACACACACACACACACACACACACACACACCCAGTAGACAGTTGTTACTGCTGGGTGAAGTCAGACGCCAGGAGAAACCAAGAAACCAAGAGACAGAAAAACAGGAGACACTGAAGACAAGAAGAATAACTATGAAAAAAAAAAAAGGCGAGATAGTTTCCAGTGAGCCTCATAAAGCATGACTGTATGACTAATTGGTCGGTTTGTGTGGAATGCTGCAAATGTTAACAGGCAAACATCTGTCAAAACAACTCCACTCTTCCTCTTTCAGCTTGTGTGTGTGTGTTTATCCGAGCGAGCGGATTTTACTGAACGCGAGAACGAATGAAAGAAATCTTGTTATGTATGTTTTTGTTTCAGTGTGTGTGTGTGGTTGTGTGTGTGTGTGTGTGTGTGTGTGTGTGTGCGCGCAGGAACCTGTGTGTGCATGTTGGATGGTGAAGGATTGACCACTGCATGACACTTATATACATTTGCCACCTTTTTGTGCACGTTGGGTTGAACAGAGCAGAGTCACACTGTTTGCTGTGTGTTGGCTGCGCCGTCATGATCGCAATGATGTGGTTTTTAATCTTCTGGGGTGTCAGGACTGAGGTTGCCCCCTCCCGTCCCTCCCTCCCTCCCTCCCTCCCTTCTGCTCTTTCGATTTCAAAATCAAGAGATTCTGAAATCTGATTCTTGGTGTGATTGGAGCTGACGTACGTGAAGTGTGTCATTCTTGGACTTTGAACAGTTTTGATCTGGATGGTGAATCCTGGATGAAAGAACTTTAACAGTGTTTTTAAATATGTGGATGAAACTGTGAGCGTGCATTATGGATCAGTGTGCCAGCACTACACTTAAAGTAAAAACTAGTCTATCTTCTACAAGTAAATCACCCACTTTTTAATATAATTCAGACTTTATTTAACTTTCATATGTTTAGAAAGGCAGGTGGTTATTCAACTAGATTTAATTTAAGCACAACATTGCCTCTAGCCTAATGCTTTTAAAATATGCAAGTGGTAGATTTGTTTCACTCACCAGCCAAAAAACAGCAATAATGTATGGAGTGGCTCCTAACATTTGAACATTAACCAGCTGATTTGGCCGCTGGACAAGTTAATTTTGCATCTTCACTTCAAGTTTATGGAAGTGTTTCCACATCTGTTTGATATGATCATTCTCCCAAACTCGTGTTAAAGAACAACAAAGCAAAATGTCAAAAAGTTGTTTCAGCTCATTTAGAAACATTTTTTCCCCCATGTTAAAATGTTCCTCTTCAACACTGCCATGTTATTATGTAACAGAACTTCTTTTAAATGTCTGGCTTCACACATAATGCACACCTCAAGTATTTCCAATATTTAAAAGCCAAATGCAGAAATGTTTACCTGACAGTCCTGAAAGCGGTTGCTGTGGCAGTTTGAGTTTCGGTCTGCTTGGCTTTTCTGGCATATTATTTGTTTTTGGGCTGCGGTAGCGCTTTGATAAAAGAAAAAAAAAATGCTAACGTGGAAAAAGCTAATGGCTGCTATTTGATTGGTTTGCAAGAATCTCATGACTGCTTTTTGAAGAGTTGCACTGAGCTAATTGCTGCCTTGTGATGTGACAAGAGAGAGCTGGTGGCTGCTTGTTTCACTGATTGCACATCAATGAATCAGTCAGACTTTATTTCTACAGGTTAGTGAAGTTTAAAATACTTGTGACAAACTAATATGATACAAATATAAAATGATGGGAGACCAATGCATGCAAAGTTTGAGGTAAATATTTGGATTCAAGATTTAAACCTTAATACAAATTTGCAGATGTTAGAATATTCCTTCCTAAAGTTGTCAAAATTGATATTAGATAAAAACTAAATATTAGTACAGTATATTGCAATTAATGTTTAAATGCTCAACATTCAATTATTACTCATAACTAAATATTCAACAGTCATTATCTTCTTAATAATTCATTTTCTTTACGCTGGTAAAACATTTTAAAATGTCACAATAAAAGCAGGTGATCTCTACATTTCATAATCAGAAGTTGAAGCCCTTATTGCTTATGTTAATATTAAGCTGCTTTTAAGTCACCTAATGTTTAAAAACAATAATACAACTTTGTTATTTGGGACATAATTTAATTAATAATAGTTTAGAAAACACAGTTAGGAGCTTTTACAGACAGTGAATGTCAAAATATTTTATTAAAGAGGTTGTGCCCAGTGGTTTGTAGCTATGAGTTTAGTTAAAACTGTTAAATAGGTCGACAATGGATGATCACGGACTATCTGGTATATTAAAAACCACTCGTTATGATAAAACCATCACACTCAGCGTGAATGATTTACCAATAGGTCAGAAAACCTCAGTTATTTAATATGAGAGACATTAGGATCAATAAATTGTCACAGCCAGGAAATTAGGCTCACAGTTAATATCCGTGTAGTACTCTAGTGCAAATAAATCTCCGAAGTTAATATCTCCACCTCCTTTAGAGCCGTAGAGTAAATTTCAGCCTAAATGACTAAGAGAGAATGTAATTAGGGGGGTCTTTTAGGTCTCAGTGAGAAAGACACAGTCAATCTCACGCTGTGTAATAAGCTCATTACAAGAAAATGACTCCTTAGACAATTAACTTGCATTAAAAAGAAACATTTTAGCCGGACAGTGGATTATAAAAGTTTATTGTTAGACCCCATAAATGTTCTGGTAGTGGGGTCGTGTGTGGCGGAGGTCATTGAGTGAGTTTATATAGATGTTACAGTTGATATTACACATCCTTGAGGCGTTATGAGAGTTCAAAATCAGCAGATATATGTACAGTATTTATAGTTAGTGGTTTAACAGGAGCAGCTGCACTCATCTTTTCCTCGTTACATTGTTTCCTTCTCATAACATGCTGCAGCAGGAGCTGAAGCTAATGAGCCATGTCCACATTTTCTTCATAGATGGACAATATTGCCCTCAGATGGGGAGTTTGGACAGGATACGATCGAGAGAATGCAGGGAAATGTAATCAGCGATTCTCTGGAACAAATCAGTATTTCAGCTGCAACCCGTCAGGCCCTGAAACTTAAACAGACTGTGTATTTATCAAGCAGCAAAAAGTCCCACCAAAAAAAAAAAAAAAACCCTCAACAAAAACAAATAAAAAGACAACAAAAACAAACTGATATCAGATGTAGAGATCTCTGCTGACAGAAGTACCATGTCAGTCACAGCCATGAAGCTAACAGAGAATAACATGTGGTCAGGAGTAATGAACATTTTCCACGGTTAATAACTGAGAATAGCTTGAAGGACTTAATAATTAGTGGAACAAAAAGATGGTAATTCAAAATGCAGCTGATCAGGCCTCATGATGCATGAACACTTTTTAAAAAAAATTGATTAAAATGCCTCATTGTTTTGACCATATTCAGACACAGTGTAAATACTGACATTAACTTACATAACAATGTGCTTGTGTCTGAATTACCAATGAGCACAAATCCAGTAACACTAATAATAAGAATGCAACATATAAATAAATATATGAAAGTACTTTAAATGGACATAATAGCTTATAATTAATTAAATACATTACTTTTTCCTTTTCATGATTTATTACAACATGATACTTTGATCACTCCTGAAACAACACAGGCACATGTTTAGAAACTCATCCCATCAGATACCTCCTATATATATATATATATATATATATATATATATAGATACATATATACTTTCAGAAAGCTGTACATCAGTGTGTTAAGACAGGAAACAGGAAGTATCTCTCCATATTTCTCCTCCATGTTTTAAATATTTGAAAAAAGGAGTCTAAACAGAACCAAACTGCCTTGTCACAAAAAAATCTGAGTTTCATCTGTTGAGCTATTTTTCTTTTTGTCCCGCTCTCACTTGACTTTCCTCTCGGCCAGTGAATTAACATCGCCTCTCATTTGACCTCTGACCTTTTTAACCCCAGACTGCTGGGACAGCGACGACTCCCCTCCCCCCCTCCCCGAGAGAACCCCTGAGTCCTTCATACTGGCCACAGGTGCGTGTTTGCATTGGTCAAGATTCACAGGTGTGTGTGTTTCCAGTGGGGCACGGATTCACCGACCAGGCCGCCTCCTGGATACATCGCAGGTGGTTTGTTTTTTTTACGGCTCCGTGTTATCGAGATGGATGGATGGATCAGTGATTAGAAACAGCTGCAGTTGATCCAAACACTTTGATAGTTTCTTTGTTTTCTCTGTGAGGTTGCTCGTATTGGTCTGCTTTTAATATTTACAGAGAGAAAATGAACGCGTGATGATGTGAGGAGGATAAAGTGGTTGTTTGATACATCGGCAGCTTCTGATATGAGGCTGAAACAGGTGGAATATACATTTCAGTTTCCATTTCATCTCCTTTTATCTGGTAGCATATAGAGTATGAGCAATTAGCGGCTCAGTCTCTGTCAGCCTCACTTCAAACACACAGATGGATGCACATATTGCAGGTACCTCTCCTTTAATAACTCGGCCTCCCTGTTGTCTTGCTGCCGTTAAAACATTCTCCGACATTAGAGCACACGAGATGAAAAGGAGGTAAACCGTTAAACAGATGTATTTAAAAGTGAACTCTTTTATGAGACGCTTTATCAATTTTACAACACAAGAGGGCACCATTGGATATTTCAGACCTCCAGTGCAGTTGTTTTTTTTGGGTTTTTTTTTCTAAAGATAATCTTTGAATCAGGACACCACTTTTAGTCTCTGATTTATTGAGTGATTTTTTAGAAAAGTCAATGTCTTTAAAATCCTTCATCATTCACTACAGTTTTGATCAAAGAGGGTTCACCTGTGTTCACCTCCTGATTCTGCTTCAAAGAGGATCATTCAGTCTGAGTGTAGGCAAAGCTTCGGTGCAACATTTTACTGCAAATGGAGCCCCACGGTGAGATTGGGGGGGGGGTGAAGGAAAGAGTGGTTTAATGGAGGAGAAAGAGGAAGAAAAGAGTGTACAGGTATTGTAAACACAGCGAGTTTGAAAGGATGAGTGGATTTTGGCACGTGTGTCTTTTTTGTGTCTTAACTTTAATGTTCACTTATCTTCAAATGTGTTTTCTTTGTCTAATTCACTCGTTTCTCACCTTCTCCGTCAGACCCTTTGGACGTGAGGACACCGGCCTCGGGCGAATGGAGCGGCACACACAAAGGTGCGGACACACGTCATCGTTCACCTCAGCTTGACTTCCTGTGTCTTGTCTCACCTTTATATGCTTTGTCTCTGTACGTTAGTTCTCTTGTGGGTCTTGTTTTCAGCGTAGAGTTAGTCAGCAGAACAGGAAATAGACCTTCAGTGTTTTTACGAATTAGCCGGGGCACGATAAAAAGACTGGCAGCAGCAAGAAAGAGAGCGAGTGGTAACCGTGACGCAGAGAGAGGAAAAAAAAGATCAAGCATGTCTGAGGAGAAGTGCAATGAAAGTGTGTGTGCTTATCAGTGCTTTGAGGAGTGTGTGATGATGGTTTCTGCCAATTTATTGCTTCAGTAGTTTGGGTACGTGTGTGTGTTACAGTCACAGAATAATCGAAAGGGGAAAAACTGTTTGACTTGAATTATATAACTATTTTTTTGAACCCACCATGTATATAACTCATCAGGAGCGTTTACACAGGATAAAAAGCCTGCCTTTAAATTCTTGCCGATAGCCTTTAAATGTCATGAACTGTGTAAGTGCAAGTTTCTAAGCTCATGGACAATTTTTGTATTGTGGTGTCAAGTATCTAGTATCAAGTAACTAGTCAAACATTGGTAATAATTATGGCTTTAACTAAACTAGGATCTCCCCTCTGTATTCTAAGTGGATCTTATATCACTAAAGCTATCATACAACATCTGCTAAGCATTTATACAGACACTGATATTCACACAGTGTTTCCACCCTGTGTGTGTGTAGATGTGTCAGGGTGTGTTAAGAAGATGTCTCCAGCTGACCCTGCATCCGCTGGCACCACGGCAACAGACAACAAGGCAGACCTGGGTGGGTAAGTTTTCGGTCTTACCTCTGTCGTATGTTCTGACATCAGTGAATGCACCTTTTTTTCCCCCTTTGACTTATAACTTCTGAAAGGACACAAGTAATGATTTTTTTCATTTCCAGTCACTGTGCAAAAAACAAAAAAAAAAAAAAACACAACCCTGTAGCTGTCAAAGATTGTTTCGGTTTATGTCATCATTGTTTTTAAAGTGAATCGTTGCTTTTGCTGATTTCATCTGCAGCATTTGAAACTTAGCTTTGGGCTGTATGTATGCGGAAAATGTTTGATGGTTTTGAGACCAAGCAAGAAGTGAAGGCACCTCTGGGGATGAAATATTTCAATTTATTTTTCTTTATTTAATTCAAAGCAACAAAAAAAAAAAAAAGAAAAAACGGACTAAGAACCCTCTCTTTCCTTCTGGCCTTTAGGGTTCGGTAACCGCTGCATTCAGCCCAAAGGCCCTCGAGACCCCCCCCTGGAGTGGACATGATGGATTGACCCGTCTGTCCGTCCGTCAACAGTCTTGCTCCCTCACCAAGAGACGGATTCTCACCTGGCTGGTCCAAAACCAAGTTGATAGATGCTACACAGGCAGCACATTTTTACATAGAAACACTTTCTGTGTAACTCTGTGCCAATATGTTCTCAAGACTCCTCTTCCCCTCCTCCTCCTCCTCCTCTTCCTCCTCTTCAGTTCCTCCTTCAAAGTGCCACTGTGCAAAGCAGAAGAACACTTATTGGTCAAGTGGTTTGTCCATTTTGGAACAAAGCCCACGTTCTCGAGGTTTTGACTCCTCTGGACGCTGAAATGGGATCAGTCTGGTTATTTCCTTGTTAATGATTAAAGGATAATTCCTGCTTTTTCTTTTCCCCTGTTTTTGTTGAGATAAGAGTAAATTAGGAAATGTTCTCTCTGAGCTGTAAACATATCCTGACTATCTATCCATTCTTAGACTAATTGGAGGGGGGGAATGTAGGAGTAATCGTTACAAATTCAATAAAGCTGTTGTCTTGAAATGAACAGGGAGAAAACTTTCATACCAAAATGAGAAAGAAAAAAAACGTTTTTTTCCATCATGAATCAGGAATTATCTTTAATCAGAAAAAGCTACTGTGGGAAGCCAATTTCCTGAGGTTTAACTGAACTCCCAGAAGGTGTCTGCTCCCTCCTACTGAATGAACAACAATCTTCAAAGCGAACCTAGATAATCTGTTACCCATGATGCAACCTCTTCTGTTGGGTATGTACAGGTTGCCCGGGTGCTCTCTCTCTCTCTCACTCTCTCTTTCTTTTTCTCTCTTTCTGTATTTCTGTCTCTCTCCCACTTTCTGTGCGCTGGTGCTACATTACTAAAGATCAGCATAGAGACAGAAAAAAAACTAGAGCTTGACATTCACCTGTTTCTCACCTCTTGTCTGTAGTAATGTCCACTCTAGTACTTTTATATTTCTATGCTGACTTTCCCTTTTTTTTGCCAGAGTCATAGATTGATGCAGTTTGGTCATTGCAGCATTCAGGAGTCCTGCTTTGTGACTGTAGTGGATTTTATTGTAAAGTTGTCATTTTTTCTGCAAAGATCCGTTAAATTGAAAATCATAGTTTCAGGAAAAGGTGATACTATACAACATATTTGGCTTGTGATTCTTTAAAGTGAAGCAATCTCATGTATTAATATGTAAAAGTTGCAAGCAGCCCAACCAAAGAGTGGTGTTTCCTTCTCAAACAGATACATTTGAATACTTTTGAGAGAGCCCCCAGAAGAGGTGAAAAATATTCAGTATTAAGATAAAAGAAGAAGATGACAAGAAAAGTCTTAGAGGCTTAAAAATGGCATCATGTTATGTCAAAAGCTGGTTCTCTCTTTAAACTGTGTCCATTTAAAGTCACAGTCTAATCACAGCGGAGTTTAAAGCGCTTTAGCAATGGCCAGACGCCTCAGCTCTGTGACTCTGGCTCTCACTGCTGGGACCATGAGCCTGCCTTAGTCTGCCTCTCAGAGAAGATGGCCAATGACAGTCCTCCTTAATGTGGCTTTTCTGTTCCCGGGTCTCACCTCGGGACTCGTTCGCTGTTTTGTTTCATTCTCCTCTGCGCTTGTCGTCTTTTTTTTTTTTTTTTTTAAAAATCTGTCCTACTCTTTCTTTTCTGCTCTCCTCCTCCTCCTCCTCCTCCTCCTACTGGCGAGGCCTCTCTCCGATGAACAGCCATGCATGTTATCTCATGTTATCAACCTGTTTACTCCTGAGACTCTTATGGGACCTGACAGGGAGGGGACAAAAAAAACCCTTCAGGAGGCACAACAAAAAAGTCTAGTTTCACAAAACAACTCCTCCTTGATAAAAATGGGACTTGCATGGTTTCTCATCTGGAGGCCAAACTGTTCTTGTACCTGTTTCTGTACGTGTGAGACAATGATTGGATAAGACAACAGCAGCTCGGGACCCAGGACTACTGTTTCCTCCTGATTTTTTTTTTTTTTTTTTTTTTTTTTTTTTTTATAAATGTTCTCTGTAACTTCTCCTTCATTAGCTACCATAACTATACAGTATATGCATTGTTTTATAAAGATAAAGAACTGTACAGGGCAGTTTAGGTATATAATATTTCATTTTTTTTTGTTTTGTTGCTATTGATTAAATATTCTTATTAACAGAAGATGTAAGAAAGTCAGTGCATGATGATGATGATGATGATTCCTCCCCCCCCCCCTACACAGTGTTTCCTGTTAAAACTGTAAATTATTCTGCTGCCCTTTTGTTTTTGCTTCTGGCAAATATTTCAGGGTTTTTGTTTTGTTTTACTTAATATGCTTAAAAGATTGAACTTTTTATTTTGTTTCGTTTTGTTTTAATTGGTTGGCAGAAAGAAAAGCGTTGACTGCCAGCCGGCCCCCTTTTCAGATAGCTACAACGGGCTCCGAATAAGATTGTAATAATAATATTAATGATGATGATAATAATAATAATTATGGTCGTTTTTTTTGTAAATGGTATTTTAAAAGTTATTTTTGTATACGCGGTTGTTTGTTGCATCACGAGTCCACTGCTCCCCTCCCAGCCCCCCTATTTCTCTCCTCTTTTCTTACATACTTTCTTCATCTCTGCCCACCTTTTTTTTATTTTTTATTTCTCAGCTCGCTCTTTCAGTGTAAGACATGCAGCAGAGATGGATCTTCTGCTCTGGATGAAGAGCATCTCATTATTTTTCTTCTTATTTCTCTTCCTTCAGGCTTCCCCTGCTGTTTCCTCTCTTTCATCTGCCTCCCACCCACCCTCATTTCTACCTCCTTCATTTTTTAAAGGCTGTCATTTCAACACATCTCTGTGCCAACAGATTGGTTTGCTTTATTAACGCATCTCTAACTTGTTGGTGGTTCAAAGTAACGTAATATAATACACCCATAAACTGACTAATAGACATGTTGAGAAGAAACATTTTTTTAAACTTTATTTATAATTTCTCATCTGTTTATTTTCTTTCTCAGCCTCCGTTTCTTTCTGTTTATCCACCACCAACTACGCTCATCTATCCGACACCCCCAACACACGCACACTAGCCTCGATCTCAGAAAGAGCCCACCTGTGCCTTTAAGAGAGAGCCCGCCCTCCCCTAACCCCTATCCACCAATTGTCATTAGCGGCATGAGCGTGAGCGATAGGATTCGCTGCTGCTTGCTCATTGCCTCCTGTGGGACTCTTATTCAGCCACGCCCCCCTGCCCCCTTGTCCCCATCTTTACACACAAACACACACACACACATACACACACACACCCGAAATGTTTGTATGTTGCAGAAATCAATCAGTAAAAATGAACATAAAGTAAAAGACACGCCTCCTTTTTTTTTGTACTTGATATTGTCATGAAAAGGTATGTTTGCAGGATGTGTGTGTGTGTGTGTGTGTGTGTGTGTTCATAGTTAAAGACCGTGTAAAGTGAAATCAGACATTTTCTTCTAAACACATTAAATAGGTCATAAATGTATTTCTAAAAAAGGTGTAAAAAGCATTTCAACCATTTAGATTTGAATTGTGGAGCTAGGCTTCACAAACTGTGTTTCCAGATTTCTGTGTCAGGATTTAGTAGGCGGGTCTGAAATCTCCGCCGCGTTACGTAACGCGGCGGTAATTATCATAAACCCGCCCCTGCTGCTGCTGCAGTATAAATACATTCAGCGCATTAGCCTCAGTCGTTTTCCAGCTCGCTCTCAGCTAGCTGACTAGTCATGACTCCTCCTCGTGTGTGCATCTTCACTGGAAGTCGGGATTTTTGAGCAGTCCGTTGTGTCTGTTTAGAGGTGCCGTACCGACCGCCTCCCTCCCCGGCTTACGTCCTCTCGTCCCGCCGGTGCTACTGGCATTACGTGCCCGCCACCGACCGTCTCCCTCCCCGGCTTCGTGCCCGCCACCGACCGTCTCCCTCCCCGGCTTACGTCCTCTCGTCCCGCCGGCAGCAGGTGCTACTGGCATTACGTGCCCGCCACCGACCGTCTCCCTCCCCGGTTTACGTCCTCCCATCCCGCCGACAGCAGGTGCCTATATCACCGCCACCGACCGTCTCCCTCACCGGCTTACATCCTCCCATCCCGCCGACAGCAGGTGCCATCATCACCGCCACCGGCATTATGTGCCCGTCAGAGAGTGTAAGTAACGTTATGTGCTTATAATACTGTACATTTAGGCAATTAAATGCATTTTGCTGAATGCGCAAATCCTGAAAGTGATTTTACATCATGCACCGTCATGCCCGTGTAATGTTAGCATGCATGTAATCGTGACATAATTTGGCCTTATTCCCTGAGCGTCATCCATCTGACAACACAATGATAATCGACAGGTAATATTTTATGTGCACCAATATAGCTATGACAAGGAATTATATGTAGACTGAGGTTTTACGTTTGTGTGTAATGTAAAACATGGACCGAGGGACACCTAAAATGAGTGTCAAAGTGGCTTCCGAGGTACCCACGAGGTATGTTGTGTGTATGTATGCAGTGTTCATGATGACAGCCTAATGTCTCTTTTCCTTATTCCTGTTTTCTTTTCCCATGTACAGGTCTCAGTGTCTTCCTCCAGCATATCTGGCAGCCACTGTTCCTGTGACTTACCTTGTGCCTAGACTTGGGCGGTATATATATTTTTTTCAAGCCTTCATAGCTTCCAGACATTTACCTTGGTGTATGGTATTTATTACACATTTCTGGCGACTAATTTCCGTGGTGACTAAAACATTTGAAATTAAACCACTATAACAGTATGAAGCACTCAGAAAGCACCTTGGTATACTGCAACACCTTTATACCGCCCAGGCCTACTCCTGCCTCAGCCAATCTCAGGACCAGAGCTCCACCAGCCTCCATTGTAAAAGAAGTAAGTTGTGACACACACAAATATATCATTACTCAATAATACATTTATTTTATATTGGACACATTTTATAAACAAATAACAATATAAGCAAGCAATAAACTATAAATAATAAAACAATCTAAAGGGGAGGTTTAAAACCTGTGTATTCCCCATCTTCATCAGGGTACTCCTGATGAATGCGGAGGACAACACAGGAGGGGATGACAACCCGGTTGTCCTTTCCCAGGTATCCCCAGCACCAGGACACAAAACTCCTGTAGGCCAGGTAGCGAGCACGCCTGTAATAAAAAATGTAGAAAAATACTTTGATTTTTATGTATGTTTACTTTTGGTATGTTGTCCTCTGTGTAATCAAATTTGACACTGGAGCTGTCTTTCACAAAACATTGACATGTGTTGTCTTTTAGAAGAACTTATCTGAAACCAAACTGAACTTATTTGTTTCCCTCCACATTTTTTGTCATGTCTTACAGATTGGGACCTCAGAAGATGAGTTTGATTCATCAACCTGCAGTCTACCTCATCATATTGGCTAAATGGATGGACAAGAAAATGGACAGCAGTTTCCAAGGAATTTCCACAACCACACAGCTACATTTTCAGAAATAATAATAATAATCTAGTGATTGCTTGTATAAATGTCCAATCATGTGCATTCAGTTTATACATCTATATATCAAGGTGATGTACATGTTGTTTTTACTATGTAGTCAAAAACAGCTAAAGAATGAACTAGTATTTATTGTTTGCAATCTGTCCAACATGAGAGTTTATATATAGCTCAGGAAGATGAAGGATTAAAATGGATACAGTCAAGCATCACTCATGTGCTTTGAGTGTAAATGAAATACACTGTATACATTAGTCAACTGTAATATGATTGTATAAATGATGTAAGCTTATTCCCGGGTACTAAATCTTACCTCTCTTTGTAAGGCATGTCATTTGATCAACACAAGTGTAATTTATAAATATCTGAAATCAGTAAAACAATTATTATATTGTCTATGTTACCCAGATCTTTCCTTTTCCGCCAGTGGTCCATGATCTGCCTGATAAATGTTTAGGGCATTCTGCAGGGAGTAGGGGTTCAGGCAGACTGGCTCCAAGCCTGGATGAAGAGTCATGCAGCGTGGCTCTTCAGGCAGCTCTCCACATCTACTCTGAACCTATAGGAATATGTGTAATAGGTGTTTTAGTGCTAGACATCTAGTATGCTGCTGCTTATGTATTCATTATTTGAATTATTATTGTGAAAAACAGTTTTTATTTACATACAGCATTCAGCTCCTTGCAGCAGACATGTTCAACTTCTGTGGGCATTGTTCTGCATTCTCCACATGTGCACCTGCACAAGTACATTTTTAATCAGTGTGACAAATGTTAACCATTTCAGTTGTCAGTTCAGTATGAAGCCTGGTTCAGCAAAATGACCTAATCAGTTGAAGCATATTGTCTTATTCAGCCTGTGTGTTATCATGATGACATTCAGCAATCCACAAATTAATCAGAAGACAGGTAAGTAACTGACTAAGTGAAACTGGTTAGTGTTATATTTAACTTTTTTGTAGTCTAATTAGTTACCTAATGCGTTTCCCCACATTTGTTGAATAATGTGATCTGAAAAAACGAGTAAAATGCCTCCTTTCAAAGCTGGACAAACTGAATTTACTTGGGTTTACCACCCACTACACTCTTAGAAAGAAATACTAGTACTACCTTTATTAGGTATAAACAAAAGGAGTAATTAAATTAACGAAACAGTAATAAAAATCAAGTGTTTAATCTGTGAACAGACAAAACAATCACAATTCTTCATTACATGAAACCCTAACGTTTTTAGCTAGTCAGTGGGAGCGTACCTCGGCAGCTAACTCGGTTGCTAGCTCGGCGTCAGTATCCCATAGCAGATAGTCAGTAATACATATTGCTAACTTGCATAAATAGGAGACATACATTACCATTCTGTTGCAGACTGTGAGGCACGAGATTGTGCATGTTCATTGTCTGACTCCGAGTCAGTGTCTGGCTCTGATGGCTCAAACATGTAGGGCTGGGTCACTGCAATGCTGTTAGCGCGAGCGTCCATTGCTACTGTTGCTATGTTACACGGAGGCGGCCCCCTTCCGCGCGTGGGTGTGTTTCCAGCGCCTTCAGCAGACACGCCCCCAGCGTTTGGCAGCACAGAGAAGTGCTTGATTTTTCATGATTTTAAAAGATAATTTTACATACTTAGACAATTTTTCTAGCATTCAAATTTGGAAGGATGGTTAATAACACATCTGTCTGTGATGTGACTAACTCAGAACACAAATATATTTTCACTTTACACGGTCTTTAAGAGCAGATCAGTGGTCGATTTGTTTCTGAAAAATGCCCCCTGTGGCGTATACATCATAATATATTACATTATTAAATCAATGTGTAAGAAGCATTTTATTGTAGTAGCTACTTGAGGTGGAGCTGGTTTTAACTACTTCAACCACTGTATATTCAGTTATGTATTTCAACTCAGTGTCTCCCTCTATGGGTCATGAGATGATGGGACAGGAAAGAAGCAAAAAGAAGTTCCTTGCTTTCATATTTGTGTCTTTGAATTGTAGCTTTAGGCATCAAACTGTTATTAAAATGTAATCATCTCAAACATCTGACAGACACTGCTTTTTATAAGGGGTCAAAAACAGGAAACTCCTGTGTAATCCTTTATAATGCATTGTACTTTATAAAGTCATCATAAGTTTCTAATGAAAAATCTGCAGAGAAACCAGTATTTAAAGTTGCATAAAAATGGAAAAGCTCAAGTCAATTAAAAGCACTTGAGTAAATGTGCTTAGTTTCTTCCCACTGCTGATAAGAGCTCTACCCATATGAACTTATATTGTCAATCATGACAGTTGATGATGATAGCGGCATGTGTGTATAGCAGGTAGTCACAGCAGGAGTTCCTCTGCCCACCTGGAAGATCTGCAGAGATGAATGTACACACACACACACACACTAAAATGACAATTAATTAATCGCTGCAGGTGGTATAGATACACATTCGCTCCCTGTCTTACTCAGAGAGACCTGAGGTTTCACATTTGTATTCGCTTCACGCACACACAGAGGCACAGCAGGTGGGCAGACATACTGTAATTATTTGCTGTTGCTCACATGTTAATTTCTGATTAATTATACTCAGCGCAACATTTACTGATCATGTCAGTCCTCTTTAATTATAGTTATGGATACAACAAATATGGGGTTTAAAAACGTATTACAGTGATATTTGGAATAAACTATACATATGAATGCACTTTAATATCCATTTATATGTGTAGTGCAGCACAGGTCTATGCATGCAAGGACAATCACATCCATGTTTGGGTCATTAGTTTGCTGTAATAGTGGAGAAATGTCACTCGACTCCTTGACGGATGAATGATGATGGGTCACACTTTAAAATATGATGAGAGACGTAAAAAAAGAACTGAATTTAAAATAAGCACCCTGTACATCAGTGGAGGGCACAGTCAACCATAAAATAACATTTTTTAAAAGTCAGATTTTTTTTTTATAGCTATGATTGAAATCTTAATGGGCACTTCTGCTTTTTATATATAGGCCTAAAAAAGGTCTCAGGAGGAAATCCCATCCTCCTGACTACTTTTAATCCACTAAACATAGACTCATATGATGCCCCCTAAATAGGCAGCTTTAGATATTTTCTGATGCTTCAAAATAATTATGGAAGCTATAATAATAATGATGATAAACATAATAATAGCTGATGAGACACATTTTGATGTTGAGATGTGTGAGGTATGTCACTATGTTCACTTTTTTGGAGTAAATCCAAACTTTTAAAAGATGGAAACCTTTCAACCCCACACATACTAAACAACATGTTCTCACATATAAAAATTACTCTTATCAATTAATGTTTTAACTCACACACTTACACACATCACAGTCACTAAAAATACACACATTGCATCATGAGGTAGAATAAAGTCCACGCATCACACAGGCCTCATTTCACTTCAGTGTTTAATATTCACTTTCTTCCTTTCGTTTTCTAACCTGCATACCTGATCATCTGTGCGGTGTTACCTTTGTGCCGCACACCTACGTGCACAGCAACACAACATGAACACACAATCTCTCACTGTCTGTGTAGTATAAATTGAGCCAGGTTGCTGTCTTAACTGGGTCACCACAGTTTTCCCATGGAGCAGTTTAACATGTTATGTAATGGCTTATAAATATAGCCAATCAGTGTTGAGTGTATGTGAGCAGTCGCAGCAGGCTGAGTTGCCATCTGAAGAAATTGAAAACTGTGTCAGCTCTGTTTTAAAGCCCAGAATATCAAACGTGTTCGACCTGATTCATTTGAAATATATTAGTCACGTACAATAGATGCTGCAAGAGTTCACTTCGTGGTGTTCCCCTCATCAGATTTCCACTTCTTGCTTGCTTCATACAATAATCTTGTCACAATGTTGTAACTTTACAATTCTCCTCGTTCAGCCGCTAATCGTGTTTAGTATTCACGCTTGGCTGTCACACACTGATAGTCCTTGTACTGAGAGCTCCGCCAATCAGTCTGAGTGAAAGAAAAAATGTTTTCATCTCACTAAATGAAAGTGTAAACAGCACCGGAGGATTCATGACACTGTATAATGATGCGTCCTGTGTCTGTGAGAGTGATAGGATAATCCAGTTGTGGAGATTAGATGAAAGAGGCAAGTTTTATCCCTTTGATGGGAGCATTTCCATTTGAACACATTTTTAACACACAGACACATACAGACATACATCCATACATCCATACATCCCACCACCATCATTATACACGCTTCTCAATGTTCTGTCAATAGTCATGGCCAGTACATGGTCTCTGTCTTTAAGGGTTATTTCATGGGAATAAAATGCCAGAACTGGTTAAACAGACTGATGAAAAGAGGCTAAAAATATTCTTGAAGTTCTATTTTGTATATGGATGGTCAGTCAGTGTAAAAGAAAGTGTGAGTGAAGCACCAACTTGAATCAAATAAAATGTTCATTCATGTGGTAAATTGTGAAGTAAAAATTCTTAAATTTGAGAGTGATAGAGTGATATTTTCTCTTTTATATTGTTACAGATTGAATATCTTCAGGTTCTTGATGACTAATATGACAAGCTGAGCCATTTGAGGGCATCATGTTTGACTCTGGAAATAACTAGCGACATTTTTTTAATTATTTATTGACAAACAAGAGTTTGACACTTACCTAAAAGGCTGTTTTCACACTCATCTAGATGGTTTCTCTGTGCTCATTGAAAATCTGATTTTAAAGGGTGGGCCTAAGAGCAGAATTTGTGACATCATACCCAGCTTGACAGCCACTCGTGGTCTAATATGAAATTTACACAAGTGTAATGTGGAAGCTGGAAGCCTCCAAGGTGCAAACACTGAGAATTAAGTAGGAGACACTTGATGTGGAAACCTGAAGCTTACAGTGCACATGGACTTAACAGTGAAGTAATTATTTTTTATATTCTATTTTAGTCCAAATTTTTGTTTTCTTTCTCTTCTATTTTTCTTCACTTATATTGGGTTCTTTTTTTAATTGTATATTTTAATGTTTCCAATTCTTAATGTTCAATTGTACATTATTTTCCCTTTCTATTATAATTGGGTTTTAAAATATTGAAATTGAAATACGCTATATAAATAAAGCTGCCTTACCTTGCCTTGCCTTAAACTCAGATTTTCAATGAGCACAGATAAACTTTCCACTTTCAGTAGAAAAATGTGAAAACAAACTTGTAGGTAGTGTTGATTCAGTTTTCAAATGTCTTATCTAGTCTGATAAGTTCCAAAACCTAAAGATATTCAATCTATAAAGATATAAAATAGATAAATATCAGCAAACATTCACATTTAAGAATTTTTTACTCCTCAATTTACCAACTACATAAGAAGACAAACATTATTGTTCATGATGCTTTTCCACAATGCATAGTGTTGCTTGTCATTATTATTTCAATACAGTAGGCTGATAAAACCCCGCCCACTATACCTGTCACTCACGCTCTAATCCCGCCTCTTGGTCAATGCCCGCCTGTCAATCAAACATCGACCACGCCCCCCCGCCTGCCTGTAAAAAAAACAGCAGCGGCGGCCGTTGGGGGGGAGAGAGTAAATAGAGAGAGAAGCCTCAAGATGGCTGACTCGCAGGGCTCCGTTCACCTCACCGGAGCTGCTGCTGCTGCAACTGCGGTAGCCCCGGCGGTCGCCCCCGTGAAAAACCCGCTCGCCAAGCCGACAGAGGGGAAAGGAGCCTCTGACAACCGCTCTCATACTTCCCGGGATTGTAACGCGCCGCCGCCGCCCAAGAAGGTCCGAGTCGAGGAGCGGAGCATCAAACCCAAGAAACTCACCGGCAGCGGGAGAGAGAAACTCCAGCAGCCGAGTTACGGCAGCTTCAGCTCGGTGCCTGCCACCGGCGGATCCCAGCCACCGACAAACACACACAAAGTCTTCAAACAGAGCGATTTCTTCCTCCACAAGCCGCCTTCTTCTTCTAATACTACTACTTCTTCTTCTTCTTCCTCCTCCTCATCCAAACCCAAGAAACCAAGCAAAGACAAACAGCGGGAGAAAGAGAGGGAGAAGGGGAAAGGAGGCGGAGAGGAGAAAAAGAAACATAATAAACAGCAGCCGTTGTTGTTGACCTCCGGACCCGGGAGTAACGTTAGCAACAACGATATCAGCAGATTCAACAACAACTCTGCAGTGAAGAGAGAAAATGGGGAGGTCATATTGCCACCAAAAGGTAGGCCATCATAATGTAATATATTTGGTTAATTTTTTATTATAACACTGAAGCGATTTCGTAAAGTTTTGAGTTGTGTTTATACATATATAAATACAAATAGGCTAGTGTTCAGCCCTTTTTTATAGTTGTGTGCAGTTGTCTGCCTCCTAATTCGTCTGGACAGTCCCGCTACTGTTTAAAACGCCTTGTAATAAAAAAAAGAAAGAAAACAACCGTAGGACATTTAAGTGTTGCCTTAATCTAAATATAGTTCGATTAAAACATTTACATAGAGTTTAGAGGCTATAAAGCGCAGTTTTAGTTGATGTTTCTACGCGTTTTGGCTCAGTTAGCTGCCTGCTTTTCGTCGCTTGTTCACCCGCTCGTGAACCCTCGAGCTCCACAACAAGCGTTCCAGGGCAGTAGTCGCGCGACCTGGTTGTTCCAAGGTAACCAGCTGCTCTCGTGCTGCTGCGGAATCGTTACCTAGTTACCGTAGTTACGTGATAATGGCCTAAATGTAACCCATTTTAATCATATTTATATAAAGATGCGTTTAATGTGTATGTGTAATTAATATGTTAGAACGAAAGCTGTAATCGCGTACACGGTTGTAATGTGGATTGAAGTAGACGATTATTTACCCTGTAACGTTGTTTTTAATTATTTGCTTGCCTTTTTGAGCGGATTATATGTGTTAAAACTACACGCCGCTGTCACAACAATATGACAGCCGCCCGCCATTATAGGGTAAGTGTTGTTTTGGTGGAGCACCACGCCCCCCTCTGTAACCTCAGGCTGTATGGGAAGCAGACACGAAGCTCCGCGGCTTGTTGATACTCCATGTTCCGCAGTTGGACAGAACATGTTGTTTTCATTCAGCGTCTCCTCTAATTATTTTTTTCTTTGTGTTACACTGAGAGCTTTATTATACAGCTGTAATAATATACTTAACATAGCAAGTTTCACCGCATCATGTAGCTGTGTTTGGCGGCTGGTCCATTGGAGTTGTTGCATGACATTTATGTAACTGAGAAGGAAATACCTGAATAATTTGACTCAGGTGCAACAGCAAGTTGTATAAATTATGAATAATTGTGTCAGCTTGGTGTGCTGCAGCCTGTAAGAACAAGACAAGTCCAAACATTTAACATTATTACATAATTACCAATTATTAATAAATAATAGCAATATTGCAATATCCCCAATTCCAGATAATAAAGCATCTAGTCTCGTCATTTAATCATGTTACATAAGTGTTAGAGCTGAACATATTTGAATAATACATACAATACACGATACACCTGTGCAATCTAATCCAATCCAACACAACTATACTATACATTAAATATTTATGAAGTTTATACATTTTCTGTTTTTGTTGACATTGTCAGAATGGTGGTGATTCTGGTTTATGTTTATTATTGAGATGGTCATAGATGGTGGTGTACTAGAGTGAAAAAATGTAAAAAATAAATAAATAAAAATAAATAATTGAAAAATTGAATGTTGTTCCTAATATTTTTTTGACACTATTAACATACGTTGAGGGGGGGGGGGGGGGGGGGGTAATATTAAGGATACTATTTAATGTAATGCACCCCAGTACTCCGCCACCACTTGGTATAACCTCAGTAATAAACATAAAGTCGAATAATCACCTTTTTGACAATGTTAACAAAAACTGAGCATGTATAAACGTATTAAAAGTAGAATTTATAGCAGAGCTGTTGTAATGGATTGAATTTGATTGCACAGGTGTATCTAATGGAGTGCTTGGTGACTGTATGTCAACTAAATGTTCATTATGCATTCCAGGAAAAACTAAATTGTTATGCTTTATGTCAAATAAATGAAAGGAAAGCAGTTTCTGATCAACCTACATGTTGCTCAGCGTTATTGTACCTTACCATCATAAACATAATTGACATCAGGTCATTCATGAATTTCAAATAGGCTCAACACATTATCTTATAAATAGGTTCATTTAATTAATACCTGATGATACATTATTTTATTAATTTGAGTGATAGGGTCACAGCTGAATCTGCTAATATGACTCATATGTCTCATTACTGGAATTGTGTGTAGTTTATTTATTTATTTATTTCTTGCAGCATTTAATAAAAAATGGCAGACACACACTGGCAATGTGTGTGTATATTTTATTTGTGTTTGTGTTAAGACACTCAGCAGCAGTATGCAGAGGACACATGTCAGTGTTTGGGACTGCATGATGTCACCTTTTTCCAGTTGGGTAGTTTAAGAGGTCATGACGTGCTTTGAACAGCCACCGCAGTCAGTAAGAGCAGCAGAACGCGACGTGTTGTTGGCCTGTAGTCTTAACACACCATCAGAGAGCCACGCTCTTGTAAACAGGCTTTGTTGGATGTCATTTTTGTTTTTATTCAAGGCGAATGGTGGCAGGCAGTGCTCACCAAGAGATTTCAAAACAGATGTAGAAATACCAGCACTCCCTCGTCCGTCTCACAGAGGTGCTGAATCTCTAATTGCTCCTGCGGCCAGCAGAAGGTGATTGCAATTACATCAAATAGCTTCAAATGTGAAGAAGTAGTATGAATGTGGGGAAACGGCATTAATCCTTACCAGAATATTTCTAAGGAGGATTAAAATGATCCGTTCTGAGCTGCACCTGCCTGTAAATACTGGTAACAGTGTGTCAGTCTTCCTTCTTGACTGTGAGTCAGCCGCAGTAGGCGATGCGGAAATAATATCATTTTGAATAGGATCCTTTTTATATATTGAATAACACAGGGGGGTTTTCCCAATATGCGTTGAGTGGCAGTTTGGCCTCATGTTCAGACAGATCGCTGCGTTCATAACAAGCGGATGCGAGTTTGAGTTCGAGGCCCGGTCCTGAAAAGTGTCCTTGAGTTTACAGAAGGAGTCCCTGCCAGCTTCAGGAGTGCCGCTCCGAAGCAGATTGTGCTCTGACCTTCCTGGAGGGGATCAAGAGAGTATC
The DNA here is from genome assembly GCF_027409825.1 of Scomber japonicus. Taxonomy (NCBI): domain Eukaryota; kingdom Metazoa; phylum Chordata; class Actinopteri; order Scombriformes; family Scombridae; genus Scomber; species Scomber japonicus. Next base: position 13,695,443 of record NC_070600.1, on the reverse strand, counting down.
ACATCATCGCAGTAATATTATTAGTGGTGTAGGTTTTTGCTGCTGGAGCGACGCTGAAGGCCAGGAAGAGCTGACTGCCGGTTACAAGTGGGGCAAGACGGGGGGAAAGCCAAGCCAAGTTTTCATTTGGGTGACCTTATGTGACACTCCTACATTACATCCAGGCTGAAATAATTATAACCAACTGCAGTGCTCTCAGTAATTTCAGCTGTGAACATTAACAGACTAACCTACTTAGTTATTAGATAAATTATAACTCAATAACAAAGCTGGTACAGTTGCCAATGCTTAAATACCACTTGTCATTATTTTCACAACTGATTCACCTACTGATTATATTCTCCATTAGTTGCATGGTCTTTAAAATGTTTTTTTAATCTGGTGGAAAATCTACTTTGATAACTCACAGATGACCAAAATAGTTGCAGATTCATTTTCTGTCGATCAACTATCGATGAAGTGACTAAACGTTTGATCTGTAGTGCTTTTCAACTGCATGTTTTGGTTGATTAAAGGACTAAGAAATTAAATAAAGAGCAGCTTGTTTGATAAAGGTGTAATATGACATTTAAGCCTTGCAGAAACAGGAGTTTACATTTAGGGCATTCTTCATATACATCAACCTGGAAAACACTGTCTTATTCTGTCATTATTCAGTCTTCCAGTTACCTAGAAGTCGCACATCTTTCTAGACACCATCCCGAAAGAAGAAATCATGTAAACTCAGATTTTTGTTTTTTTGTTTTTTGGAGGGGGGGTCGGGTTAATGGAAATCATGTAAATGTCTAAATTGCGTTAATTAGGTTGTTTGTGTTCATGTAAATGGTCCACCAAGCGGACAGAAATCCCCCCATCAGTATAAAAGAGCTGCAATCAGCACCCCAATTGAGTCAGTGTCACTTAGCTCATTTGTTCGGCATAAAACAGCCGACACTTAACTCTGCCTGAGCAGTTGCAGGTCACAACGACACGCAGGCTGCACGAATCTTAACTACTAAATCACTGAGATCTTTTTAAGGTGGCGAGGTGTGGATTTGCTACACCAGTAGGGGTTAGCCGACCATCTGGAGTATTAGGATTTTCCTCTGAGGGCAGGGTTACCTCTGGTCCTGCAGATAAAAACAAACATAATGCTGGTTTCTTTGGTGGCTCTGTGTGAGGCCGGGGTCATGGAGCTGTTAATCACATGCCATGAAGTCATCATTCATGTCTGCCAAGCTGCTAAAATATATTGAATCAAGCTGTTTTTATCAGTAATTACTCATTTCTAGCTCCTAGATCTGTTTCTGTTTTGTGAGAGTCAAATGTATCTTTTTCAGTTTCACAGCATTTTAGAGTTGAGGGAGCACAGCGGACACTTCATTTTAAGGACAGATGATTCAACTACATACTCCCAACTTTAAGTAAAAGTTTGATGCCGGTGAGCAACGGCGTAGTTGCAGTTTACAAACTGCCAGCCTCCGGCTCTCCATCTTTCAAAGTGTTTCTCTCTCCTGTGATCATCCCGACATTGAAAACCACCTGCTGGGTTCTCCTTCAAAAAACCAGCTGCTGCTAGAAAGTCACCAAAACGAGAAAAAAAAGAGACAAAAAGTTTCAGTTACATGTTCAGTTGATTTCTGAGTCACTCAGAAACCACCTCGTTTTTACATTGTAGTCACGAACCACTTCGAACTTGTGACCCTCTCTCTCTCTCGTCACGTGATCTCTAACGACTGAAGCACCATCCGGTCCTCTTCAGTGCGTTTTCCTCAGGCTGTGATTAATCATCTCTAATTTATCTCCTGTTCACTGTAAATTTTAACTTTATAACTGCCTGGCACGTCTTTGTGAGTCTGGCAGCGGATCTGAATTAGACCTCTTTTTTGTGGGCGGCTTCCTGTGGAGCTAAATTGATGTTTTGAAACATGGTTTTTCTCCACCTGGCAGCTTACAGTGTCTGGTAATTTTTACAGCATCTATTTTACAGACTTCCTAAAATGGTTTGTTAGCATTCTTGGCATTCCTCCTTTTAAACACAAGGCATTTCTACCTACCTGATTGTTAGATAACGAAGAATAATGACCCACTACAATTAAAAAAGAAAAAAAGAAAAGTGGCTAGGTATTCATTTAAGTTTCATTCAGTCTAATTCTCCCGCTGCCCCTTTAAGCCGTTAGGTTTTCAAAGCGTTTCCTCCTTTGATCCTCCAACCCCACTGTGTTCACTTTCCCACTCCTCCACGTCCACGGGAGAACGAGCAGTCTGAAAACATGGCTTCCTTTTTTTTTTTTTTAGAGAGAGAGAGATGGATGTGACAGAGTTCAAAGAACAAAAGTTCTTTGGAAAGGAAAAGAAAGAAACAAGAAGGAAAAAAGGAAGGTTTTATGTCTTTATGGGGGGAAATGAAAGGAAATAAAGAATCAAAGGAGATGACTTTTACAAAAGATTTTGATAAAAAAGTGAAAGTTATTTAAAAAAAGGTGAGGCTCAGCTGGAGGGGGGGTGTCAGGGTTTGTTAGGTGTCAGGCGTCTGGCTCAGGAAATGCTGTATGACTGTCTCTGTGGGGGTGTCAGCAGGACACGAGGAGGAGGAGACAGGTATTTCATTCTCGTACTCATTGCAGGAACTCTGACACAATAGCTACAGGAAGGTGTATCTTCAGTAGGTGTGGTTTATAGGAAGCAGAAGAATAAATTAAGAATTAAAGCTGAAAATCTCCACAATAACACTGGTAATAATAATATCACTGCTGATCATTATAACAAAGTGGGAAGGGTATAAACAATGTATTAGCACCACTGATCAATAAGGAGGAGTGATTGGCATCTCAATAGCTTAAGATCATCGTCTGAAATCTGCACCCAGAGCGAGGTTTCACTCTCTTATCCACACTGTGACATACTCAGCCTTTCACAAAGCACTTGACAACTTGAAGTGTGTGTGCGTGATGGTATTTACATTTTAAAACTGGCTGCTCTCATCACACGTCAATACGCAGCAATTCTCCTCCTCCATTCAACTCCTAGATCTGCGATATTCTCACAAGACTCGAATGATTAGCGCTGAAAGAAGGAAATAAAATGAGACGAAACCGCAGGGGGGAGAGTTATAGGACTTTTTTTTTTTTAAAGAGCAGAGCATATTGAACTTAGCAGTGGCTCAACATGGGCAGAGGGGATGAGTTTTTGGAGGGGAGGAGGAGACGTGAGATGTGTTATTATTATTATTATTATTATTATTATTATTATTTTAGATGAGACGACGTAGCTTTAAGGTTATGAAGTAAAGTTAAAGAGTCGCTGCGGTCTTAAAGGGAATTACGCCGCAGAGGAAAGACGAGAGATAAGAGCAGAGGTGTGTAGGAGGAAGACCAACAAGATTAAGGAAAAGTTGAGGGTGATGGCCAAGGTGAAGCACTTGGAGTGAGTTCAGTTAAGGGCTTAGACAAAAAAAAATAAAAAATCGAAGCAAGTGGAGTGTGCGGCCAAGTGTTTTATGTCTGTGTGTCTGTTTGTGAGCGGGCGAGTAAATCAGGGGCTCTTGTGCTAATGTGTTTGTACCAACGAGAGACCTGAAACCTTTTACTCTCTCTCTGCCTCCACAGAGCACTCCACCAAGGACAAGGCAAAAGAGAGAGACCGAGAGGAGAGGGAGAAGAAGAAGGTCAAGGAAAAGGAGAGAGAGAAGAAGAAGCACAAGGTGATGAACGAGATCAAGAGGGAGAACGGAGAGGTCAAACAGCCAATTAAAGGTTGGTGGTAACACACACACACACACACAAACGTACCAGCGTGTCGAGCCAAAAGTAGTTTTAGTTCTCATTGATCACTCTGTTTATTCAAGCCTATAAAAAAATAGAGGAAAATGGTCCATGGTGATGTCTTTAAATTGTTTTTAAAGGGGGGGGGGGACAAACTCTTACACTTTAGAAGCTGTTATATATCAAAATCAAAGGTTTTGGTGTGTCAGTGGTCTACATTACACATCCCACCAGTTCTTTCCAAACTTTTTCTTTTGTTTTTTTTGTCCTTTAGAGTTTCCATGGTATACACTTTAAACAATAATAATGATAATAATATTAAAGGCTGAGCAATTCATCCACATTTTATTGAATACCGTCTACTACAATTTTCAAATTACAGGAGGTGAAATGTGAGTCCAAACACCACATTTTAAATTACACACCATCATTCTGCAGCCATAAGAAAACATCTTTGTAACAGATCCCTGCAAAAATCACACCATAATCCTTTTAATATGAGATATATTGAGAATAACTGATCATTAAGTGAATGATTGCTCCCCCAAATGTCACAAATCATATCACAATTGTAATATAAGTCAAAATAATGGTAATTAGATATTTTTTCAGCCCTAATAATATTAGGGATTATAGTTTTACAGGACCAGATCTCTTTGGCCTGACTGTTATTATACACCATCACAGAAAACATTCATTGTGTTCACTCCAGTTATAAAAACACCTAGCTTGAGTACAAACTGATCACAAACGACGCACCGCATTGAGTTGGAAACAATGTTGGAGCTCAGCGTGTGATTCAGCTCAGCAAAGGAACACTAGAAACCTGCTGCTGAGGAAACCAAACACATTGGGTACTGGCCCACTTTCACAGTGCACTGTACAATATATCATCATTATTTCTGTAACGTACAAGCAGCATATACAACCGCTCGGCACCCCAGTGGGTGTTGGAAAAAATGCAAATACAGTGCAGCACAATAAGAAAGGACAGAGCAGACTCTATCTCTCTATAGCTGAGGAGGCTCGGGTCTTTTTGAGTTTTTTTGACTCTGGTGGCATCACCCCTCTTCAATGAAGTGGTCTCTTGGGGCAACAGTATCTTCTCGACTGCTGACACAAAGAGACTTAGATTGGTTAATGAGGCCAGGTCTGTCCTGGGATGCCCCCTTGATCCGGTGGTGGTGGGAGAAAGGAGAATGATAGAGAACATGTCCTGCCCCATGCAGAACAGGGAAGGTCCTTCAGAGGCCGCCTGCTTCACCCCGCATGTCCTTCCTTCCTGCTGCTGTCAGATTTTACAGTTAACTCTGCTGCCGTCAGACTGCATTCACCGAAACTGATAAAAATACTGTCATTATTTCCTGTGGTTGATAATGCGACTTCAACCGTTCAGTCTGTCTACTTGCATCATGTTAGCACTGCTGTAACTGAAAGTTTCTAACAACACTAATAAAGACTTATCTTATCTTATCTTAATGTAGCACAGCATCTGTGTGGTAGGAAAAGGCTGCAAGTGTGACAGTGATTATAACCGATCATTTTAGTTTTTTTAATATTTGGTGAATCTTTGCTCTGTGCTGCTCCTCACATGGAGGAATCATGCTTTTGGTTCATTTAGTCTAACCTGTGTGTGTTTATGTGCGCTGATTATGCAACTGGTAGCTGCCATTGTAATGAGAAGTTTAAAGGCAAGTCAGAGCATATTGGGTTTAATTGGACTAATATTACTACTACTACTACTAATAATAATAATAATAATAATAATAATAATAATAATAATAATAATAATAATAATAAAATAGGTGAGAGAAGAACAGAAACTGACACAATCAGTTGATTAATAGAAATGTAATAATCATTTTGAAAACTTTATTTGTTTAAAAGTTATTTATCAAGCTAAATAAAAAAACGAATAAACACTTGCTGCTCCCAGCTTAAGATAAATTGTTTTATTTAATTGAATACTGAATACTTGGACTCATGGATTTTTTAAATGTTTTTCAACCCAAATAAAAGTTTGCCGAGTTCAGAAAAAGAGGAAATATTAGTGTGTACAATAACTCTTATTTTCTTACACATAATACAGTTAGGTTTTTTTTTTACAATGACATAAACAATGGTAATTTGTTTTGTCTTGTGTGCACACATAATGAACGCGACGGCCACTTTCATTGTTAACCCTCCGACAGTTGTGAATTATTTGCAGAGCGCCGTGACGCCGTCTCCGTCTTCCTCTCTGAGTAATCTGAGATCTCAGCCGCAGAACTGCTGCAACGCCCCTTTTGTCAACAGCGGACGTTTTTTTTTTCTTTTTAAGACTTGACCTTTTTAGACAGACACACACACACATACACACACACACACACACACACACACACACACACACACTCTGCATGATATTGTTATAATTTCTCCTTATTGATCTGATTGGATTTAAAGATACAGTCAGACAGACTGCGTTTTTTGGGGGGGGGGGTTGTTGGTATGTCATGACCACGGCGTGACATTTCGAGAGCTTTGGCTACGTACTGTAGCGAGCAGCTCCAGATGAAAATCACAGATGGGTTATTTGGCGTGCTATCTCAGTGTTCCCTATTTTGTGTGCAACAGACAGGCACTTTAAAAAAAAAAATGTTGGGTCATCTTCTTAGTATGAGTACAGTGTTGGGAAGAACGGGAGTGGTGAAATAAAAAAGTGAAGTGTCAGTGTGTGTGTGTGTTACGTCTGCAGCCATCCTGTGAGAGAGAGTCTGGTATTTAATCCTGTGTGTTTACAATAACAGGCACACACAGGGATCCGTGGTGGGATATTGAATCGAGAAGGGAAATGAGGAGGAGGAGGAGGAGGAGGCTCTTCTCACCGCAGAGTGAGAGAGAGAGAGAGTAGCTTTTCAGTGACAGAGAGAGTGAGGTCTTTAATCTGAATGTGTTAAGTTTGCAAATGTTGAGTTTGACAAAGGCGGGTAGGGGAAGTTAGAAATTTAATCAGCGAGACGGTGTTAAGTTTACAATTCAAAAGGGAGAGAGAGGCAGCCAGAGGAAACCTCTATAGGAAATCAATATGCAGCAAACGGCCATTCTGACAGTAAGGCGGCTTTACTACCACTGAGACTATTTATGTGACTGTATGAATGTGTATCGCTCTAATGATCATAGTTTTTGACATTTAATCACATGTTTTTAATAATAGCTGACATTGAGTGAACAAGGATATAAGATAAGATAAGATATTAATTTATTAGTCCCACAGTGGGGGAAAAGTACATTATTACAGCAGAAAAGTGACAGTAAAATAGAAGAGCATCAATAAGAAAAATAACAATAAATACTAAGTATGAAAAACAATAACAACAATGATAGTAAAAATATATAATAAAAGTAATTGTGACATTATTAACATTATTTACAAGAGTAATATTGGGTGGTAATATACCAGACATGATAATGATGATATTTATGGTCAGAGATGCTTCGAACAGACTGGCTGCTGCAGACTCAACATTGAGCTCGCTAATTAGATTCAAGTTAAGTCAAATTTAATTAATGCAAGTTTTTGCATTAATTGTATAAAATGTATTTTATTATGACTGTGATATGTATTTTCTACATAAGGCACATGCTGGATTTTACAGGCTGATACCAGAGTGTTTATGAGTTACCAGACCATATTTGTTAAATGCATAATATAAACATTTTTGATAAACATCCTTTTTAAGTTTGATTATTAGAAAATAGTGACCAAAATACTTGCAGAGTGGGGAAATAATTACCACAATATATCTAAACTACCATAAACATATTGTTTTTTCTTGTTACTTACTGACTAGGGCTGGGCGATATATTGATTATATCGATATCGTGATATGAGACTAGATATCGTCTTAGATTTTGGATATCATAATATGGCGATATGTCATCAGATTTGTCTTTTCCTGGCTTTATATTACAGTAAAAAATATATAATTTTCTGAATTTACCAGACTGTTCTAGCTGTTCTGTTATGTACCTTTTAGCCACTTTGTCATTTCAACCACATTACTGATGATTATTTATCAAAAACTTCATTGTGTAAATATTTTGTGAAAGCATCAACAGTCATCTGTACAATATTGTTGCAATATCGATATCGAGGTATTTGATCTAAAATATTGTGATATTTGATTTTGTCCAAATCACCCAGCCCTATTACTGACCAACATATGTCCCAATACTGATACAGTGATCACAGTATGTTGGGATATGGGACAAAATGTACTAAAATGTACAATTATAGATTCAGACTATCTTTTTAGGAAGGAGTTATCATTCTAGGACCTGTCAACAACTTGCAAATATGTTTAACTTCAGTTTAACTTTATAAGAAGAATAAGAAATCTGTCCTGCAGCCAAGTGGAACATAAAAAACATATAAAACTTATAATAAAATGTATGCTTAAAAAAAACAACAACACAGGCATATGTTTGACGTACTTTAAGACACTCCACAGCTCGTAAAAGTTATTCTAAACTTGTATTTGTGCAACAATTGTGCTTTTTGATCCATGGATAAGATCAGAGTGAACAGAGTATGGTTGAATATTGTTGTTATTATTGTAGATTCAGTGTGATTATCCAGCCCACAGAACCACTTAAAAGTTTGGACAAACCTCTCCGTTCACTGGAATCAGAAAATGCATCCAAACTTTTGTATATTTCCAGTTGGCACAAGCATGAAATAATTGTATATTTACATGTGTCCATTGCGTCTCGTATCACACATCAACATATTTTGTTGATCTGATATGTGGCTTTTTTTACGGATTGATGAAGGTTGAGATTTGGGGATGAAAGTGCGTGTGCCTGTGTGGAGAGAGACTTGGGGGAGGGGTGACTGGTGGGTTAAAGAGCTTTTGGATTAGTAGCTTGGGTATTGTACTGCAAATACCTCTCTCTCTCTCTCTCTCTCTCTGCTCTTTTCTCTCTCTCTCTCTCTCTCTCTGCTCTTTTTCTCTCTCTCTCTCTCTCTCTCTCTCTCTCTCTCTCTCTCTCTCTCTGCTCTTTTTCGCTCATTCTCTCATTCCTGCCTTATCTGGCACTGAACGTGTGTGGGGTACAAACTAGACAGAGCAAGATGATATCTGATGCTTGAATTATGCTGAGGCAGCAGCACCTCTATCAAAGCGACTCACGTGTGCACGCTCACACACACACACACACACACACACACACACACATACATATATTCATACTTACAGCACGGATATATACGTCTCTGCTTGTTTACATGACCGCTGGAAAAGAAATGAACCAGCCAGCAACACGTTGGCAAATCGTCGTGAAAGAGCTCTGACACACACACATAAATACGTACAGTAGTACTTGTGCATAAATTTGCATGTTCTACTTTGTCGTGCCTGAGGCGTTCAAGAGACGGCCTACCATGTACAGTATTATCTCTGTTCAGATATGCCACTCGAAAGCTTGTTTCCTGGCTTAGTCATATCTGCTTTTCTCAAGGGATTCATTTCAGAGCTCTTCAATTTATATTATGTGTGCACCTTCAGGGCGTCGCGCACCATCTGGATGAAACTATGACTCATCTGTCTACATGTAAAAATAGTTAGGGCTCATTATTTTCTTTTTAATTGAATTTTTTCCATAACTACTGAATTTACTTATTTATTACAACAGTGTGGGTAAAAATCTGATTTTAGAAATAGCTGCTTCTGTACTTGACGATATCCTGTTTATTTTTTACTTGTTTTGACAGTCTCAGTAGCATAATCAGCTCCTCATTTACGTATTTTTCCCCCCGCGTTGCTCTCTTCACTTTGTTTTAATGGGAGCTCTCTCGGAGCTGTTGTCATTGCAAGGACCTCGTTCACTGTAAAGTACAGAGAGGAGTGTCCTCTTACAGCGGGTGTGTGTGGATGGTTTGTTCATCCATCAGACATGAGTAAGCGGACTTGAATATATTTAAATCTTTCACATATTACGTGTTTTCCTACTTCCTTCAGGCCTTTTCAAAACAACATACTCTATTTAAGAATTTCCTGTCCTTGTAAGTGTAGCCTGACCGCCTGGATGCAAGGATGCAGGTTATGTTAACTTTGGTGGGAACTTTTTTTCTGTCAGACTGCCAAAAAATGTGTACATGCTCTTTATGACTCTTTTTTTGCCTAACACTAGAATTTATTAGATTAGACAGATTAAATAATTTAGTTTACAACCAATGTTCATGTCTTAATGACCCATTCAACTCTGCAGAGGTCCTACTGTGAACATGACATGGAGTTAAAGTGGCTAGATTGTTTGAGATCAGTAAAAATGCCATCCACACCTTGCCAGCATTTTTTTTTTTTTTTTGCACTAACCTTTCGCCTCTCTCTCCATCTCTCTCTCTCTCTCACTGTCCAGATGAAAAAGAGAAAGCCAAGATCAACTTAGAGGAGCTGCAAATGAAAAAAGTGAAGAAGAAAAAGAAAAAGAAACACAAAGAGGGGGAGAAGCACAAACGAGTCAAGATGTACCACCGCTCATGCCAAACCATTTGCGCCGGCCTACTTGTCTGCCCGCCTTCCTCTCCTCCCCCCACCTCTTCCTCATCTTCATCCTCCAATCCTGCACACAACTCCTCCCCGTCTCCCTTTAAGTCTCCGCTACCTGTTAACTCTCCATCTAATAACAAAAATGCACATGCCCTGCCCTCTGCTGCTTCTCTTGCTTCAAAATCCCTCTTTAACTCCTCAACACCTGACTTTCTCAACTCTCCGTCGTCCTCCATCACGGCTCCACAACCTTCTCCAACCAAACACCTGCCGCATTGCACCTACCCTGGCTTGTCGGGCCTGGAGTTTGCCCCTTACATCCACATAGAGAACCAGCCGAACGGAGGGGCCCTGGTGGCCCACGCCTACATGTCCCAGCTCTCCTCTCTCTCCATGGGCCAGAGGCAGAGATTTGCCCAGGAGTTTGTCACCTTGGCGTTCAGCGAGGACTCATCCCAGGTACAGCAAACTGTAGCTATTGATTAGATTGATCGATGGATGTTGATGGAAGTGTGATGCTGTCCCTCACTGTTAACTCAATGTTGAATATTAAAGCTGCAAGTTACTACTTACTACTAACCCTAACCCTAACCCAATTGAAACACCAACATTACTTTCTGTTTTTTACCGTCTGTTTTCCAGGCAGCACATTATGTCATGGGTATCGTCCATGGGGAAGCAAGCTACCTGCCAGACTTCTTGGATTACTTCTCAGCCAACTTCCCTTCAACTGCTGTAAAAATGGAAATACTGGGAAAGAAGGACATAGAAACCACCACAATGGCTAATTTCTACTCTCAGGTTCGTCTCACACACACACACACACACACACACACACTCACACACACAGGAGAAACGTGAATAACATAGAGAATACAGTATGTTGGTGGGTGAGCTGACAGAATTACACCTTTTTTGTTGTTTTTGCTTTTTGTTTCTTTTGTGGTAATTCAGTCCTGTAGCTGTAGACTCAGAGAGCAGATGAGCTTTCAGAGATGAAGCCTCAAGTCTAAATTAGCAAAGGCCAAGTGCGTCTCTTAGTTCTTGTCTTCTACATATGTAAACGGTTTGGTTTAATATCAGCTTTTCACAAAACTGTCCATGAACACAGAACCAAATGAGAAACCATCACACTGCAGCCTTTCCCTGACAGGTACACGTAAATCATTCATGCACAAGGAGGTTGTTGTGCCTCTGCGCTGGTGACAGCTGTGGCTGGAGGCATTATGTATTCAGCTTGTCTGTCCATCCTGTTGTTGTGTATATGTATCTCAGGAACGAATGGAGGAAATAACTTCAAATTTGGCACAAAAATCCATTTGGATGCTAGAATCAACTGATTAGATTTTGGTAGTCAAAGGTCAAGGTCACTGAGACCTCACATCTGTTCCACTCTCTTATGAATCAGATATCTCAGTTAGAGTCTGGAGGGAATTTCCTTACATCTGGCACAAACGTCCACTTGGATTTAAAGATGAACTGATTTTAATTTGGTAGTCAAAGGTCAAAGTCAGTGTGACCTCAGAAGACATGTTTTTGGCTGTAACCCAAGAATTCAAACACTAATTATGGCAAAGATTCACAAAAATGTTCAAAAGGATAAAATGATGAAGTGATGACATTTTATATCCAAATAGTCTCGAAGTGAAGATGACATGTTTCTCACTGGACATTACTCACAGAAATCACACATCAATATAGTGATCAGCAGAAAATACAGTGAATACTTTTTTATTAAACTCCCTCAAAGTCTTCACTGCAAATGTTACATGAGTCATACATACAATCGCAAGGCAGTACCTCTTGTCTGAGTTCTAATGAAGTCATGTGATGCTGATGGCTTGATGTAGTCTTTCTTTGTTGTTAATTGTGTCACATACAGTCATATACACATAAAGCAAAAGGTGGAGGACTATAAAGAGCTCCGCTGAAACTGCAGACTGAATTCAATCTTGTCATTTCCTTTAGTGTGCAGTGCACACACCTGAATTGTTTTTTTATTGAGTGGAGTTTGGCTTGGTAGTTTTGTGGGTTTTACAAAATTAGATTAGTAAAGTTCCAGCCATGTGCATCTTCACACTTGTGTTAATGCCACAAAGATTGACTTCAAAGATATTTAGCTTGTGAGTGATTTCTTTGTTATTTTACATATTTGAACAGAAAGAAGGGCTTGGCTTGACCTCTGGGGAAATATTTTGCAAATGAGAAAAAAATATAATGTCAGTGACCTGCTTTTATCTCAGCAAGGGTTACAGAAACGCATTTCACAAGTATTTATGTGAATAAATTGTATTCAGTGTAAATGTGCAGAGTAAGTGAATATGTGAGTAAAGCCTCTTTGTGTCTCTCCATACGGTAAGGACGGAGAGAAGGATGGATCAGGATATATGTCGAGGGAGAGGATGGAGGGATGCTTGGAGATTGAGAGCAATCAACTGAAGGAAAAGACTGCTCCGCGTGGATGAAAAAGTTGTACTGTTGTAGTTTTAACCATCTGCTTGGAGCATCTGCCTCCATCTGTCCGGAGTTAAACAGCTTTTACCATTTATGTACTTCATGTCGACGTCTGATTTAATGCAACAATGGCAGAATTATGTGCAGTGCACAAGTGGCCTCTGCCCTCACTTCTCTAGTGCTACTTCATCTGTTATACCAAAGTTTAATGAGCGCGAGGAAGGGAAAAAAGCAAGGGGAGAGAAAAGATGTGAAACAAAAGAAGCAGAAAAAAAGAAATATAAATTGATGTAAAAGTAAAAGTGACAGAAAAGTTTAGAGGATGGGAAAGAACGAAATTAAGTTGTATAGATTGTAAGAGATGATTTATTGTGTACCAGCAGCCTGCTCAACACAAAAGCATGAAATGTGTGTTTATTTGGCAGTGTCCGCCTCCATCGTCTTCTCTGAACACAGTGACACAGCGAGAGCTCTTCATTTCCAGTTGTCCCATGTCTATAGTTCGCTGATGAAAAGCCTTTTGTTGCCTCAAACCTCCTGAGTGGCTTTGTGTTGAGATACTGTCTGCTTTTTTTTTTCAGTGTAAGTGCATGTGACCAGCTACCACTGTGTGCGTGTGTGTGTGTGTGTGTGTGTGTGTGTGTGTGTGTGTGTCTGTGTTACTACATGGAGTACAGCAGTTTACGCTCTCTATTACTCTCCTCCTGGCTATTTCTTTCTTTTTTTCCTAATATGAAATATTCATAATGTTATTCTATGTATTCCTTTCTGCTTTGGCCACTTTCTGCCTCGATCAACAAACAGATCCCTGTTCTCTGCGTGAGTCCGAATACAATAAATCCACATAATGAACGAGTGAGTGAAACATCTCTAAATGAAGTTTTCTCTGCAAATCTGTCTTCTGAGCTGTACCTTTAAGAGTAGTGCTCCTTGCAGGGGTAACGTCATTGTCCACTGGTCTTGTTAATTTTTTTCCCCCTCCCTCCCAGCTCTCAGCAGTGACCTTGGGAGCTAGACATACAGTCTACACACACACACACACACACACACACACACACACACACACACACACAGATGTGATATATATACACAGGCACAGGTGTACACACATAGATAGAGATTAATGTTTTTTCTTACACTTTTTTATTCCCTCTACCTTTCTTTCTCTCTCTAACTCTTTCTCTCTTCATCTTTTTTGTGCCTTACTCCCTCTGTATTGGTCTTTCTCTCTCTCTCTTTCTCTCCCTCTCTTTCTCTCTCTCTCTTTCTCCCTCTCTCGCTCTCTTTTTCATCCCTCAACCCTTAATGTTTCCGCTCTGTTGTTTGGTTCTCTGTTGAGCTGAATTTTTTTTTGTGTACAAAGGGTAGAGGAAAAAATTAGAAACTGCTTCCATTGTTCTGTGTTTGACGCGGTCATTTTTTCCCATATAGACTTTCTTAGTTCGACCTTTAGTGTTATATTCCATACGTGGGCTCTTGTAGTATGAGACACAGTCGTCCACGCATGCTTGTAACTCATAATGAGCAGTGTGTTTTTGATGATCAAAATTTCACTGCAGGCATCAAAGTCACTCTGCTGCTGTTCAGTCTGAGTCAGGATTTTGTTATTTTGCACCTGACTGAAGGCTTTTTCAGTGGCGGTAAGGATTATGAAAGATTACAGCACTCCATTTTTACTCAGTGCAAACGCAGCCCGACAGTCAATACATGATGTGCTCGGTCTCTTCCTATGTGGTCAATGGGTGTCATAATTAAGTTACAATATAAGGAGGTTATAGGGCTTAAGAACAGACGGCTTTTATTGTTTTATTAACCTCTGCTCGCACTGTGCTCATGCAGACGGTCTTCCAGTTGTATTGATTCATGATAATACCCTGCATGTGAATTATCAATCTGATTTTTATTAAAGGAGTCATCATTTCTGTTATTTTTTTACTGTTATGACGTGGGATGTCAATTTTAAACATGTCAAAAGTCCCAAAACTTTAAGTCAACATTTGTAAAATGCTCCCTACCATTCGGAAGTCAGGGCTTCAGTCTGTTCTGGACACTTTGTTGACAACGTCACCTCTACTTCCTCCATGCAAAAAGGTCAGATTGTTCGTGCACGCCCACAAAACAGTCGTCCTTTTCATAGCCTTGTTGTTGCTGACGTTCTTCCACTCTCACATTTCAGGTCAGATTCTGGCTTGAAGTTGTTTGTATGTATTTGAGAAGTTCTTTAATTTCGAGTAAAGAATGAGAGAAAAGCGTCCCGAGAGTGGGCTTAAAGAGAAAGCAGCTAAAACAGCCTGTTTCAGGCAGAGGCTGTAAATCAAATGCAAATATATTCCAGTGGAGCCCCAGATTAAAAATATAGACCTTGAAATATATATAGACCGTACAAAAACAGCCCCAGTTTTGTATTGCAGCTTTTAAACCCTTGTTGAAGCTTTGACACAATCCTGGTACCAAGTGAAATGAATTAATCGAGGAACAATAAAGGTTGAGAGGAACAATTACACCGCTTTTAATGCAAAGTGTGTTTGTGCATTCACGTGGCTCCCTTTGTTGGCAAGCCCAGAGAGAGAGCTTATGTAAGAAAAGTGTGTGTGATTGTGTCTGAGGTACCAGTCAGCAGCCAGAAGCTTTTGTTGTGACGCATGCACAGTTAATAGACTAATAGACTTAACACCCTGGAGAAGAAGGAAGAGGGATGCAGAGAGCCAGGAACAAGAGAAAGAAGAAGAGAAACATTCAGGGGGAGGAGGAGGAGGGGTGTTGGGAAGAGGTCGGACGACGTGAACTCATCCAGAACAAGTGAAGGATGAGTTGACGCGAGGAAGGAAACTCGTTATCGAATAAACAAGTGGATACACCGAGTGAACCAGAGACGGAAAGGAGAGGAGGAAAGAGGGAGTCTTGATCTAATAGACTTCCCCATGAGGGAGATGATGTGTATTATGAGGGAAGGAGGCAGAGGAGGAGATGGAGAGCCTGACAGAGACAAGAGAGAAGTAGATAATGTGAGAGAGGGGAAAGTGAGAGAGGGGAGTGAGATTATCTGTTAAAAATACTCTGCTTTTAGTCAAAGAGTGACAGGAAGGGAGAGATGACAGCAATGATAATTATATATAATAATGTCGGCTTTTAAATCTGAATTTGTGGACTCAGAATACCAAACGAGGCGCAGTAGATTTAGAGAAAATCACAGTGTTTAGAGAGGAACAGATTTGGCTCTTCTTTTTTTTTAAATTTGAATTTATTAATTTATTTTTTCATTGTTGATTTGAGTTCAAGTGCCTATTCTCCAGTCGCTATTTCAACACATAGTGAAATGAATCCTGTTGATGTGAGGTGTGAATGAGTATAAACACCAACAACATGAAAGAAACTGACACTATCACACACAGGTATAGGTTATAAATAATACGTGCTCTAATAGTAAATTAATGTTCTTTTCTCATTTCAAGTAAAATAAGAGTTGAATTTAAAACTAAAATAATGTGTATCCTAAAATAAAGTGGATTGATCATATTGGGGTCTTACATTGTTTCTTTTAGGTGTCTTCCGTTGAGATTTGAGTGAATATATTTGCTACAAACATTCATCTCTCCTGTTGTCTCTACGTGGACCGAGCAGCTTTTAACCTCCTGGATCAAAATTGACCCAGTCTGGTTTAATTGTTTTATAAAGTATAAATGATCACCCAGTTCTGTGTTAGATCTGTTTAGCCAACTCCATTCCAACTTATTACCTCAGGTTTTGCACATATTTTTGGACATTATGATCAGTAGGTGCCATTTAAATTAAATTATATCTCATTTTGAAGTTAACGGCTATTATCCTCTTGGGTCAAAATGACAACAGGAGGGATGTGAGATGAACTGGTTTTGAACTGTCTGTGGAAAGTATTTCCTTCGCTTTACGCACACAACTACAGTCATTGTGTTTTGACCTCTGAGCGCTTCCAAAAAGCTGTTGACCTACACTCAACCACGAACATGAACACCTCCTGTGTGGTTAGCTGATCTGCTAAACGTGCTGCTAACTCTGTACTGTCTGTCTAAACATGGGATACAAGTGTCCATTCTTGATTAAACGCTCTGTCTTCTCTTACTCGTGTCACACCGCGTCTCTGGTCTCTCCCAGACATGCTGGAGTCAGTTGCAGAGCCCTGAAGCTCCGCCCTGCTCCTGCACAGAGCAGAGCGGCTTACTGATAGCTGGTGTATTCAAAATGTATTAATATTAAATGTGTTGCGTGTCCGAGTCGCACCAATTTGACACGGCAGTCCCCCGGGTCCCCAGCCGCACCCCCCTACCCAAGTGTGAAGCCGATGGGATGAGCTATTTTAGAGACACTTAAGTACAAACAGACAGAGATACAGAGATTCCTTCCTTTTTAGTAGAGAGAGGCTGATTATGACAAACTTAGCAATAAAAGAAACACATAAATATTGACACATTTATTAATTCGGTGTGTTCGCAGGCACGTACACAGGCAAGGAAGGACTGGAGCATCTTCAGCAGTACCACTCAGAGGAAGTCTGTCACGTTTCCTGTTTCCTTCTGTTTGCTTTCAGTGTGTGTGTCTGTGTGTCTGTGTGTCTGTGTGTACGTGCGAGCAAGTGCGAGTGAATCACAGGCTGTTCAATGTATCCAATTATTTGAAGCAGAGGTAGTGTTTCCTAATACTGCTCCTGTGATAGTGAGCCTGCTGCTCTCTTTGCAGACAACGCGGGGGTTATTCTGCTGTTAAATTATGCATTTGTGAACACACACACACACACACACACACACACACACACATACACACATGCATGCACCCAGGTGTATAAAATAGACAGTCAAAAGCACAAAGAGTTATAAGTATACAGAATGATGGATGCATACACTCACAAATGTGTGGATACACACAAAGCAGCAGGAATCCACACGCGTGCACACACACACACACACACACAGACACACACACACACACACACACACACACACACACACACTTCTCTCAGTATGTAGGTCATTGACTCTGAGACTATTTAAAATTGTGTTGTGTGTGGATATGTGATGTGTTTATATGTGTGGAGCCTTTCCAGCTTTTAGTCATCATCATCTTATGATGATATTACAAAGTGTTAAGCACAGACACAGTACATGCACACACAACCAAATGGTTTGGCCTGTCAATGCGTAATAATTGGTTTATTTTCTTTATTTATCACAGGTTAACTGAACTCTTAATAGGCTTTTTTGGATGAATGTATTAATACAAATTTAGCAGTTAACTAGCCATGAAACAATTAGTCGAGTCATTGATAAAATTGAAACCTGAGTTTATTTATAGTGCAACATCACCCGAGGGGGTCTCTGCACACTTTCATCAGTAGACATAAAACTGAATAAAAACAACAAACAAAGGTACGTTATGCATTCACAGACACAAAACTAATCAACAGAAAGTAAATCTGTAACAGTTTTGATGATCTTTTAATTGTCTTAGTCAATTAATCAAATAACAATGGCAAACATTTGCTTATGCTGCTTCTCATTTTTATATCATTTTAACTGGAATATATTTGGGTTTTGGACTGTTGACTAAGACTAAGAAGGACTTGAAATGTTCAGAACTTATGATTGTCAGTTTACTTTTTATGACAATTCATAGAAATAAGAATACAATTATTCATCAAAAAAATCAATAATGAAACTGAGGAGTCATGAGGAGTGAATACAAGTCAGATGTCAGTGACTAAAGCTGATTATGCTTCACTTGATGCTGTCTGTGGTGATAAGTTGCTTTATTTAACTTTATTTAATTATTTTACATTTTACTGTCATTGACGCCAATAAACAAGTTTTTATAGTCAGTCTCTATTAATTATCCGACCTGTATAAGTAACCAGCCTGCCGGACCAAAGACATTTCCTATTAGCAGCATTATCTTGCAGGAAATGATGCAACACAC
Organism: Scomber japonicus; assembly: GCF_027409825.1. Lineage (NCBI taxonomy): Eukaryota > Metazoa > Chordata > Actinopteri > Scombriformes > Scombridae > Scomber > Scomber japonicus. The sequence continues at coordinate 13,676,770 of NC_070600.1, read as the reverse complement.
ACACACACACACTCACATCCGCAGTCTTGCCTCTGAGCAGCTGTTTGGGGATTTGATGCCTTGCTCAAGGACCCACCTGGGAGCAATCGAGCACCTTACCCTTCAGTCTTTTTCCAGTTCATAGTTTCTGTCTTCATTACTCGTTCATTACTCCTCCTCCCTCATCTGTCTTCTCTCCTCCCTGTAACACTCCTCCTCCTCCCCTCTTCTTGTCTCTTTAACATCTCTGCCTTTCAATTAATCTTGATTATTCCTAATCTCTACCTCACCGCCTTTTTTTCTCCTCTGTCCTTCATCTCTAGTTTCTAGTGTCCAAAAAAAGTTATTTGCATTATCAGCTTTTTTTCCTTCTTACATCCCTTTCGAGTTATTTTCCTCTCTGCTAAACTTTTTTCCCCTTCTCTTCTTACCAGTTTTGTCCATCTGTCACTTGTTCCCTCTCTACCCCTCACTTTTTCTCTCCCCTGTGTATCCTTGCTCTCTCCTCCCTCTGGTCTGCCTATTTTCCCCTCTCTCTCTCTCTTTATCTCTGCCTTGTTGTCAAGTGGTGACTCACTAGAGGCGAGCAGCCAATGATCTGGCCAACGCGCGCACACACACACACACACACACACACACACACACACACACACATACTGGTCTGCCAAGAGTACAGCATGCAAGCCACATGCTGCACGTACTGCACACACTCACACTCATACACACACACACAGACACAAAGATACTGTTGAGAGCCAAGGGTATGGGAGACGAGTTAGACAAGTAAAGAGCAGAAAACAGCCACACCGGTAGAGCAGAAACATCAAATCAGACCGCCAAAACACACGCACACACACACACATACACACACACACACACACACACACACACACACACACAGAGTCTATTTTGATACCCAATAATGATTTCCAAGTTCCACATATATTTTTAGATTTGCAATGTCTTAGTTTCATGTTCCCCTGAGTCTCATTATATTCTACAGAGAGTATATATATATATATTTTATGATATAAACATTGATACTTTACACTGCACCTTAGTTAATGTTACAACGGTGTCTAATATAACAACCTCATGTAACACAATGCTTCATAAGGAACACCCTATATTTTTTCATAAAATGCACTTTTAAGGAGCATCTAGGTAGAAACTTCTTATCTTATTAAACCTATTATCTAAACGTATCCCTTATTGATTGATCCCTCATTAGTAGCATCTTGTACAATTTTTTATAGCAACAATGAAAATGCAGGCAATGTTTTATCAGATAACGGCTCATATTGGAAAAAGAAAGCATGTTACACCAAATTGACACTTTTTTCCCCCCTCTGTAAATTACTTAATAACAAGAAAGACAAAACACTTTTTGGTTGAATAGGTCACAACAAGTAAACAAATACATACTGTGAAGAGGAGTCACAAGCAGATCTTGGTCACCTGCGGGGGGCCATTTAAACGAGAACACACTCTCCGTCTCACAACAGTGTCTAATCATTTTGAAATTCTTGGATGATTTGTTTTTTTTTCTGGGGGTTTTTTGGGAGAGAGTGGATGTAGTAGGTAAAGTAAAAGGAGGGCAGATAATATAGTAGTGACGTGACTTACAATGTGTCTGGTAATATGATTTGAAACCATACATGTAATATATAAGATTGTGTCTTAATAGAGACTTTTGAGAAACACTGGATGAAATAAGTGAACTCCTGAACCTGTTACACAGTAATCCACCATGCCTGTGTTACAGTGACATTGATATTTAATCGTATTATGTTTGTTTGTCTCTTGTTTGCTGCAGGTGAAGAAAACGTACTGTCACGGTACGTACAGAGCCGGGGCGATGAGACAGATCAGCCTGGTGGGAGCCGTCGACGAGGAGGTCGGGAAATATTTCCCAGAATTCCTCAGCATGCTGGGGGAGTCGCCCTTCCTGAAGGTGAGTCAGAGATGATGCAGAGGATGGGATGAATGGGAGTGACGCTTAACCGCAACAGAACGGGTGCATGGTTAGTGAACGGAAAACCGTCACTTTTCAGATAAAATAATAATCAGAAAGCCTTTTTTCTTCATCTTGTGTGGGTGAAGAAGATAAACTGCTGTATTTTATATTTAACTCATTAATTGGAATAAATGCGTCAGCCACCACTTGTTCAATGTTTCTGTGCTGTGAGGGTAAAGCTTAGTTGCTCTGTGGTGGACATGAAAGTGCAGCAGCTCTGTCTGCCAAGGGTTTATCACATCTGCCAGCAACAGTTTTAAATTCATATAATACTTAATTCAGTACATTGTTCACATTTCCTCCTGGACAACTTCTCAGTCTTCATATTTAAGAATCAGGAACCACAACATTTTACATGTTTATACCTTTTTATAAATGGTCTGTTTATTCTAAATTTCTGCTTAATACAGTTACAAACTGCCAAAATGTGCTGATTCAGAAATATCACACTCTAAACAGATGGAGAGATGGTGGCAGACGCCAACATCGACAGCACACCTAATACTCTCAGTGGTGGCTGACAAACTAGAGCCATAAAGTGTCACAATGATGCGATGGAGCTTCCACTTTCAGTTTGGTTGCTTCTCTTTTTAAAATGTCAGTGCAGTAACGGCCCACCACAATATTGTGTTTACTGTCCCCAAAATGCAGGAGTGACACACTTTTCTCCCGCTCACTATTTTGTGTTGACACTTCAAATCTCCTGCATGCAGTGTGGAGGAGTGGCGTCGTATTCTGAATATCAAAAGACGCACACTTCCTCTGGCGCTTCCTATCTGTCGAGGGCTTTGGCTCTGATTCGGTACCTTCTGAAAAATCTCGGGTGCCAGCGACAAGCTTTGCTAGAGGGACCGTTTTTGCTCGGCTCAGCTCAGCTCAGGAATAAAAATAAGATTTTCATGGACAACTGACACAGTGAGAAATTGACTAACACACTGCTTTGATTATATTCCCTCATGTCCTCATTTTATCCTTTTTCTATCTGGCTGCAGCGGACTCTTCCGTGGGGAACGTTCTCCAGTCTGAGCCTGATGGATCCCACAGAGAGCGACGACGGTCCCATAATGTGGGTCAGGCCGGGAGAGCAGATGATACCTGTGGCTGATATACCCAAATCCCCCTTCAAAAGAAAACGGTGAGTCAGGAAGAGTTTACTATACATTAGGGATTATAGATTATTCTTTTAACCGACTAATTGTTTCGTCTTTAAAATATCAGAAAATGGTGAATAATGTCCATTTAAAATTTCCCAGAGTCAAATCTAAAACTCAAAGACAGTCAGTTGTGTGACAAAGAAAATCATTAAGTCATCACATTTGACAGCCAATGTTTCTGTATGCTTCAAAATTGTCATCACAATAGCTGCTGATTTAATTTTCCGTCGATTGACTAATCAATTAACCGATTAATCGTTGCAGCTCACAAATGAAGCCACAGACACTTTTGGACGTGCTACAATGAGACAGAGGAGGAATTAGCAGGGATGTTGTTTGTACTGGCTACAAATCTCAGTGGTGTGCGTGTGTAAGTTATTGAGCCTGCTTCGCTCTGTACTCGCTGCACAGCCCGTGAGGACTGATTAAAAAAAAGGAAGAAAAGAAAGAAAAAACAGTAGCAAATCACAGTCTCACATTTTGAAGCAGCAGTTCAGTAGCAGCAGGAAGCTTTGTTGTAGCCGAGCAGAGCCGGATGAAGCAATTACACCCTCTGTGTTTGTCTCTGTCACGGTGTCATTGTTGCCTACACACAAGCTCACACACACACACAAACACACATGATTTCTGTGAGTGAAACCATGAGAGAGGGGAGAGATAGTTAGAAGTGTGTGTGTTTGTGTGTGATGTGAGCGGTATGTGGCTCACCACTTAGATGAGATCATCGTTATGTTAATGGAGTCGACATCAGACGCTACTTCACATGGCAGCCATCCAAACACAGGACGGCACACCACACATACACACACACACATACACACACACACACGCATTCCTTCTGTGCGTCATTTATTTCTCTCTCATCCCTCGTTGATTGGATTTTTTTTTTCATCCACCACAGAACTCTTTACTCAGACATTTCTTTGTCGGATAAAAAGGAAGTATTAAAAGGACGTACACTCACACATTTTATGTATTTTTATGCTTTGGTTTGAGCGGGGCATGTAGACTGTGGCTGTCAGAAACACTTGTGCAACAGCTGAGGCTGAAAGAATCTGTTTTTATAAGAGATACAAATGGATGGATGGAGAGAGAGAGAGAGAGAGAGAAATAGAGAGGTGGTTAAAGCATCCCCCTCCACTTCTTTTCTTTTATCTTCTCTTGTGTCAACAAACCAAAGCTGCACTTTTATCATAATTTTCCCCCTTTCTGTCTCTCACATCGCTCTTCATCTCATTCCCCTCCTCCTAACTCTGTTCATTTTTTTTCTTTAACCTGCCCTCTTCTCTCTGTCCTTGTCCCCTCTTCCTACCTCTAAATGTCTCTCTCTGTTTCTCTTACAATCTGTCTTGTGTTTCCTCCTCTTGACCTCTCTCTTTCCTGCTTTAAGTTGATTAAGTTACGGCGCTATATCGTGTTATTTTCAGGGACTCTAAAAGAGTGTTTAAAGAAAGCACAAAACTTAATTAATTATGTAAAAGGATTGCAAATGGGTTTTTTATGTCTGAGTGTAGAAAGAGAAAGATGTAAAATGTGTGTTGGAAAGATAAAATAGAAAGAGAAAAGGACGTGATGTGAGCAGCAGGACTTAGTCTGCAGACTGACCGCGTGCTGTGTTTGGGGAACATCTTTTCACAGAGTTGCGTCTTTTTCTGGGTGTTTTTAAGTGGAAAGGTCAAGCTGTTATGCTTTTCTGACAGCGCTGAGACTCTCTGTCTGAGAATTCAGCTTGATTATAGTGGTCAGACGATGAAAATAAACCAAAAATATTTCAGCTTTCAGCTACCGAGTGCCGTACATCCAGAGATTTACAATAATTGCATAGTAACAGCAGCCGTCTCGGCCAGCAACAGGAACGCTGAAGTTACACCGTTCAGATTCAGAAACTACACGATGAGTGACGGCAGCAGCCGAGGTGAGTCCTTCGAGCGTCTGCTGGCTTTCAGTAAGATGTCAGAATCCGGCTTGGTCAGGAGCTAAGTTTGTCTGAGTGAGAGCTGGAGCTGAAATGATTAGATGAGCAGTAACTTTGACAGTAGATTAACCCTTACATACTGTCCATATTCTGACTTATAATTAGGCTCTACACCAAAGTCAATCACTATTTTCTGGTCCAGGAATACATTTTATAGAATACGAAAAATAAAACATGTCTGAATGATGATTTTGGAATTTTTTTAATAAACACAGGTCAAATTTGTACATTTGCATATTCAAAAATGTGTATCAACTACACAATAAATAAATAAATACATTTCTTTCCATTTTTGTATATTTGGAGTCTGGCTTAAAAGAAATGTTTATACAATGTTTTTACAGCTCTAAAATTCTTCTTTCTTAAATGGGAATATTTGCAATAGTTTATAATGCTCAACACTACAACACATATAAACAATCAAAATGACTCGTTTCTAACTCGGTATCGTAACGCTCTGTAATATCCTCCGCTTTAAATCAACATTTCTTCTCCACAGTAAACTTTTTGCCGCCATAACTTCCACCTGCTTTAAGTCCATGAATCCCATCGGACTCGTGTTGCGGAGGTCAGCGTATTTAGGGTTTAAATCAAAGTCACGTGGTTAGCGATGGCTCGCACAGCTGCCTGCTCTCTGTATCGGAAATAACAGCTGAATAATGTCGAGCGCCAAGTTAGTTTTTTTTGTATGAAATCAAACTGAACATCTCTGGGATTTGTTTTTATTTTGACTTGACAAAACAAGATATCTAAAGATGTAATCTATAGGAAATTGTAAGTTGTATAGTCACTATTTTCCCAGATTTAACGATGAATCAGTTAATCTCTAACCGATGGTGAGATGAATGGTTAGTAGCAGCATTAGCTCAGTGTGTGAGATTATAAATATATTTTACAGTACGTCCTCTTTACAAGTGTGCTGCAGCTTTAAGATGCACATTACACAGCGTTCATCATCAGAGAAGGTGGTTCCCTCCTCTCGTCTCTCGTTTCTCCTCTGCCTCCTCTCCACACTCCTTTTACAGTCTTATCCCTCCACACCCTACCTCTCTCCTTCTTTATCCTCTCTTTCCCTTCATCATCTCCTCTCACTGCCTGTCTGCCACTCTTTCTCCGGCTCACCTATTCGTCTCGCTTTCCTCCTCCTCCATCTGCTCCTCCCCCCTTCCTCTCCACTTTACTAGCCAATAAATGCACATGAACCGTGCATACCTGCAGCACACAGTAACACTGTAGATACTGACACATGTGGAGGATAGGAGTGAGAGTTAAATGAGGTGGTAGACTTCAGATATCATTATGGATGTGTATGTTCCTCCCTTTTACACTATTCTCTTTTCGCAGTTTCACATAACAGCTTTCCTGTTTTTACATTTACTACTGTCTGCTGTGTGTGTCTGTGTGTGCCTGTGTGTGTGTCTGTGTTTTCATCTCTCCCTACTCTTGACTATTTTCCTCTGCTTCTTTCTTCCTCTACCACTGGCTCCTGCCTCTCTTTTCTTATCTCTGAATGAATGAATGCACAATTCAGTGTTCAGCTCGGGTAGTCTTGCTGCTCTTCTGTGTGTGTCTGTGTTACACTGTCGAAGGAATCTCTTGCAGACTCAGTGTGTGTATGTGTGTGTGTGTGTGTGTGTGTGTGTGTGTGTGTGTGTGTTTATACTCTTGTTTGAATCTGACTGCAGCTCCAGTGTGAGTCACTGATCCAGCAGTGAGCTGACTGCAGTACTTCTATTGTTTGACAACATGGTTCATTTTAATGCTTTTACTCCTCGGCTTTTCAGTCTGTACGTGTGAAGCCAAGTGTGCACGTGTGTGTTGCTGTCTGTTTATTCCCTTTTTACTTTAACACTATTTAAAATGCAACTTTGTGTTGTTGTTTTTTTGGACACAAAGCTCATGTGGTTTTCCGAGAGATTTAAAATTGTTTCTCATTTTCCTGCTACCTTGCTATTTTGTGTTTTGACTTATAAATACTTAATGGATCACGCACGGGAGCAGCAGCAGACATGAAAAACATTAAAACATGAAAACATTGTTGGTCCAAAGGGAGAAGAAGTTGCTACAATTGTGATTATAAGAGAAATTATTAGATTAGATTAGAAAATGTATCAGCAACTTTTAATATTTTTAATAATTATTTTATTATATCGCAGTTGAGAGTGCAGAGAGACCAAAGATAGAGGTTGAGAGAAGGGTAAGACTCGCAGAGGTCTGCAGCTGGAATTGAACCGCTGATGTGGTTATGTGGTTATGTGGTTTGCATCTTAACAAGTTGGCTACCAGGGAGCTGCCATTGGTTTGATCATTAATAAATTGGATATTTTAAATTCAAAAAATGCCAAAAAATGATCTAGTCTCAGCCCCTGAAATGTATGACATACTTTATATTATAGTACATAGCAAAGTTTTAAGTTCTGGGATGCTGGTTGGTTAAATATGCAATCTATGGAAAAAATACAATGTGCATTTTTTTACAACAAAATTAAGAATCAATGAACGTAAAAAACAATCAGGAGATAAATTGATATTGAAAATAAACAATAGTTGCATCCTAATTGTGATTTCTGTGAAAATAAATATGATTTCACAATGTGCACGTTGTGTGTGAAAAAATGCTGAAACACTCCCTGAATACATATTGTGTTGATATTGTGCCCACTGATGCATGTGTTCATCCTCTGCATCGTAGCCTCCATAACATCCTCTGTGTCATGTAAACAGTGGCATCTGGATTACATCAGTGGGCCGGTCAACCACGATAACAAGAAAGCAAATAGAGCCCGACGGATTAATTTTGTCACTACAGACAAGACAGAAAGAAATGAACCAAAAGCCAAAAGCACAGAGAAAGGAGAAAGCTCCTCTTAGATCTGTTTTTTTCTCTGAAGGACTGATCATTTCTGTCTTCTCGCAGCTCCACCAATGAGGTGAAGAACCTGCTGCAGTCCCTGCCGAGGACCAGCGAGCCCAGAGAGATGCTGTTTGAAGATCGGACTCGAGCCCACGCCGACCACATCGGACAGGGTTTTGAACGTCAGACCACAGCAGCCGTCGGTGTGCTGAAGGCCGTTTGCTTCGGAGAAGGGTAGGCAGTGAGGCAGCCGATGATCCTCAGAAAACACACACACACACACACACACACACACAGAGTATTCACACAGTATTCACACAGCGTATTCAGCAGCAGTTATCATGTAATCTCTCTCTCTTCCCTTCCTTCCTCTCTTGCTTTCAGCTCAGAGCCTCCTTGTGTAACCAAAGACGTTGTGTGTTTCCACGCTGCTGATTTCACCTATGTAGTTCAGAGGCTGCAGTTGGACTTACATGAACCTCCGCTGTCTCAGGTGTTACATTACACACACACACACACACACACACACACACACACACACAGACAGCATGGTAATAAGCACTGCTCACACATTACATCATCACCACCACCACCACCACCACAGCAGACTCATCTTTATAATGTCCCTAATTAGACTGAATTGTTTACTATTCAACCCTGGGTAAGTTCATGTAAACTGATGTTGGCTGCTGCCACCTGGTGGAGCAAAGTGGAGCTGCAGTAACTCTCAGACAGGATGAGTGTTAGCTCTGTAATTTTATTCATACATGACTATAATGATAAGAAACCTATGTGAATGCTTTCAGTATTCAATCTAAGTAATTACTAGTAATAATAAACCTGAAAAGCCATGTAATCACTTTATATTCTCTCTGAAGCTCATACTTTTGGGTTTATAGCCTCAGTGCTTTATTGTAATGTTTTAATGATGCTTAGAGGGGTTGTTTAATTTTTTTTATGCCCTCTTCAACATGATAGTATGAAGGCACACACACCCAACCAGTGAAAGAAAGCCAGACTGATAGAAAGACATGAATCAAGAAATATAGTTCACAAACTCACAAACAGATTTTTAAAAAACTACAACTTTCACATTAATGTAATGTTTAAACCTCAGTGTTTAACTTCCTGTGACCTTCCCTTGGCAAGTATTATCTTGGCATCTCAAACTTTAATCCCAGTGTTATAAAAAGGGAAAAAAAGTAGTTTTTCGATTACTACTATTAATGTTTGTCCTTGATTGACAAAATAATGAGTTTCATAGTCACAAAAATAAATAAAAAAATATGTTTTGCTTTGCTTATGACAATCAAGCTTGACTTTTATACAATAAACACCTCAATATAACCTCATGTGTATTATTATTATTATTATTATTATGATATAAAAAAGTTGAATGTTTTACAAATTAATTTCTTTTAAGTTATTTCTCAGTGTCTGACCCTCCTCTCCTCCTCCCCTCTTCTCCTCCTCTCTCTCCACAGTGTGTACAGTGGGTGGATGATGCCAAACTCAACCAGCTGCGTCGGGAGGGAATCCGCTACGCCCGCATCCGCCTGTGCCACGATGACGTCTACTTCATCCCCCGCAATGTGGTCCACCAGTTCAAGACCGTGTCTGCTGTCTGCAGCCTGGCGTGGCACATCCGCTTAAAGAAGTACCACGGAGGAGAGGGAGAGGAGGAGGAGGAGGAGGATGATATGGAGGCAGAGGTGAATGAAGAGGAGGAGGAGAAGGCAGTTGAGTTGAAGGAGAGGGAGATGGTGGAGGAGGAGAAGGAGGGGAAGGGTGAAAAGAAGGGTGAGAAAGGAGCGACGGAGAGGATAAAGGACGAGGAGGAGGACGTTGAAGTAAACAGGACGTTTCCAGCTATTAAAGTGGAGGAAGAGGATCGTCATCTTCCTCACTCGCAACACCCAGCTGTGGTGTCTCAGCCTGCTCGCTCGGAGGACACGGACTCGAGCGACCCAAGAGACAGAGAGGAGAAGAGGGGGAAAGAGGGGGGGAAACCCAAACAGCAGGATTCACCTCCCATTAAGGTGAAAGCAGAACTTCCAGCACCTCCTCCCTGCAAGAGTAAATCTCCCTCAACTCTCCCTCTGTCACCTCCTGCCTCTCATCCTCCTCATCAGGACGCAAAACCCAAAGCATCATCAAAACATCATCACTCACATCATCACCACCATCAGGACAGCAGAACGACGTCTTCCAGTCCGAGGTCCTCCTCTTCGGCTCCCAAATCCTCCCTCTCTCCATCTGTCTCCAAGTCTTCCTCCTCCTCTTCTTCTTCCTCTTCTTCGTCTTCATCATCATCTTCTTCTGGATCTACTGTCACTCCCAAGCGCTCCTCTTTTTCTGCTCCCAGTCCATCCTCTCCTGTTGTGGCCACCTCCTCAACATCATCCCTGACTCCTCCCAGGTCTTCAGCGGACTCTCACTGCACGCATCGCCTCCCCTCGAATCCCTCCGCCCTCCCCGCATCGTCCACTCAGTCAGACAAACCGAAGGAAAAAGACTTGCAAAGAATTCCTTCAGACTCACGGACACAGTTGGAAGTTCGAGGGTCACACAAGTCGCAGGCCAAAGGAAAACACAGCGGGGACGCACAGACACACTGTCGAAGTGCGGCGGACGCACGGACACATACGCCGCCGGAGAAATGGACTCGCGGCTCCGAATCGGACTCACAGCTGCTTCCTCCACAGGACGCGACGAGGCAAGGACTTTACATGCAGCAATACACACCCCAGCATCTCCCACCTCCTCCTCCTCCTCATCCTCACCTCCCTCAGATGCTCCCTCCTTCCTTCCCCCCTCTCCTGCCACACTCCCACCTTCCTCACAGACCTCCTCTCCTCCCCCCGACCTCCTCCCAAACCCAACCTCTGAACTCTTTCCTCGGTCACAAACCGGCGCCGCATTCGGTTCACATGAGCCAGCTTCACCTGCCCCCCCCGCACCAACCCAATATCACCACCCAGTCTCAGCCCTATTACCCCCAGCCTCCCCTAATCGCCCCCCATACCTCCCCCTCTCAGCCCAACGCTCCCCTCACCAGCTCGCACTCTCACCTCCCTCACGCTCACCAGTACGCCAAAACCTACTTCCCCCCTCAGCATCCCCACTTCCCCTCTCACCACTTTCTCCCCCCTCAGTCGTACCTGTCCCCCCCGCCGCCCAGCTCCTACCCGCTACAGTACCAAACCTCAGCACCACCAGCGCAGATTCAGCCCCCTCTGTCTCAGTCTTTCCCTCACCCCCCTCCTCCACCTTCCTCCTCACAGTCGCCACCTCCCCCACCTCCTCCCCCGCTTCCACCTCCACCTCCGCAGCCTTCCCTGTCTGTTCTCTCCCTTCCCCCGAAGCATGAAGAGGAGCAGAAACAGATTTTATAGTAGTATTTTGTACATAATGATGCTGTTTCTAAACGACTGTACATGTACAGGGTTTTATTTTGGCGGTGTTGTTGTAAAACAATGTAAAAACATAAGAGGAAAGACAGTATCGTAGTTTATAAAGCAGAGTTGGACTTTATTTGCCCCAGACCTCTGAACTGGACTGGTTTTCAATTGTACTGAATTTGATGCTTGGTTGCGCTCGAGTTCAAAAACATTGAGAATTTATTGCGTTTTACTGGTAGTTTTGGTGGTTAGTCGTGTACGGGTGCACTGGTTTTGACTTTGAAGAGGAGATTTTTTTTTTTTTTCACGATCAAGGTTTGAATGTGCTCCCGGTTTTTGTCAAGTCTGCCAAACTGCTGTCTGTTTTGTTTTGTTTTTAATATTATTATCATTATTATTTTGATGTCAGAGAAACCCTCTCAAATATCAGAATATCTGTGAGCCATCACAGGCAGGAAGAGAATTTTTAAAAAAGGTAAATTTCTGCAGACATATTTATATATAAAAAAGGTCTCGATGACCTTTTTGTGAAACTTGCAGCTAATGCTTCCATTTTTGTGACTTTTTTTCTAGTTTGTGCCCAAGACTGTTTCTGAAATAATGATGGGTCAAACCGTGATGTAATATTACTACATTTCTTCTACTGTATTGTGTTGATACACCTCAGTCAATACAGTACATCACAGTACTTTTCCCTGATATTGTAATTTGAGCAATAATGCTCCGCAATAATCTGCTGAATAGAAAACTGCATCTCCCATTAATTGATATGACAACTGCGAGTATCAGTATTTTTTATTCTAATTTCAAAGCTACTGATAAAAAGCCAGTACTATCCTGTTGACAGAGGTTCACTGAGGAGTCATCATGTTTAAACAGAATCAGTTTCAGTGTTTTATTTGTGCTACTAAACAAAAGGAGAACCCTGTTTTAAACTTTAAATCAGTATAATAACCCACAGTATACACTTTACACTGTACTGAAACCACAGAGAGAGTCACAGTCTAAAGTATTGAGATGATCTTGTAGCTCCTCACTGGTGGCAGAGCTCTTGGTGTAATTCGCTGTGTGTTTTCACTGTCTGTTGGACCCGTACCAGCGCCTCCTAATTTTGGAAAGCGAGCACTTTCTTCTCAGCCAAGGAAGAATTCGACCCAGCCAAGGCTGCTACACAAACAAGCCTTCAGAGTCTCAGGAAAAAAAAAAAAAGAAAAAAATCAGGACACATTCATGAATATTTTGGTCTCTTTTAAAAGGAAAAAAAAAACAAAAAATTAAATCTTGATCCACTGGTTTTACTTGTTCAGGGTCACTTAAAAATCTTGTACATTACATTTGTACCTGTGCAGCTACATTAAGAGCTCGCCATTAGAGTTAACCGTCACATCAACATCTGGATAACAGACCAAAAACAAGAAGAGCAATATCACACAGATGCAGCAGATCAAGACCTCCCAAATGTGACTCATGGCAGCACTTAAAACAAGTGGAGCGCTGTGCGGATACAGTGGATATTAGCGAAGACACTCTGGGTCTTGAATCCTCAGATTATGTTCGACGTCTTTGTCTCAAGAGGACGAAAAAATTCAGGTTCTTCCAAGTTTTATTCCTTTGATTCATTCAGGCCTTCTGTGATGAGATGTTTTATATTCTTCATGGACACTTTTAAAAACAGACGGTACTCTGTCCAGAGGTCATTCCCTCAGCACTTATTTATCTATTTACCTGAAGTCCAGTTTCTCTACAGTGTGGAGCATCTTGTCTATAAATGTTTTATTTATCAACCAGAGACTGACTTGACCTCCTGTGTTTAAAAAAAAAAAAAAGTACAATAAATTATTGAATCTCTGTTTTTAAGAAACAACTATGAAGAGTATATGTTTTAAATGATTATAGAGTCAAACTCATGCTTGTCCCACAGTTGTGAGACTTGATTTTTTTTTTTTTTTTGGGTGGGGAGGGGGTTTGTCATAGATGTCTTGACTTTTACTTAATCGATATCAGAGTACAGCCCACTTGCTAATGTAGCCCAGAAACATTTCCCCAGTGCCTGTCCTTAACTGTGAACTACTAAATGGTCCAGAGCCAAGCGGAGGAGCAGTTCTGTTCTTTTTTTCCTCTCTCTCTCTCTCTCTCTCTCTCTCTCTCTCTCTCTCTCTCTCTCTCTCTCTCTCTCTCTCTCTCTCTCTCTCTCTCTCTCTCTCTCTCTCTCTCTCTCTCTCTCTCTCTCTCTCTCTCTCTCTCTCTCTCTCTCTCTCCCTCTCTCTCGTTCTCTCTCTCTCTCTCGTGGTAGTCCCAATTTGAACTTTTCACTGGAAAATGAGAGTCAAGCCTTAAATTGGTCCTCTTAAAGCTACCGAGACCTCTCCAAAATATCTGCGGTGTGAGTCGGGGATGAGACGAGATCCTAAAAGCGGAGTTGTGTGGAAAATCTCTGAAAATGATAGATAAAGCTTGCTCTCTCTCTCTCTCTCTCTCTCTCTCTCTTTCTCTGTCATTTCACTGACAGAACTCTTCACCGTGTGGCTCTGGAGAGATCGAGGTGATAATTTAGCACTTGATGCCGGTTGCAAGGCACTCTGCAGCTCTTTTTATGCTTTTTGGGTTTCAGATGTTACAAGGAGAAATACAATTTAAAAAAAAAAAACCCTGACAGGAACTTATATATTTTTTGTACAAATGTGACAAAAATGATGATTGAAAACAAAAAAAAAGGTCTTCAGGGGACTAGTGTTGTTTTCACAGAGTTTATTTATCTCAAGGTTTTTGGGTTTGTTGTATTTTTTTCTTTTCTTATTTTATTTCTGTGATTTTTAACTGTCAGCACTGTAGTGTACATAAGAAGTTTTGTAAAGAGGAAAAAAAACTTGTAGTGTGGTTTCTACTTTAAATATGAGCCTAGCTAATAAAAGGTTCAATGTATTGAAACTGATTGTCACTGTTGTTGTTATCTGACTTTTAAAGGACACCATAAAAAAAAAAACCCTGTTTCCTCTGGTTATGAGAGGCCGTACCTCCACCGCTGTATGATGTATACCTGCCTGTGTGTTTCTCTCTCTCTCTCTGTATTGTTGCTATGTAAGCCGCCCACTCGCCGCAGTCTGCAGCAATGAGCTCAGCAGTTTTACCAGGCGAGATGTGAACGGACAACACACGCACACCACAATGCAGCAGCCCCGTAATTCAGTGCTGGAGTGTGTCAGGTCAAATACAACTCAAAATAGCCCTTTTTCCTCTCTCTTTTCATCCTTTCATGCACTGCCCCCCCCTCTCTCTCTCCCTCTCTCTCTCTCTCTCTCTCTGTCACACACACACACAGCAGGAATGCCAGAAGGAGCTCAGCTGACCTTTAAAAAGCGGGAGTGGGCGAGAGGGAAGTTTGAGCAGAGACAAAGAGGAGAGTTTTTGGTGCCATTACTCAGAAAAACCTAATTGAGCTACATGAATGTGGCACAAACACAGACTGTATGTTTGTGCTGGAAACATAGGGGTCGGGGCCCCTTTAAAGGGTCAAGATGAATCTGAGGGGGTCTGAGGTGAAAATTGGGGGACGAAAAAGAAGAACAAAATCTGCTGATACATATGAAGTATGAAGTGGAAATACTTTAGATAAGTACAAGAACCTCAAAACTGCAGTCTGTATATTGTATTTTACTATAAAATCAAATTTCACTTTCTTTCAATTAATTAATTTTAATTTTAAACACAAACTTGCATTTCCTTATTTTTCTTTATCACACTTCTGCTCCACAACCAACGTATCAAAGCCTGCCTCGTTCCTGTTTCTGTAGAGTTAGCTCAGGCACTTTCTGCTGATGACAGTTTGGTGAAAGTGAGTAGAGGATGCGTCGGTTGAGTGCGTCCAGTACTGTGCAGCTATGAATAATATCTATAAACACTTTCAGTTCCTCTGGTGGCTTTGTGTTGTTGATGACAGCGACATGACAGCTTGTCGCCTGTGTGAAAACAAAAGACTGTAAACTAAAGACAGATCCTGTAGTTACATGTTAAAATTTAAAAAGTCATAAAATCTCTTTAAGTTTTTATATAATGTACTAAAATGGCTAGAAGGCTAATAGAGAGAGAAAAGAGAAGACTTTAGTGAATTCCAGCCACACACACACACACACACACACACACACACACACTACTGGCAGCTTTGTGGTTGTTGCTTCCCAGTTCATTTAAGGTTATGTCCCAGCAGGATTTTTCCCACCACAATACTTTGCGTGGTCTGTGACTAATATAGCCCGTCTGAGTGTATGGAACACTTGAATGTGACGTTATGTTGTTATTACTTCCACTAAATGGTGCATTTTTTTATATCTTAACGGCTGCTCCAGATAGATTACCACAATTTTAGTGCAGCGGAACCATCATTTATTTTTTTTAACAAGACATGCATTATCAAATACTTTCCAACCCCAAAACATCTATTCATTCACATTCAACACGGTGCAAAATAATGCAAAGAATTCATTAGAAATAATACTTAACACTCAAATGGCACCAAAATAAATGTCAGTATTGGCCGTAAAGTAAAAATGTGAAACGATAACCAACTTGACACAAAAATTGCTGGTATTTATCTGAAGTGTAGAGTAAATGACTGCAGTAATTTAGTTGTCTTATTGACCTTGGACTTCAGTCTATATCTGCAGAGATATAATAAGAGCTTACTGAGTTTCACGGGACACGTGATGATTTACACAGTACAAAAGAGACCTTGTCCAGGGCAGAGGAAGGAATATCACAAGTTGTTCCTTAAAATTGCTCATTGCTCATTTCTTACGTGCTTGCAGCCAAACTGAGCTGTTATCATGAACTCTTTTAGGGTTAATTTATAACTTATGAAACAATATTTAGCCAGAAACCCTTCACGGGTCAGGAATGAGAAGAAAAAGTGTTGTGTAAATACAGCCACACGATATCTACAGCATATACAAAAACAATTCACCTCCATACATACAATCACTCTGCAGTGAGCGACAGCTAATGCTTAAAAGAAAAAGGAATCATAATTCAACATGTAGCTAGCTTCCAGTAAAAGAGCAGCTCTGCCGGCAGAAAACAAACACAAACACTGGAGGACTTTTAAGTCTCTTCCAGTGTCGGCTTCACAGTAGTTTTACAAGGACACAGTTGATCCCCAGTTTTTCTTCATATCAAAAATGCAGTTATGATTTGACTCTGTTGAGCTATTCTGAATGTTCTAATGTAATGGATTTACTAGCAGCTTTTAAGCAGCAAAGAGAGCAGAGACCCAGCTCTGCTGAAGCGCAGCACAGTCCGCTGAGGTCTGAACACACATGAATTATTTCAACGCAGAATATCTTATTCTTGAGATGAACTTGATTCTTCCATGAGTGTCAGTCCTGGAAATATTCAAAGCAAAAGCTCCAATTTCACAAAGTCACGGTCATACAAACAACAATCAGCTCCTGACACCTGTTTTCAGATTTTTTTTCAGCTGTTTTTTGGTTGGTGTGATGATTTATGATGAGGTTTGATCCCTCTTAGGCCTCTCTCCTCTCAGGAAAGATATTCAGCCCCAGCTCCACCAGTGCTCCCAGTAACATGGTCCACAGTGGTATGCACACAAATGTCAGCTTAACATCAGCCAGATTCTCCAGCTTGGCGCACAGTGTCAGGCAGAAGCCCAGCTTGAGCAGCATGGCCACCAGGTACCAGGCACGCAGGCGCAGATCTGGCGAACCGTTACGCGGGTCGTACCCGGGCTTGCAACGGCCCGCCATCTTGATGGCAAGCATGAGGATGAGGATGCCATCGAAGACCCAAACAGGGAGGAAGATGAGGAACCAGTTCCATTGCACCTGAGGACATGGAAAGGATTATAGTCAAGGTTTTTGTCCAGAATCTCTTCAAAGTGATGAGTAACTATGTGATGGATTGATAGACAAATATGGATCACGGGGGCAACAATGAACTGGATTCAGATAAAATATCATAAGTACGCTAACAAAGATTACGAGTGCTACCCATGTAAAAACTAATGACTGTAACTTAACATGTATTTTATGATTATCAGTATACATCAGGATTCTGGATTAAAAAGGACTATCTTAAACCAACCATTCAGTTAAACTGGAGGCCAGGTTGTAATTTACTATAATATGAACACAAAAACCAGACAGTTCATCAGACAGTCTGTTTATTCACTTTTATGGGAAATATTCACATCCATAAATCCAAGTTCTCAAAGTCTCACCCATTGATTGAACCTTTCATGGTTGAATCTAATAAGTATTTTGAGTTTATCCAACTTACAAACAACAAAAAATTTGCAGATACAGTTTGCATGCTCCAAGATAATAGTCTCATAATAGTTTTCTGCTATTGCATTTTTGTCACACATGTTGTAAAGTGACGCTTCCTATAATTTTAACCACCTGGTTACTCATTAGGACACAAAAACTTACCTTCCCGTCCAGTTTGAGTACTAACATGATGAGGAAGACCAGGGTGAAGACCCATGTCAACAAAACCCTCTGAGCCAGAGACATGTCATCGACTATAGACAGATCAGAGGAAGAGACAGACAAACAAAAAGAGAGACAGACAGAAGCTAGACAGACAGGGAAAGACAGAAGAGGTTAAAAACACTCAATCGAAATCAATGTTTTGTTATTTTAGCTACAAAATCAATAAATAGCAGCTAAGAACAGACAGTAACGTTGAAATACCTGCGTAATAACAGCGTATTAATCATGATATTGATTACTACATCACACTAAGTCACCAACACTGACTAAAATCACTTTAAATCGGGTTTTCATTCATAAATTGTTAAGCTAATGTTAACGATGACCATTAGCGTTTACAGCCCAGTGTTTAGCTAACCGGCTTTAACCTATAAACAGCGTCTGACTTACTTCAGCGTGTGTCTAAATCGACGGCCAGCATTATCCTCTCCTTGAATACCACACGCTAATGTTAATATTTACAGCATTTTTTACCGATAAATCACATAATTATCACCGAGATCATGTCCGTTAACGACAAATGACGGAGGGAGCTTGTGGGTCCGTTATCTGCGCTGGCCCCGCCCCTCCTGAAAGCCGATTGGTTTCCGTGTTGCAACGTCATATTTCATTTGAACGCCAATCATTTTTGACGTTTTAAAACCGTAAAATGTTTGCACGGGCGCAAGTTTATTTTCAAATATTCATGTAGTGCGTTTTAACGTCCACTAGGGGTAAGTAAAGCACTGTCTTTTTCTCATGCTGGATGTATGTAAATACGATTCACAGCAGTACTATATTTAAAAAAAACAGCTATTTATTTTTGCTTTTCGGGTAATTTTTCGCTCTAAAATGCCCGCACTACTTTTCTTGTATTTACTGATAATAGCCGTTGGTGGCGTAGTGGTTTAAAATGTAATAGCGCGTTTATACTAAGGTTTACGGGCATGAGCTGAGTAGTATTTTTTTTTTTTTTTTTTTTTACAGTGAGAGGCAGAAAATCGAAAAGCTAAACGCTTCAAACATCGGCATCGAGCAAGCAGCAAGACGCTCAGCATCTCTTAACCAGACAATGGACAAGCTTCACTACTAGCACCCGTGTAGTTTGAATCTAGAGAGGACTGTGTATGTGGAGCGGTGGACTCGGAGTCAACGAGGTAAGAGTGTGATATGTTTGGACAACAGTGTTTGAGAAAAAGGGGGCAGCCGTGTGGGCTCTTTGTGCCCGCCTGGGAGCTCAGCTAACCGGGTAAGGTTAGCAAGACATGAGCCAGCAGCAGAGGAAGGAGAAAGAGGAGGAGGGGGAGGTGGAGGTGGAGGAGAGAGAGGACTGGCTGTGTGTGTGTGAGAGTGTGTGTGAACTGAACCGTGAGCAGTGTCTGCATCTACACGGAGGCTAGCTGCAAGATTAGCTGCCTTAAAAAAAGTGACTTACAAGTCGTGTCCGCTTTAGGCTCTTTTGGAGTAGAAATACACACAGTAGCTCGATTTTGCTGTCATATACTTCAAGATTATAACATTACTGACTCACCTGAACTTTTAAAAACATTATATTATATCGTGTTTACTTTACTTTAATTGGGTTGTATTCAGTTTAATAGCTCCACTTAAATATAACTGGGTGCTGCAACTAACCACTATTTCCATTACAGGGCTTCCTCTAGTGTTTTATAGTGTCTATTTGTGGGGATTAATGTGATTTCTCCTGAAATCAAATCAAGACACCTCTGTCAAATAAAACATGAATCTTCAGTGGTATAACGGGCAGAGTCATAGGGTCATGTGTATGAATGTGACTATAGTTCAGACTTATAACTACAGCTGCAACCAGTAGTTGATTTAATCTATTAAAGCAACTATTTGGATGATTGATTAGTCATTTTGAGTCATTTTTTAAAAGATAATAAGTCAAAGTTCTCTGATTGTAGCTTCTTAAATGTAAATGTATTCTTTTTGTCTTTAGTCCTCTGTTGTAGTATATTGAATATTTTTGGGTTGTGGTTAAAACAAGACATTGTAGGATGCATTTTGGGTTCTGGGATGCAGTGATTGACATTTTTCACCATTTACAGATAAGAAAAGCACTTATCAGTTAATCAAGTAAATAATAGACAGATTAATGGATAATGAAAATAATCGTTAGGTGCAGCCTTGCTTCTAACTAATAATTATTTCACAATATTACAGCTGTATAAAAGCACAGTAGCATGTGTCGAGGGAGTATAAGACACACACTTCACAGATGGTTGACCTGCAGCAGTACCTGAGGTAGGCTAAAAGTCAATAAGAAAAATGAAAATAAATAATCCATGCATCTGCTGAACATTGTAGTATTGACTTAAGTTGATTTCTAGTATTTAAAATATTGTGTTGTAATTATTATTGTTATTAATGTAAGATTGACTTAATTGATCCCTGAGGGGAAAATATTATCAAGTGTATCATCACCTGTTATCCATGCCTTTTTTTAAATACATTTTTAATGAAAAAATGAAAGAAAGAAATTGAAAACCTCTCTCAAGCAGGTGTTCTTAATCACTGAAATGCAGCTAATAAGATCCCATGTGCTGGAATCCTCCAAGATCCTGATGTTAAGTTAGTTTTTAACACCTGGCATATTTATATACCATACCAGTGTTTACCAAGCACAGATGGGAGTAAGCAACAGGATGTGGATGGTCACACGTTTTCCTGCTTTGCTGCTGTTCGTTTACGTTGCACCGAAAGCTTTCAACTCTTAACTCAGTGCTGCCTAATTGATTTTAAGTAACCCTTTTATATTCAATTAATTAACTTGCCACTGAAATAATATATTTTTAAAACTTGGTTATTACTGTTTTACTTCCTGCACTTGAGCATGTATAGATAGATGTTGATCTTGCAGATGTTGCATTAAGTTGGAGGTGTTGAGTTTTCTTTGGCAAGTTTTACAAATTGTCTTTCTGAACAACCCTCAGGCTATTCTTTATGTATCATACTCCCACACTGACGACTTAAAGCATATTGTTTGGTGCATATGACGCTTCAGTGTTGTATCAACATGTAAAAAATGTGAAAACGTATACAGCACAATGTTCAGGTGTTGTCTGTTGTCTTTAGTGTGCCATAGTAACAACACTGTAAATACACTTAATGCAATAAAAAGCTGAACAAATATTTAATTGAATAGCGCATTTCAAAACCCTAACCCTAACTCTGATTGTGTTGTATGGGTGCGTGTTCCTCCACTTCAGTGTCTGTTTTGTGTGTAGCTGTTTGTATAGGCTCATGCTTTTCTCAAACATTTTGTTAAACATTAGAACATCTTTGGCCAAAAAAAAAATCAAAGCACCAAAAATCATTTCACATTTCTCGTGGCTCTGTCTCAACATCTCGTCTAGACAGATCTTGCTAGGTCTTGTCCTGCATTGCCTTCCAACACTTTCTTTGCAGATGCTTTTATTCTCTTCACAGCTCTCGTGCTACCATGAGTAGAGCTGACAGCAGCACACCCAGTCCTCAGTGGCCTTTAGGTCATCCACATCACTGTGCACTCTCTTGCAGACCTTGAGGGGTTATTCACTCTTCTTTTTGCCTTTTTTGATTGTTTTTGTAGTAATGTAAATGATGGATAGGCTTTCATCAGTTGTCTGAAGTCCAAACTGTAGACGTGGCTCCTGTGGCCATCTAACAGGAGGACACGGAGTCTTGGCTCATCTATTGGCAGTTTCTCTGTAAACATCTCCAGGAACAGGTCACTGTTTATCCAGTCGTTGGAGACCATCATGACAACCTTTTCTGGGAACCGCTCACACCTGAGTCACTTCCTTTGAAAGATGACCGGTGTGGGACTAAGTGTCCGTCTGCCCCTCATTTTTTATTCTTAAACAGGAAGAAGACTGTCAGATGCTTACAAGTCAATTAATTAATTAATTAAACTTTCTAAAATAAAAATACTTTGAGCCATTTATCCTATTTTCTGGTTATGTGTCATATTGTATTTCAGTGGGCTAATTACACCAGTGAATGGTTTGGCACACAATACTGGAGCAAGAGACTGAAAATAGTCCCAGGCCTATAAAACAAACACCATTTGTCACAACCTTTTGTCATCTTTGTGTTCCATCTAGGTATAGAAGTTAAATCCCTGTGGACACATTTATCTTTAAAATAAGCACACTAAACGCCAAACATTTTTTCCAGCCTTTGCCATCTTTGTCTCAAAAAAAGCATATATTCTACAGGTGTTGCTGGAGTTTTGACCTCATCTGATTTCAAGTTCCTTCAGCAGGTTTTCATACTGTTGAAACCACTTACCCTCCTATCAGGGTTCAGGCCTGCTGCTCATGCTGCTGGAGGAGCCTCTGGTTTCTTAGTGCAGAGGATTTAAATTTATAAAAGTGCCTTTTATTCCAGAGAAGCGTTTCATATCATTTGCCTTTGCATAATTTAAAGTGATTCCCCCCACGTTTCTTTTGCTAAGGGGGGGAAACCTCTTTTGGCAACGAGCTTGATAAGACTGACTTGTTGTTTCTGAGATTCCTCTGGCAGGTATTTCTTCCTCCCAAATGCAAAGCCAGAGCCAGCAACCTTTGCTGCTAAAGCGCCTTAGCTCTCGCTGTTTCCTGCTTTCTTTAGTGGTCTGTGATAATAAACTGACTATCTTCAGGTTGTGGACTATGATGACATTTAAGAACATCTTGGCTTTTGGGAAACTATTTTGTGCCATTTTATAGACCAATAAACTAATCTATTAATCAAGAAAATAGTCAACACATTGATTGATAATAAACCCTGTATCCAACCACTCCACTCCACTCCAAATTCCAAACATATTTAGTTTATTATCATGGAAAACCAGCAGGTCTTATCATGTTGATTTGGCATATTTGCTTAAAATAGAAATGAAAATGCCAGTGTCGGTTTTCTCTAACCATCTCATGTCAGCGAGGGAAAACTGTTGCAAGCTTCAGCAGGCGCTCAGGCTCTTAGCTTGGCAAGCCGTCTGATTATCCAACATGGTTTGCCGTCCAGCCAGCCTGTCTGTTCCAGTGTCTGACTAACACTGTCATCACTCACCCAGATTTTCCACTGCAATCATGATTCGATCCTGTAAATTAAACTCCTTCGCTGCAGTGGCAGAGCTTTGTATCAATCTTTAAAGCTGACATACAGTCAGGGCAGTCAAATAACGCTTTAAGGCGTATTATCTTCTCTTGTGTAAACCTGTAGTTCTCAGATACAGGTTTCTTGGATTCCTAGTAGACCAGAATAGGTCTGTAATATGTAAATCCTATTGTTATAAAACGCTGACATCAGCAGAAACACGTAACTGTTGAGTCGTCTACTGTTTCTGCTGTCAGACTGGACTTCTTCTGGACTGTAGCCATCAATTTATTTCACCTGCAGCCAACAGGTACTTTTACTGTAACACTGTGCAATGTGAATGTATATTTGCATCAATTCCTGCTGTTCTTATGTATTTTAATATTATATTTCAAGAAGTATTAAAAAAAAGAAAAATACCACTTTTACGTTATGATGAAACAAACCTCTAATTTGATATAGGCTGTTTTACATTCACATTATTATAAACTTTTTTTAGAAACTAAAAGCAAGTGTCATGGTTGTGTAACAAGCTGAGATTATACAGAAATCATTGATTTTAAAATGGTACGCCAAAACAGTGAGACATTACAGTTTAACCCGTAAGATTGTCAGTGAGATTACAGATTGTTTTCAATCTGTTCAAAGGTGCCTTGAAGTACTAGGAGCAGAGTGTTGTATAGGAAGCTGTGGTTGTGAGAGCACTTTGCAAATGTTTGCAGAAAGGTTGTGAGTGTGTTTGTTACTTGTTGACAGACGACAGATGGGCAATGAGAGATGAAATCACTGTTTTGTGTGTGTGTGTGTGTGTGTGTGTGTGTGTGTGTGTTGCATATAGATAAGACGCAGAGTTGTTTTATACTCAGCTGGTGTCCTACAGACCTGGTTTGAATCCCAGATCACACACACACTGCAGAGGGAGCTACACTGTCTATCTCTGTTTCTGTGTGTATGCGTGCACCTTTGAGACAGACAGCCACTGATTGATTATCAGTTTGGCCGGTGGTACTTGACCGTCCACATAGCTGCACAGCAGTTCAACGAAGAGACTCCGTTTTTACCTCGAGAGCCCCGAGGTCAGTCTACGGTGTGTGTGTCCATCTCTTTGAAGAGCTCTCAGACGATGCTCAGTGGATTGTGCAGCTTCGGTCTGCCCGCAGAGCTGGTTACATCATCTGCTGCAATATAGTTACATCACACACTAGACTGTCATCTTATGTTACAGCTGCAGAACGGGCAGTGATTTAATTCATGGAAATATAGCAATCGAAGTGTTGAGTGCAGACAAAAAGGTCAAGTAGCCTCGCAGCCACTCAACAAATGTTCACTGCACTGCAGCACAGTGACGGCTTGTGTTGACGATAACATCTGTTAACATAAGAGGAGTTGTCGCTGTTGAGTTTAATTCTTTATGAATTATTATTACTGAAGCTAATAGTAGATAAACTGATGGTAAATAGACTTTTTTTGACATGTCACAGTAGGAATATCTTTAATGATAATTGTACATGCTGGATCAATGTCACGGCTCACAGCAGCACCTGTTTCCTTTCACAAGACTTAAGGAAGTCACGGCATGAATCCCTGGGGTTGTTGTACTACTCGGTTTTAAACTTGGCTAATTGTGCTGTCACTTTGATGAGACTAAAGAAAAGGACAGCAGACGTGTGATTTCCTGATGCAGTGCACGCTGAACTATTTACCCTGAGGAACGCCTTCAGGTTTTGAGCAGCGTGTGAATCTTTACCTGACATGTTAACTGTCGCTCTGAAGGATAATAATGGTGATAAACTTGATATGATGATGATAGTGACGATGGTGATGAGGATTTTAGTTATAAATGATGTGTCTGAGTGACCACAGAAATCTTCTCCTTTCTGAATATTTGGGTTCACCGGTATCAGAGGGTCAGACAAGCACTCAAACACACAGACAGGCTGCTGTTGTTGCTTTGAATCTCTAATGTGATTGTCCCAAGTCAGATTGTCTTGACCGTCTCCCCACCCTCTCTCTCTCTCTGTCTCTCTGTCTCTCTCTCCCTCTCCCTCTCTCTTTCTCTCTTTCCAAATGTCCAGCTCCTGTCCTAAGTTAGCTGTGGGGACGAAGCACCAGTCAGCTCGCAGCCTGACCAGAGGTGAGTTCAGGCTCTGTGTGTGTGTGTGTGTGTGTATGAGAGAGAGATTGAATTCATTGTGTTTACTAGTTAGCAGCCCTCCCCTAACTCCACGCATGTTTTGTTTTGTGTGCTGCATGCTTCAATACCTCTTGTGCTGTTGTTGTTCTGGTCTGACCCTGTTCAGACAGCAGCCCTGTTCATTATGTCCGAGAGAGAGAGAGAGAGAGAGAGAGAGAGGGGGAGAGAGAGAGAGAGAGAAAGAGAGAGGGAGAGAGAGAGACTGATGGAAAAATAGGGGAATATGAGAAAGCCCATACTTCCCGTCTGAGAAGAGAGGCAAATGCAGGGCTTTTTATAGACCTTGTGTGTGTGTGTGTGTGTGTGTGTGTGTGTGTGTGTGTAGACCATTAGTCAGCAGCAGTAGCAGCAAGTTTGTGCGACACAGTTTGTCCGTGGTTACTGGTTTCCTGCCCAACTAATGATCTCCATGTCAACATCAATCATAACTTTATTTTTACTACAGTTTTATCAAGAATGCCTTTCTGTTCCGTTTTAGCCTTTTGTTTTTCTTACTGAATGGACAAATTTGACAAAACATACACAAGTTTAATGTAAACTACATTAATCATCACTGACAGTTATTTGGCATTATTAACATATATTGTTATTCGCTAAGAAAGTGATTTCTAGCTAGAGGCCCCAGGTCCAGAAGTAGTTAATTTTGTGGGTAAGGTAGCCCATCGCACTGCATATGTTGTGTGTTGCCATGTTATTTTAATCAGGTGTACTTATATGTAATGCTGTAAAAGCAGTTGTAGTAGCCTGAACAAGCTTTGATTAGATGTAGCTGCTGTTGCGCACTAGCTTGTAGTTCTGTGTTTGTTTTTGCACGATATGTAAAATGTATAAATAGTCAAATCTAATTATTACAATATGAACAAAAAGGTTATTTTAGTAAAAAAGCAACTTAGTTTTTAGCTATAGTATTAGCTGTTTTTAAGTCATGACAAACTCCCGGGAGATCTGTAAACTAGTAACACTACACACTCACGTGTCTCCAAGTGCTTATCTGTCTCTGTCTCGTAATGAATTTAACTGCTACATCTATGAAAAGGACAAACTGAAAACGACTCTGCACACTGATCTGCATTCTTGGTTTATGTTAGTTGACAGTTGAGATGCAACTCTTAGACTTATCGCAGTCTGCAGATTTAAGGCTGATATCTTGTGACAAAACACAGACGGCAGCAGATCCATCAGTGAGCCGACTTCCTGCTCCGTCTGAGATTAAACTGATGATCAAACTGACCATCAAAGTGATGCATTGATGTCTTGTAGATCAGTTGTTTTAGATAAGCAGCAGCAAATGCATGAACGCTTAAGGCAGTTTTTGATTATTTTTTGCATAGTGAGCGACATACTCGATAACATTAGCTCACACATCATAAAAAAAACTATTAAGATCACCATCACAGACAATATCACACATCTACTACTGAGAGTCAATAGCTGTACAGGATAGCCAGTCATTTATCTGTACTGATGACAGCCAGTGCAGGTAGTACAGATCTTTATATTATTCTTGCACAACACTTAAAATATGATGTTTTAATCCTGAATGACCCTAAGCTTGAAAAAAATATTGGACAGTCCTAGTGGTATGTTGAAAGTAGCCGTTTAAAACCTGATCGCACTCTTTTGCTGCAGTACTTCTTATTTTATTAGATTGTCAAGCCCCACTTTTATTATTTATTTTGTGACATAGATGGAGTGAAGTAAACTGGATGGGAGTTAAATCTGTCTGTCTGCGGAGCTTGATGCAATGTTGAAGGAAAAATTTGGACCCTGAGGCTAAACCACTTGCGAACCACATATCCTGTGTGTGTGTGTGTGTGTGTGTGTGTGTGTGTGTGTGTGTGTGTGTGTGTGTGTGTGTGCGCTTTGCTATATGATCAACACCTGTATAGGTCAAGTGTAGAGTTGTTTATGTTACTTGAGCTTGTCAGGGAATCACACTACATGATGGAAAGCATGATGATCTCCTCAACCCACCCCCATGACTTAGATCCTTCATCGCTGATTGACCAGCATCATATTTCCTGTTCCCAAAAACACACACACACACACATACACACACGTGCCCATCCTTCCAGCTCAGACATGTAACCTGCGCCCATCATGAAATATAGAGCACCCCAGAGAGGGAGAGAGGGAGAGAGGGAACATCTACAGTTACACATCACGGGTTACCAGACTCACGAAGGAGGTTTCCTCTTGTGCTCGTGTTGTAATTTGTCTGTCTAAAAAGCTGCTTTGTGTTGACTCTGATAAGCATCACGGCCCGACGAGTCGTTATCAGTATTGCTTCACCCATCGCTTTCTGCCTCTCGAAGGCCAAAATTAGCAGCGTGGTTTTCACACGCATTGTAATGTTTGCAAGGAAGTTTAGTTTTCTCCAAGTGAATTTGGTGAAAAAAGATTTTTATAGTAGTGAGTCATGTTTTATAGCTCGAGCTTTAGATGATGAACGAAGCGCTGTCACACGAGCCCTCCTCCCACTCAATTTAAAAGCTAACGTAACTCATTTCAAAGTTTATCCAGCTTGTAAAACCTCTGATGTTTGCTGCAGTGACTGGAGGGATGAAGGGAGTGTATACAGTTACACATCACAAGGTTTAGGAAACGCAAGCTGCTGCTCTGGCTGACCTTAATGTGTTTCTCCTCCGCTCCGCTCCACTGAACTTAAAAAAACCTTCCACACGACACATCCTCCATTTACTCAATCTGTTTAGGTTCAGATCACAACTATTTTTAATATGCATCTATAAAGTTACTAAAAACATTTTACAGAAGTTACACATATTCTCTGTTTTATTTAAATGACCCTCTGAGTCCTTTGTGCTATTGAAAAAGAGAGCGGAGATAAGTGATTCAAGGAGGAAATGCTTGATTTTCATAACCTTGAACTGAATTTGCAATATGTCAGACTTCAGGATTTGAAAGAGAGAGAGTGTGTGTGTGTGTGTGTGTGTGTGAGAGAGAGAGAGAGAGAAAGAGAGGAGAGAAGCTTTAAGGTGTCAGATTAAAAAGTCAGAGGGTTGCAGGTTGCATAACCAATTATATAAAATGTTGAGAAACCATTTTATCCCGTCACACACGCACGCACGCACACACACCAACTCCCACCCACATTACGCAGCCAATTTCCATTAAACACTCACGAACACACACCACACTCTCTTTATCTCTTAACATTTCTGTAGCTGTGGTGATTTGGTGTGTGCGTGTGCTTCTGTTATGGGTGAAGGAAAAAATAGATTCTTAGATGCATCATGATGTGGACCATTCTGCATCAATTCCCATACGTCAAAAATCAATTTGCTCATTTTTATCTGATCACTTGATGTTGGCGGAATAAAAAAACACTGAAGTCATCACGAAAGGTCACGGTTGAAAGCACGTTTTATTTAATGACCAAATAATTACCTGTAGTATATTGTGAAAGAATAAGTCATCAGAGCAGAGTAACAAACTCCAGCACACACTGCAACGTTAAAAACATCTTAAACCAACGCTGAGGTGAAGAAAACAACTAAAAAAAAGCCTGCATCCAGTCAGTGTGTTTGACAACGACAACTTTCTCCAGAACAAACAGTGCAGCAGAGAGCCTGTTAAGATAAATAACAAGTTAATAATACGTTTTTAGAACTGTAAATCATGCAAATATATATACCAGTGGCGCCCCAGAATATAAATATAGTGTTGGGTTGGCACGGCCAAAACAATCCAGATCTGATGCATTGTAACGTTAGCTACAAATCTATTTATAGACACATGATAACAACAACACTAATATCCTCACAAAAACATCTGAGGTCTTGACCTTTAATGGAAAAAAACTTCTCAGAAGGTTAAGTGTGGTTTCCTTTAGCTGTATCTCTCTCCTTTCGCTCTCTCTCTTTTTTAAATGTATTTTACCCACCATTAAGGCACGAAGCCTTGTGCTGATCACATGTGCACACACAAACGAACACACACACACACACACAGTCACAAATACAAAAAGAGCCCTCATATAAACTGAGGCCTGCATAATACATGCCGTCTTACATGACCGCTCGCTCTCTCTGTAAATGGGTCAGTTCAGATAGACCACTGGCCAGACAGACTTGGCAAGCCTGAGGGCTGCAGACCCAGTGTGTGTATCTGTGTGTATGTGTGTGTGTGTGGTGTGGGTGTGTGCGTGCCTGCGGTTGTTATCGACATTGTGAAATTCTTTGAGAGCCTTGTAATGGGGTGCATTTCCTTGTGGACAGTTACTACATGAAAATTAATAGAGATGAATAAAAGAGAGCAAGATGACTGTTTGTGAGAGTGTGTTGTCTGGGCTCCGTTCCCTAAGTTCTCTTTTTTTCGTAAACCGCAGTGTATTTTGGGAACAGCGAGTGTGTGTGTGTGTGTGTGGTTTTGGAAAAAGTGTGTTTGGAAAGAACTCCCAGCCTTTTTTTTTTTCTTGCAGTGTTTTCCAGCATAACTACTAACCCTGCAGTTCACAGCTAATACTTTGTATGAAGCCATATGAGGCAATAGCATGTGTGTGTCTGTGTGATAATGAGTGAATCAGAATCTCATCACACTGAGGAATAATGAGAGGATTTTGAGGCTTTGAACAGGGAGGATATTATCGCTGTCTCTGAACAGAGGGGATTTGAGGTCTTAAGGCTGTCAGAGAGTCTGGCTCGCTGTGTGAGAGAGTTAAAAACAGAAAACACTACCGTTTGTGATCCAACTCCACTAATGATGGGGTGTTGTTCCCCTCAAGATTCCCTGTCTGGACAAATGTCTGTTTTTATTCTCTCCGGTTTGCTTACGAATGTTGTTTTGTGGTTTGTCATTTAGTCCCAGCAGTGTGTGTGTGTGTGTGTGTGTTACAAGCTGCTGCTCCACGCTAACTAGACGAGACATTTTTATTGTCGAATTAACAGTAATGTGATCTCATAAAATCTTAATTTTACATCGTGCGTTATTACAGACAAATAGGTCACGCTTGTTCATATAAATGTCCCATTAAGACAAACAAAAACAGCGTTGCAAACAGCAGTTGATGAACTTTGCACAACCCACTGTTCTGCACACAGGAAGCTCACACTATTGTCAATTTTCACAGACTTCTACGGTTAGCGAGATATCAGAAAACATACCTAGAGCAGGATGAGTGAAAAAGTAAAGACAATAAATTATAGAAATGAGTTGGCGTCAATTGTTCAAGCAAAAGTGCCAGATGTTGCTTCTACCTCCCCAAATACGATAATAAACTCTACATCTTTCAGTTTTGGACTGTTGGATAAAACGAGGAATTTAAAGGCGTCATATTTGACTCTGGGAAATTGGCATTTTTCACAATATCTTAGCATCTCGACTAAATGATCAATCATTCAGTGGACGGACATGTTTGGAGTGCACTCTGCTCTCCTCTTCTGTCTTCTGATCACACAGCCACACACTTCATTACGGTTCTGTTACGGTTCGATTCCACCGGGCACGGCAGCTCGCACCTAGTCTATTCTTTACAGGAGCTGGGTCGAGCTGCGTGCGGCAGACGAGCCGGGCAGGAAGTAAATCACATCCCTACACGAACATTACGTTACAGCATCAGGCCTGTGTGTGTGTGTGTGTGTGTGTGTGTGTGTGTGTGTGTGTGTGTGTGTGTGTGTGTGTGTGTGTGTGTGTGTGTGTGTGTGTGTGTGTGTGTGTGTGTGTGTGTGTGTGTGTGTGTGTGTGTGTGTGTGTGTGTGTGTGTGTATATATAACTCTTCCTATAGAAAGAAGGACAAGACACTATCCTCCCTCTGTTTCTCTTTTTCATCATCTGTCCATCATTCTTTCTTACGCCCTCTCTATCTTTGTCTCCCCACTTATATTTTAACATGAAGGCATTTTTATAGACCCTTTAAAACCCATTAAAATGCACATAAAACAAATTATATAACAGCATATAGTCCATGCTCTCTTTTCTTTTTTCTCTTTCTCTATCCACTCCATCTTTCAATTTGAAGTTTCATTAAAGAGCAAGTATATGATGCACATAGACAGGAATAGAGTGGTTGAGTAGAGAAAGATGGAGGGGAGGAGTGCTGATCGTAATTGTAGACAACAGTAAGAGAGTGGCTTTCTTCCTGTTGCTAAAAATGTTTCTTGCCTTCTGGGGCAAAAGTACGCACAGACACACACACACACACACACACACACACACGCAGAAATGCACAAATGCTGCATTTGTGGTTGTTGGATCTAGTCTGTTTCTAGTTTGATGCATTAAGTCCGCTCGTGGTTTGGTGTGAGTGTGTGAGTGTGTGAGTGTGTGAGTGTGTGAGTGTGTGAGTGTGTGAGTGTGTGTGTGTGTGTGTGTGTGTGTGTGTGTAAAGTTTTTGCTACTTCTGCACTCGATATAGAAAGTGTTCACACTTGAGTAGATATGTTTCTCTCCTTCCTGCTTCTGAACTTCACATTCTTGACAAAGCTGGGACTCGCTCCACCTCAGCTTTGAACACAAGGACTTTGACACACACTAATACACACATATTTGTTTAAAATGGTGAGTTTGTCGTACATATAAACATAAAGTCTTGTAGTTTGTAACGCAAACACACACACACACACCATTTCAAGGTAAACTGTGTCACAAACTGCAGATGGAGACAGAAATGACTCATCAAATAAAGCTTGAGGGGTTTTTTTGTTTTGTTTTGTTTTTTTGAGGTAATATCTGACAAATAAAAACAAAACAAAAAAACATACTGGAAACGATGACACACACACACACACCCACACTGATGGTGGTCTACGATTTTAGAGTATTTCCAAGTAGAAACCTACAGTGTTCAGTGAATCAGAGATGGACAGACTTAAACAGGCCTTTACACGCAAAGCCGGATGCTCAGAAGTAGAGGTGTGAGGTGGATCACAAAACAGATTGAGTCATGTTGTTTTTTTTGAGTCATGGATCAGATCAGCAAAAAAACCCAAAATAAAAGAGGAGATCTTACTTTGCTCCGTTTATTCTCTAAAATACATAAAGCAAAGGTGGTCTTAAATGAAAATAGTAATCTTAAAATATATAAAAACAATTTAGTGCTTATTGTTAAATCAAAGTGTAAAATGAGGCATGATACCATCTTCCTTTTAATAATGGTAGTGAATTGAAATATAGCCTAGTCATCATACCTGCAAATATCCCTGACCTGTTAGCTACATGCTGTCCATCCATGACTTGTAGCTACAGCAGTTTGTTTGTTTGTACTTTCTCTTCACTGAGAAATTCAAATTTGTATTTAATCTGGGATTCACATGCATGCTGAATCATGACCGGGGCGATCCGAACAGATCAACTAAATCCTGTTACACCACTGGCCTGCAGATTTAAAATATCAAACCTGAGTGAAAAGCATGACATTAAAAGAAAAAAATGCATCAGAGAAGGATGAAAAGCACTCTGCTCTAAATGGAAACAGCAAATGTCAAATATTTGTTGTAATATTTTAGTGGGCAGAAAGATATTTTATGGCGCCAAAGTGAAAAGCCAAAAGCTCCCGCTGCCCTCTGAGTCAGCCTGGTCTGCAGTCACTGCCCTCCATTATTCTCCATCTATCTGCTTCTTTATCCCTCCATCCCCCTTCCCCGCTCTCACAGCAGTTCAACACTGCAGTTACATAAGAGAAATATAAAAGAAATACAAAGAGACTGAAAGGCAGAAGAGGAAGGAAGAGGAACTGAGACAGAGTGAGAAGAGGGCAGGAGAGTGGCTAACCACAAAGCCTCCATGTTCTCCACTTTACAGCTTCTTATTAACCGCATCTACTTCTTCTCATCTTCCGCCTCCACCACCTGCGAATTAAAGGAACACTCCATCAATTAAATGTTGCAGAAGAACCAGAGAGTACGTCCTTGTTAAAACCTGGTACCTACATCACCTACAATGCTACTCAACCAAAGATGATTCAGTTTGGAGAGTTTTTACCAATATAGAATTGAGCTGCTGGCCTCAAGCAGAGACCCCTCACACCCCCCAAATGTTCAAACCTGTTGTCTTCAGGCCCAGACGGTGCCTCAGGCAACATCTCATGTGGTCATTTATCAGACTTTGTGCAGACTGTCTCTCTAGCTCATACAACTTTCTTCATGTATGCAGTAGAGCTCCTCAGTACCTGTAACCACAGATCAACGTGTGAAATTAATGGAGTTCCTCTTTTCAGTAAGTTTCCAATTCTTTAGAAACAGTTAGTCAACTTAGTTACAGCAATTGCAACAATACTGAATGTGACTCAGTTTTAATATTTTCTGACGTACAGGTCGTAATAACCTATAAACGAAACTAAGGATTATTTTCATTATCAACGACTCATTATTTCCTCAAGTAATCATTTTGTCTTTAAAACGTCAGTTGTGAAAAGTGATGTATAAAAAGCGTCAAATCAGCAAATATTTGGCATTTCTGCTTTAAGAAAAATAGCAAAAACGATCATTTGATTATCAAAGTAGTAGCATATTCATTTTTTGTAAATTGATTAATCGACTAATCGTTGCAGTCCACAGCCAACTGTAGTATAGGTAGGAAAGCATCATCTGGCACAATCACACATGAAGCTTGCAGTAGTTAAACGTGAAATAAAATGAGCTAAACAAGAAGAATATGACTCCTTGTTGTTGTTCTCTGGCTTGTTGTACCAGATAGAGTACACCTTTTTAACCGCAACAGAAGCTCACATCACCTCCTTTGCCAAAAGATCCAGTTTCAAATGCTTCTTAGTGTAATAACACACTGACTGTAACACTGACACACTGTCTAATGTGCAGTGTGGATACCGTGATGTCTGCATGCTCATCATGTCAACATGCCAGCTCATCTTTCCATCAGCAAGCTAGATATTGATGATCAGATGATAATCAAACAATGTAAGGTTTATTTTAGTGGTAATAAACTGTGAATATGACCTAAATAACAATCATACTGACAGTACTGTTGTAGTGAGTGTGTTGTAAGTGTGTTACAAAATGAAATACTGGATTCTTTAACCTCTTCTGGGTGCATCATTCAAAATTAACCTTTTTGTTTACCAGCCAAATAGCGAGTGAATGCTCAGATTTTAGGGGGGAGCTTGGCTGTTGAGTCTGGAAAAAGTTTGTAATTAGACCTTTAATCTTTTATCTTTTATTCATATTCTGTAAAATTAGTTTTGTGAGACAGATTTCTAACAGTAATAACCAATCAAACATTCCTCAGCAGACACACCTAAACACACAGCCATAGCATAGCATTGCAGCAGCAACATACAGATAATGCAAGTTATAGTTGTGTGTATGTGTGTGTGTGTGTACGGGTGGAGTTCAGGTGTTTGAATGCAACATTATGCGTGTGTGTGTTTTTTTCTGTTCCAACACGCCCAAACCACTGCAAGGGATCCAACCCAAAGCCGTACCCAAATCTTTGCAACGAAGTGTGTGTGTGTGTGTGTGTGTGTGTGTGAGTCAGAATACGATTCAAATGGCAACAACAAGCACTAATCATCACTATTACAGTAATGATAAAGCTCAGGCTGGCTTATTGGGACTGTTTGTTTATGTTGCGAGATTGGTGTCACGGAAGATGAGATGTACCAGTGACTGGCCTTATTACTAATGTGTGTGTGTGTGTGTGTGTGTGTGTGTGTGTGTGAGGTAGCCTTTGATTCAGGAGCCAAAAACATCAGAAAAAGATATAAACTGTACAGTGTGTGTCAGTCTATGTGTTAGTCAGCACTTTCTCTCAAAGCCACATAAATGTGTGTATGAGTGTGGTTCCCTCTGTCTGTTGGTGTGTGTGGGTGTGTGTGTTACCCCTCCCTCCTCTCTCCTTCATCACTTGTAAGGACACACCTGCCTTACCAGGTATATAGACTTCAGTCCTCCTACTCGTCTTGTCACTCCGTCACTCACGCAGCTCTCTCTCTCTCTCTCTCTCTCTGTGTGTGTTGTGTGTTTTCAGTCTAAGATGCCCTAGGCCGGGAGAAGGGAAATGTAAATGGCTTCCAAAGTGAAAGATGCTGTGGTGTGGTACCAGAAAAAGGTAAGCAGCTCTACATTTCTCCCATTTTCACATTGGCTTGGTGTTTGCATTTGACAAAATATGCAGAGAAAATCTGACTGTAATTGCTTATGCTTAGTTGTGCTTTTCCAAAAAAAAAAAAAAAAAAGTATTTGCAGCATAATGGTCTCTTAAAAAATTCATAGTGCATAAGAAATTTAAAAGGGTAGCATGAGATTGAATGGCAGTTATTATGCTGCTACATTTACTTGTTAAATATTTTAAATCAGCACCACACACACACACACACACACACACACACACACACACACACACACACACACACACCAGAGAGGCGTGCTTCACATTGGATGGTGCACTTTTGTATTCTAAGTTTAATAAGCAGGTTGGGGTTTCTGTAATGACTGCAGCTTGTTTCTGCTGAGAGAGTTTATTGTCTGTCATTAGCCTGAGGATGTTTCTATTACATTATGTGTGTGGACCTGACCCTTTTATTACACATGGATGATGTACAGCAATATATGATGACTTTAGATTCACCTAAACTACCGTAAATGGCAAAAAGATATATGTCAAAGCTCGCCAAAACTGATTTTATTCTTTTTCTTTAACAATTTAAGGATAATTTTATACCTTTTTTATTAGATGATGATGGCAAGGTGATTTGAAACAAGGGAGAGAGAGAGGTCAATAGAGGTTACATTTTCATTAATAGCTTAATCTATAAAATGTCAAATAAAAAAAAATGCCCCAGATGATGACTTTAAGTTGCTTGTTTTGTTTGACCAACAGTCCAAATCCCAAATATATACAGCTTACTATCATGGAAGACAAAGAAAACCTCAATATATTCACATTTGAGAAGCTGGAATCAATGAATGTCTGGCATTTTTGCTAAAAAAAGAAAAAAAAAGAAAAGATGAATGATTATCAAAATGACTGCCAACTAATCAATTAATTAACAGCAAATCTGCCTTCTTCAATTGAAAATGATGACACCAAATAGTTTCACAGTGCAACATAAGTTATATTTTAGCACATTTTAAATATTTAAACCATAATTGGACAAAGTGTGATGCTTGGAGAAGGCACACTCAGTATTTTAGAGGTGCTAAATAATGAAATCAAGGTTCCACATTCCTGAGCATTCATAACCTTACAATCAAAAAAAAGGAAAGCTGGGTGAATGTATATGAATTCAAACAAGTTCAAAATGAGTTTGTTTATGTTGTGTCTGTTTATGCACACTGATGAAGCAAAGTTTTCAAGAGATGAAACCTTAATGCTCAAATCAAAAACTAGTGACGTAGCATTAAAAAACATTGATATTGATAATGACCTCAGAGCTGTCAGCAGCAGCAGAGTTGAGCGGTTTGGTACAGCGTGAAACCAGCCCGGTGTTGTGTGTCGTCTTGTTCCACGGTCTCCGATATCGGATCCTCTGCTGGACTCCAGCGCTGCTCCCCCTGCAGCTCTCAGCTTACACAACCTGTCTACCTGCCGTGTAAGACCCCCCCCCCCTCTCTCTCCCCCTCTCCCTCTCTCTCTCTTTTCCCCCAATCTGTTTCTGCCCATCTGTTCCTATTTCCTCTACAACCTCTGTGTGGCTCTGCATTCATCTTTGTCTTTCAGTCTTTCATCTGTCTGTCATATCACGACAGCCTGTCTTGTTTTTCTCTCTCTGATCTTCTTCTCACACCTGGCACATGTAGACGTCAACACGAGCTTTCACTGTGAACCCAGATCACGCGTCATATCACAAGTGACAAAGGACTGAACGCTACTGTCTGTATGAGACAATCAACCGTTGTCTAACAGAAATAACAGATTTCACAACTTTTGGTTCTTATAATATTCTCAAATTTAAAGGCAGGACACATTAAAAAGACTTTTCAAATCTATACATTCCATAAAGTACATAGATAAATGGGTAATTAAAAGAAAGTGTGCAAGAAAAACACCTTTAAATAATTAAAGCTCAAGCTTGTTAGCTTCAGTCATGAATGTGTTGTGTGTTACTAGCTGAGCTTGTCTGGGCAGAGGCACACCAGCACTGACATCCGCTGAATCATAACTGAACAAAAAACTCTTCTTAGAAGCAGATCACACCTGTCTGAATATCCTCAGGACTTCTTTATCTCTGACGTCGTGTTCAGACACATTATTAAAAATGACCTGAATGTAAATCAGTTAAGACACAGGTTCTCCATTGAAGATCACGTTAGGGGATTGTCTGATAGACGTCATCATTTTCATGCCATAGCTGGTTGAGTCACCTGATTTTATTCATTTCTATCAATTAAAATATCTCAGTTGTTTTGTTGCATCTGTGAAGCTGGTGAATAATAAGGTAGATAGACGAGGCCTTGAAGGTGAAAGATGGATTATGTTCACCTGTTATACTCAAATCAAATCTGTGTGGTGGTTTAGGAGAAAATACAAGAGGGAATGAAAAACACTCTGTGCCTGAAATCTCACCAAATGGGTTAACACTGCCCTCAGGAGAGTGTGGAGGTGTGCAGAGGGGTCTGTTACTGCTGACAGACCTCACATGGCTGCTGTGGAAGATAAAAATGTAGTGTCTGCAGTGAATATCTGAGCCGGTCAGTCTATGCGCTAAATAATGGTATTGTAATGCTATTAGTATTTATGGTTCTCCTTTTGTTCCTTTGGTATCTAGCTGTGTAGATTTTTGCTTTGAAGGCTGCAACTAATGATTATTTTCATTATATATTAATCTGCAAATAGTTTTCTCAATTAATCAAAAAGAAGTTTAGTGGATCAGAACATCAGAAAACAATGAAACATGTCTCTTAATGCCAGCATAACAATGTGTAGAGCTCAAACTGTCTTGTTTTTTTCCCAGCAGCAGTCCAAAACAACAAAATATTAGATTTAATGTAATTTAAGACGAGGAAAAGCAGCCAGTTCTTTATCAAACAAAGGTTTTTGCTTGGAATATGACTTAATATGATAAATTGATTATCAAAATGGCTGCTGATTATTCATTGCAGCTCTATTTGCTTTGACCCTAGTTTAACAGAGGTTGATTCATTTATGGTGCTCAAACTATTAAAGAACTGGCATCTCTGGATAATTCACAGACTTCACTGTAGATAGTTTAATTCAAACCCACTTTCTTCCAAGGAAATAGTTTCTGTTAAAAACCACTTTCACTGAACCAACCTGCTTTTAAAAAAAATAAAAAATACAAGTATTGTCTTGCATTTTTCTGTTGACTTGTAATAATAATATATATTAATTTGTATTTGCGTTTTTTTATGTAAGTCAGAAAGGTTGTCATCTACTACACAAAGCAATGAGAATGTCAAGTGCAGGCCCAATTACAGTAAATATGGTGAGTTGTTGTTGTCACCTTGTGCTCAAAGATATTACGATCAGCATTTTTAATTATTTTTTGATGTTTTTATTTAGGCCTGATTGATACTGGACTTTTTGGGCAGTCAAAAAATTCCAATATTGATATATCAACCAATAATCTTATATATACAGCATATGTACTCAAATGCACATTCTTTGCAATGATCCTTCAAAAGTAGTAGTAAAAGTAGTTTTCAAACACTTGTGACAAAGATATGTAATGGAGATATGATATTTTTAACAGTTTAATAATAAAACTTCATCAGTGCACTGGAACAGTAAAGTCACTTGGGGTTTAATAATTATAAATTACTCTAAATAATAAAACTTACAATGAAAAAACATGGCTGTCTGTATTAAACCTGAATGAAAAATGATGAAATGTACATCAATTGCTGCTTATATAACTTAGAATAAAAGGCATCTGCACATATTAGACAACGTGTGCTCCGATACGGATATATCTGTGATAGCTCAATATCGGCTCAATATTAATGGATGACCAATAATATCGGTCGGGCGTTAATTTTTATAGAACAAGGGTAAAATAATCAACAGATTAATCTTCAATTGCTGCCCTGCATCAGTCTGATAATAAAGACAAATAGCAGATTTCAGGTTGCAGAGAGAAGTCCAGATTTCTAAACAGGTCTATGAAGCTGAAATGATCCTCGTCATTCTCGACTCTTCATCCTTTTTGCTCCTCAGGCAGCGGCCCACATGAGTCACGGTGTATTTCTGACCATGCTGTGTGTCTGGAGAAGAGCTACAAATAGATTCTGTGTTATGTTGTGTGGATGCTGCCTTTTTCTCACCACAGTGCCATGCCAAGCACATATCACAGTGAAGACACACAGCCATGTCGTCCACGTCTGTTACAGCACCATACAGCACCTTTTTTTTTTTTTTTTTTTTTTAATGTCTGTCATAGTGTGTGCTTTGTCAAGTAGGAAGCCACTTGCCAGCTTCCTGTTGAGATTATTCACCTTCACTGTGAGCATTGTATTCAATGTAACCTGCATGTGGGGGATATATCTGAGCTTTTGAAAAAGTTGCATTGTAATAAATCAGCTTTTAGCTCATTTGCATGGTGGTTTAAGGCCTATTTTAAGACAAAATGTGACACAGTTCACATCCTTGGTATGTGGGTGAGGTCTGTGGGTGCTAATGACTTTACAAGATCAGAAAGTTGGAGTGAGGATTGTGGATGTAGTCAGCTGCGAGGAGGATAAGGCTATTATAAGCGCAGAAGAGACAACACAAAGCGTAATACATTATTTATATGTGAGTTTTATCCAGCAAGCATCCACACATGACAAATTATGGAAAAATACAGCAAACCAAAAGCAAACTCAATGCTTTCCCTCTTTTCTGAACGCAGTAGAGCTTAAATGGGTAGTCA
This sequence comes from Scomber japonicus, assembly GCF_027409825.1. Lineage (NCBI taxonomy): Eukaryota > Metazoa > Chordata > Actinopteri > Scombriformes > Scombridae > Scomber > Scomber japonicus. Next base: position 13,636,843 of record NC_070600.1, on the reverse strand, counting down.
ATTAACTGTTCAGATGATGGACATAAATCTTGGCTAATCGGTTAATCGTTTAAGTCAATTTTAGCAAAAATGCCAAATATTCTGTTTCCAGCTTCTCCAGTCTCAATATTTTCTGATTGTACTTGTTTTTGGAGCTGTTACTTCCAACCTTAATTTAATGATAGCTTCCCAAATATAAACAGACATATAAAACTGAGGTTGATTCATAGTCACTGATTCTTACAAATATATTTATTCACACTGAGCTTAACGTGAAAAAAAAAAACAACTTCACTGTTTTCTCTGTTTCTGGTTGTGATTTTTCTCACCTGTCACACAAACACACCTGTCTTAGCTGAAAATAGATGTTACACACTCCACAGCAACACCTCTCTGTGTGTTGCCATGGTGACATGAAAACACACCACGAGGGTTAATCTGCGCCACAAGCAGCTGTCTGACCCAAATTCCTCTTAGTTGTTCCTTCCACTGATTCATTCAGTCAGAGTTTTATGTTGAGTCACTGATGTTGTAGAAAATGACTCACTTCATGATTTAATTTCTGCTTGTGTTCACCAAAATGACTGTTTATTGAACTTGAGTCGTGTTTTCTTGAGTCAGTTCATTGAACAGAAGCTAACTATAAATCCATCACAAAATGATTCAGAACTACTAACTATTCCCACTGATTTACTAGATCAGGTTGCACCATTAATACTGTCAGTAAACACTTTAGTAATGTGTAAATTGGTAGCTAGGAAACAGTTTTATCCAATAAAAGCTTTGTCACAGTGGCATCACTATCTGTAATATAACTTCAGACGTCCAGCCAACGCCCAGATGGCTTAATAAGTAAACTAATTTATCTATATAGCACTTTTTATAGTCATTAGTCACACTATGACTATACGTGCATACCTGAGAAATGTGTTTTGTTTTTATATTTAGTATTCATGTAGTTTACAGTTACAGGGAAATGTCAAATTAAGCTAACCTAACGGATGTCATTTGATAGTCTAACTTTGGAACAACGTTATGTCATTTGATTTATATAGTCTTTATGGGTTGTCAGCTCAGGAATGTCGACCTTTTACTCGTCAGTCTAAGTGGGTCAGATATTATATTAATAGTGAGCTAATGTTATGTCAGGTGAGTTGATTTTCCTGGCTGCTGTTGGGTGTAATTATTTAGTAAGGATTCATCTCTACCAGGGATCTAGTTTGTGGTGCAACCAGTTTTAATGTAATGATGCATAACTCTTCACTGAACTCTTTTGTTATACATTTCACAGACTCCAGATTTAAAGAATGCTTAATTGTAATTGAGAGCTTAACGATTAAGTGTTAGCTAACTGATACATTTTATTACACCTTTTATTTACACCTTTTTATTTTCTCACTCACACATTTATTATTTCAGTCCGCAACTCTCTGAAAACTTCCAGTATCCAGCATACTGAAACTGAAAGTGTCCCTATTGACACACTCTAGCAGCCTGCTGTGTGTTTCCACTGACGCTGGTTGGTGATTGATCAGTGTGCCAAAGTGGACCACACCTAGACACATTTGTAAATAAGTGATTCCCACAAATAGGTGAGGAATTTTCCGTCATGGCCAGTCTCATGCTGTGGTTCCTTACTGGAAAGAAGCAGGAAAAGGTAGATGAGTAATTTATAAGGGGAGATAAAATGGTTTTGACCTTTTTAGATTTTTTTATTTGGTTGTTTAACTTCTCTACAGACTCACAGCAGGGACTGACTTTACGGCAATACTTAACCAGGAGCTCGACGTCATTTAAAACTTTTAGTGATCTACATCAACAGAAAAAAATTGCCAATGAGTGTGAAAATCTGCCATTAAGGGTTATTTTAACTGACTAACTTGATATAAGTCCAGTTGTTTTTAAGTTACTCTGTCGGTTGTTGTTTGTATTGTAACTGTCCAAAAATAGTTTATAATGTTTAACAGAGCCTAAGTAAAGACCCAACGATTTTAAATTTAGGATGACAAAAAACAAATAAAAGGAGGAAACCCTTATTTTTTTAGGCTCAAACTGGAGATTTTTGCTTGATAATCAACTCACAAAAAGTAATTCGACTCAAAAAGTTATTGATTACTCTTCTGTTGATTGACTCATCGTTAAATAAGTGGCATTGAACCTGCATTTATTGATTTCCTTGTTTGGCAAACTTGATAGCAAACAGTTTCATATTCACATATCCAGCAGACAAGAGGTCAGATTAATATGGAGTAGTGTTTATGGCGAACGGCTGAATAGGTGTCCCTTATTAACCCTCCTTTTGCTTATTTAGGTCTCTACTATCTGCTGATGGAAATATTTGACTCTTCAGCAGCTAAACTCTCCACTATGTTCACTAGTGTCTGCTGTTTGTTCCTAGGCAGGTTGTGTATTTGGGGCTTTTAGATGCTTTTTTGCTGAAAATGTTTGCCTGCTGCACCTGAAAAGGACAAAGAGCTGAAAGATGCTAAAATGTTCCACACTCTGCAGGATCAAGAGAATTCACTTCCAGAGAGATGTCATTTAGTCCGCTCATGATACCCCCTCCATTGCAGAGGCAGTTGTTATATAACTGTTGCTCCACCTAATCCCTCTCTCTCTCTCTCCCTTCATCCGTCGTCATGGTGACCCTAGCACTACCGCAGCGGCACACTTGGCCTCGTCATCTTCCCATCTGGTTCCCTCTCAGCACTTGATTTGCTTGTCAAATCGCTGAAGTCTGTGTTTTTGTTTATTTAGTTTTTCTTTCTCTGTGGAATCAAATTTTTCTAGTTTCTTTTGACCCAAGACTGAATTTGTGAACTCTGTTTATAACATAAATATTAAACTTCTGGCTGTTACTGAACAATTATTACATTTCATTGCACTTTTCTTTCTAGTTAAAAGACAAAAAAATGATCACAACATTGAGAGTTAGGTTGCCAGAGGCTGTTATCTCAGTGTTTTGATGCTGAAGAACAAATTTACTCTTCAGGAAGTAATGAGGTAAACAGATAGTGATGTGTGTGATGTGTGTGTGTGTGTGTGTGTGTGTGTGTGTATAAGAGGATTTACAACGTTGTTAATTCCACTCTCAGTTACCTTACTACTCAATGATGTAACATGGGATATGTATGTATGTATGTATGTATGTGTGTGTGTGTGTGTGTGTGTGCGTGTGTGTGTGTGTGTGCGTGTGCGTGTGATTTAAATGTACTCCTCTTTCCATACCTGCCCACCTCCTCCTTATCTACTCCCCCTCCTTCTTTATCTCCCTTTATCTCTCTGCTCTGTAGTCTGCTCATGTTTTCAATCTGGCTGTCCTCCACTTGCACTCGTAACATCCTCTGCAGTGCGTGTGTGTGTGTGTTGTGTGTGTGTGTGTGTGTGTGTGTGTGTGTGTGTGTGTGTGTGTGTGTGTGTGTGTGTGTCTATTTTTTAATAGGCTGAGTGATGTGGAAAATTAGCTGTCAGGCCAAATGTCACACAGTAAATCAGTCAGTCAGACTTTAGAGGTAATGCTTTGCGGTGCTTAGAATAGGTTGGTTGTTTTTTTATCCGGCCTAATCTTTAACCAATCCACATTTGCTTCTTGTCACTCAATCACATCTCAGTCATAAAGTGAAATTTCTACCTTTATATATTTATATATATATATATATATATATATATATATATATTTTAAACAAAAAAATGTATTAACGATTACTGAATACATTTGTGGTTGCTGTGTTGGGAAACGATCAGAAACATTGAGAAAGCTATTTGACCTTGACAACAGTAACCATCAAAATGCAACCTGATGGTGACATGACGGCCGAGTGATGCAGCAGAAATCACTATTTCATCATGAGAGCGAAGCAACATTGAAAATATGACATTCAAACAACATGTGAAGATATGCAGGACTATCAGTCTTGAGATCAGTGTTGTGAGGATGTACTTTGGGATGAAAACAATGTGACTCACGTCCCGGATCTAAAATTATTGAACCTATATTTTAGACACACTAAAATCATTTCCATTTTCTCTCTCTTCACGTTCGTCCTTCATTGTCTTCCTCCTCTCTCTCCATGTTTAATGAAGGACTCATTAAAGATGCAGAGTTTTTATCAGTGGGCTCATGGGGTGAACCTGACTCAATGTCTACACTGATGTGCTGAGCTTAGATCATCAGCTGATCCTCTTATGTCTCTAAAGCAGTTTTTTAAATCAGTTAATTGTGGATTGAAAAGCATGAGAAACACAATATTGGCAACCATGGCAGGATGAAGTTAGCACAGTTTGATCTCAGAGAGGGTTTGTTTTGTACTTTTGTGTGTTTGTGTTCTCGGGTCAGATATCTGCATGAGGTACAAATCTATCTTGTTCCCACGTTAACACCACCCCATATCATTGTCTGTTATTTTTCAACATCAAATGTCTCCCCGTCCTCCTAGACACACACTGTGTGTGTGTGTGTGTGTGTGTGTGTGTGTGTGTGTGTGTGTGTGTGTGTGTGTGTGTGTGTGTGTGTGTGTGTGTGTGTGTGTGTTGTGTTGTGTTGTGTTGTGTTGTGTTGTGTTGTAGAGCCACTCATGCACACTTTCTCCACCTCAGAGTCACACACTCCTCCCTTCTGCTTTCCATTGTGTGTGTGTGTGTGTGTGTGACATTGATTAATACTGGCTGTAGTACTAGATCACACTGTCAGAGGTTTCTTATAAACGGCACTGTAGTTGAACTTGACTTTTTGGACCAGTTTCACAGGTTCTTCACTCCTCTTTAGAGAAGAAAGAAAGAAAAGTATGAGAGCCGGGTTGAGGAGTAAATATGAAAGCAAAAGAGACTCTGTAGGTACAGTGGCTTTTCTTGTGGGTGGTTCCTCTTTCAAATATGAATTACTCAGCTCAGCTTGTTGAGACCACAGACTGTGTATGAAGATGAATTTAGTGATGTTTAACGTCACCCTTTGGTTTGCATTGAAGTCGCTTTGAAACCCAGAGATGCTACTTGTGGTTTCTATTTGAAGCCAAACCTTCCAAATGTGGAGTGTGGGGTCACCTTCATGCTCTGGAGACATGCACGCTACCTATTCAGGCCGTTACCTCAGTCAAGTTACATTAAACTTACTGAAATATTGCAACAATTAGTGTGAGTCCTGGAGCCAGGGAGTGAACTGTCAATCACAGCTGTCAATCAGTGTCCACACAGCAGACATCAAAGCTGCTATAAGTGTTCAAATCTTAATGATGGAGCAATTATTTCCAGAATGACCACCAGTACTCTTATAGTGGGGGCTGAATTGACTTGAGAGATTGATTTAGTGTTTCTAGAGAGAAGTGGAGGCTTTTTTAATAGGAGTCAATTTGGAGGCAGGGACAATAGCAGTGGCACTTAAAGGGACGTCAACATTGGCTTCAGCCTCAAACTGTGCTGGTTTACACTTGGTACAAACCCTCATCATTTTGTTTAATTTCAAGTGTAGATCCCAACACCAAATATAGTATCAGTCAGGTGGGGAATGTGTATAAAATATATTATAGACGATAACTAAAATGTTTACCTTTTGATGTAATGATGCAAACAGTGTGGAATAAGGTCATTTTGTTTTATACAAGTTTAAAGCTACTTAAAGTAGAGTTTAAGTAGTTAATTTTAGGTTGATTGATACAGACTGTAGTCATGAAACTGTTTTATGAGATTATAATCACGTCTCCGAGGAGCTTTAAATCCTGAACTCACACAGACAACAAACCTCTGTGTGCCATGACTACCTGCGGTTCTAAATAATGTACTAATGATCCGTTTTTGCTGACTCGTCACAATCTTAAAATCAGTTGCTAGTGCCGTAATGGGGATTTAATTTGGTTTGAAATCATGACAGTGATGCATTGTACCCAGTTTCTTTTGTTTATTTACCAAACATTTTTCTTTCTCTTATTTTCCAGATTGGCGCCTACGATCAACAAATATGGGAGAAATCTGTGGAGCAGAGAGAAATAAAGGTACGTCTAGTTTTGTTTGTGTGTTCTGTTGTTGTTTTTTTGTTGCTCCACGCCTCCATGTTTCTGTTGTTTCACTGTTGACACTTTTTTTCGTTTTCTTCTTTTTACACATTTTTTTTGTGGTTCCTTTTTGTCAAGTCTCTGTTTTGTCTTTCACTCCTTCATCTTCCTCTTTTCTTCTTTTTATTATATTTTCTATCTCTCACCATGCCGCCAGTTCTTTTCCAGTGTTTTCTTTTAACTCTTTCCTTTCTGCCCTCTCGGCTGATTGTCACCTGCCCACTCTTCATCTCCATCCGTCTTTTCCTCCTCCTCCTCCTCCTCCTCTCTACAGTTTATTTCTCTGGTGAGTATTCAGCGAGGCGGGACGTCCCTCCTGCTGTTCCCACAGTGCACGTCTGCTCACCCACGCTGTAGACTAGAGTTTGTGATTGGTCAGATCCCAGTGTGTTTTTATTATTAACCCCTCTCTGCGTTCACACCTCTAGCGTAGCACGCTGCTTTGTGATTGGCTGCAGGAAGAAGAGTCATTTGTTAAAGTTAAACTGCAACCAAAGTAGACAAATGAGGTAACTGGGCAGCTGTGGAGACGACAGTGGTGTGAACACAGCTGGATTAGCATGAGTCATGTGGTCAGGGATGCACCAGGTGACTTTCTTTAACTCTCAACAGAAAGTTTTGGGTTGACGGGGAAAAAAGCAGCAGCGACGGTTGTGTGTTTGTCTGGAAAAAGAAATCATTTAAGGGATGGTGGAACGTCATCTAGCCTCACAACACGAGGCCATGTCTGTCTTCTTCAACACTCAGTTTGAAATGGTCAGCGTTCAGGTTTTGTGTCTTGAGCTTCGTTGTGATGCAGAAAGTCACTATCTGTGCTTGCATCTTAGCTGCAGTCAAGAAGGAAATGATGAATCAAAGTGTTTAATATAAACAGAAAGGTACAGGTACACCAAGAAATGGAAAAAAAAAGTATTTATTGACAGAAGATTAATCGGTCACTGTTTTGATAATCAATCCTTTAGGTTATTTTTTTTTAGCAAAAAAAGTCAAATATTTACTGGATCCAGTTTCTGTTTTCCATTAGTTTGAACTGATATATCTTTGAGTTTTAGGCTGTTTAAACCTCATTAACACCTGGCATTAAAATGTGATCTGTGTATCTGAAGACTCATATTCACTCAGATTGAAATCGGATCAGCCAAACTACATTTGAAAGTGGGCAGGCTCGAATTATGACTGGATGTCAGCCAGCTGCAAATGCAATCTGCACAGCGTGACCACATACTTAAGAAGAAAACTCCACCCAGCTAGTTGAAAGATCACAGAAGTCGGTCTTCTCCTGCCAGCTAAAGCAAGTCCTGCAAGAAGCTGCAAGTAGCTAAAGGTGTTCCCTCACAAAAAATGACTGACGCCCATGTTTCCTATGAACTGCGATGAAAAGAAGCAATTAAAAAAAACAACCTGATGTCTTCCAAATTGTTAAGTCCGCCAGATTCATTTGGCAAATTTCATATTGAGATCCAATCATAGCGCTGGCACAACTGAGAATACACAAACACACTATTATAGCAGATTAAAGACATCATGTTAGCAAATTTACACAATAAACCATCAATTGATTTGAAATTAATAGATGATGAAAATAACCATCAGTTGCAGCCCTATTATCATGCCAACAGAGCAAATGTCTCTTTTTGTCAGGTTGACATGTTAGAGGTTAGAGGTTTGCTTTGCCTCATAGTTGCTAATTTTAATGTATTCTTGTTCAATCTTTTGTCGTAAGTGAACTGCATGCTGACAAGCAGCCAGCATAGATCAGAGTGAATGTCCTCCACTTTAGTGTTTTAGATACTTCATAGTTGACCTCTTTTCACTCCTACTTGATATCACTTTGCATCCTCAAATTAGAGCTCAGTGCGACGATATGGTGTGTGGGTGTGTGAATGCATGCCTTAAGGAGACTCCCTCTCAGCACTGAGCAGTGGTAATCAGATCCTCTTCACCTGTCTGCCGTCACCTCTCACCTTTGACCCGCGAAGAAGTCGACTTCATCCTTCCCCCCTCACATATTATGAGAGATTATGTGACATCCAAACCTCTCTTAGTGGTCTTCGAGGACATGATAATGCTGCGTAAAGTGTTTTTAAAGGGCAATTTTGTTGATTTATTTGGAGTTAATCATTGTGCCAGAAGATCTAAATGAATGAGAAGTTTCCACTCGACTTCCACCTCCCTCATACTGTACCTCCTATAAACAGAGAGCTGACGAACTCTCCCTTTAAGCTCAAAGTCCACACACACTCTCATGAATGCAGCGCTCTGACCTTGACTCCCTCTATCTGTGGAGTAAATGGTTTCCCAGCATTTCTAGCTGCAGCACACACTGCAAGACGTTTCACCTCCTCACCCTCCCCAAAAAACAGTTAGTTGTACTTTTTTATGGTTCTCATAAAAAAAAGCTTAATCACCCGTTGTTCTCAATACAGTAAGTCCAGGAGAAACCAAGTTGTTTGTTAGAGGCGCAGATGTCGTGCTGTGTGTTGTTAATGAACAAAATGAAGACAGATGAGCTCATTAGGAGATCAGCAGGATCAGGAGCCAAAATAGATCGATTAAAAGCACTTCCTGTCTCATCTCTGGCTTTGCCAAAACAAATAAGACGAGAAAATACTCAATTATACCAATTTTATGCCCTCATTTGGCTAAAATACACCTTATACAGTTTTGCCATATTTTATGTGTAAAAGTACTAAATTTAGTTTATAGTTTGATTTAACATGCTTTACTTTTTGGGAACTTTTTGGGAAGTAAAGCATGTTTGAATTTAGCTGTCTGATACACTGAATTTATCAGAGACTCAGACACAGGAAAGCCAGTTGCCACCTGCTGGTGCAAACAGGAAACTACAGTATATGAGCTGAATTTGGGTCCAGATCAAAAAACATACATTTGATATGTACCATTTTATATCTGTAGATTCTTTGTGCTTTACATAACTAGAAGAAGTCTTAACATAACAAACAGCATGACATTCGTAAGTGTCTGAATTTAGAAATGTTTAAATGAGTGTCTGGCAGCCACACATCACTTCCCGAAGCAACACCAGCACTTGTAACTTGAAGGTGAAACTTGTTGGCAAAGATAAGAAGCTCTAAAAAGTAGCAGCAAGATAAGAGCGCTGCAGCCAGCCGACATGTTGGTGAAGGACTTTGTGCTGTGCTACATCTACTGCCAGGAGGTATTGATCGGCTTCTTTTAGCCCCACACACACACACACACACACACACTAGTCTGCTACTCCCTGTCTGTCTCACTCTCTCTCTCACACACACACACACACACACACACACACACACACACAAACACACACACTATATTTACTCGTTGGTTGTGCTATTTACAGATAAGGACCTCCATCAAGCCTCTGTATTAGAGCATTAACTGATAACCCACAGCTTGATTGGCCTGTAGGTCAATATTAGCATCAACTGTTGAGATTGAAGTTGACATTTTTCTGTGATATTTAACTGCACTTTCATCATGAATCATACATTCCTTTAAAAAACAACATTAGTAGTACATTAGTAGCACTAATTATGTTTGTCTCTCCTGGTTTTGTACGGATACATGTTTGTTGAGCAGGGTCATATTTGAAATGTTTGGATATCTGAGTCAGTAAAGACACCAAGAAATACTAAAAATAAATGAGCCTAAATAGAATAGATAATAAAAGTAGACTATTTTCATGCAAAGCTGAACTATGTTTACTTTTTAAATGATAAATATACAAAAATAACCAAGCCTGCCAATCTATTTGAGGTCAAGAGTTTTTTTATTGTTGCCTTTAAGATAAATTTGTCTTGTTCAAAGGAATTACTGCATAAAAACAGACATGTAACCAAAATATACACTTAATGAACAAAAAGCACTCTCAAACACTAATTGATAGATTACAGTTGGTCCAAAAAACTATCAGTGTTGGATATAAATTGAATGTATTTGTTATCACAGTAAAGCCAGACCGTAAGAACACAAGAAGGACATTAAAGGGTAGTTTCCAAATCTTAAGTGTTCAATGAGAAATTATTTATATTTCCTCTCTCGTACGTATAATAGGAAGTAGGTGTGTGTGGGAAAGTTGATAAAGTGTGTGTGCGTGTGTATTGAACTCCTCCCAGCTGTGCACATGTACTGTTCATACAGCGGCGTGTTTACCCAGAGTCACTGATATGTGCTATCACTAAAACCAAACTATTGTCAGTCTGCTTACCATAGCAACTCAGACACAGACACACACACACTCACCTCAAATCTTTATTTATAGACCTCACTGTCTCACACACACACTTGCAGAAAAGCTGTCATACACACTACATGCATATGAATTTTGTCATTTACAGTCGCTCAAACCTTGACGACAGTTTGTCACCACAGCCGGGGGAGCTGTCTCTATCTCAGACACACACGCAGCAGATGAAGTGTGTGCTGCAGGAGGAAGTGACTGGCTGGAACAGGAAGTCAGAGTGCCACAGGGGAGCGTTATTCCCAGGCTCATAAACCAGCACAAAGCACCAACTTTCAAACTATAACAGTAAAGCTTGCAGGATGAATGAGAGCAGTAACAGCTGGTTTCAAAGACTGAAGGGTCCGGGGGGATTTTTTGCTGTTTTTAGTTCTCCACACCGGGCTGAATGTGTAGAGATAAATGTAGATGCAGTGTAATATGAACTAGAGCCTGTAGCTGTGTTAGCCTGAATGCACGGCGTGCCTCCTCAAACACTGGATGTGTGTGTGTGTATGTGTGTGTGTGTGTTTGTGAAGGCATAAAGTGCACGAGAAGCCTCCTGCAATCGAGTTCCTGTAAACAAATGAGTGTGTGAATATCAGTGTGCTATGAAGTTTCCTCTCTGACTCGGCGTCTTTCTGTCTCCCCCTGCAGGGCTTGAGGAACAAGCCGAAGAAGACGGGACATGTCAAGCCAGACCTCATTGATGTGGACTTGGTTAGAGGTAAGAAAATGCTGACACTGTTCCATCAAGCTCATCTGATGATTTCAGTGAGTTAAATCATCTGACACACGACATCGTCTGTCTGCTCATGGACATAAATCTCACACGCACATCCAACCCAAGATGCCAGCGTCACCATGCCAACCTCCTGTCGCCGTTAATCCTGGTTGCTGCTGCCTTCGTCTATCATGTCTCATCTCCTCGTGACTGTCTCATATTCAATTATTCATCAAATCAGTCAAATGTATCCTCATTGTTATTTCATTGCAAAGGGAGACGGATGAATAAAGCAGATAGAGGAGAGAGGAACAGAAAGAAAGGAAGTGAAGGATGAACAGTCAGGAGCAGGAGATTAACAGATAAACACACATCTCTAATGAGACTCCAGGATGTGTGTAGTGATGATCCTTCCTGCTCACTGCTTAATTAGTTCTTCTCATCAATCTAAGTGTGTGTTCATGTGTTCACTCTCCAGGTTCAGCGTTTGCAAAGGCCAAACCAGAGAGTCCATGGACGTCGCTGACCAGGAAAGGCATCGTCAGGGTTGTTTTTTTCCCTTTCTTCTATCGATGGTGGATCCAGGTCACCTCCAGAGCCATTTTCCTCTTATTGCTGGCTCTCTATCTGCTGCAAGGTGTGTGTGTGTGTGTGTGTTTCTCTAATTGTGCTCTGGCTTGAGACAGACGTCGCTCTAAGTGGGCCGTCCAATAAATGATTAACAGTCAGCCACTATTATCAGGTTTTTTCCTAAAGTGTGTATCAGTATCAGCCAGTTACATATGATGTATAAGTCTTGTTATAGCAGTTTTAAGCATTCACTGATTGATCCAGTATCTGAAACGTAATTGAATGTCTTCCAGATTTAAATCTACCGAAAATACAAGATGTTAAACAGCTGCTCCCGAGCATCTGATCAGTTTCTCTGAAAATACAACATGTAGACCACAATGTTCAGGCACAGGGCACTCCCTGACAACGCCTACACAACCGCTGCACAAACACACCAAATACTACTGAGCAGTGTTTTCCACCACCTACATTTTTCATGTAAAACAGACTCAACACTGTTATTTTTCATCTCTCCCTCCATCCTACCGCCCTTCCTGCTCACTTCCCCCACATACCACATAAAACCATAGACACACACACACCCTCACACCTTCTGTGTAACGCTAAAAAGGAGTTTAGGTTGGGTTTTTCTTTCCAAACCACTATGAGGCAGAAATCCTCCAAATATAGTCAGAGAAACACTAGTCTGGATCAGTGGATGTACAGTGTGGGTATAAGCCTGACGATTTTGGTTTGTCGGTTTGTGTTCTATCAGTAGAAATCACATAGTCGACTTTTAGCATTTTCTTTTGCAAGGACACCATTGCTGCATCCTGGGCTTGTGATTGGTTTAAAGAAATAAAGCCAGTGTTTTTCCCCTGAAGCAGACTTGATAGTGGATGTGAGATTAGAAAAACACCAATCAGAGAACAGTTAATTAATTTACTCTGGCTAATACGTTAGTAAATGGTTGCTTAGTTACACAACCAGTAGACGCAACATGACACGAGCATCCAGCTGGACGCTTTTTTCTCGTCACTTGATGAATTCAAGTCCTCAGCAGCTCCTTTCTCTCTGGTTTTTCTCTACCAGCCCTTAAAATCCAATCAAGTCAGCAGCTGTTAGATAATTAGTAGGCCTATTAGTAAATGTACAGGCTGGAAAACCAACACTACTAAAATCTGTATAAAGGTGCAGAGGTGTTCTTCATGATTGTTTAAATCATAATCTTGACACTTTCTCCTTCTCTCCTTCACAGTGGCAGCAGCAGTCTTGTATGTGACTATCCCACAGCCTCATGGGATACCGGCCACCGAGGTGTTCGGAGCCATCTGGCTCATGCTGCTGCTGGGCACCGTCCACTGTCAGATCGTCTCCACCAGGACCCCGAAACCTGCCTCCAGCAGCGGGGGGAAGAGACGCAGGTAACCAAAAGGAAAACGTGGGGAAGAGTTGAAGAATGAAACCAGATGGATGATATCAGATGGAGTTTAACGATAGGGAAGGAAAGAAAAGGAGGACGACATGAATGCAGGATGTGGGGATGAAACCAACCAAAGAGTTCTTTGGAAAAAAGGAGGCACAGGAAGAGATAAAAAAGAGAGGAAAACAGAGATAACAGTTTATTGGATATAAATAGCACAAGATGGAGAAATAAGGGAGGAAGAAAGTTGCGTAAACAAAGGAGTGAATACATCTTTTGTTGCTTGGTTTGTTTGTTTTTGAACTTGCTGTTTGCTTTCTTGGTCAGCTTCTTTCACTAAAAAACAAACAGATTGAAGAAGCGTGTTTATCATGGAGAGATTTTTCCGTTAAGTGAGGGTCTCAGAAACCAAACATGTACCCATCCAAACACTCATCAGACTCTTCTTAGACTGTTTGTTGTTTTTGTGTCATTCCAATTTTACTTTGAAGTTTTATTTAATCTAAATTACACGATTGTCTCTTTTGTGGATTAGATTTTTTTAAGATATGAACCAGCTAAAAAGTTTGATGTGGTTTGATGTGGTTTTTATCTTTAAACCTTTCAGTGTTTAGGAAATCTCTCCCTGATAAACTAAACGTCACTTGAGACGAGACGGAGTGTATTTACTGTGTGTGTGAAAGTAGAAAGTAGACCGCTGCTTTGTGTGTGGGTTTTTTTGCAGTTTGTGATTCTCTCTTTGTTGTTTTGAAATCTTCGAGTCTGCGGCTGCTGTTTCTGATTCAGAATCCTGTCAGTCGTTGACAATTTTCATACTGTGGGAAGAAAATTGGACCATGCCACTGTTTTGGAAAGCGGTTTGGGAGGGTTTTGTTCCTTCATTGAATCAACCTTGGTTCTCTTTCATTTCAGTTGAGGGAAAAATCATGAAACTGGTTCAATTATTTGACACAAAGTTGATTCTGTACATTTTTTGTCTATTTTTTTTTTCTCTCCCTGTTCTTCAGCTCACTCTTATAAACATTTGATCTCATAGATAGAACGAGAAATCAGTCACTCATGGGGTCTCCTGTTGGGGCAGGAAACATTTTTCATTTTTTAACCATTTCCAGTCGAGAGAAAATCTTCATCAACATCCTTTTTCATCCTTCCTTTAAATCTTTAGAGCTCCAATCCTGTCCTGCACCTCTCCTCTGTCCTGTAATGACCAAACATTTTAGGGGAAACTGTTAAATATGACTTTGATGTTAATATCCTGCAAAAGTAGACATTAATGTTTCAAATCTGCAATTCTATAATCTGCCCCAAAAAATGTCTCTTTAAAAAAATGTCAGTGAACTTTTTCCCATTTTTAAAAGATTTTAGTTAAAAAGCATTGACATAATTAATGGTTTTTAACTTTTTTTAATGATTTTAAGTTCAAGATGTAAATGAATGAATGAAATGTGATGATCACTGTCTGTAATCAGTCTTCAGATAACATTTTGGTGAATTTTATGAAACTATCTACTTTTGCAGAATAACAACTTAAAAGATGATTTTGGTGGAATATACCTTTATAACTGTGTCCCTTTGTGTCCAGTGGGCACCCTGGTTGTGGATATCAGAGGCATTGTTTATCCTCTGTCACAACTTGTCTGAGCGCTGCGTTCAATTAAAAACTTTATTTAATACAATAACTTGCGGCAGGGTTCCCGTTGGACACACAGCTGTAGTTCCAGGTCTTGGTAGTCTCCCGGTCTAAGTCTCTCTTCACCCTCTATCTATTCTTTCCAAACTGAAGGAAGTTGAGGAAGGCATCTCAGATGGAGGTGCATAGGGAAGGCGACGGGTCTAGCACTACCGATAACACACAGGAGGGGGCGCCACACTCCCACTCAGCCAGCACCACATACAGCCTGGGCGCTTTGTTCCAAGATTTCTGGCATGATATCTGTAAAGCTGGGTGTGTATTTTCGTTTCCCGTCTTCCTAAAATCGAGATGATGTACGATGACAGGACTGCGCTTCAGTTTCTAAAATGATCCAGATTGAAGTTGGGCCTTTCAGATGATTCAATAATTGAATATTGATTATGTTCATATATAATCACAATTAAATAAATGAATACATAAAACAAAATAGGAGATACTTTAAATTACATTGTGAACAAAAATACTAAATTTACCTCTTTTTTTGTGATATCAAAGTCAGAAACTGAATCTCAGCCCTGACTCAAACAGCGCTGCAACTCTCACTTCTTCAATGACTGAATATAGCAAGACTATATCTATCAATCAATATATCAAGAAATTCTAATTGGACAATCAGGAAATAATATATGTATGTAAATGGCATGCTGAGTAGGCTATGTGCAAAGGTAGCATGTAGCATGGGGAGCTGTCTTTACAAAAGATACTACTGCAATCCTCACTGGTGTCAGGACTGCTGCATGTTGCTCAGTGGGTTCAGCTCCTCATGCTTCTGGTTCATATCGCTTCAGCTGACTCCAACAGTGTGGAACATTTATGAGCACAAACTGATGATTTGGTTTCTTCATCTATTGATCATCTGCCACACTCAGTGAATTGTCGACAGTGTGAAACAGGAGGACTTTTTAAATCACATTTCACAAGAAAAATCAATTACTGATTATTTTCAAGAATTCAGTGCTGTACCTGAATTATTGTTACTTGTGTCCGGTGTGTTGGCGTTGATTGTGCGTTAATGTTCCACAGTGTTGAGTCAAATGCATCCAGTATTAGTTTGATTTGATCTAATTGCATGTTTGCTTCTGAAGCTCAACATTATTACTAGTAAACTCACCTCTCTGCTCCCTGTTTTTATCTAAATATCTATCTATTCATCTGTCTGTCTATACACATCTTTTTCTATCACTCTCTTGCTCTCACCCTTCCTCCCACTTCACACCTTCTCCTCCTCCTCCTCCTCCTCCTCCTGTAAAGATCCAAGAAGTCCAAGCTGTCCATCGACAAGTCGACAGAGACAGACAACGGCTACGTGTCACTTGACGGCCGGGTGACCAATCGCAGCAGCGAGGAGGGGCTCCAGATCCACGAGCAGCGATGTGATACGTTAAACAGAGCGGACGAGGTGTGCTGGAACTCGCACGTCCAGTCAACGCAAACTCACACGCCACGCAGCACGGGACTGATGCTGGCCAGCGGCAACAAGGTGACGCATTGTTTTTAGTTATATAAATTAGTTGAATCTAATAATTCATCATCAAAACAGCTGTTGATGTATTTTCACCTGGCTGTGTCTTATAGGAGCCAGCGTCAGATGAGGCGTCCAGTGAGGAGGACCCTGAAGCGTCCTACAGCGCCCTCCGCAGGGGAGTAGAGAGAATGAACAGTGACTGTACGCTCCGAAACCGCAAGAATACACATCACTACAAGAAACACTATGCTGTGGAGGTAAACACACACACACACACACACACACACACACACACAGCAACATATTAACAAACCAGTTTAATTGCTTTGTGTCAGATAAATGAAAACCACTTAATATTTTTATATTTATCTCTGTCTTTCAGGACGTTCCAAAGTCCGGCACCAGCTGTAGCTCCAGATGTTCCAGTCTGAGAACTCAGGACTCAGAGAGCACCCGACACGAGTCTGAGACTGAAGACCTGCTTTGGGAAGACTTCCTGCACTGTGCTGAGTGCAGATCGTCCTGCACCTCAGAGACAGGTCAGAGATTAAAACAATATGTTTAATTAATCCATGAATTCATATCTGCAGGTTATTTGTATTAAAACTACTGTTGATACTCTGTTCCTCCACAGAGGGAGAAGGAGGAGGTACACCTGTCTGTCCTCCAGCTAAAAAAGAATACAGAGATGACCCTTTTCATCAGGTCTGAACACAGCGCGCGCACACACACACACACACACACACACACACACACACACACACAGGGACACTAAGTTCAGATTTTGATGATTTGCAGTTTGAAAAAAATCTGGATTAAAACTAAACTTGGCCAAGAAGAGTTTAGATGTCTGTGGTAAAAATGATGATCAATAGGGTGATTAGTGAATGTTGTGTATGTTTGTTCCTCAGGGTCACGTTCCCTGGCTGCACAGCTCCAACCCCGGCCTGGAGAGAGTGAGCGCCATCGTGTGGGAAGGAAACGAGTGCAAGAAGGCCGACATGTCCGTCCTGGAGATCAGCGGCATGATCATGAACCGAGTGAGAGACACATTTCTGTCATCCTAAAATATTTGATACTGTGCATATTGTACAAATCTACTTGTTGAGAACAAAAGAAAAGAAAAATCCATCTCTCTCGACAGGTGAATCTCTACACTCCAGGTATTGGTTACCAGGTGTTTGGGAACCTGGTTTCTGTGACCCTCGGCCTCACGCCCTTTGCTTACAGGTACTGTACAAAACTAACTCCTCTCAATATGTGAGTAGTGGTCCTAAATCAGCCAACCATTTACAGTATTTACCTTTTTAGTAAATGAACACTGGAAGAAAAAAACATATCCCGTCATATTTCACTCACATCTGTCTTTTTTCCTCTCTCAGGCTGGCTCAGTACCGCGACTTGGATCAGCTGACCACACTGTCAGCCAATGAACTGCTGTCCGTGGCGCTGGGGGGCGGGTCCGGATCAGATGCCATGGTCCTCACCATGGTAACACTGAGCTTTTTGGTGCGCGTTTGCCTCATATGGCTCTTCTTCTTCCTGCTCAGTGTAGCAGAGAGGACATACAAACAGGTGAGATCAATGTACAATATAGACTTTTAATATTTTAATATTAGACCTGGTGGATTTATTTCATTGTTTTATGTTCATGTGTTTGTTTCAGAGGCTACTGTTTGCCAAACTGTTTGGTCACCTGACTTCGGCCCGCAGAGCCAGGAAGTCCGAGGTTCCCCATTTTAGACTGAAGAAAGTTCAGAACATCAAGATGTGGCTGTCGCTACGCTCCTACCTCAAGGTGCTTCACTGTCAATTTATTTCAAGTGTCCTCTAACCTTTCTAAACTTTGGTCAGGTTTAAGTCAAGACTGATTATTTGGCAAACAGTTGTAAATGATAAATTGAGTAAAGATACTGTCAAACTGGTAAATTTGACATTGTTTGCTGTTGAACTGAATGAATCAACAAAACAAATGACTTACATGAAAAACATTTGCAGTTTCTCATATGTGATGATTTGAATCTTTCATGACACAATATTAAACTGTATATTGTTTGATTCTTGATCAGAAAGTTAAATGGTTGTGAACTGTTGTATTTTCAGAGACGGGGTCCTCAGCGGTCAGTGGATGTGATCGTGTCCTCTGCCTTCCTCCTCACTTTATCTGTCGTCTTCATCTGCTGCGCTCAGGTAATCACAGTGTGTAGAAACAGAATAGCTCTGAGCTTCAGCCAGTGATTCCACATTAAACTGGTCAGCTCTGTGTCTATAAACAGTTTTGTCCTCCCATCACTTACATTTGAAGTGAATTTGATCCTCTAATAGTCAGTATGAACAGAAGGATGATTAGAGAGCAAAACCTGCTTCAATATGACAGATTTTAGAGTTGAAAAATGGTGAACTTGTCCTTTACTTCTGCTCTACAATGTGTGATAGTCTCATCTCTCTCCCTCCAGTTGCTCCACGTCCATGAAACATTCCTGGAGTGTCACTATAACTGGGAGCTGGTGATCTGGTGCTCCAGTCTGTCTCTGTTCCTGCTCAGGTTCGTCACTCTGGGCTCTGAGACTAGCAAGAAGTACAGCAACACTTCCATACTGCTCACAGAACAGGTAAATACAACAGAAAACACACAAGCGACTGCACAGATGTGTCTTTATTCAAACACTGATACCCATCAATCGTATGTTCAGATCAACCTCTATCTGAAGATGGAAAAGAAGCCCAACAAGAAAGAGGAGCTGACACTGGTCAACAACGTTCTAAAACTGGCTACCAAACTACTCAAGGTACACACTGACATACACACTGACATACACACTGACATACACACTGACATACACACTGACATACACACTGACATACACACCGACAGCTACTTAAACACCACAGAGCACCTTTTTAGAAGACATGTCTAATCATTGAACTGCTGTTTGTCCCTCTCACCAGGAGTTAGACACTCCCTTCAGGCTGTACGGTTTGACTATGAACCCTCTGCTCTACAACATCACCCAGGTGGTCATCTTGTCCGCCGTGTCGGGAGTCATATCTGACCTGTTAGGATTTAACCTGAAGGTAAATATGTGACAGAGAGGTTTGTTGTTCTCCACTCATTTTAGTTTAAAATCAATAAATGTTCTGAGTCAATAGTTTATGCCCGGTCAGACCAGGAAGTGGCGCAGTGAAATTCCAGCTCAGACACATGGGGGTGCTGTGAGCTCAGTGATGTACAGTAGTGACTGTGTGCCTCTTGTTCTTTATTAGGATCCCCAATAGCTTCTACAAAGTGGTCGCTAGTCTTCCTGGGTCCTTATGAAGCAGTTTATACTCAAACAAAGAGGATTATTTCAAACTGGAAACACATTCAGATGATAATATATATTCTATCTTGGAGGATGTTATCATAGCTGTGCTGTGGACTCTGGGTCCTAGTTCAAGTAAAAGAAAACATTTCCCAACGAGTTATTTAGTAGATTATTTGGCACACAAGACATACAGTACTACCTCATAGATTGATGCATTACTTAAGCATATACTGTATATATTCAACTACTAAACAAAGTGTATGTATTTTGCTGCAGGGCTTGAAATACTTGTAATGAAATATATTTTTTGCTGTAGACTTTGATTATTAAACTTTTGTGTTTCTTGCCGTTCACAGCTCTGGAAGATCAAATCGTGACAATGAACCATAAAGACAGCGTTGACGCTTCACTCTCACTGACTGAAAGACTGAACGTCGGTCTCGACATATCAGAGTGCTTTGACCTTCAACGTTCCCACTTTGTGCAATTCACAAACTATTTATTTACCCACTCAGTGTTTTACTAGGTTTTATTGGAATTCTAGTTTGTTTCATATTGTGTTTTACAACACAAAACAATGCTCTATTTTACCTGTCAACAAAAAGTGTTAGTATTATTATTATTATATAAAGCATAAATTATTATTATTATCATTATTATTATTGTGATGGGTTAGGTTCTCAGCTGTGTTTGCAACAGTTCAGTTTTCATTTCAGCTCATCAGATATTTGAAGGCAAGTTAAGATGAGCTGCGATAATAAGCTGCCGACAGGGCAAAAATCATTTTTGTGTAACTTTTGTGTTTTTATTTGCTGAAATTATTTATATGTTGAGAGAGTTTCAAAGCAAAACCTTTACATTTCTGTTACGACGTTAAAAACTTGTTTTTAAAAAGTTTTCTTCCAACGACAAAAAACATGAGGCTGTAATTTCTGACATTTTTATGCTGAGGTGTTAAAACATAAACTGCAGTTACAAATATACTTCACCGTCTGGTCTGAGGTAGAAAACTGTCACATAAGATTAATGACGACAGAAATGTTTGTTATAATTCATCTGTGTTTGAATTCTTGTCCCCTCAGTTTCTCTAAATGAATTTGGGGATACTGTGGATTTCCTGATTCACACCACAGATGTAAAATATGACATTTCCATATCTGCTGAAGTCCAGTTCTGCAGGTAAAGTTTTTTATTTGTTCAGCGCTGCAAATAAACAATCATCCAGTTAATGGAAATAACAAAATATGGCAGAAATGTGACATTTACATTTACAAGAAAATGTAAACATAATCATTGAGACGTGAACTTGTATGTAGACATACAAAGTCCCTTTTTATTCTTTTTCCCTCCACACAAACAGCACTCTGTCTCTTTCTGCATCACTCTGGTTTATTTAGATGATTTTTGTGTCTTTGAAGAGTTCACTGAGTTCAATTTCTCATATCTTGGTGGGTTTGACAGTATTTCCAGCAATATATGTGTTAGTGGTAACATGTCCGCACTGAGCCCACCTGGTCCACTATTTCATCCCACATCCGTTTCAAACTGCAGGTGGTCAGATGTTAAGAGCTTGATGGTCTTTTTTTTTCAGGACATCAGCCTCATTTATTCCTGCGTGTGAAACTATTTCCTAAATCTTTTATCCTCCGTCAGGTTTAACAGAAATCTGGTCAGATCTTCTTATTATCATTGCCATAAATTAATGGCCAGTTATTTTCATAATTGATCCAATTTTTGATCATCATTTCTGAAGGGTTTGGACATTTATTATACTTTTTTTAGCATTTCATTGACGAAACAAGTAATCTTGAAAATAATAGGTAAATGAATTGATCATGAAAAGAAGTCGTTGCAGCTCTGGTTAAATTATACACATTTGTTTCTCAAACCAAGACTGGGAGAAAATTTTAAATTGAGTACTGACAGAATAAGACAACATTATTACATCACCTTCTTAAAGTTATACTATTGATATCATTTCAGTTTAGCTCTCTGGAGATATTCTTTACAAAGACAAAGACATTTTTAGTGGAACTTTCTGGATTTCTTTTGTGTGTGTTGCAGCTCAGTTTAAAACCTTGAAATTGATTTAGTCACTGAGAGCTAAAGCTTGATGCTCTGGCTCTTCCTGACTGACTGACTGTTCAAAAGACCCCGTTGTGAAGCACTGATTCTGTGTCCATCAGTATTATTTTGTTCCATCAATTCAGACAATTTAGAAATTCAGTGGATTTATTGGTATCAAACTCCCACAGCTACTTAGAGTAGATTCATGTGCATGACATTAGACGAGTCTGTTAGTGTCTGCAGTTAAAACATGTCTGAACATGAATGAAACATGCACTTTAAAGACACATTTGTAAAACAAAACAAAAACACAAAAAAAAAAAAATGGAGGAAGAGAAGAAGTTACATCTTGTTTCTTTGTTAAGAGATTTTATTTGTACCTCACCTGTTTGGCACAGTGTGTGTGTGTGTGCGTGTGTTAAGAGTGTTGGATGCTAGCTCTCAACTCAAAAATCACTCTGAAGTAGATCCTACATGGTACAATGAATTCATCACGCCCTCAAAAACCATCTTTAAATGTGATTAAAATGCTGACTCAGTTAAAATGCTAGCATAATCATCGTCAGTGTGTTTGAGGAGGAAGACCAAAGTGCTTATTTTCACTGTCTGTGTTTGTTTGTCTCTGCTGGAAAAAGAATGTATTTGCAGCATTTATGCTTTAAATCTATTTGTTTCCCTTTGGAAATAATTTAAATTGTATTTTATGTTTTCTTTTTTTGAATTTTGGAGCTTTTTGTTCTTTCATTATTCATTTGTTAAGAGGTTGTTCTGTTCCTCACGCTCGTTGGAAAGAAGACGCACGTTTTACTGTGGTTTTTGTTTAGTTTTTTTTGAAGGAACAAACAAGTTTGAAATGTATGAAAATGAATCTAGATAAAAGGACTTTATGTTGTGATTCTGTCTTAAAAGAGTCTGAATATTTAGATTTAGATTTTTTTGTGAACTGGTCTGTCCATAAGGTCTACATTTTTATAAGAAAATAAAAATAAATGGATGTCCACATGCTGGCTCATTTGTCATCTTTCTCAGTGTTAGAAGAAGAAATGAATGGAGACTTAAAAGTAAAAGACCAAAATTAAAAGAAAAACCTCCATTACTGAATCAGGAAAAAAAAGGTCCAAAAGTAAAAAAAATTTAAAGTTAAAACAACCTCCAAAATAAATCTAAAAGTGAAAAATGTCCAAAAGTAAAAAAGTCCCAAAGGTAAAATAATTTTTTTTTAAAGTCCAACATTTAACAGATGGTGAAGTCTCTGGACTGTGTCAGATACAGTTGTCTTCAGTACGGGGGCCCTACAGGGAACAGTCCTGGCTCCGTTTTTCTTCACCCTCTACAACACACCCTCCTGTCACCTGCAGGAGTTCTCTGAGGTCCTTCTATGACACTATGGTGACATCAGCCATCTTTTATGGGGTGGTCTGCTGCATTTCGGCTGTGGGCAGGAAGAGACTGGACAAACTCATAAAGGCCAGCTGTGTCCTAGGACAGAGAGGGAGAATGATGGCTAAGCTGTCATCTGATGAACAAGGACTCCAACCCCATTAGAGTTCCTTCAGTGACAGACACCTTCACCCAAAGTGGGAGCGATATCACAGCTCCTTCCTCCCTGCAGCTGTCAGACTGTACAATCAGCACTGCTCAGTAGTCGCCCCTGCCCCCTTCCTATTTGATGCTCTTCTTTTTTACTATCCGCTTGCTGCTGTAATAATGCAAATGTCCTCATTGTGGGACTAATAAAGGAATATCTTATAAGATTGAGTGGTGGAAGTATTTAGCTTATATTAAGAACAACAGCGTACAGGAGACTTGCAGCTTTTGCACACACCATTAATAATAAGACAACTTGACAGATTCAAAAAAACCTTTTTATTAGAACAATACAGCAGATATAAAGGTCTATTGCAATCAAACACTCCCATCAGAACGTAACATGTGCTTTAACAGACAGTATGCGCTCCCAAAGAGAGAAATAAATTAATAGAAGCCAGATCCAAAATAAAAACAGAAAATGAGGAAAAGAAGAAAATAAAAAACAGAAAGTAGTTGAAGAGAGAAGTAGTTGAAAATAAGACAGAAGTTAGATGAAAAGAGATGATTTTATTGTATTTTTTTTTTTTACTTCAAAGCAAAAGTGTGATGCAAAGAAGAGAAGCTGATCACTCAAATAGTAATTCAACTTG
Source organism: Scomber japonicus (assembly GCF_027409825.1). Classification (NCBI taxonomy): domain Eukaryota; kingdom Metazoa; phylum Chordata; class Actinopteri; order Scombriformes; family Scombridae; genus Scomber; species Scomber japonicus. Next base: position 13,613,189 of record NC_070600.1, on the reverse strand, counting down.
CCGCCATCAAACAAGAACTCGCAAACCAATATATTTAACTTCAAACAATGATAGAATTACAGTTTAAGACAAGCTCAGAATAAGTTTCCATTGTGCAGGTGCAAGATTTTGGTATTGCCAGAAAACATAATAATTATTTTTCAAATATCACTGTGTAGTCATCTTAAAGTGAAGTCTCAGTTTCTGTTGATGTGCCTTTAAATTACTCTTGAGAACATCTCCAGGTGTTTTAAGGAGACTTCATGTTGTGTTTTTAGAGTAAGAGGTACCAGATACACCTCACATGATCGCTGAACAGGATATATAACGGATGAGAGAAATTAAAGCTTCAATGAAAATAATAATAATAATAATAATAATGATGATGATAATAATAATAATACCAAAAACATTGGTGGATAAAACAAAACCACAATCCATACCAATCAAAAAGAAAAGCATGTTTTTAGACATCATCGGTCTGTGAGGAGGTGAAACATATCAATCGCCACAGATTACGAAGACTACAATGAACTGAATGAGTTATGTATTGATAACTGCCGATTTGGGGCCTTTTTTTTTTAATAGAAAATATCATTTAGTCATCCTTGGTGTGATTTAGCGAATAAAAAAGAATAAACTTGTATCGGTGGCATAGAAGTTAGGTTCATCTTTACACGTCAGACAATTTACAGTAAAAAGAGAAAATGAAAACGGCTACATATTAGGATGATTCTTTTATATCATCATAGCTTTGACTTAAGATTTGGTTTCAAGCACAAATGTTCACATGAGAACGTGTTTATTCATGAGGCCCATGAGTCTTTTTTTTAGAGAGATTTTAAAATAAGCGATGCTTGACGAGCACGAGGCCACAGGTTCAAGACAAAAGTGAGAAAAAAAAGAACTCTTGTTTGGAGGTCAGAAAAGTGACATTAAGCTCACTTCACACCTGCACTGGAGACAACATAAGATCCAGATGTTGTGCCTTATATTTCCTCCTTATCGCTTATCTTTGCATATTCAGACTAAATTAAGTTGTTTGAAGTGTTTCCCTCCAATTTCAGAACATATTATTCTGTCCACTGCACCTCTCCTCCTCTTCTTTAATTGATTTATTAACTAACATATTTATTTATTCAGTATCTTGCCATCATCGTATAACATCTTTTTTTTGTTCTTTTTTTTATATATATTTCATACAAATCTATAACCCAAAATTTAGAAATCTTATTTACATGGAAAAGTTTTTTTTTCTTTTAAAAGTGACTATTAAGCCCCCCCACACAACCCAAACATCATCCCCAACAAGTCCCCGCATTTCCCCCTTGAAACCTTCACAATCATGTAAAGAAAGACATTTTCCACTTCATTCTTTTTCTTTCTTTTCTTTCTTTCTTTCTTGTGTTTGAATGCTCTGAAGTGTGACTTGGAAAACAGCATTCAACAAGGAAACACCCCAAAAATGTCTTTCTTTTTTTTTTCATAGCCACAATTACGCTTCCTCTTCAAATCAAACCATGAAAAAGTCAGAACTCAACACAGAAGAAAATGAAGAATTATTGAAGGGAGGTTTTGAGCGCCTCCCGAACAAACGGAGATATTTTCCCGGAAAGAGTCTCGAAAACTGCTTTAGAAAAACATGTCGCCTTTAAATTGGATTCATAATAGGAGCAAAAGAGCCACAGGAGGTGGGGATGGACAGACAGATAGACAGACAGACGGAGGGACAGAAAGAGAACAAAAACCCTTGTCAGTCAGTTTTAATAGCGCCCCCTGGGAGGCCATCCTGTGTATTACGCACACAGACACACACCGGACAAGCTGCTTCGGCCTTCAGTTTGGGGTGGAGAGCATGTGTGTGCCTGTTTAAAGAGCATGTGTGTGTAACTCTGTGCATATTATTAGAACCAGTGCCTCCCTGTAAAATGTGTGTGAGTGAATGAGTGAGTCAGTGTGTGTGCATGCGTGTTAAAGAGTGCCGTCCTCAGCGCAGCCCGCTCCCGCCGTGTAGCGAAACTCCTGCAAGTTGGAGACTCCGTGGAAATGAACGAATGCCCCGGCAACCACCAAGATGTGGAACAACTGGTGAGAGTGGAACTATAAAGAAAAGAGAAAGGTAAAGTCAGTCAGTGAGTGTTTTAGATTTAACAAAGGCAACAAATACAAGATAACAGCGTCCACTTTAAAGTTGCACCCACCCAGATGTCGCACTTTCCGGGGAAGAACCTCTCGGGGATGCGAGCGGCGTACAAACAGGCTCCAGTGATGTAGAGTGTTGCCATCAGCAACAGCCAGCCCATCTGACCCATGGTGGTCGCTTTGATCAGACCCTCGCTGATGACAAAATGCAGGGTGGGAACAACGCCGCTCAGACCCAGACCCACAAAAACACCTGAACAGGAAGAGAGGCGGTGAATACTGAAACCTAAACATCTGAACGCCTGATGTAAAGCTTTAAAAGAAAATAAATACTGATCCCATCGCTGTCTCACTGTACCTGCTCTGACTCCTCTGTACTGTGGTGTGGCGAAGAAGTCACACTGGGAGACGGTGATGGCAGACAGTCCCAGGATACACACCACCATCAAGTAGATGAAGCAGGGCTGAGGAGAACAGTAGAAGGAGTAGTAGAGCCAGGGCACGAATGAGCCCATGATCAGGAAGGCGATCCCACTGTAGTCCAACCTGAACACAGAAAACAAGCAGTGAGCATTTATCAGTGTTTTCTCTTGTCCCTCAACCAGCCTATTATTTTGTGTTTTTGTGTTCTAAAGTTTCTCTTTTGTCTTACTTGGAGAAGATTCTGGACACGCCCTCGGAGTGGCAGTAGACTGTGTGAAAGAGCCAGGAGAAGGAGAGGCAGAGGATGGCTCCCATGAAAAAAATACCAATCACCACCTTCTCCTGGACCGGCGCCACGAACGACATGTTGGGCCTGAACATGTACATCAGACCCAGACAGAGGAAAAACAGACAGCCTGACAGAGAGACAGAAGGGGAGACAAAAAGAAGAATGAGGGCACGCATGAATGAGGGTCCTTTGCTGCTGTCACAACCCCCTCTCTCTCTCCCATGTTTCCTGTCTGTCCACTGCTAAATAAAGGCGTCTATGCCAACAAATTTATTAAAAAAAAAAAGAAGAATGAATGAGTAGTAAATATCTTAATCTAGATAAGTAATTCTAAACACATCGCTCCTCCAGTGACAATTGTAGGAAAATGTTATGTAATTTGGTAGTATGTAAGGAATGTGCTCAATATGGAGTATTTAAGAAAGAAGTTGAACATATGTAGAATATATTGAGTAGGGAGTTCTTCCCTTAGATGCGAGGTGATTGGCCCCCTACGGCAGCAGCTATAACCCCCCACAGTCCGTGGTGATAATACTTCATTGTACAGTTTTGCAGCAGTTATATATTTTAACAATTTGAACACTCTCAAAAGGTTTTTATGTAAGAATCATTTGGATGGGGAGGAGTGGTGGCATTTTACACAAGTGAAGTTTCCATTCACATGATGAGAATGAAATGAAATAGATTTTTTTTTTTTTTTTTTTTTTTTTTTTTTTAAAGGTATTGAATGAAGTACTTGGTATTGGTATCACTTTAAGGGTATGTACCAATTAAACCAATACTTTCTTTCAGTTTTTTAATATAATTTGTGCCAAATTGCATCACCCTCTCTGTAACATAAAATATCTGCAAATTTCCCTGAAATAAGTATAACATCAAAGGTAAATTAAAGTGTTACTCAAACTCAAAAAGAAGGGAAAAACACATTAATGTTTAAAGTTCCTCCTATCAAAACAACATAAATATCATTAATAGTATTCACTGTTCCCACAACCTCACTAAGATCAAAGACATTTTAGTTGCAGTATCTCTGTTTAACCACTAGGTGGGAGCAGAAAATCACAAAGTTATCTCCAATTGAAGAGAAACTTTACGGAAGAAAAAAAGATGCTTTGGTACATGTAGAACCGAATTATTTTCTAAAATGGGACAAAACCCAATGTTAGCAAATCCAAATCCAACTAATACCAAGCAGTTCACTAAAAAGGTCAGAAATAACACCCTCTTACACCAACATGAGCTCAGCTTTCGACACGGCAGTGCTTACAAAAGCTAATAAGCTGGAATCTGTTGCCTGCCTCTGTGATATATTACAGAAGTATGTATTATGTAACTCTTGTGGTTTAACACAAAGGTTAAGTAAAGGATAAAAACATAGATTTATAAATACAGTGACACATGACAGGTCCAACTTTTAACTTTATTACTTCATTCAGATATTAGAGTCCTTAATCCAGGCTGTAATACAGTGTGTGTGTGTGTATATGTGTGTGTGTGTGTGTGTGTGTGTGTTTGTTCTTGTGCACCTGTCGTTAAGTTTGACTGTGTGTCCTACCTAGCAGGTGTGTCCAGATGTTTCCTGTCTCTGTGTGGATTCTGAAGATGCTCTTGAAGCAGGCGCGGAAAGAAGGCATGGGTGGCCTGTGGCCGTGGAGCAGGTAGTCGTTGTCCTTCAGCCAGTCAGGGAGCACGTCGTGAGGTATGACACGCCACCGGCCCTCCCACATCTGATTGGTTGATAAAAAAATCAACATCATATTCAAATTTGGAATGGGAAATGTGGAAAATGTGAATAAATAAAAATGACTTTTAATAACATTCAACTCAAAAGCAGGTGGTTGTTTACTGGAATGGGAGGTGTGTGTGTGTGTGTGTGTGTATGTGTGTGTTGTACAGTATGTGATCATAAGTATGTGTAGCAGGTGTCAGTGTCAAATGAATAGCATCGGGGTCAAGTGATGTAAATAAATAAGCTGAAGTCCGATATGGCAGATCCCCCTGACTGAGAGAGAAGTGAGAGAATCTTTTGACAGTTTCTCTCCACAGTGATTAATTTGTAATTTACAACCTGCTGGTTGCAATTTCAGCAGACTCCCTGTGTGTGTGTGTATGTGTGTGTGTGTGTGTGTGTGTGTGTGTGTGTGTGTGTGTGTGTGTGTGTGTGTGTGTGTGTGTGTGTGTGTGTGTGTGTGTGTGTGTGTTTATTATTCCAAGCTGGTGTGCTCTGAGTTCATGAGTGCACATTCCAGTTCAACAGTGTCATCTTATAAGATACCAGTTTAACTCTCCATGTCTACTTGTCATTTTAAATGAATTACACAGATTTGACTAAAAGAAGAGGACATAAACTCGCCTCTCAGAAGTTGTTGTGAAATCATACAGTTAGAGTTCCTCAGAACAGCAGAAGGGGACACCTATTTTTTTTAATAGACCTTTACCCCAACACAATACACTTTTATCACAAATGAACAGATTATTTTTAGTGTGTTTTGGACAGTTTCCAGTCTAACTTGCCTAATGAAACTCGTTCTGCTTTTAATACAACATGAAAAATGGTAAACTTAAGCATGTGAGGTTTGCCTTAGGATAACATTCTGTAACCACTCTGTGTTTTTATGGTTTCATTGGTTTCTTTCACTGTGAAAGAAACAAAACAAAAACAAAGACATCACTATTTGGAAGATAAGAAATGTTATAAGTGGTAGAATTAAAGGCGTGGTGCTCCACAACGTCTGTACAGAATAGATAAGTTTCCATTTTATCTGTTTATGAAAGGGGAAAAATAAATTGACTGTGTGTGTGTGTGTGTGTGTGTGTGTGTGTGTGTGTGTGTGTGTGTGTGTGTGTGTGTGTGTGTGTGTGTGTGTGTGTGTGTGTCTGTGTGTGTTTACCTTATGTACAAATTCCTCCATCCTCTCCATGGCATGGTGAGCCTGCAGCAGCGGAGTCATTCCCATGAAACCTTCATCACTGCTCCTCTCATCCTCTTCCACCTCCTGGACCTCTCCTTCTCTTCCTCTGTCGTCCTTTTCATTTTTTCTTCTCTCGTCATCGCACTCTGGGACACCCTAAAAAAACCCCCAAAAAACAGAAAGCCACAATGTTAAAGACAGCAATTTTAGAGGGATGACACCTGACACATTTTTATCAAGACAAAAGAAGAGCCAACAGGAGTTTTAAAGCTCACAAAAACAGTCTCATATTTAATTTATGAGGGCTTTTCCACTTTAGTAGATGAATGAAATGGAGAGCGACCGGAAAACAGAGGTGACATTTAATCTGAGCCCGCTGTGATTACATGGTGCCCACTTCAGACATGTGTGAGACTTTATTGATCCCAGCTTACATCATCCTCTTTTCAATTGCAAATGAAATTCAACACAACAACAGAACTGTCATCCAGCTTCATCACTCATCACACAGCCGCTGAGCCTCACAACACAAACACAACATGCATCAACAATCATCATCAATTTTGTGCCCATGTTATTGAATCCAAATCATTCTAAAGTGACAGCTGCGCGCCCGCTATCAGTAATTTGCATATTACCACGCCCCCATTTCTCTATATAAGGGAAGCTTTGTTGGAGCAGAGAGAGCCGTCACTCACTGCAAAGAGGACTGTGATGGTAAAAATGTAGAAAAACGTGTACTGCTGGTCAAATGCAAATAATAAATTCACAATTAGAAGCTTGAAAGGCAGATTTGGCTGATAATTATGTCATTGGCACAGCTGTTTGGAGCACGATTGTGAATCCTACCACGCAGTACGGCCATAACAATATAAAACTTTGGTAAATGTGTAGATTAGTGGAGTTGATCTGAATAAATCTCTACTACTGTGCCAGGAGTGTATCGTGTTTAATCTCTGTCCACAACAGACCGTGATTTATCTTGCCAGCCCTGCGGTGTCCCGACCCCCAGGTTGAGACGATGAAGACACAGTCTGTCCAATCTTACATTTGCACATGGAAGATTAAACAGTATTTCCTCTAATAGTGGCCAGGACCTTTATTTATTGCAACTGCAGAGGATATCAGGCCTTCATTGGAAGCAGGTTTATATGAGAAAGAGGCCTTTATTTGTAATTCCCTCTATTTGATGAGTATATTTGCTTCTATTTTAGTACAAAGCCTATTTGTTTTCTGATCGGCTTCTGTTTGCTCTGTTAAGTCTTGTTAGCATGCTAAAGGATGTACAGTCACGTCTTCTCCACCATCCTTCCCTGCCGTGGTGGTCGACTACAGGGCTACACATGTACTAATAGAAGTAACTACTACTAATGCTTAACTGGCATGCACATTATATAACAGGCACCAGGAGTTTATCCACCCCTGTTTTTTCCTCCACCTGTTTTTGCTGCCGGACTTTATTTGTTCATGTCAACCACACAGTCAGTCCATTACTGGAGGCCCGGCTTTTAACTGACCACCATCTGTTATTTGAGGAAATACGATAACATGGTCACTTGGTGACAAATACACAATCTTTCATAACTGACACACAAAATAAACGAAACACTGAAAACAGTGATGTTGTGTGTGGAGACTGAAGTGGACAAAATCAATCATGCTTACAGACGTACTTCCATAAAAACATGCAGACAAAGAGGTGTCACACACACACATACACACACACATATATTTTTATTTTCTTTAACGCCAACACAAGCACGCAAACTCCTCCACACATTCTGCTGAAAGGAAATGATTAGATAAGATGTGTCCTCTGTTCTTTTTATTACTCAGGATGAGGGGGGTGGGGGGGTGGGGGACAAGAGCGAGACAAGAGTGAGAAAATTAGGGAAAAGCAGCGAGACAGAGACAGACAAGAACTGCAGAAAAAAAGAGAGAGAGAGAGAGAGAGAGAGGAGAGAGAGAGAAGTCCTGTTGTATTTATAATGCATGACTAACCCATTTTTAAGACCCACTAGCAAAATAAACTCCAACAACATGGTCCCTGTGTGTGTGTGTGTGTGTGTGTGTGTGTGTGTGTGTGTGTGTGTGTGTGTGTGTGTGTGTGTGTGTGTGTGTGTGTGTGTGTGATGTATCTTCAGCAGACTGTCGACACTTTCAGATTCCTAAAGTATAAGTTTGTAAGTCTTACATCTGCCTGTGCATTTTGTGTGTGTGTGTGTGTGTGTGTGCTTTCACTTGCTTAATCATGCATGAGGATGAATCTCAGACGGCTACTGTTTATGTGTGTGTGTGTGTATGAGAAAGGGACACACACCCACACATACACCATTTCAATCACAACTGAAGGCAAGCAACTGTAAAACCACATTCTCATAAATCCACTGTGTGTTACAAAGCAGAGATAAAGGTGACACCTGTCATCGATGTTGTGTGTGTGAGTGTGTGTGTGCGTGAGGGTAAGCTTCAGTGATTGAGGATACTATGCAAGCAGAGGGTATCTGGGTGACTGCCAGGTAGTCACGTGTGCTCTGCGGTCTTTGTGTGTGTGTGTGTGTGTGTGTGTGTGTGTGTAATAGCCTGTCTTGTGTGTCCATGCATGCATGTAATAGAGTTGCAGGCTCAAATCCAGATGCTGCCAGTTTTGCTGTGGATTGCGAGGTTATTCTTAGTGTGTGTGTGTGTGCGTGCGTGCATGTGAGTGTGAGTGTGTGTGTAGGGTGGGGACAACTGGGTGTCCTCTAAGTGTACTCAATGTGTCATCACTAAATCTTTTCCCCATGAGAAGCCATACCATCACTGATTATACTGAGACAAATAATGAAGCATTGTCACACACTCACACACACACACACACAAACACACACAAACACACACACACACAAACACACAGGATGGGAGTCTGTGCACTGAAACATTAAAGGCATTCAGGACAGACAGGTATAGGGGATAGTGTGTCATACGCACACACACTGCTTCAGTTAACTTTTTTTTTTTTTCTTGTTTAGTTTTTTTGTTTGTTTGTTATATATTTTGTAAAGCGTCCTTGGGTTTGTGAAAGGCGCTATATAAATCACACCTATTATTATATGAAAAAAAAGCAGTAGTGACAGAGATAAATGAGAGGCATTTAACCTCCAACCTGTACGTTTAAGTGGTTTACTTCTCCAGCTGTTGGGCTACTGTACGGTCCAACTTTATGTTTATTTAAGGGTTTATTACGTCAGTGTTGCAGACTTGTAAGCCAAAGAGACAGGACGTGTGTAAAAATGTGTCCCATCACTTTAATTTCTGAAGTAGTGTAGATTTGCGTCATCAGACTATCTCGCCTAATTCCTATCGGTGATGCCCCTATGTACAGTAAAGCAGGAAGTACATTCAGTGACTTCCTTAGCAGTGGTGAGTGCTGAGTAATCACCCGAGCTGCTCTGTGTGGTGTAAACAAAAGGCTCGTTAATGTATGTGGAGGCCAGAAAACAATTACATAATCATCATGAGAAAACTAGACTAAATGAATCATTTAATCATAATAAAAATGATCAAAAAGACCAATCAAAACTTTTAGGGGCCTGCAGTGATGTCCCAAATATATTAAAACGCTAAATCAATTGTCAAAAGCGTTTCTAATTGATCTCCTTTCCGATCCAACAATAAGTGTTTTAACACTCATGGACTCTTGGGCCTGAACCTGAGCCATGTCAACATTTTCACGTCATGATTTTGACTTCTCAAAAGAAATCATAATGCAAATAATGATATAATAAAAGATACTTAAAAGCACCAATGAAATAAAATAAAAACTGGACACATTTCAAATATCTGGTCACTAACTGTAAGTAAGAAGGTCAAAGGTTAGAAATTAGACCCCAGTTTTCTGTGTTTGAGGACCTGCTTCAAACTTGTCCAAAGAAAAATGTGTATCTCAAAATGTTTTAGCTTAAGTGTTCTTCTTTTTATTTGAGAAATTTGCATTTACTTTCTACTGAAAATGAGACTGTGTGAGAGAAAAGCTTTTTTCTCCCGTGAAACATCTGTTCAGCTGCACTAAACCTAATCTAGACTGAGAAAGCACATGTCCGGTGTTGAGGTCTAGCAGCAGCTGATGCAGAAAGTTTTGCTGTCAGCTGAAGTTGCTGTAAACAGATCTAATAACTTGGGCAGAAGATTCAGACAGGAGGACTGCAGGAGCAAAGTAGGTTACGGTTTTTGGCTCTATCCCCGACATACTAATGTACATATATTAAGGCACACACTCACACTGCTCGGACAAACACAGTGTGTCAGACGCACGTGAGTCAACTTCAGCTGCCCGGTCTCCAACAAGTCATTATGGCTGAGGCTGGGGCTGTGGAGTCAAATTTCACTCCGTGTGAAACAGAGGGTATGTGTGTGTGTGTGTGCGTGGTCAAGGATATGACTATATAACAACTCATCATGTATGATTAGAGCAGTCTGGAGGTCAGCATACGCAGGCAGACAAAAAGCCACAGTCACTGTCTTGTAATCGTCCGAGTTGTTGTCACTCTGTTGCTGAGCGCTGTTCCCTCTTTTCTGGGAAATAACTTCCTGTGATTCGCCTGGAGGAACCTCCTGGAAATGTATTTAAAGGATTTAAAAAGTGTAGTGTGTAGAATTTCCTGGCATGTAGCCGAACGGATATGGCAGAAATGGAATATAATATTCACGTGTATGTTTTAATTCATGTGTATTCACATGAAAGAGGGAGGCTTGTTCAGTTCATTGCAATCTGCAACCTCACTGCCACATGCTACTAAATTTTGCACCCTGGTCCTTTAAGAGATCAGAGAACAGATTTGATAACATCTACCAATTAAAAAGGGCAGCAAGTCTATTGGGAACAAAGTTAAGTAACATTACACTGTTCAGTGTTTTTTGCAGTGTATGTACAGTATGTGTTTTTATACTTGTGTATATGTGAGTGTGACAAAGTGTATGTGTGTGTGTGTGTGTGTGGCCTTAGGAGAGTGTGTGTCTGATAACGAGGAAAAACAGCCTTATCAGTGTGTTGCAGGCATACCCCAAGTTTGGACAGGTAGGTAACTCTATTATTTTAATGAATCAGTTTTATTTTATTTTTAAAAGGTCATATATGTGCTCATTTTTAGGAGGCAATGTGGAGGTTTAGTGAATGTTTTCCTGAAGAATAAAGAGGTTATATATACTAAGGTGATTTAAGTCACTTATCATCAAGCAGCCTGAAAGCACTGAAATATTCTGGTGTAAAGCTAAACGTTAGAAAGTTTTTTAGTGTGTTAGAGTCTGTTAACTTTACTAACAAGTACAATAAATTCAAGTTATGTTTCTACTCTGTGTTACTGAAACCACAAACGGTGTGTTAAGTTTTGGGACACAAGTTTAAACTAAAATAAAAAGAAAGACCAGATGATGGATAAATCACAATAATAAAATCTTACAGGGAAGAATGTGTGTGGAGGACAAAGTCAGGAACAACATTGGCATTAGCATCAGCTAAGCAGGTAGACGTGGATGATATACAGACATGACAACAAGAAGGGGACCAGGGAATCCCTCTAGGCACAGGTCCACTCAAAATTAAATGAGGCAGTTTTTCTTAAAAGCCCCTAAAGACCAATTTCTCCCTCCATCTCACACTCACCAACAAAAAACACATATCCTGTTCCCCCCAGACTCATTAACTATTTTTTATGTAGACCGGACTAATGAGTTTCACCTGACTTATGACCCCACACGTGCACACACACCTGAGCCGCTTTGTGTGTGTGCGCGTGTGTGTGTGTGCATGTTTTGAGGAATCCTCTGCTCCAGTTACTTCTGCAGTCAGACAGCAGAAGACAGATTTGGGTGGGAAGAGAGGAGGAGAGAGGTTCGAGGAAAAAGTCTCCATCCTCCACTGACACATGTAACTTTAGATTCAACGTAAACAAAGTCACGTGCAGTACAGTTCGAGGGCGGGAACAAGGGAAACAGTGTGTCAGCCAACAGGGATAGAGTTCAAATTTTGCTGACCAATGTGTGCAGAGCCTGAAGCTGAAACAGACCATAGAGGGAAGAGTTCACCCTTGTACACTGTAACCCCTGCACAGCGCCGACGGAGAGAACTGACATGTGACTCACACATGCACAATGCTCCCCTGGGATGATAGCGATTTGGAAAAGACGCAAGACCCTAAAAAAAACAGACAGATTGTTCCGAGAGCATGCACATGCCCGGCTTTGAACAACAGACGCTGTGCTCAGGCCACCACCAGACAAACTGTCTTCTCTGTTTCTGCCCATGACCACGAGGAAGGCATGAAAAATCTGCATTAGCATGGCAACAAAGTAACACAGATTTATATCAAACTGGTCACAGTTTGGATGCCTAAATCAGGGATCTTCAGTTTTTTTTTTCACTTCAAAGATGTTTTTTGTTATAATTTTTTCAGCCTCATCGGATAAGTACAGACATTAAACTGGAGCTGAATATCACCTACAGCAGTGGGCGATTTTAAAAGTCCAATCAGCATGTGAATCTTGTCCTGTGCTAGTTTGCAGTCTGTGCAAAGCTGTAATCAAAGTCACAAGGCTCAGACATTGTTATACAGACACATTATTAAAGAGCTGGATACCGGACCAAAAAATGGCACCCGTTCAGTCCTATAACAATTTTTCAGCTGGCACATACACCAAAAAGAGTTTCTAGCTTCCACGTTTACTTCTGGTACTGTTTCCCTCACTCAGTGCCCCCTCGGCCCACAGACTTTACATTGTGATTATGTCACCAATTTTTTTATTTGCTACAAACTACAACTATTTTGATTTTTTACCCCCCATCAACGTCGAAGGGTTTAATGCATGATGACAATAACACTGCTGGAATAACTGGGGAGTCATGATTGTGGTTGACAGGTACAATAAGAGGAAACTGTCAGATCCACCTGAGGCTAGACGTCAAGGCAACAATGTAATAAAAAAAGCTTCGGCACAAAGAGAGGATGTTTTGGGGTCCAAAATCTCATGCATTGTTCACCAGTGTTTGTTCACTGTTTATTGGTATTTCCCATGTTTTGTGTTGGCAGCTGAAATGTGTATGTAATAAAATTCCACAGCTTGTGTTTTTGGCTTGTTTCCTCTTGTAGGTTTCTGAATGTACATTACATGGTGGGGTTTTTTCAGTTTGAGCTGCATGATCACAGAGAAGTATTCACAATCCTAGTTTAAGACAAAAACACAGTGTTCAATTAGTCACACTGATAAGATTCCTTTAATAAAGAAAAAATACCATTATTAGGTTTTATTGGGTTCTTCGGTTATTATTAGTTCTAAGCAGGATCTCATTTTTATTAATTGCATCAAAACTTCCAAATGAAACTAATTTGCGTAACAGCTACTGCCAACTACAACTAATTACTTGAATTGAATTAAACAACCTATAAAAGAAACTAAACTGAACTAAAATGTCACTGAAAGTTCAGCACTAATTAATTAATGCAGGTAAAAATGTAACACTATAGTGTTTTATAGTGTTGGTGGTCCTTTATGACACTTTGTTAACCGTGATGGTTTGTCTAAAGCAATTTTTTGATTCCCACATTGAATGCTTGGTGACGTGGTTTCATCATTTTGGCAGGTAAACAGCTATTGTTTCCAAATTCTTTTCGACATCTGGGGGGGTGATCAGGAAGACACACAAATACTGGGACCACACAGAGACAATGTCAAAAAGGTCTGAAAAACAGGAAATTTTGAGGAAAAAAACTTTGTCCCCATTACAGTTGGGATTTCTTACCATACTTGTTTGTTTAGTGTCAGGTTTTCTCTATATTTTAGCATTGTGTTACATTTACACTTACATTTATGGTTAAATCAAGACAGACACATATTTAAGTTCAATTATTGTTCATTAATTGAAGTCCCAAGTTTTTTGAGTTTTATATTAGCTCAGGTCTCTTACCATGTTCACCATTCCAGGAGACAAAGGAAGAGTCACCTATTGATTTCCTGCTTTTAAACTCTTACAGGCATATCCAGTAATGTCATGGGTTAGAACAGTGATGTCATGAGGGAGGCATTTATTTCATTATCTACATGACTTGTACTTATTTTGGCTTGTGATGAGGATTATGATGTGGATTTGGTTTGTGTGAGCAACACTGACTAATACAAGTAGCCTCAGATGTCAGAACTATTTTTTCCTGTAGTAGTCTATTCTTTACAGCTTCTATAGTCTAAATGTTTCCTCCAGTGTTGCCATTAAGAGGCCGACTTTGCAGCAGGAATATTGTTTAGAGCCTGAGAGAATAACTAATGTCCCATCACTTGAGCCGCTCACTCAGCAGTGAAGCTGTGATTAGCTTGACTCTGCGGTGGACGTGACATGATTGCATTACTGGGGTAATGCAGTAAACTGTGGCAGCTCTATATGCCAGTAGTTGGTATAGGGGAAAGAACACCCCTACAAGAGATATGGCTCTGTCTATCAGATTGGAGGACCTAATTAAGAGGAGGGATGTTGGTTTAGGAGAACAAAAAATAGAAGAGTACAGTGTAGTTATGAGCAAATTTGAGTTATCCTGAGTTAAACCAATTCAATTTTACATTCACTTCTACATTTAGATTGACTTCTTCCTAACCCTAACCCTTTTTTTGAGACACTTGTTTTTTTTGTTACACTGGACAGAATAAATGAGTTTTGACTTATTCAGCAAGTCTGAGTCCGCTTCCTACCACCTTCCAACATTCATCACCCTGCTAAAATAATGAAACAGAGCAGCATCGGATCCAATTTGACAAACAGGATGTGTGATACCAACCCTGAAGCTATATTGCACACTTTGAACACCCAGTCAAAATACTGAAAAATTCAAAAGAGCTGCCTATGGGGTGTTAAGACAGCCTGCCCTTGTTGATTGGGGCAGGGGGCCTCTTTTATCCTCTCAGGTATCCGTGTTGTGTTACAGCAGGTAAAAAGAGCAGACACGATACACACACACATGCATGCTATTGTGTTTCAGCTCAGTGGCTCTATGCTGATTGCTTTTCACACTGAACAACAGAGCGGCAGCTTTGTCTGTATACACACGCAGTCTAAAAGGGAACACAAATGATGCCTCTGAGGGAAGTATGTCTGGAACGTTTGTTTGATCAGTTCGATAGGTCGCCTTCATGAGATGCTACTCACACAGATTTTTGGTAACATGTTTGCTTTCTTTCCCGTAAGCTGCCTGCATAAAGACACAACAGGTCTATTTTTAGGGGCCCAGGAATCTTGCACACATTCAATATCCACATCACTTCAAACTTGAGAGTGGGACTAAAACTGAAGATCAGGCAGACTGAGAGCCAAACTGATCATAATGTACTGTTAATTGCTATAGCGCAGAATTACTAATTGTCAAGTGTGAAAAGTTTTGAAGGTGGTGAGGGTGTCATCAAGAAGTGGAAGTAGCAGAAGTTGAAAAGCTTGAGTAAACAGACTCATGACCAAACTGCGTAAAATCTAATTCTAAGAACCTGCTGGGAAAACCCGAGAAACTGGTTACATACAGCGTTTCCATCTTCTGAGGTGCCCCTAAGCAAGGCACTAATCGCCCATCTGCTCTGGTAAATTTTTGTTCAGTGTCTGTGTATTTAGCTTTTATTTACACTGAATTGTTAGACTGAGCTCGTAATGTTACACCTTTACGACACATATCTTGTTTATTTGTTTTTTACTGTACTTACAAGCTCACAAGTTTTGAGGCCTGCTGTCGGGATAGTCATGAGTCTCTATGCTTTGCATTTAAATGCTATTCACTGGGTGAAGTGGAAATGATATACTATACTTGTATGTATTTATGTTTACTGCGTACAGCTCTAATAAAAATCCCCCCTTCAATACAAAGTAGTAATAAACACCAACTCTCACATGTTCTCCCAAAGCCTTTCTAAACCAACTTTCCTTAAAGTCTAAACTTGTTCTTTTGAGTGCTCCTGTTCAAAGTAAAGCTTAATTGTGTTTTTAAGTATCACTTAAAAACAGTGTTTAATCTATTTTTTGATTGGGAAATATGTTTTCAAGGCGACCAACTGCGGTTAACTTATTAAACCACAAAGCTAATTGCTCTTTCTAATGAACATCACTGTGTGTCGTGTGTGACTCACATCTAGTTTGCTTTTAGCTCCACAAGAGGTCCAGCGTGTGCGTGCGTGTGTACACAAGCTGCTTTGGAAATGTCTTGATGCAAAAAGTAAAAGCAGGGTCAATATTCATTTACGTCACTATATCTCTTAGACATTGTGATTTACATTTTAGAAACCCACACTGCATAGTTTATAATTTAAGCAACATTATTATACTGAATGACTCTGCTGGTCAGTTACAGAATATTATCCGTCCCTGCTAACATCCTCTATTTTAATTATTTATGTAAGGGTGTGTGTGTTTTGGTGGGATAGATTTACTGTGACCGGTCGACCCATACCACGCCACATGGCTCTGAACCAACCAGATGAAAGCATGTGTGTGTGTGTGTTTGCTACTCACCCCATTGTGTGCGGGGCACCCTGCGGTGCTGAGGTGACTGGTTGAAGAACCTGAGGTGGGTGTGTCTTCCTTCTCCCGGGGACTCATGGGATCTGTAGGCGCGCTATCTGACGTGTGTTCTAAAAGATTTGAAGTTCTGTGTCGCAGCACGAAGGCCGGGCCCTCAGGCCCACACGTCTCTCCTCCGTCCAGCTTGAAACGCTGGACCAACCCCCAACAGAAACTGGAACGAACTCAGCTGGCACCGAACAGAAGGCTGAGCGGATGGTGACAAACTCCAGAGGAGACCAAACCTGATTGGACTGAGGAGAAATGGGTGGAAGTTAAAGAGGGAAAATTAAGCAAAACAAAATGTAAAAGTGAGTGACTTACTGACCTGGACTCCACTAAGAAGGACCTGGTCTGACACTGTCACTCAGGACTTAATGGGACAGAGCTGGAGAGATACAGAAAGAGAGAGGGAGACAAAGAGAAGAAGAGGAAGAGAAGAAAAGATGGGGAAAGAAGAAAAGAAGAGTTAGCCTCATTCTGTTTATCCTCAAATTTGAAATTAAAGTAATAATATCTGATCAAAACAAAACAAAACAATGAAGAAAAACAACACTTAAGTAATAAGAGAGCTGTATAACAGATTCCCAAACAAGAAAAGATAGCAGCAAACAATGTAACCAATAAATGTCAGACATTTAAACCAAAGGAATTAAAACACAACATATATGCTGTAACATTTTGAATTTGCATATAAAACAGCCAAAGCATTGGAAAGTCTTCCAATGATGTTTATTCCAGATCAAAAATATGATGAGTGGAGGGAATACACAAAGTGTCCTGCACATAAGATCAAGAGACGTTGTTTTATCTCTGTCACTCCAAAAAAGTAGTTTATAGTTTTAAGGCCCTCAAAAGACTGCATCTATTAACACCAGCAGCCAATTAAAAGCTGCCAACTTGCTGTCATGGTGAGTTGCTTAGCGACGGGAGGTGCCAAAGACAGGAACAACAGATTCATGCGCAGGTAGTAGACGTGTTCCCTGTTGAAAAATTACAATCCCTTTTAGTTCTCTCTAAGCACTTCACTTTATATGCTCTGTTAGACGTTTATATTACAGGGAAACATCACTTCCCAGTTTGAAAACAGGGTGAAGAGCATGGTGGGACACTTCCATCCAAATCTAATCAAGTCAAAATCGACCGTGCAGCTTTTTATTCAGACATAAATCATTTTTAATGCTGGGAGGAAATTCTCATGATGGCATGCATTTGAAGTAACAGTGTGCAGGTGTTCACCACAACCTGACAAAATATGTACAAACAGGCCCCCACTAAAAGTCCTTGGACTGTTTCATATCTACCCGTTTTTACAGTAGCGTGTTTCCAAACACTCAAACCAAAGATTTAATATCCCGTGAATGATGAGAACAGCAGCTGCACATTCATATCAGCATGTCTTGCACGCACACACTGCTCGGGTGGGGGGGGGGGGGGGTAGGGGGGGCA
Source organism: Scomber japonicus (assembly GCF_027409825.1). Lineage (NCBI taxonomy): Eukaryota > Metazoa > Chordata > Actinopteri > Scombriformes > Scombridae > Scomber > Scomber japonicus. The sequence continues at coordinate 13,595,437 of NC_070600.1, read as the reverse complement.
AGTCAATATGAATTTGCCCCCGAGCACAGGACCACTTCATTTAAATCCCCTCCTGTGACACACACACTGGGGATTTTACCCTCAGGGGGTGTAAATGTTTGTGTATTCATCTTGAACTGTTTCCTCAGTTTGGTTTGCTCCAAACGATGAACGTCCAAATAGTTGAATAACTTACATGTGGTATAATAATTCTAGTGCTCAAGATCAACCCAGAACATTTTGGAAGTGTGGCACGTAGCTGTAGCATGTTCATGTATGTATTTTAGCCGGCTTAGACAAGTTGGCCTGGTTACCGTAATTAAACTATATCATGACTCCCCTGAAATTAATAATTAGTTGCAGCCCTAATTAGCATATTCTGATATTTTCCACCTATACACTACCTCATGAGATAGTGTTATAATTCACTAATAGAAGAGAAATTTACAAAAAACAAACTTGGTCGGACAGAGAAATAGCTCATTTAAAGAGTTTCACAATCCAGTGACATCAACCTGCGGACGACGTCATTTTACTCTGCTGCGATGATGATAATGATGATGATGATGAAGACTATTTGAGCCCTAGTGAGACAACTGGCCTGTGGTCGAGATCCCTAATCGAAATCTTAACACTTCTACCCGCAGAGATTGTCCAATCAACCTCACTGCATCTCCTCGCTTCTCTTTTCTCCCCCCGACAGACTACTTTTGAAAATTGTATTGATGCACTTTCTTCAGTAACTGCAACCCCATTTTCTGTCATGATGAAAAGTGAGATTTCATGCCAGGCCTTTAATAGCAGGAGGAGGGGAGGAATAAGAGGAACAAACTACTTCTGATGGTGGCTTTTTTTTTTTTTTTTTTGCTGCTGTAGTCAATTCCCGAGATAACAGTCTTGTGGCCTGATTGCCACACAAGAACAAACAGCTCTCTCGACAATTGAAGTAGCTGAGAAGTTGAGTTCTGTGTGAGTCTGATGTGAGTTTGGCAACCGGGGGAGAGGGCACAAAAAAAAACAACTTGTACAGACCGACCACACGTGACCGGCTCTCCCTCTAAAAAAATTACAACCCACACACACAGTTTGTGGGTTTTAAAAGATTCCTAACACAATTTCAATGCAAGTCTATCTAAATTAAATCACTCCTGTTTTTCAGCAGTTTTGCCTTCATCAGTGGCGTCTAGGATTGTGTAAAGTTCCCTTATATTCAGTCTATTGATCAGTCATGTAACTTTGATGTATAGAGCAAAATAGACACAAAATATACCAAAATTATCTTCATCTTTTTTTTTTAATTCCTTGTAAATATTCAAGAAATATACATCCATAAATACAAATCATCCTTTTCAAATATTCTTTAGCAAATATAATCTCTCATCTTGCCAAGGCGGTTATTAAATAACAAAATATACAGCACTCTTTTAACATCCTTATTCAAAACCACATTATTTCAACACTCTTGCTAACTAATCTACAGCTGACCTCCAAGGAACTGTGTACGAAGAAACCGGAAACAACCTCAGACGCCACCCTGATAAAGGGCAAGATAACCAAAAAATGTTTGCTGAGGCGAATAGAGGATGGGTGTACTGGCCTGGGCAACAATGCCTGCCTGATTGTTGGTGCTCTGCTTGCAGTCCTTGTATCACGTAGCCAAGTTCATACAGCACATTATTCACTGCAGGGAAACAAAAACACTGAGCACGCTAATTGGCACTGCTTGCAAGAAGGGACTGGATGACCACAGTAGCAGAGCAGAACAGACTGACCCCATATTGAGATTAAAGGCATCACGTTGTTGGAACAAAAGAGAGAGAGAGAGAGAGAGAGAGACAGAGAGAGAGACAGAGAGAGAGACAGAGAGAGAGACAGAGAGAGAGAGAGAGAGAGAGAGAGAGAGAGAGAGAGAGAGAGAGAGAGAGAAAATGATACAGAAAATGATAATTTTCACATATCCAGACGTAACGGGGCTTCCCAGGGTCCGAGCCAACTCCACATGTCAAGGTTTCATTTCTGAGACAACAGCTGGCACATGATGCCTGTCGACAACAGGATGCAGGATGACTCATCAAGAGGTTTAATTCAGAGCAAATATGATCACAATTTTCTCAGCTCATAAGAGTTTTGCGGAGGTCTAACAATATACAGTCTTACCCCCCCACCACACCACCCCCCATTTAAATCCCTGTGTGAGCCACAGATAGCTGCACAGACAAATTTACCATCTGCTTCGTATTTTCTGCAAGTTAGAACAAGAAATACCATCAAGCTGACCCTGAGTGACACTTTAACCTCAGGGAGAGACGCATGAAGATAAACAGAGCGGCAGCAGCCTAAAGGAACCAGGCTTGTGACCTGCCGTGTAAACCGGGGTGAAGAAAGGGATTAACCAGTCCCAAAAAAAAAATCTCTGCTTCTTCTGCTCATTCATCCAATGAAACAGCTCAGTGTTTATATATTTGAAAAGCAGTCTTTCAGTATACTTCCTCAATTCCTGATGTCATTTTTAAAAAATTCTAGGTCTCTTGACATTATAAACCCGCCCCGAGGCTACAACAGCGACGCCATTAATAAACATTACTGTCCTTTCATGATAGACGCTATTGAGCTTTTGCTATTGATGCTTGACCCAGAGGTCCACAGCAGTAACTGTGTGTGTGTGTGTGTGTGTGTGTGTGTGTATGTGTGTGTGTGTTATAACTGTCTAGCAGGCTGTGAGTAATGCCATGAGGGGAACAGACAATTTTAAAATCTCGTTGTGACGCAGGGGGTATTATCGATCTTTAAATTAATATCACTGATGTTGACTCTTGATCTCGATTAAAAAAGTCGTCAGGTTACAGTTGATGTTGATGGCTTTGTGAAAGGTTTCTGAGATGATGATGCTATACTGGAAACCCCGTATATTTTTGTTTTGGTTTTCCTTTCATACAGAACATCATATCTGCACTGCACACAGCTGCATGTTTGGACAGAATTCGATGTATCAAATCTTTGGACAGCTTTACAAAACAGTAGATGAGAGGTTGCTTATAGATCCTGCAGATGTTTGGCATTAATTATTCATCATTAAGTGTAGAAGCAGGGGTTCAGCTTCTTCTTGCCCAAAGACACTACAGCAGGACGTTGAGGAGATAAAACTTGTGATATCATATTACAACACATTTATAGCCAAACACACTCATCTTTTCATTGCATTTATGTATGTGGTAATGATGCATTGCATAATACAAACCACCTTTAGTTACCTTTCACCCATATTTAAACCACCTTGAGGCTCTAAGGATCACAAGGCATTGATGTGTTGGTGCAGTACAGTCCAGAGTAACATATTTTATCTCAAACCCTATTCAATATCTCGCCATGACAGCTGCTTAACACATTTGTGGATTCGGGTGACCTAGTGACACAAATGAGCTTTTACATTACATACATGTCAGGATACCTCTTAAAACCAATGACTAAAACCAATGATTGAGTTTAGCTGCACTTTGAGAATAATGGTGACCGAATCCTAACAGTGAAACACAAGGTCATTTATCAATGTGAGCTTTCTACACGCAATGACTATGACCGATACTGGATTTTTGGGACCGATACGGATACCGATATTAGAGAGTAAAAAAAAGAACAACATGTGCGCAGGGTGAGAAAATGACAACTGCACCGGGGGAAACTATTCTGAATGTAGCATTTTCTGATTTAAGACAAGTGGAATAAGTTGATATTCTCCAGGTTTTAGGAGCATCTTTTGGACGTGTACACAGCGTTATAAATGAGGTTTTTTTAACCGCAGTCTGAGACACACGGCCTTTTGCCTGTTGACGGTCAGCTCTGTGCACTGTAAACGAACCAGCTAGCCAACAGTTTGCAAGGCTGGTCTGGGATAGACATGCATGACGGGGCTAGTTGTGTAACGCACCCATGCACAGGCAAAAAAAAATGACATATGCTTGGAGCAGGGAGGCTGACAGAAGAGAGGAATAAATGGACTGAGGAGAGCTGCTCATGGGATTGGTCTTTATCCTGACATGGACTGACGGTCAGGACGCCATGTGATGTAGATACTGGATGTGCCTGCTGTAACTATAAATTTCTAATATTAATCATATCAATATCATTATTATTATTATTATAAATATCAGGCAGCAGCTCACTGATGTTTTCACCTTGCTGGTTCACCTCACTGCCTGCAGAGATCATGTGATTCCCGTTCCCACTGGAGCAGTGGGAAACCCTGCATGTAAACGGGAATATTCATTTTCATTAGCCGTGTAAACAGCATAGTAGGAATATGGGGAGGGGGGTTCTTGTTAACGTTTTCACGGTCACCCCATCTTTCTTTTTCTCTCACACAGACGAGCAGGAAGACAGCGGACTCCACTCTAAAGCAGCGTGGAGTCATTGTCACTGTAGAGCTGTGAAGAGGAGGCTCTAAAAATCGATCCTGGCAACTGACAAACCGAGACAAAATAAAAAAAACGACAAAAAAAAAAAGAGAAAAATGAGAAGAAATGTCAATGGGAATTGATTTGTTCTGTCGTCTTTTTCTCCTCATGGGAAACAAAGAGTGAGTCGCAGTTACAAAAAAAAAAGTGGAAGTGGATGAAAAGGAAAGAGAAGTATCCAATTTTGGCTCCTTAAACTGTCGGCTAAGGACCCAAAGTGGCATATCTGTCTTGATGGTTGTGACCATTTAGTATTATAAAATCCAACCAATAATTACTTTGTGTATAAATCATGTGTAGTATAGAACAGGCTTTGGCAGGTGACCTAAGTGGCAACGATAAAAATGTTACTATGCCGTATAAATATGAGGCAAACAGATCAGGGAGTGAAGGGAAATTCACTGCAGACAAAGGCAGCGGACAGAAGTGGGTGAAAGTTTTACTTCTGCTAACTGAAGGAGCAGAAATAAAGAAGGAGAGAGAGCAAGGGGGAAAAAAAGGATGTTAAGGAAGGTTAGAGGATATGAATCACTAAAATTTGCTTTGGTTGTTAAAAACACGTAACTACGCCCGATGATGACACGTTATGTTGCAGATCAAAAAGCTGGGTTTACTTTAATTTAATAGAAAACAAATGTGGGACAAAGGTCAAACAGTACAGTAAGAGTACACATGAGGAAACCCGAGTGAGTGAGAGTGGAATAAACTATGCCAAAAGAGAGATGAAGATAAAAGATTGGACAGGAGCGTTACAAACATCTACTGTAACCATTCATTGTAAGATTTTAACAGCCTGTGTTTTAGCAGTTTCTCACTTTGACTCGTGCAGCTGTACCTCACATGACGACTAGAGACCCTTATGAACCTGTTAATTTAAGTTTATAAGTCTGACAATTATGCTTATTTCTATACAAAAATGTTTAACATACCTCTCATTATTGAATTCTAGGAGTGTTTCACCTGAATCTTTAAGTATGTATTACTAGGAAGCTCTCAGGTGCTAAAAAGGACTCTTAATTAGCTTTATGAAGAACAGGTGTGTCAGATGTGGATACTATACTGTTGGCTGCTATGAGACCTTTATTAGAATGATTTAAAGTCAAACCTGTTCCTCTTGTATTTTTTATTTACATAGTATATAGGTCATTTACATATTACATATTACACTTCATTATTTGAAGCAATGTTAGATGTTACATTACAGAGCAATGTGCATACCTCCATATTTCTCTGTGTACTATGTAATGTGCTGGTTCTGTAGCTGTGGACATTTGTGGTTGTAAACCAACATGACTTTTTGCCTGCAATGTGTGTTTACTGTCTGAGTCATTTTGTCAGATATGGCCCGAGGCCTGTCACCTGCTCTGTCATTACACACTCTCTCTCTCTCTCTTTCTCACACAGGGAAGTAGTGCATACATTTCTCTCCATTACTCTCCATTCCTCATACACACGCACACATTTGTACTATATGCAGTGGTCTAATTAAGGCTGTTGCAGTGAAGGAATTTTCCCTGAGGTGATTCAGGGTGGCTCAACAGCACAGTATACAGTCTATATGGTCCTTTTTTGAGTGTGTATGAGTGTGTGTGTGTGTGTGCGTGTGTGTGAAAGTCAAGGTATATTAGTCTAAATATGTGTCCGCCGATTGGAGCAGCAGTACCTGATGAGCATGGAGACTGCTTTAAATCATGTTGTGGCAGTAAACAACGTTGGCCTACAGCCGAGTCCCCTTAAACCTGCGATTTATGAACGGAGTCTGGCTGCACGCGCCTTGAGATTTTACGATTGCTTGAAAACTACTTTACCCCACAGGTTAAATGGCAGCCTGCCCGGCCACATGCTGACCTGGGAGAGATTTAACATTATAACTGAGACAAAATATTCACACATGTATTTTTAACTAACGAGCATCAGCACCGTGTGAGATGCTGCGCTGGGAACAAACTGGACCAGGGGAGCCGCCGAATATTCTGAAGCGCAGAGCCTCATGAAAAAATGAACACCACATGAACATAGAGCAGGTGTGGTGGCTGCTGCGGGATTGCAATACTGCATTAATTGCGACAGCCTTTGGTGTCATTTTTACATCAGCACTGATATGACTATGAACCACGACAGAAAGTGTAATAAAATATCCAAGTGTTGTTCATTATGTAATTAAAATGGGCCAATCACACTTTATTAAATCTGTCCTTATATTTTTTAATGACGTTATAGCAGGTAAGACATTAGAGAAGCAAGGTTTACTATTATTTAGCTTTTTATTTTTAACCGAGGGCAGCCTTAATAATGATGCAATGCCATCGAACTTCTAATCCAACATTTCACTGACCTTGAGGTTTTCCACCTGGTGTTTTAGGTGAGACAGACGCAACAGTCAGGTGTGTATGTAAAAACAAGTTCCACAGGCTGCTGAGTTGAAAAAAGTTACGTTGATTCCACAACTTAAAGCAAAAATGTTTAAATGTTTAGATGCTTCCTGAATGAACAGAAGAGCATTCGACAAAAAGTGTCTTCAGCAGTGCATTTGAGAGAATTTGCTGTTCCTCATTTAGCTCTTTTTAATCAATACATCAGCTTATCAACAGCGCAAATACTTCGACTTTAGACAGTGAGCAGAACACATTATGTAAGATAACTGCTTCATGTTACAACACATCTACTTTGCACATTGCCCCTTCAACAATATGGTTCAATGTTGACCTGATGTCACGCCTCCTGTAGCGTCTGAACGTAACCATGTCCTTTACCTCAACAAGTCAAGGTGTGTGTGAGGTGGTAGCTGCGATGGGAGATGATGTGAGAGTATCAATGAAGGTATTTTTTCTTCGTTACTCTGTGGTGATGCCGTGAACCGTTTTGCAGGGGTGGGCATCATGCTTAGTTTCCCAAATGTTCTCTTACTCTTAATTAGCTGGAGTTCACTTCACTGTGCTGTATGTGTCCCCCCTGTGTCAGGAGGTCGCTGAATAGGCCTCCCTTTGTACTTGGGACAGCTTTACAATGATGTAAACCTGCTGTTGGAGACCACATGACTGGTTTTACTGTTCACTGGGACTGTGCGGTCGCAGCGAGACCTGCACTTAAGCATAACCACACACACACACACACACACATACACACCCTACTATAACATTACTGAAAAACACACCTTAGGATTCTCCCTCTCTTTGCAGCCACATCTAAAGACTAGTCAGTGTACATAATTAAACATGTATGCTACTTGTAGATTGAGATGGGTGGGGTTTGTTTCCTTAGAAAATTTGTAGTAGACACTTCCCAGTATTTGTAGTTACATGTTGTTCTACATCCAATACTGTCTTGGTTGCTTTTTTTATTTTATCACACTGACCTGATAAAAAGCAGCAATAATAGTAGCAAGAAATAAATCTTAGTAGCTATAATTAGAGTTTCAATATAGCATGACATGTAGGGTGTGTTTGTGTTAGTGAGTGTCCCCTGGTGACCCCCTTGGTCCTGGTACAGCACTGAGTTACTGGTGGGGCTGCCAGCGGTCTTATGATAGAGAGATAAACAAAGAGAGCCAGTGTGAAGTGAAAAACACACGCACGCGCACACAGACACGCACACACGCACACACAAACTCATTCATAGTTTACACAGTATACACTCCCACACTTGACCGGCAGTAGTGGAAAGTCGAAATGTTACAAAATCAATATTTCGTAACTATGTAACAGGTGAAAATTGCATTTCTCCTAAACTGGTTTCATAAGAAGACAATCAAACACACAAGTCACAAGCTAGATGACTTTCAGGTGTCCTTTTAGAGAAGATGAGCCACATTTTTCATCACCGTTGAAAACACAAAGGAAACAAACACACTACCTTTAAAACACACGCACACACATATTTTGTGACCTTTGTTGTTTAAGTTCTTCACTAACTCTGACTTAAGATAAAAAAAACTGACCTTAAAAAAAGATCAAAATGTTCCAGGACACCACCACAAAGTACCAAATTCAAATCCTGTCTGTGAGTGGTGCTGAACCAACAACCATATGACACAGACTACAACAAGGTCAGTGCGCCGTTGGCACTGCTGGTAAACACACAGCGCTACCAAATACAGTGGTTTTCAAGCACTGGGTGGTATCCACTGTGGGTCACGTGTAGATAAAAATAGACCCCCTTTAACTGTTCTGATGAAAAGGGAACCTAAAGAGACTGACTATATTAAGATATCAGTGCCTTCTTTTAGTCTCTGCAACATGAAACGGGATGAATAAAACACAGAGGGGTGACTCTACCATTCATCTTGAGCGTGAGGCCATTCAGTTTATTGTAAGCTTCCTCTCAACTGCACACCAAGGTGGGGAATTTGGTTGTTGTGTATAGTAAAAAAAAAAATTGAAAAATAGTGACTCAGATGATCTTGTTTTAACTAGGATTTTTTATGACTGGGAAGTGAGCATGGGTAGGGCATCCTCTATGACCTTTACTTGAGCTTGATAATAGGAATTAATCCTTACATACACACCCATGTCTGCCTTTCCACTTACAAATGTACAATAGTTACAAACCAAAATACACCAAACTTTAGCACGTATAAAAGCTGCTGCTGCACACACACATATTCCTGCAGACTCACACACACACACAGACATAAACAAACATATTCTGTCTGTTAAAGCTGATTATGCTCACAAGTGTTTAGGCTGTAAGATACTTACTGTGCCTATGGACAAACTAATTAACTAGTGACAGGCTTATTTAGGAGGGCGTGTTGCGTTGTGTTGTTATTTGTGGACATGTTCACTTAGGCAACGACATAACAACACGAACCAAAGAGAAAAGGCACATTTTGTTTCTTTTTGTGCTGTACACACCTCACACATAACAACTTAACACACACAGGCTTGTTTTGAGAGTTGTGAGAGAAAAGAAAAGAAAGCAGAGACAGATATAAAAGAAAGAGAGAGAGAGAGTAGCTGTGCAGTCTTGTGATCAATCAATTTTTGCAATGACAGTTCTCTACTATTCTTAGAAGCTATGTTTAGCTGCTCCGCTACCTGGCACACTGTCAAACACTGACTTCATTATGCATTAAATTCTGTAGAGTTGTAATTCCAGTAAAAAATATGACGTATTGCTCGACAGCCATCCCTAGCAGGGTGAGACTTGGTGAACACACAAACTCAGCGAATGGGTGCTCTGAATTCCTTCTTTGTATAATTGCAAATCAATATCTTCCAACAGGAAATTACTGCAAGTTTCCCACTGTGGCATGTGTTAGATAGATAATGTACCCTATGTGGCAAACATTATCTGTCAGTCCTCAGTAAGAGATTATTGTGGTCTGTGCACACCTTTCTTTTACTATATGATTACTGCTCTTATGCATAAAAATGATGTGGGTTTTATCAAAATGATGTCAGTGTTGCTATGTTTCAAAGCCAAAAGGAAACATGAGTGCAATGTGAGAATAATAGCCGGATGGAAATGTGTGATATTTACAGATCACTGTTTTAAGTTTCTTCCGGGGGTTGTTAGGTTGCTTAGGAGCAAACCTAGACTTGGAAATAATGACACTGAGAAGCCCCGAAGGGTCAAACTACACAAGAATACAGTGATTAAAAATGCAAAACCGGTTTCAACATAAATACCAACTACACTATGCCATGAAATATACACGGGCTAATCTCAGGCTAAGGGACAGCTGGGAGTGTTTCCGTACATTTAAAGTTTGGGTTCAAGACAAATAGGCTATCAGCTACTCAGCCCATATAATATTTATAAGATGACCTCATGCTTTTTGGCAAACCGAACAACCAAAAAAACCTCACTAAAATGGGATGGACATACATTTGCAGAACATGTGCATTCAGCGCAGTTTAAAGGAAATATAATATAATAAGAAATTAATACCCAACAGTCTACTGAATGTACTAACTAATACTCAATTGGCATTGGTCAAATGCTGTGAACAACAGCTGCTAAATTTGATGATGTTTCCTCCCAATGATGACTCATGGACAAAACCACCTTAAACATCATGCTTCTTTGGGAAAATTGCTTAAGTTATAAAAAAAATATTAGCTTCTACATACTGATGAATTTAAGCAACTGTTCAACACAACACACTCATAAGTTTACTATGGTGTGAAGCCCCCACACACGTTCAGTATCAGTCAAAGGTTTGAACACAATTTCTCATTCAAGTGAATGTGAAGATGTGTCCAAACTTTTGACAGGTACTGGGTATAAATTAAATGAATAGAATTCAGAAAACAGCTGACAGGAACTTCATTTGTTGATGAAAACATTTACTGCATCGTCCAAATGGAAAGTTTTACAAAAAAATTTAAATAGTCATGTTGTCTTGATCTGACGAGTCGTAACAACATGATTATTTATATATTTTATAATTTAAAAAGAACAAATTATGTTACAAAAACACTGCCAACTCTGGCACAACTGATAAGCATATATCAAATATTTTGCAAGACATCTAAATACATTAAAGCAACAATCTGGACGCGGAAACATGCATTTGGGTAGTAGATGGACCAAAAAGGGCTGTCAGGTTATTAAAAAATTTGCTTTACAGTATATAGGTGCATCTTGTTGTTCTTCCAAGTTGTCTTAACCACTCAAATGCATCGAAATGCGCCAATAAACCTGGAAATGGAGCCTAACTCACTGGTGAATGTCATCTGCAAAACTCAGACAGACACAGAGTACACTGGAGTCAAAACAACAAGGCGAGCAAGCAAGACAAAGAGCTCCCCAAAAAACTCCAGCAAGACTACCTTTTTGTTGACAGCATCAACACGCACACAAAGAAGCGTTTCTATTTGTGTAACGTTATGCCAAAAAATGTCACCTTACATTTAACAAAAGCGGTGTTGTCACAACTAAAATAAGAAGTAGACTGCAGCCCATCGACAGGCTATGGTGATGGTTTGTTTACACCGAGCTAGCGAGCTGGCTAGTCCGCTAACAAGAGCTGCCACAACCCGAAAGAAGCCAGATAACTCTTTAACTGTGATTGTGTGTATTTTGACAGTTTCCCACAATGACCTACCTGCCTTTATACATCCCAAATATGAGTGATAACGCTTCGTTAGGAGAGAGGGGAGCTGTGCTTTCTTGCTGGCTAGCAGATTATATGCTCCTCTCTTGTTTTGACAGCCAGAATTAGCTGGATAGCAAAGCTGCTAGCTGGCAGGTTACGTTCACATAACGCCAGGCGCTAACATTACGCTCGGAAAGTCGCGGTGAATTTAACAGTCTGAAACAAGACAGAACAACAACAATAACAACAAATAGTGACACATATTAGTTGTGTTATTCACCTCGTCTTTGTGTCTCTAATTGAATCCGTCCTCTTGGTGATGAAACACAGTTGACAGAGTTGTAGACGTCGCTCTGCTCCTTTCTACTCTGAACGGTTACTGACTGTCTCTACACCAGACTGGACTCTGCGACGTAGCCCCTCGCATGAGCGCCAGTCGACCAATCAGATTGCTCAGGGAGGAGCCGACTAATAATCAATGGTTGTCGACCAGGAACAGGAAGAGACGTTCAGTAATAGTTTTGTAGTTCTTAATCGTTTTGGCAGATTCAACATTGGAAAAGTGTGGAAACAAGTAGATAGAGCGACATTTATGAGCTGAAACAAGTAAATGAAGCAGTGAAATGAGCCATACCAATCTATAATTGCTACAAATGGTGTTTTAACTGCACTGTCGGCAGTCTTTCAGTTGCAAACTTGTTTGGCAAGCATCTGCCATGTGGAAATTGACCAAATTTCAGCAAAGTTTGGTCAGACCTAAGTCGGGGCAATTTTATTTGTGTAGCATTTTCCGTGCACAATGGCAGTTCAAGGTACTTAACTTAAGCATAAAAGCAATTGACCAACATGATTTAAAAAAAATAGTTTTAAAGCAAAGTTTAAAAATACTATTAAATGAACATAAAATCAAGCACACACATTTCATCAAGAAATAATAATACACATAGAAAATGTAAATAAAAGATTTAAAAAAGGTTGTAAAAGCAGTTGTCCAGCCACACCACAGGTACAAGAATTGGCAAACCATAAAGGCTGAGAAACATGGAAACAGTCATAACTAATGTCATGTTATCTGGAAATCTAAAACAAAAGACAGAGCTTATTTATTATACATTACATACACATTGTGTTATATACAGATTTAGGGAACCAATTCGATTTTTAATTAGCTGCAATTATCAATACTAAAACATCAAAGAGGTAAGTGTTAAAGTTTACCTGGGTGTTCTTCTTTGCTTACTCATATGTTTGTCATTTTCTTCTTTACTATGCTTTTTCAGTTACTGGATAACAAGTTTCTTACATGTGTAAATATGTCCATGGCCTATACCTCCTCAACGGGTCAATGTGTAATTAAGAATTCTAAAGAAATCTAAAAAAAAGTCTCTTTCATCCATTTGATTGTTTAGTCTATCAGATATTCTAAAAGTAAAAGATACCAATCACAATTTCTCTGACCGCAGTGTGACATGTCTTCTATCCAAGAAAATGAATAAGACATTCACATTTTAAAAGGCAGGAATCAGCAGATGTCTGTCTCTTTGCTTCATATACGACTTAAATAATTAATCAGGGTTGTTGAAGATTAAATTTCTCTGGAATGACTTATCAACTAATCATGTCAGCGTTTCACATATCATGCACATTTTCTAAGAAAAAGTAATCTCAACTTATTATTATTATTTTGAAGCAGAAATAATAGTATTATTAGTAATGGTACATTAGTGGTTGTTACTGACATGCCTTAAATCCTACATTTGACTTTGACAACTAAAAATATAAAACAGATGCAGGTCATGTGACAGCCCAACCACCATAGCTGCCTATATCCCGTGTTTATCTGAGCATGTAGATGGAAGTATGCAGTGTAATAAAAAATGAGTTCATACTGTGAATCACACCACCATCAGATCACCTGCTGTCTGTCCTCTTTGCTCCCTTGGCCTGAGATGTACAAATTCATGGGTGCACCCTGCAACCCAGAACACACACACACATATACACAAACACCCTGCTGGGCTGTAATTATGGTTAACTGTGATTGCATGATTGTGCAAATGGATTTATTGTGATGCAAGGCTGTGGCGGCTGGGTGCGTTGCACAGTTCAACACAGTTCAGTTCAGTTTCACTTGGTCTCTCTGTAAAACAAGTTCAACAACATTTTCAACAGATACCTTTTTGTTTTTCAGGGAGGAGACGCCTCAGAAATACCATTTGTATTCATAATCTGGTAACTCCCTAACCTGCTGCCTCTCTCTCAGTGCCTCTCCCCCTCTCCCTGTGTGTGTGTTTATGTGTGGTTTGTCGGAGCCAGAGCAGAGCCACCAGCTAGACCTCATCACCATTATTAAGCTCTCTACAAATACCCAGATCTAGTGGCAGAGTTGGCACTAGATCTGCCCCCCCACACACACACACATAGCTTCCACCTCAGGCCTCCTCCTGCCTGTATTACCAGCTTCCAGTCCAATCACCAGTCCCAGGTTCCTGGTTTCCAGCCCACATTTTCTCAGCTACCAGCCCAAGGTTCCCCAGGCCTGCATTCCCTTTCCCTTATTTCTTCTTATCAGTTTGCTCACAGTTGAGTGTCTGCACTTGGGTACACCCACTCTGCCCCACATAACTGTACAATCTGTCCAGCCATGAACCCTGCAGAGACTGACCAGCGCCCTGTTTTTTGGCCTTTATTTCATCCAAATAATTCTGATGGTGAGTTCAAAATCAAGTTTTTTGGTCCCTCCCTAAATAGGACCCTGCTCTGGCTAAGAGGTTGATGGCAGTTTGGTGGGAGTCTGTGAACCCATCCAGCCTCCTTGGCCATTACCTCACCTAAATCTATCAATGCTGGTTTCATGTCCATCCAGCTTGCACCACCACTTTGTCTGGAGCCAGCTCCAGTCCCACTAATACCCCACTAACCTGCTGTTTCTGTTTGGCAAGAGACCACATTCTACAGTCTCTGCCTGGCTGGCAACCTTGTAGTCTTTGGTGCCACAGCCCTCTCAGTCTCCTGTGCATCTGCTTCAGTTCCCATGCTGCAGCAATGGCCTGTTCCTGAGGTCCAGACGCCAGTCCTGCACTCCAGACCTCTGGTCAACCTCCAGAGTGGCTTCACACGTCTGGTCATCTACTTGCCCGTATTCCAGAGCTGCTCCACCTATCTGGTTGCCCTCTAGAGCAACATTGGACATTTGACCTGCTTTCCAGTTATGATTTCTAGGCCCTGCTATCTGGATCCAGTCTCCAGGACCCCACCTTGTGTCCTCCCTATCAGCATCAGTTTATCTTATCACATTTGGTCTCACTGACAAGACCTTTCATCTAAAATAGCAGTGTAAATGGTTTAATTATGGAGGAAAACATGATAACAACTTTACAATATAGTGTACAAATTGACATAGTTATAGTTATATAAAGCTATAAAGAAACTGGATGTGACTGCTGCACCCAACCGCTAAGTTTACAAAACAAAGAGGTCTGGTTTACAGTATTTTCTGAACTCATGACAGGATCTCACATAACCTATCATGACTAGACAGTTCTATTTTACATAATTCATTATTCACTCAGTGAACAGTTTATTGACAGGGGTTTCAATTGAACTGACTGGTGTCGAGTTTGTTACCTCATGCTTCAAATCAATGGTTTCTTTTACAATAACTGATGTGTCTTCAGTGCTGTGCTAAGAACTCAGTATACACAGGCACATACTGTGATGTGATTTTAACCTTGTCTTGTACAGATCTGGTCAGTCTGGTTCAACATGTTTTTCTATAAGGACACAAGATAAGAAGCTTTGAAATACAAGAATGTTCCACTAAACTTGTATTTCAGGTTATTGTTATCAAGTGATCTAAAAGTTTGCTGCAGTTATCTGTCTTTCTTTCGAGAAAGGCAGATTATACAGGATGACTAACTAGTAGGATAGCTATTAGGAAAAATGAAACAAGAGAACACAGCATCATTGTCAACATGAGACCTTCAGCTCCACAGCCCAACAGTGAACTCAGTGAAGCAGTATCAACCTGCACTCAAGTTGGCAGGATATCACAGTGTGTTTGCACAGCCTTGATTTCTGATTGCATGACGTTCGCATTGCTAATCCAGCTCTTAAATGTTTCTTTGTTGCTCAGTCTGCATCTATGTGGGGGAACATTTATGCAATGCCCTCCTTGGGTAATGTGGACATTTAGCTAATCTGTTTTTGCTGCACCAACTGGAGCATTAAAGCAGCTTGATAGCTGCAAATATTATTTTAGATTTTTTTACTCTTTACTTTTAGATTAACTGATAGTCTATCTTTCTAAAATACAAAACTGAAAAACTGAATAAAATGCTTACAGTTCATTAAATTGTACTCCAGCTCAGTATACATTTAAAAAAAATAATAATAATACTGGTTACTTTTGGTTCATTAGCTAGCAGTAAATGGTGTGTGTTGATGCTGGCATTCACTCAGGTCTGACAGGTCACAACCAGTAGGTCTAACAAACCACACCTGACATCAAGTGTGTTTGTGTTTTGTGTATTTTGGATAGCAGCATCAGTGAAAGGTGAAAAATGTTGGCATAATTCTTCTGTCTGTTACAAATTGTATAATAGTTTTAGAAATGTAAAAGCAAACACTGAACAAATGAGGGGATAAAGTTAAATCCATCTTCGGTAAACGCTATGGAAAGAGTATGAGTATAAAGTATGGAGACTATAGATGCAGTAACAGTGATATTTTCCTCAGCAAAACCCACCTGAATGTAGCACACATGATCACATGCACTGTCACTATCATACTGATGAAACACACATGTGCATACAGTGTGACAGTAGAGAGAGGCACATGATACCACACCTCCTGAGGTGACCACACCTCATTCTCTCTTTCACAGGTCATGGAAAATTTCATTACCGGCTTACTTACATGAACTTCACACTAAGGGGAATACCTTATAAATCATTAACTGTGTTGTTAATCATGTGTAAGGTAGGTAGTGCATGAATAATACAGTCCGTGCAAATTGCATTGATTGAATGGTGTGGTATGGTATGGCTTAAAAGCAATGAAGTGCATAACTTTTGCATTCATTGGTGTAAAAGGGTGATTCCATATGACACCATGTCTTCAACTGCTGCTTGTAACAGTTATTATCGGAACATTTTCATGAAGCCTGTTGTGACTTGTTGAATATCTCCTGGTGTCACAGTTACATTTTAATTCACTTTTCATGGTTGCTGTCCTGAATTCCTCAAAGTAGTTTGATAATAGCTCCATTAATACATTTAATTTGCAGGTGATGATGTTTAACATTTTCATTTGCAGGTAGGGTTAGCTATTTCAGGTGTTGTTGCAATGAAATACAACCTAAATACATAGAAAGGTCAATCTAGTTATATATTTTGGACCCCTAAAAATATAACCTTTTAGGAAACAAGATGAACTTAAGTTAAGGAAAATGTGTATCTTACTTAGAAATAATTATAATATTTATAATAATATTTGATCCTGCAGCAGTAGTTCATTTTACATTAGTGGTCAGGAATTTACCTACTCACCTTTTTTTAAACCCTGGAATTACTCCTGGTGTTTGTCTGGTCTGTGGCCTGTGTGTGTCAGGTGTGTCTAATTTACACCAATAACAACAGAAATCCAGTGATTCAGACACATGCTACCATACATGCATATTCAGTGAGCCACTATCTGCAGCTTCGTGTAATGAATTAGAACAAATTATAGAGTATTGGATCTTTTTGCGCAAACTAGAGAGTTAATAATCTGGACAGGTTTCAGGAGCATTTTATGTTTGACGTGGTCTTTGAGCTGTGTGTGTGTGTGCATGTATTTTTGTGTATGTGAGAGAGAAAATGAGGTTGTGTCTCCTTTTCTTCAGCTACATCAGATCAGTAAGTTCACCTACAGACATCTTAACTACAACAGTTGCTGGCTTATCTACACACATACAGACACACACTCACATAAACACACTGTGCAAGACCTCACTGTATAGTTTGCCTTGGGCATTATGTACAGCTGCAGTAAAAATGATCAACAGTAGCTGACAACATTGAGTTATAACTGAAAATACTGCTGTATCACAGTGACATCTTTACACTTTTCCATTTTTCCCCTACTGGACACAGCAGAGGGAGCAACCCCACTTCCCAAAACTTCGTCTCCTGCCTCAACGTAGCGGGAACAGGTTTTAGAGGAAATGATTCCATTCCTCAATGCCATAACAACGCAGAAATGAGAAAAGAGCCTCTCTTCTGAAATCTAGTCCAACTCCAAGCAAAGCAACTAATGCTGCTAAGCAGGTTCAGCTACATACAGTTGGCAGTCAAACCCAAAAACACCCTTCAAGTACACACCTGAGGGTCAAATCAGAATTCAGCTGGGTCTTATAAATGCTGCCCTAGAACTGTGCTGGTGTTTTAGAGGTACTTTTTGGTCTTTTGGTGAGATCAGCAGCTGGATGTTTAGTCCAGGTCTGCTGCTAAGCTGTGTCTCAAGGATGAGCACAGTCTAAACCATTAGAGGAAGATAAGAAGAAAGGCTTAAAACCATGTCAAAACTGCAGGTGAGGCTCAGATCACCAAACACCTGGAGAAACACAAGTCAAACTTCCAAGGTGTTAAAGTTGTTTGACACTGATTATTTTTTTCCAGAAAGTGCCCCTTTAAGGAGCCTGTAACAGGCTGGGTTAAAACAGAAAACACCCCTTCAAAAGTGTGTTGTTTCAACTACCTTTAGGTTGTGTCTGAGAATACTGGTAAGTATGTAAAATAAACTCGAGGCACCAGCCTGCATCCACGCATCTCTCCACACGACACATACGACACCAGAAACATAAGACCAAGAAAAGGCCTTATGAGAGACAAATCGCCTGACTAAAAATGTGTTGTTTTGTTCCAGAGATGAGTACAATCAAATTAGTGGCATCACAACAACAGATGGCTGTCAGGCGCCAAGGATTAGAGTAACCATCAGATTACACTTTCACTAGTCTAATCTTTACCAAACACACCACACATAACATGCATGTGCACTTCTTGACACTATATCAATGACATCATCATCATTGCAAAATGAAAGCATTAAGTCTTTTTTTTTCTTTCTTTTTTTAAGGAATAATCAGTAATAGGAGTTTTGTATTTCATGAGAAAGAACATGAAACACACACACACTCAGAGTCCTTTATCAGGTGAGGAGGATTACACAGATACAGTATTGTAGGACAGTCATGCTGCTCTGGTCAGTGGTCTAATCCAATTAGTGGTGAGCAGCTAAAAGTAAGGGGATTGTTAGTCAGGTCACTGTACAGTGAGCCATGACTGCGCTTGACATTCAGTGCTTAAAATTGTTAATGGTTGTTCAGCATAGAGACTGAATGTTTTATAGTGTTATAGAGAAGAGCTGAGGTCACGCTGCTGGTATACAGTAGCATAAAGTATAAATGGTTTTGATGGAAAAATATGTAGAAAAATGTAGTAGGAGATACAAACACAGTCTCCACAGAGAGTTACTGTTCAAGCAGGGATAAACAAGCTGGATGTCCATCTGGGACGGGAATAGAAGTCTTACGCAGGCGTGAGAAAATAAAGTAGGAATGACTATGAGAAATGATGGGAATTAAAAAAACAACCTATACAATCAACTGTGAAAAATCATATTATGAAGAAGACAGTGTACAACTTCACAGCCACACCGATTACTTTAATATTTTATCTTTTTTATGGGAAACAATACATATATGTACACACAATGTGATGTAGTATTGAACATGGAAACTTTCTGATTATCTGATGATGTCAGTGCTGTAATACTGATACATGTTATTTAGTATAACTTGCTGAATTGGACTAGAACTAAAACTGGAGAGATAAAGAAATAGTTATGAATATTTGGTTTGGAGATTGTCTGATAAGAAAATATGCCAAGTATGTGTTTAAAGTAAATAAGAATACTGGACTCAATGTGTGGTGACAGATGTTGTCTCTAATGAAGTATTTACTGTCTACACATAATAAAATATCACAATATTTTTTGACCTTGATATCAATATTGTGACAATATTGTAGGGGTGACTTGGTGCTTTCACAAAATATTGTACACAATGAGACTTTTGATAAATAATCATCAGTAATGTAGTTGTAATGACTAAGTGATTAAAAGCAAATAATAGAACAGTCTGGAAAGTTCAGAAAATTATGCAACTTTATCGTAATTTAGCCTTTAAACCAGGAAAAGACAACACTAATGGCATATCACAATATTACAATATCCAAAATCTAAAGCAATATCTCACCTCACATCATGATATTGATATATCAATACATTGCCCGGCCCTAATTCTGCACACAACTGAGTATATAACAAAGTATTCTCTGTCTCAAAACATGAGCGTAGCTACGAATAACTTCATTTGTCTGTTTGTGTTTGATAAAGGCTTAAAGAGTCAGTATGAAAACATTCAATTTATTGCCATTCCTTCCTGAATGATTAAAGATTTGTGAACTAATATATCCATTAACGTTTTAGTAGCGTTACTGTCAGATGATTAAGATAATTTCGAGGCCTTGCCACACCAACCAAAGACACAAAACATGTCTGCTGGATTTCATTACTTGCTTAATCAAGAGTGTTTTGGTGTTCTCCTTAAAAATGTGTCATTCAATACAGCTAATCTATAAAAATTGATTTTATAAGCAAATTCTGCTTCACTGTCACATCTCTGGTCACTGAGGCCTTCATACAAGTTACTTCTGTACTTTGAAATTTTGTTGTTTACTCTATATAACATTATAAATAACTGTTTTCTGTAAAATTACAGACATTAATGCAGTGCTCCAGCCATTATTGGCCCATTTCTCATTTCATGCCATTTGAATGTTTTCTACATTACTTGCGGTTGACTCGTTCCATTTATACAATTCAGATTTTTAGTAGCTTTTCAGTCACTTACAGTAACTTGTCCCTGTCTCATGAATGGCCGTACTGTAATTCTGTTTTTTGTGACACTTTACTTCCTAACCCTATTTAGCAATTGCATTTTCCAAAACAGCCGCCGAACAACAAAGACTTGTCTGTAGTTGTCAAGTTAGTAGGGAACAGAGCAAAAAATGTTGACCAGTGCCAGACTCATCCAAAAAAGAACTGCAGCAGACTCAAAAACGGAACAAAGCCTCATTGTCGAAGACTAGTTTATCAAAAGAATACACAATAATACTCATGTATAAAACATAGAAAACAGAAAATGAAAAACAGTAATAAAATATACTTTCTTTTCTGATCTACTATTTTTTTTAAGTAGCCCATAATAATAAATTGCAGTCCACTCTGTTTCGTATTGTCCGTGCTCACACATTCATTTTTCCACAGCATGTTCAAGTCCTCTTCTGCTCACTTTGTCCTGTTTGTTATCACCTGTATTCATTGACTGGATTACATTATAAAGTTACAATATTCTCAATACAAGTGTAAATATTGCTGATGTGAAATGAGCTGTTAAAACAATACTTCATTTGAAATATTTTTGGGCAAACTATGAGGAACAGAAATGTGAGGCCACAGTGTCATAAATTTGTGAATAAAACTTCTTGGGCAACTTCTTCTTCAGCTTCCTTGAAATTTATATCAACTTGTGAATTGATGTGATTGCTTTCAGTAGTGGAATAATTTAGCAGAAAACTCTTAGCACACTTTAAAAAAAGAGACATTGTTGACCAAACTGCCTAATAAACACCAACTGAACAAGTTGCATAACAGCATGAGATGAAGAGGTCCACACACAGCGAACGTGTCTCTTAGTGCGGCTTCATTAAGGCAGATACACCACATTAATCTCACTAATGGAGGTTTTGCTCATTTTGTCGTCAGATGAAGGTCACAGAGCCGGGCTGCAAGAGAGGGCTGCTTGTTTAAACAGCCGTGGTGTCAAGATGGCCGCTGCAAGTAGCGAGCCTCATTAACCCGCACAGACATACTTGTCAGGTCACAGGCGTAGGAAATCTGTTCTGGTAAATCAGCTAACAGCAGCAGTTACACTGAGATAAACGGATAGAGTGTGTACTGTAAGTCCTTTATGACATGAAGATGAAGTGGGTTTTTTTTCTGCGTTATTGCATTATTGAAGAGAAATTTCCAGCTTGATCTTCCAGTGCCTAAGTTTCCCAATCAGCTGTGGCTTTGTGAAACTGTCCCATAACGGGTTTTGCACAATCATGATCCAAAATCATCCTCATTTGTATTTTTCTTTTTAATTTTTCCATTCATTTCTCTTTTGCTCTCCCCAACAAGTGATTCCTCTTTGGCTCATTTGTCTGTTTAAGTTTGGACTTGAACCCCTGCTTTTCTGTTGTTGTCTGCATGTATGGCGAGTGTGTTTTGAGCAACATCAGCACAACTCACAGATGCCAGAATTTTCCCCCTGCAAGGTTAAAGGTCAAAAAGTTATTTGAAACAGGCACGGTGACATCACTCAGCACTGGAATGGGTCCAAGCTCCGAATTCTCGAAACAAGTGAACAACGTGAGCGTTTCAGGTCCATAAACTGTGTCTCATCAGCAGAGTCTCTTTAAATAACCATCAAAGTTGTATGTTTATTTATTATTTAATTATATATTTATTTCATTTATTTTGTCATCATCTCACACTATGTGTTCCCCTTTTTTAGGATCCAGTTGTTCCACCTGCACCTCCTAGGTCTGTTCATCCTTACATGTCCTTCTTTGTTGCTCCATTGTTTGTCCTTCAAGCACCTTCCTCTGTCAGGGTTGTGTTATTATACAGGAGAGCAGAGAGTGATTATGGATCAGTGTGAAAACAGGAATCTCTATTGAGAAATAAAAAGCTGATTCCTCTTTGCTTCCTACTTTTGTCTATCCCCATCCTTCTGTTCTTCTTCCCAATCTACCCGTCCATCATTCTGCTATTCACATACAAAAAACTGGCCGCACAGTTTTTGTGTGGCTTGATGTGAAAAGACAGGAGATTCATAAACAGAGAAGATGAGGAAACTAGTCAAAAAATGGAAACTGGTGTGTCTGAACTCATCCTGAACAAAACCCCGGAAAACCTGTCATCTATCCTTCACCCTTTCTTTCCTATTACCTTCTCCCTCTCTGTCAACACCCACCTCTCCTTTTTCATCCCCCTCCTGTCCGTCTATCGTTCGTCAGCGTGCTATTTACACACAAACTGGTCCACGAGTGTCGTGCAGCGCTTGCACTTGACGTAGCAGCACCAGTGGAACTTGCAGTGGCAGCGCTCATGCTTGTAGGTCTTGAACTGGTCATATCCTCTGCCGCAGCACATGAGCTCGCAGCCGTCCATGCCCTCCGAGGTTTTGTTACAGAGGCGGCCCTGCGTTCCCAGTGAACCGGTGGTCTCGTTGCGGAGGCAGTAGTCTGGACTGGGGTCAATGTATGCCAGGTCCTCCGGGGTCGGGTTGTTGAAGCGCTTGTCTACCAGCTCCAGCTTGCCCTGCAGTGAACAAAGGGACGAGAATTAAATGTGATGACGTTTAAGATTATTTTTCAAGGTGATTGTGTTCAGCGCTGTGTTCATTGACTCTCCGGGAGGTGAGGTGATGGATCTGCAGTGAGTTCAGTACCTTTCGTCCGATGCGCATGGCAGCAGCACTGTCGTACTTTTCCTTCAGAAACTCTCCAACACGTCTAAAGTCAGCCAGCTGGAGCCAACAGGTCTTCAGACTGCAGGAACCTGAGACTCCGTGACACTTACAGGCCACATTTGCAAGATTGTAGGCCGCCTAGAGGGGTAAGAAAAATTGAAGAGTCAATCATTTATTGCCACATGAACTTAACAGGTGATTTGGAATTTGTTAGAGATCACAATAGTAAACATATAACCACACAACACCACAAGAAGACACCACAAAGACTTATTATTGCCATTATAATTACTATTATAATTATATCTGATCAAAAACTGAATGCTTGTGCTGTTTTGTCCAAACACTGCTACATGAAACATGTAACAGGAACAAAAGTTTGGAGGTCTGATACAATGTGAAAGTTTTAAAACTTTGTTCTGAGTGTGTTTGACAACAGGTTTATATTTGTTGCTACACTGCTGCCATCAAGTGGTAACTATATGTAACTACACCTTCCCAACACATTTAGCAATAAATCTTAAGTAGACATGAGGATGTGGATACATATAGTCTTAGTTAATGTTCCTCTCATTTTTCATGCCTTGGTTTGACCACATGCATGAATATATGTCTGCTGTCGCCACATGAAATGGTGCTAAAAGTACACTGAATAGTTGTGTGAATGTGGCAGCTGTGCACTTGTTCATTTCCTGAGGGGCGTTTCTTCTAAAATTAGCTTCATACGGCTTTAAATCTTGCCTTTTCCCATTTCTGTCATCATTGTGTGGCAGTGTCGAATTCCCTTTTGTAAAAATGCGCCTAAAGACAGATAAACAAAAGGGACAACGCACAGCAAAGAAAAGCAAAGAAAAGGTTTTTTGCTCCACCAAACTAAAACAAACAGCTGGCTCAGAATAGAGGAAACGTGGCTCTTTTGTAAATCGACTTTCCCACACGGTCTCTACAGTATATAGAAGGGAGTTATTTAAAAGAATATGTGTGAGAGAACTATATTATTAGTATATACAGTGCCAATCATAATTTGGAGAGACTTTCTCATTCAAGTGAATGGGAAGGCGTGTCCAAACTTCTGACTGGTATTGTTTATATAAAGCAGTCAGGATTACTTTCATTATTTAACCAGGAAAACTGAGACGTTGTAACTCTACTACTTTAGCCAAATTGTCCCATCATGCATTTTCAGGCATTTTGTACTTGTGGGTGTGTTAAAAAACACAACAGGAAATACAGGATTTATGGTCATGGTAACCGTGAACTTTAGGGGGAGTCCAGGCCAGTTGTATATGACCCCCTTTCCCTCCTCGACACACACACTCTTACACACATGATTGCGTTATGTTTGTACCTTTGCCACTATAACAAGACCTCTCACACTGTACTTTCTGAATCAATCATTTTCAATTCTTGACCCCCACCTCCTCATCCCCCGCGACTCACACAAACCCATCACTCTGTCCCCTAAAATTGCCTGATCTCAATTACCTTCTCACCTCTGGGAAACCCTGCCCCCAAACACACCCCACGACCCCCACCTCTAACCTCCTCTCCTTTCCTAGCCAGCAGGCATAGCACTCGGCACCCTCCAATCCTGTGATTCAACCTCTGTGACCTCTCCAGCCAGACAGGGGACAATGACATTTTGTAGGAGCAAAAAAGGCTGTGTTTCGAGGGTGTGCGGCTCTGTTTTACATTTATTTCTCACATTTTCCAAACAAATTTAAATCAGAAAAGAAAAAGTGCATCTTTCAGACATTATTGACTACTACTGAGCAGTGTATTGAATATTTTTCTTTCTACCCATCTGTTGTGAGTGAGTAAGTTTGAAAAAGCTTCATACGTATATCACCTGGAGGAAATCCTTTTATGACTCTTTGTTTTATGAGCCGTCATGTTTGCTCAGATCACCCACTGTGAGGTTTATTAGAAGGTCAACACCACAGTAATGAGAAAATAAGGAATTTTTCTCTATTCATCAATGGTCCCAAACTATAGCTAACGTCTCCAAGGATATGAGGGAGCTAAAATCAGAGTTTTTTAAGCAACAGCCAAGAACTGGTGTATTTCAGTTAGTTTCCTTTGTGCTCCTTTCAATAGTTTTATTAACATAACAGCTTTTTTCAACATGATCTTTACTTTTTTCTTGAATTTGAGCCACATTCTTCATATTACATAAACAGTGCTATAGTAACACTTAATTATTGTTATTATTCTCACTGGCTGCCAATAACCTCATGCTGTCAAATCAAACTAGGCATGTGTGTGTCCAGAATCACACTGAGCTATTTGGTGGGTCGTGCCTGCTGGGTGCAGATTCACTGGACCTGATGAAAACACACACGCGTGCGCACACACACACGCGCACACACACACACGTTCAGTCATCCGTGGTGGAGACACGGTCTCTGTGTCAGGCACAATAGGTTCTGCTCAGACAGGGTTAGGGGTGAGGAGCCGTGTGTGTGTGTGTGTAGAGAGTGTGTGTGTGTGTGTGTGTGTCAGAAACAGAAAAGGTTAGAAATAGAGAAAATAACCCACCTTTTGTGAGCAGTGAATGAGGGGGGACAATAATGGAAAAGAGGGAAAGATTCTCCTGCATGATCTTCTTGTTTTCACTTTAATATTATT
The DNA here is from genome assembly GCF_027409825.1 of Scomber japonicus. Classification (NCBI taxonomy): domain Eukaryota; kingdom Metazoa; phylum Chordata; class Actinopteri; order Scombriformes; family Scombridae; genus Scomber; species Scomber japonicus. The sequence goes on along the minus strand of NC_070600.1, from coordinate 13,569,711 downwards.
TACTTTAATCTTTGTCTTCCTTTTAAGTCACTTTAATTCTAGTTATACTTCCAAATATATTGGCCAATTATTGATCAATATACGTCTTGTTTGTTGTTGTTGGGAAACTGATTTTCAAATTATTTATTGGTCTACTGATTCAATCTAACATTTTAAAAAACAAAAAAGGTTTCTCTAAAACTGTCAGGCAGCTGCTTTTGTTTTCTTTAATCTGACCATGATGTTATTTTGTTGACTCACTATAGGGCTATCAGTCCATAAAATGACTATGGTTAAAAAATAAACACACTGTGGGTGTGTGTGTGTGTGTTGCTTTTAATTGAGTGCTATATTAATAAACTTAATTGTTTGCTCAGAGTCCAAGTTGACGTCCTCAAAAGTCTTGTTTCACCCTGACCAACAGTCCTAGAGTCCACAACCCTAACAGATTTACTATAATGAAAGACTAAAATATTCATTTGTATTATATTATGTTCATTTTAAAAACTGAAACCAGAACATTTTGGCTTTTTTCTTAAAAAGATGACTCAATCATCAAAGCAGTTGGTTATCAATTGGACTAATCAACAAAGTTGTTGCAGCTCTAACTCACTTCAATACCACAAAATGATTTTTAAAAATGTCCTGTTTGATAATAACATGAGAACCCGTTTTTCTTTTTAAAGTTTGTTTAAAAGAAAAGCTTCAAAAGAAAAATAATGTTTACACTGTATCTGCTTGCACCAACATTAAAGATGTCTGATTATTACATTTTTATTGAGTGAAATATTTTCCTCCAAGATGCCATTTTTAATGATCTTGATTAAAATTTGAAGTAAATGAATTACTTTACTTTGCTGCTTTTGCTCTCAAGTGACAATCAAAGTGAAAAAGTGCTTAAAGTAGACACTTTATTTGGGATCCAAGCAAAGATTAAGTGCTTGTCTTTTGCTTGGACTATTTCCCAAAACTTAACAGTTACGACAGCCTGTTATAGTCTTTAGACTGTGAATGTTTTTGTCTCTATGTGACGAGCACTGCCTCATTTGATTTGTGTGAAACGGAGACAGTGAGCCTAGGTGAGTGCGTGCGTGTGTGTGTGTGTGTGTGTGTGTGTGTGTGTGTGTGTAGTTCTTTGAGAGTCGGGGGAGTGTGACGGAGGTCCATCCCTCACCCTGCGTCTCTGTCTCCAGACGGTTGTACACACACAGACGACTATGTTGTCCGCCTTTTGCACAAATCAAATGAAGCTGAGCATACACACACACACACACACACACACACACAGACACACAAACCACGAACACACATGAACACACACACACACACACACAGCGGCACGCCCCTATCACCTCTACAAAAGCCCTGTGGTTTGCCTTGTTCAACCAAGCAGGACAAATCCCGCTTAGGACAAACCGGCGTGTCCGCAAGTAGAAAGAAAGAGGGAGAAACAGAGAAGGAGAGAAACTGTCTTCCTCTCACTTGCTCTCCTCCTTTTCATCTCTCTCTTCTCCTCTCTTCCATGTCGATGGACAGACAACAATGAACACCGTGGATCAAACAGGAGGAAGAAACACAGGAGGAAAAGTTAGTCAAAAAGTGTATATGTTTCAGAGAGGCCGAGAAACTCTGTGGGCGTGTGTGTGTGTGTGTGTGTGTGTGTGTGTGTGTGTGTGTGCGTGAGAGTGTGTGGCTGTTGCAGTAGATCTTTCTCTCTCATACACTCTCTTATAGCCCCAACGGGACCCTCAGCAGAAACACAACCTCTCCAGACCCTGACCTTTGACCTCTGACACACACACATACACACTCGCACGCACACACACACACACACACACACACACACACACACACACACACACACACAAACACACACACACACACACACACCTCTGTCTTGTAAACAGCTTAAACAAAGCTTCTCTAACTGAGGATAAACACACTCTCCTGATCCACCATGCGCCAGAACGGGCAAATGGACTTTTTACGAGGGCGGTGTGTATAACAGTGTGTGTGTGTGTCAGCATGAGTGTGTGTGCGTACAGCTCAGTCAAAGGTGAAAGGTTCATTTCTTGTCATGCTCTCCTAACTGAAGCATTCTCAAACAATTTGGACCTCTGACACTAAGTTTATATCTTCTACTTGTCCCTTTATGGCAACCAGTGAGATACAAAAAACGTCAGAGACCCAAGTACACTCAAGCTATCTATCTCTCCACCCATGAATCATTCTCAATTGTTCTCCTCCTCTTTTTCACAACTTCTACTCTCAAATGTCATCGCACATTAAAAATGTTTTCGTCTATTGTGTCGCTGCCTTTATATACGTGTCTGTGTGTGAGTGATTGTGTGTTTTTCAGTGTGACATTGTACATGTGTTGATGGAATGTGCATTGACTGGGTGACTCCAAGGGCGTTAGCAGTTATGCCATTTGGACCCTCCCAATAAATAACCTTCACACACACACACACACTCACACACACACACACACACACACACACACACACACACACACAAATATGACCAGGTCAGGCAATCGGGGGCCACCTTGACTCACACACACATTCCTTATGGTGTAGTGTTCGGAAGAGAAGACACATACACACTTCCTCCACTTAGTCTCACTTCCAGATGTCGAAACTTAACCTTTGTATTGATTCTTACACAAAAAGTGTCAATTTTAAAGCCTATTTAATGATTCTCTGCAGGTTTTGTCGTCCATACCTGTCTCCCTGCTTCATTATTCTGCAGGTTCATCAGTGTGCGGGAGTGCTCGGACGAACCACGGGGGTAATTCTTCTCCCTCTCCCTGGCGTCCACAAACTCCCGGGCGAAGCGGTAGCCGTAGTGCACGTTGTCGCCGCAACCGCCCCACAGCCAGTCGCGAGGTAGGTCGCGGGGTCTTGCCGCTCGGCTACAGCCACAGGTGGAGAGCTCGCCCTCACGGCATGCCCGGCTGATGGCGTTGACCACGCCGGCTGCACTGATGGCGTAGGTGAAGGCTGTTTCCCTGGAGCCTGGAGGAGAGAAGAAATACAGAATGAACCAAATTGAAGAACTGATTTAAGCATTTAAATTCACACACACAGCTACAATTTGTTATTATGACCTCTTTTATTTTAAATTTATGGTTGTGTGTGTTCAGTGACAGGAAACATGGGTAGCTACTCAGGTTAACCCCCCTCATCCACACCCAGCAAACCGCCCCACACCCCACTTGACCTAACAATAGACAATAGATGTGCTTTTAGGCTCTAACTCTTTACCTGGTTAAACCCAATAGCTTTAAATGCCAGCTCAGTGTTCACCATACAAGGTAAAATATCTGTTTCTCTAACATAAATTGGTAATACTTTTAGGTATACTTATCATAGTTCTGGCTGGTCAACCTCTATTTTAAAGTTTTGTCCATTCAGATTTTTGTTTTTTTACATAACCTTTTGGTCTACAAAATGTCAGAAAATGGTGAAAACTGTCCATCGCTCTTTCAAAAAACCCAAGATAACATCCTCCTCAAATGTCTTCTTTCATCCTGATCAACAGGCTTATGAAACCAGAAAAGTCACGTTTAAGTAGCTGGAACCAGAGAATTTAGACTTAGTTTTTTATTGGTCGTACTTTCCAGTGACACAAAGGAAAGATATGTTGCTTTTAAGCTTTTTTAAGATCATATGTATTAACAATGGGGGAAGAAGTGGGCCAATGTTAGTCAGTAGATAAACTTCATCTTCAGAGTCTGATGCTGACTCTCTACACTGTGCCGCCACCAGCTGAAAGCAGCTACACGGTCACATATCAGAGTAATATGTCTAATATTTTGACATAGAGGTGTTAGTCGTCCTGTGATCAGCTCATAATACTAGTTTATTGAGCTGATGGGAGTTACTCTTTGTAGTTGCCTGGATGCATTCAACTCAACAGACAAGTCCATATTAATGATTTCCATTCACTCTAACACCATCTAACACCGTAGAATACACAACACAGCCTGCATCTCCTATTCGCTGCATTAATACACAAACCTAGTCAACACACAAGAAAAAGGAAACACACAAAGAAATCTGCCTGACAGGTACTGTAGGAGGTTAAGTGCTCTGAAACTGCACAATTTACATGTGAATAGCAGAAAAAAAGCCTTGTAGTATTTCTGGTTGAGGCAGCGAGATCGTAGTAAGTGTTTCATTTGTTTTAATTTCAGCATTTGACTTGTTATACAGTTTTCTTTTGGTTATATGGAATTTACCCTCTTTTTTTTCTTTTGTGATTTTGAATATTTTAAGATAAAACAAATGAGTAATATATTCTTTTAACACTGTTTCATATCTTATATTGATTGTATTTTGCAGTACTTGCCTGTTTTTGTCCTCACACTATTTGTTGTTACTGTTATGCATCAACAGACCAAAGCAATTTCCTTGCTTGTGAAACTCTATTTGATAATAAACCTGTTTCTGATTCTGAACTAAAATCCATAAACATACAGAAAACATTTCACACCTCCTCTCATAAAGCCCTTGACTGATCTATACTGTATATTCATTATATCTAATTCATTCACTGATGCATTTCTAATATCATAACATTCCTATAAGTTTATCATACTTATTCCTAATTATTGTCCACTTTTTTTCTTAAGTTTACAGTGTCAAATGTGATTTTAATGTGAAGTTATATTTAAAGTCTACTGCTTATGTGTTATATAACAGGGCTTTTCCAACTAAAGCATCATAGAGAATGTTTGTTTGTAGTTGATTATATGTTGATTGTATGTGGCGACTTAAACCTTGTTTTTAAAATCTATTTAAGGGATTTTCTGTGTTATGTCTAGCCTGTAGTATCACCCCACATCATATTATAGGATTGCTGTAGTCTGGAATCAACACCAGCTAGCCAGACAGGCAGGTATGCATGCATGTTTGAGGCGTGTGAGCTATTCATCCCTGGTTTTAGGAGCAGTCAGGATGGTCGTTCATATTATGCAGGAGCAGGATAAAGAGACGGAGACAGAGAGAGGGAGAGAGAGAGAGAGAGAGAGAGAGAGGGCGAGTGGTTTATGAGACTGCGGAGTGCAGACTTCAAATAGCAGGTCCGGATCTGCCGACTCGGTGTCAGCTCATCAGCGCATTTCAAAAGAGGAGCCGCAGGACAATGGACCGACTAACACCTCCATATAAACCTGGAGATAGACTGACTGTCAATAGAGGGACAGGCAGAGAGGGACGGAGACAGAGAAAGAGTAGCTTACACCTCGTCTGGCTGCCCGCAGCGGATTTGACACTTACTTGTTGATGAGAAGTTTCCCACATCGCCTGCTGGGAATTAGACGCATATGATACTAATCCGGGATCCGAGCTACCGGGGGACATTTATTAAAATGACTGAGATAGCCTACACGACACGTGTGTTGCTCCTAATTTGTATGCGTATTGATAGCTGCCTTTCAGCATGGTTTCTACCTTCGTTTTAACTCATTACCTTCTGCGTCATTGCGCCTGCGTAAAAGCTGGGGAGTGGATTAGTGTTTTAAGAAAATACACACTGCAGCTTCATTAGATATCATGTCTATGACAAAATGAAAGATTATATTTAAAATGTAAGTGGTTTGGAACATACAATTAATAACTCTTATGAGTTATGAATAAGAATGGGTGGGGGGGGGGGGGGGGGGTTATAATATTGCACATATTTGTAACATTTTACAGCTAAACCTAACCTAATATAAATACAGTGAAGTATAATAAGGAACTTATAATAATTTCGGTACTGAGTAGCTATACCACAGCAACTGTGATTAGGCACATTAGGGCTGAATATAAAAGTGATGCTACTGGATGTTATAAACAGATAGACACTCAGAGTCAATTAAAGTAATATTATGATGATGCATCTAAAATCCAAAACCATAATATAGCAACAATATATAACAACAGTCTCTGTTGTGCTGTCCTGTTTGTGGTTCCACTACATCCGATTGGCCAAGTAGATCATGCACACTAGACTAGTTTAAATGTTAAATCTGTATTTTTTATTAGCAATCTTTATAGTGACATAGCTTTGGTGTTATCACATTAAATGTTAAAGGTGACTGGCATTCTTTTTGTTATTCTATCTTATCGCGATGTGCAATATTCTGCACCAGAGAAATATGTCAGTGCACAGAAAGACAAAATCTCCCGTTTTTTATTATTCCTAACTTGTCATTTGGCTGACCTCAAATGACCTCTGTTGTCCTGTCAAACCGTCAACACCCTGATCTACATGAGTCAACCTAACACCGGCTGTGTTTACACTGATCTTTTTATTCCACTGATAAACACCTTGCATTGCTGCATTTCTGCCACCATGACTGCAGTTTCTTAGATAAACTTGGCTCATCAGGGTGAATCTATGTTCTGCCTCATACAACTTTACTTGTCGTTGTGCTTTGATTGGAGTTAAATCAGTATTTTTAGCTTTTGCAGTCTTATATAGTAAACATTTGCTATATTGACATACTAACCAACCATGCATAGAATAGGAGGCAACAAAAACCTGCTTCTCAATCACACCAAAAAAATAAAAACAAAGGATTAGAACTTGCCAGCTCTCAAATTGAGTGACATGTCTTTCAAGATAAGAAAAGACAACAGCAACAACAGTATTTTCTGATACTGTCTCTGGTCTCTCACTTCTCACTTAACAGCAAACTCACCGATCTGCATGACCCGTCCAAACACTGATGTGTTGTCTACGGTGCTGCAGTTCCACCTCCTATGTCTGAACTGGTATTGGCACTCCTTGATGCCGGTCTTGGCTCCATCTCCGATGTAAATCATGTGGTCCTGGTACAGTTGGCACAGCTTCCTCTGTCCCTGCGGACCGCATGGCAATGCAGGAGAGATTATCAGAGATTAGAAGGTTAATGGTTTGGTTTTTATTTGGTCCCTATGGGGGCATTCTCCTGTTGTTTGACATTTTTCTTAGAATGAGAGGCAGGAACAGAACTAGGTGTGTTAGAAACTAGAAAGAAAAATCTTAATATTGTCATGTAACTGGTTAAACTTAAGGGGCTTCATCATAAATTACAAATGTGATGATGTTGCAGAGTCTCAACATGACAAGCAATGCTGTCACTCCAAAATGAACTTTGTATTCTAGCATTGCTATCATGATTCAGGAATAATCTGATGTGTGATTGCTCTGTTTAAAACCTTTGAAACTATATCTAACTGTAAGCAGACGTCTACAGCAAGGAGTGTTCTCCGGGTTCAGGAGCTTACCTGAGAGAGACCAGACAGCTGACTGCAGAGAGGCTGAGCTCCAATGATGTACATCTCTGGCCGTTGGATTGGGGTGAGAGCTAGTGACCTGTGAGACAGAAGCCATATATAGTCTAAATTTAAACTAATAAAATCAACCTGTTTAGATAATAGAGGAGTGGTGCCGGCTGTTTCAGTGTCATGTACAACTCTGTCTCTGAATAGAGGTCAGTCCTACAAAGGACAAAGTTCAAACACAGGTTTTATTTGGGATACCAACCAATAAACTGTAGATAAATAAACTCTTGTGGCGTACGTATCTGAAACCACTCGTCTCATGTTACCTTTTGTCCAACAAAAACAACCAGTTTAATGATCTGAATCATGTTTGCCTTAAAAGGAAATGACAGAAGCAACAATCCTCCTAAAACATAGGAAATACTGTATAACAGATAATGCGGCTGTAAACTCTGTGCCTCAGATTGGCCCTGCTATTTAAAATCTCTCTGAAGAAACAGAAATCAAATTGTATGAATATCTTCCTTATCAAGAAAGCTGCAAAGGACATCAGGTCTGTGCTTCCTAGATATAAGATACATGTTACACTCATGAAAATATGACCCTAACCCTTTTAGCAGTTAGAGTGCATTTGTATGATTATGTTTACTGCTGAGGTGCATATTTTGATGCTGTGTTATCTTGTGGATAAACTGACAGGAAGCTGACCTCCACAAGCATCCAAACTAAACTGCACACACCCTCCACTACATTATCACACAGTCAACCCAACAGCATTAGTTGTTCTGTAAGTCAAGAACAAGTGTGGCTGATTGAAGGCCCTATAGGCTGCTGTGCCAGCCATTTGGGGCTCAGGCAGGGTAAATATTGTGACAGAGCCTTCACATTTGTTCTAGTCGCTGTTAGTGTTCCACCACACGACTGGATCGCGGCATGATGCAAAACGACCCCCCAAAACACACATGCAGACAGTAGAGGCAACACAAAGTGGCATCAATGGCTTACATTTTTTCCATTTGTCATCTTATTAGTAGTCCTAAAGCAAAAAAAAAGATGTGCGGATACGATGGGAATGTGAACCATAAGTCGTGCGTAAATCCACACATGCGCGCACTTTAGGGGCCATTCACAGCGAAACTCTACAATAGGAAAAAATCTTACATGATACAAAGTTTGTGTAAGGTGTTTCTGAGAATCTGCTAATGATCAAATTGAGGCCAGAGTTTATTCACGTTTTATTCGCCTCAGCATGTCTTTTAAAACAATCGATGCTCTGCCAGTGTTCAGTTACTCACCACCATGAGTTGGCATCCACCACCAGCAGTTGAGAGCTGCAGGCTAGGAAGGCGGCTGCAAGCAGCAGATGTCGGACGGCACCGGTTCGCCTTCTCCGGACAGACCTGTTGTCCATGGTCCGCCGCGTCACCGCCACACAGCCGGTTTTGGGCAAAATGCTCTGCTGTTGAGACATGGGCAAAAAGAAAGGAGGCGTCTTACTCGGTCCTTCTAGATCTTTGGGTCAGGACGCAAACCCTGCAATGGGTCCGAATCCGATTCAGGTGTGTTCTGTGTTTTCCCACACTCTATATTATCAGTCCACAGTCTTTCCTCTCCTCCCAAGTTTCTAGTGTTTAAAGCCAAAAAAAGTCAAGCATAGAAGGGAAACTTTGTAATCCTCATAAAGTTTCACTGAGGATGAGAAGGTACAAGCAGAGCCCTAGTCGATATGTCTGAATCCGAAATTACAGCAGCATGTGTCCAAAAGGTCAGATCCTGCCTGTAAAATATATGAATGCTGTTAAAAGTCCAATCCCAGGACGTGCGTAAAAATGGTTTGGTATCAGTCGGGTTTTACGCACTTAAGACATGAAAGTTGAAGCGAAACAGAGGCGACTTCTCTGTCTCTAAAAGAAGAAATAAATAAAACAGAGCAGCAATGTGAAACGTGTGAACAGTGGCTGTCTCAGAGAAAGATTAACAAGGAGATTAAAACGCTAATTGAACAGCAAAGCGACTGTTCCTTTCCCTTCCTGTCCCCTCGCGGCCACTCCACATCTCCTTCTATCCCTCTCCACTACACTCCTCCTCTTCTCACCCCCACTTCACCTCGGAAACCCTCTGTCCTCTCCCTCCCTCCCTCCATCCCTCCCTCTCTCCCTCCCTGTTTTACTACCATACATTGCGCGTGACCGTGTTTGTGCGCGCGGCGAGTAAAATACCAAATGGGTTTAGGACACAGTCAACGATGAGCCAAGACCAGGAGCATCTGTGATGCTGATGACCTTGCGCCCAAAGGGTTTGGAAATTAACAAAATAAGTTGTGATCATATAGATCATTTTAATATATTCAGGATACATGACATTGTTTTTGGTTTGGGGACCGTGATAACTTCCTACAAGTGTTTTTCTGAAGAGATCTCATTGCTTATTAAATCGAATGTACAGAAATGTTAAGATCTGGCAGTATATTTAAAACTTAAATTAATCATACTTATGTTAATCAACATAAACACATAGTAATGTAATCGAAGAATTAGTCTGGGCTATGTCCATCCCCAAAACAGAAAGACAGGAGGATTACAAGTGCGAGCTGTGTGGGGGTTGAACTTTTTTTGGAAAACCTCAATCAAAGTTCACGTGCGTCAAATTCCTTCTATTGGCTGAAGTGAATAATTTGTTTGAATAAAAGGTGAGCGCCTCAAAAACACATAATCCCCTCTTCTTTGGTCTGAGAAAATAAAGGGCAACACACCCCCCCCCCCCCCCCCCCCCCCCCCCCCTTCACACACACACACACGGACGGACGGTCAGGAGTCCTGAAAAGTCCTGATGTAAAGAAAAGGCGTGTTGAAGCGAGCTCTATCCAATTCATAACCCGGTCAAAGACAAACTGCGGCTGGGTCGGTGGGCGGTGAACCTGGAGAGGAACAGACTCTTTGATGTGACTCAGTGCTCCTCCAAAGAGTGCGTCTACAACCAAAGGTGCGCAAAATAAGATTAGACTAAGCCCCCCCACATCTCCTCGAATTAAAAACATTAAAAACTACGCTTCCTAGGGATAAATTAGTTTTAGTATAGCCTATTTTACACCAATAACAGAATGTCCGAATATTATGACAGAATAATAACAATTACGCATTGTATACGTATGATAAACGAATACCCCAATTTCACAATGGCACTATTTCATTTGTTCTGGGATGCTGCTGAAATACATTTATATTTAGTTTGCTATCAAGTGTGATATGCAATGATGCACATGTCAGAATCACGTGATTTTCATTTGTCCACATTTCACAGTTTAGGGAAAGATATTAACATATAATGCAGGTTTTAAGAGCTTTGAATGAGCTTGAAATTTGAGTGAGCACCAGAAAAAAAGGCTAATTTGAATGTACTATATATGGCATTATTAATAATTTCTTATCAATAATCTCATGTGATGTGATATTTTGTGTCATGATTCATCTCCATCCGTCTACCCCTCACTATAGAATTTCTAAAAAAAAGAGGAGAGTAGCAACAGAGGGTCGGATGTCACTCGTCCTGCATGATAATAGACCCACAGCAATGTTAAGCAGAGGCCGCACACCTTTCATCTCCCGGGGGCCCTAAACTTCCCCACACACCCCACCCACACAGACGAACACAAACACACACACACACACACACACACACACACACACACAGCTCTATGTATGTAGTGATCTAACTGGCTGACCTTAATATACATCTGATTGATACTCTGCAGTGTTTGGTGTGTGTGTGTGTGTGTGTGTGTGTGTGTGTGTGTGTGTGTGTGTGTGTGTGTGTGTGTGTGTGTGTGTGTGTGTGTGTGTTTGTGTGTGAGTGAGTGTGTGTGTGTGTGGGCAGGTATTGGGTCAAAATCAGGTGGAATAAACAATGGAATACAATGCAGATTATGTTGCAACACAAAAACTAAACTGTTTCAGTCAGGAAGAGACTGGATTCAATCATTTTCTTTCTGCTTTGAGTCGGTGTGTCCCTGTTTTTCCACAGACCCTAACCCTCCATATAAAGTGAAGCACCTTGTATGGCTTGTTTCAACGTGATAGACGCTCAGGAAGTTACTGTGACAACAGCGCCTTCTTCTGGTGAAATCTAAACATTGACTTCTCTCAACATGAACTCAAGTATGACACCACAAGAATCTACTTTGGTCATATTTTTTATTTTTAGAAAAAGTATTTTCTTATGACTTAATATACAGTATTTCTGCTGCTGCTTGACAGAGACCAAATATGGTAATGAGGCAGGTTGGCAGTGTAGTGGTGAATTGATCAATTTAAACAGAATTAAACAGGTCCCTATTATTGTCAGTCTGTTCCTGCAGTGTTACTTATACGATTGTTATATCTGTCCACTCCATTGTATCTCTGAAAGTCCTCTAATCTGTGGTAGAGAATGCTGTGCACACCGTAAAGCCTTTTTTACTTTTCAACATTTTTAATTGACTTAAGTTGAGCTAAATGAGGAACTTTGTGCATGCCATTTGAGCCCAGCAGGCATTTTGTGCCCCAAAAATGCATTTTAAAGGTCAAATAGTCAGGTGTCTAAATGTATCGTGAAGCAGGTGTTTCTTGCCGTAATCATTCCTCCTGTTCATACTCACCATTAGAAGATCCACTACAAATGAGCTTACAAATTAGGTGATGGGAGACAAAATCCACACAATCCTCCTGTGCAAAAATGTATTTAAAAGTTTATCTGAAGAGCCTTCAGCCATCTGTTTTGGTCAAAGTGAACACATAGCTCCCACAGTTACAGCAGTCTTTTTTCTTTTTTTTTTAATTAGTAAAAAAATGTCAGTTTTTGTGTCTTGATGGACAGTTTATTCCTGTTGAGCTGCAGCAGAAGGATCATAACATAAAGTGGGAATTTGGCACATAAAAGACTCACTTTGAAAGATATGGACTTGATTTGGCTCATTCAGATGGCTGAAGCTTAATTTTAGCGTCAAATAAACTTTTAAATACACTTTTGGATGAAAGGAGAACTGTGGATTTTGCCCCCCATCACTTACATTGAAAGTGCATTATGAAGGGATATCTTAATGGTAAGTATGAAAAGGAGAATTTCAATTTTAAAAAAGCAAAGCTATCTTTTAGGCCCTTTTCTTTCATTTGTCTACATGACATTATCAAGGAGAAGCCTACTTAATGAAACTACAGGGATGAATCATGGGAGCAAAATCTCTGTCAGGAGTGGGATTTGAACCCACGCCTCCATGTGGAGACCAGAATTCCCTTTGTTCAGGAAGGAGTCAATCCTTGAGTCTGGCGCCTTAGACCGCTCGGCCATCCTGACAACTGAGATCTGTGGGTTGACAGATCATTGCCCATTAAATCAGCATTGATTGCATTACAGTGAAGACAACATGCTAGTATGTAAGGAGGACTGTGGATTTTGGCCCCCATGACTTATACTGAAAATGCATTATGAAAGGATCTCGTAATGACCAGTATGAACAGGAAGAAGCAAGTAAACAAACAAATAAAACGTGTCAGTGTTCATTTGAGCACTTGACTGCTGTTTTAGGTTAGACTTGAAAAATTGTCAACCTATCCTTTAAGAAACCACAATCCCTATAACAGCTTTGCAAGTTAACATTGCATTTTAACCAAAAATGGAAGGATCCTGTACAGCTAGCAAACATTGTGGCTCACCATGGAGAATGTCCTTGTATATTGTGTCATGCTTTAAGTATGTTTAGCTTGTCTCTGTATATTATTGTAGCAGCTGAAATATTTGGCGTAATGAAAGGCTGGGACGCAGCAGTGACTCAGGATAATGATAGAGCAATCAGCTGTGACCCTGTTGTTAAAATGTACAATCTGTAAATGACATTACATCACCCCCTGCTGTTGCCTTACCATGCAGTCTGCACTTTATAGATGTTGCAAGAATCTGCAGAAATTCTGCTCCATCTTCCTTTTCATGTATGTGGCCCCTAATGTTTACACGGGGTAAAGGTTAGAGAGAAGACTCATTAAAATTGTTGTTTATGTTTTTCCATTACAAGAGAAAGAAGGATCTGAAGTTTGGTTGAGATATCTGTGCCAAACTGAAATAAATAGGGTTCTCCTCCTGGGATTTTGGCTAATTAAAACATACTGATTGTCTCTTCATCGGAACTAAAGAGAAACAGGCCAACAACTTATTCTGGGACATGACCTAGAGCTTCAGAAATACTGGACTGGAGCAGTAATGCTGCTCAGCAAGATTTACTGGTAACTTGTGATGTACCGATGGAAACACAAGGAGGAGCAGTTCAGCCATGGTTCAGACTGCAGCCAAAGAAAGCGGGTAAAACGAGATAGGGAGGGGTGAGGGCATGGAGAAAAACTTGGACCAAGTGAACTAAAGAAAGAAAGAAAGAGGTAGGAGGGTAAAACAGAAAGAGTGAAAGAGAGAGGGAGTGTCCAAGTAATAGATACAGAGCGAGAGAGACAGACAGACAGAAAGAGGGATAGAGAGCGAGAGAGAGGACTAGTCCCTGGAGGATATGAGCAATAGCCATGCAACAGGGAGCAATGCCTGAGAAACTCGGCAGCTCCTCTCTGGATTAACAGCAGCCTTGCTTTTTATTGCCTACAGTGCCAGACTACAGCGAGCAAACCAGCCAGTTTCTCCTGCAGGGAAACCAGCTGCGGTCGGCTGATCAAGTCGACTCTGATCCCCTGGAAGGTGCTCATGCAAAAATGCTAAATATCAATTTTTAGAAATGACTGTCACTTGAAAGTTGATCACCCTCTAGCTGGAGAACAAAACATCCTCAGAATGTCTGGGGAGGCCTAGGGGGAAATATACTTGTATACTTGTACTTGGGACACAACCATTCCCCCCTCTCTTTTCTCTAAGACCCCTTCAAGGAGAGGTCTCCCTCTTTTCTCTGAGCTGCCTCTATCTGAAGGTCAAAGGTCAGATTCACTGATAGACCCCTGGGGCTTGCAGGGATTTAGGGTCTTTCTCAAGGACATTGCAGCACAAATCGTTCAATACTGTAACGATTACAGAATTCCATGTATGTAATTAAAGGGGACATAACTATAACTATAAGATAAATACATTTAAAAATATACATATAAATCATCATAATATCACAGTAGAGCCCCGGAATAAAAAGATAAACCTGGAAATGTTTATATGTTCTTATTAACACAAACACCATCTGCAAAAAACATTCAAACAGCTTAATAAATGGTTTACAATGCAATGGGTTTTTATCTTCTTTAAACTTATTTGTTTTATCTTTCTTCTGTTGCGTCATATTACATTTATCCGCTAACAGTGATTAAACCGTTTTAAGCTTTTATCTTACCCACTGCTTAATGGGTGTGGTATTTTCCTTTTGAAATCATAATGAAAAACAGGACACAAGCAACATGGGAAGATATACCAACTAACTGAGAACTCTCAGCTTTATAGTTTCTGTCTCAACCAAACAACACTCTGTTTTACGCCTTCAATAACTTTGCTCGTGGTTTGTACACTCCTACTCTACCTCACTGCATTTTTAAAACTTCAACTATTTTGCCTTGTCTTAAATGTAATGATCCTATAGTTAATTTTATTATATGTATTGTGTATTCTAGTATATTCTTTATATTTATGTTGATTTCTCTATAGATATTTCTCTCTTGCAGTGTTGATATGCATATTTTGTGTGCTGCTGGAACATAAGAATCTATCTATCTATCTATCTATCTATCTATCTATCTATCTATCTATCTAATCTATCTATCCATCGACACATTTGTCAGCACTTAATAGCTCAAAACTACAAATGCAACCACAGCAAACCCATGGGGTGATGGAACTACCTATTCCACCTGCTATAGATATGTCTCTCTCTTTCTTTCTGTTAGTCGTTCTTTGTCTCTCTTTCTTCATTTCTGTTCCTCTTTCAAAAACACATGTACACACACACACACACACACACACACACACACACACACACACACACACACGTCCCCTGGGGGAAATGTAGTGGGACTTGGAAGCAGCTGAGAGCAGCCTTAGGCTTCATATCTGCCTCTTTGTGTTTTTCTTTCTCCATGCGTGCGTGCATGCACAATTGTCTTTTATTCACCACTTCTTTCCTCCATCATCCTCCCTTCCTTCCATTCTCATGCCCCCCTTTCTAATTTTTGTGTCTTCTTCGTCACGCATGCTCTCCCCTAGTTCACCCCTTCCATCTCTCCCTCCCCAACTCTGTCCATCTCCTCCCTCTCTCCTTCCCTCCATCCATCCTTCTGTCAGCTGGCAGAAGATGAGTCATGCCTCTAGCTGGGAGGCTAAAACTCTCTCTCTCTCCCCCTCTCTCTAAATATATCTTCTCTATACTTCTCTACCTCGGTCTTTCTACATCTCTTTTTCTCAATCTCTCTCACACTTCTCTCGCTCTGCATCACCATCTGTTTCTCCACATCTCTCTGCTTTGTTCTAGCGCTCCACTACGAAGCACTTTTTCCTCCTCTCTCTCAGTTTCTCTCACGCCTTTCTGTTTCTCTCTGTCAGTCTGAACGTCAGATTGCTAATTTCTTTCCATCCATTCCTTTTTCTCTCCCTTCCTCTCTTTTCTCACACCAACAGTGTAATCGGGCATCCATAAAAAGCTGTTTTCACCATTCCCTATCTCTTAACTGTGTTGATATCAGCACACTTTCTCACTCCTTGTTCTTCCCGTGATACAATTTGTAGTTCAACTACTTTTACATCATTTGACCACATTGATTATTTTTTTAATGTACTTGGTAGATAAATACAGATACTGTGTGTTAGTCATCCAGCTCTTGCTGGGGGGAGGCTGTGACTGAAGAAGCTCAGGAGGTAGAGCTAGTTGTGCACTAATCGGAAGATCTGCGGTTCAATTCCCAGCTCCACCAGTCCACATATCGAAGTGTCCTTAGGCAAGATACTGAACCCCAAATTGCTCCCAATGGCTGCACCAGCACCCTGTGTGGTAGCTTGCTGCCTGCTACTGGTGTGTGAGTGTGTATGTGAATGAATGAGTATGGCATGTAGTGTAAAAGTGCTGTGAGTGGTGAAAGACTAGACAGATGCTAAAGGTGCCTTGTCTTTATATAGTGGCTTTAGTTTGCTCACTTTTGTATGTCTTCATTCATATGTTACTGTAACTTGTTCTCTAGGTTGCAGTATTTTGAGACTTACTGGCTCAAATTACTGGTAAAAGTTTGTCTTGTTTCTGTGTACTGGAAACAGCATGCTCAGATGATTAGACCAGTGTTAAAAACTGTAACTATGTGCTAATTGGTTGCATCTTTGATTTACAAATTGTGTTAGGGTATGCTAACTTTTTAGTCATTTGAGACAGTGCACAGTGCAACATTGGCCTTAGGTTCTTGAAATGCCGAAACCTCACTTCATAATCCATCCTGCTGAAGTGCTTCCCAACAAAAGTTCTTGAATTCATCTCATTTGGTTGAAGATTAGAATATAGCGGGAGTCTAAACTACTAAATCAGGCCAGACTAGTCCTGTTTGGCACCTCAGTGGAAATGAGATAGCAACAGTATGTCTGGCCTCGTTTGGCACTGGACTGGAACCCTGGGAGAGGATGAATCCCTGATCAGGAAGCCAAGGGAGAAGTCACCGAGGCTGGGCCAGATCCCCTGATTTCCCCCTGGTGCTCTGGATCTCTGCTGGTCAAACTACACTGGTCTCCTGATCCCTTCCCTGGAGAAATTATAGTAATAAACACACACACACACACACACACACACACACACACACACGCTCAAACATGCAAACAGATTTACAAGCATAAAGAGAGATACACACACACATATTTGCTCCCTCCCACTCACACACACACACACATACGCACGCACGCACGCACGCACGCACGCACACACACACACACACACACACACACACACACACACACACACACACACACACAACCTATAAAACTGCAATCATACACAACTACAAAAGACATACAAGTAACAAATCTTCAACTACAAAGTTAAACTAAGACAATTAGTCACACACACACCTAAGATGTGGATCAGAGAAGCTTTCACATGTTCATCAAGGGATGAAGTGGTGCAAGTCTCGGCTGGTCTGGCCTGATTTACTGCTCATCTCCGAATTGATTCATTCGGCCTATAAATCCCCAGGAAGCCTTGTACTGTGTCAGGTCAGAAAACACACACACACACACACACACACACACGCTGGTGCACAAAAAAAAGTGTAAAAGCATGAAGATCCTTCCTTGTAATATGTCCCAAATTTTGTGGTTTTGCTCATTCAGCTCATTGCTTTGTATGTTGACTTTTAATCTTTACCAGTGTCTTAATTTTCCTTAATCCATAATTTTTTTCAACCCATCCTCTCTTCTTTCACTGCTTAGTCATAAATTCAGAGTTGTGATGTTTAATTCAGATGCAAATAATGTATTTGGATGAATTATTCACAGGTTGATCATCAGCACACAAAGTTACAAAGTTCTCTTTTCTTCTTCTCTTCTTCTCTCTATATCTGTCTGTCTGTTTGGCCAATCCCACACATACAAATACTATATAGTTACTGAGGTAGAGGACCATAAAATTGATTTATTTGTTTTCTGTTTGTCTTCTCCATGTTGATCTCTTGGACTTGCTGGTCATGAGAGGCAGTGAGTAATACCTGAAAACACATGATGAAATTTCCCACAACAAATTTGACATTACTTAAATGTGTACTACCTAAATTTGGACTTAAATGTCTTTAATTATTTTAAAAAAAAACATTCATTCACTGATGAGTCATGAGTTTGTCTTGATGCTTTGCTCACTTGCTGCTGTTTATGGAGACAGTATATTCCACTCAATATTACAGATATTTCACCTATAGTGCCTATAATGCCCCTGTCTTTATTATTATTGGCATTTTTATTTACAATTGTCTCTGTCTTGAGCACTGGTTTCGAGCTGTTTGATTTTCACCCAAATCCAACTATGTTTTTAGTACTCAACCTGCACCAGAGATTTTTGTCTTGAGGGTAACAGGAAGTAAACAAAACACAAAAAGTTGAAGACAGTTCCCCCAAAGAACTCAAAACTCTCCAAAAGACCATCTCTGTTTAATATCAGCAGGAGATTTGACACTGGAAGGTGAGGACTTGAAACAATAATCTATTTATGTTTCTGATTGACAGTAGCAATGGGGAAAAGCTATTGGAATAGTGTCCAGACGCCAGATCCTCACATATAATCCTCCAGTAAAAGGCTGAGGAAGGTTGGGAAGAAGACAGTATTTTATTTTGATGAATAAAAGTGTGACATGGACATCTTAAACTGCTCTTATATGCAGAACAGCAAGAAGTAAATGATTCATATTAATGAATTAGGGGAGAAACACGATGAATACAGATGCTTCCACACAGGTGTACTTCATGGTAAAGTTAAGCAATTAACATCCAATCATGCTCTGTGGCATTTATAAAAAAATCTGAGTAAGCCCAGATGATTCTGATTTTCTGATGGAGGAAAAGATCTAAGTGACTTTGAAAGATGGTTCATTGTTGGGGCACAGATGGCAGAAGCTTCAGTCACAAAGACTGCTCACCTAGCTGGTGTTTCAATAGGAACTGTGAATAAAGTGACATCTGTATTTAGATCTATGGGAAAGACATCAGTAAACAGGGTTGGAAAGTGTGGTTGACAACATACATTTGATGAATGTGACGGTCGTGCATTAGTACGATATGTAAAGAAAAACAGAATAGCAACTCTTCCTCAGGTGACTGAGAATGTCAACACGGGATGACTGTGTCAGCAAGAGCAGTACTCGACAATTACATGAGGAGGGATATTATAGTAAGGTGGCAGTGCATAAACCCATTATTACAAAGATGGATGCACATTTGAGAATTAACTGGTGGTATATAAACTATAGGCACTGATATGATCAGATGAGTCATCCTCCATCATATTCTCGACAAGTGGGCGAGTGCATGTGTGGCGTACACCAAGAGTACAAATCTGAATGCTTGACCCCTACAGTGAAGGGATCCAGTGGCTCTGCTATGCTGTGGGGGGCATTGTGCTAGCATACTTGTCCCCTCAGACAAAACGGTCACTGCAAATCAATACAAAGTTGTTCTGACAGATCATTTTCATCCTATGATGAAATATTTCTATCCTGATGAGAGTGGTCTCTCCAGGATGACAATGCTCCCATCCATTGGGCATGATGGGTTTGATGAGTATGAAAATTATGTGAATCATATGTTATGGCTTTCACAGTCACCACATCTCAACCCAATTTAACACCTATGTGACATTTTGGACCGACGTGTTAGACAGCGCTCTCCACCACCAACATCAAAACATCAACTGAAGGAATATCTTTGGGAAGAATGGTCTTCATCCCTCCAGTAGAGTTCAGAGAGTGTAGAATCACATGGTGGCCTAACATCTTACTAAGGTGACACACATAAATTGATCTCCCTGAGTGAAGCTTGAGGATATAAGATAGCTGACACTCAAATATACCAAATTGAAAACGAATTGATAGGTATTGGTTTTGGGACATAAACTATGTTTGGTCTTTGACCCGATTTTAACTCTGCCCCCAACACATGTATTTCAACATCAAAAACCTCCCTGGTGCAATTTCTGAGATTGGAAATTAGCTGTTTTCCACCTTCATGGCTCCGTGCACAAACACAGACAAACCGCGAGATAGAGTAAAACCCAGCCAGATAAACACACACACACACACACACACACACACACACACACACAAACAATATGCAGCCTATTCATGCCAACAGATGACAGAGTGCATTGAGAAAATGCCAAAATGCTGACTACTGAGGGAGAGAGAGAGCACGCGGCTGAAAAATCTCCTATGTCAGACTGCAGAGCTGGCAGAAAAGAAAAGCATTGTTGAGACCACACACACACACACACACACACACACACACACACACACACACACACACACACACACACACACACACACCTAGGCAGCCTGTGTGGCGCAAAAACTGGAGCAAGGCGGCAGGGCATAACACACGCACATATGTACACACATCGACAGCCTGCGAGGCATTGTGGCGAGACGGAAGCACGACGAGCATTCAGAGGGAGGGAAGAGAAACTGAAGAAAAGAAAAGAAAGAATGAGCTATAGATGGAGAGAGATAAAAGAAAGAGAGGAAAGGAGGCTCCTGGCAATGACCTCTTGTTATCTCTCTTTGTATGCATCCCAATCACCCATATTCTTTTTTTCTCCATTAATATCTCACCATTCATTTTCAGTGTCATCCAAAACCTCAATTTCTCTTTAGCTTGTTAAAAACATATGAAATGAATAAAGGGAGAATATGGGATAGAAGAGAATGAAAAAGAAGCTAAAGCAGTATACCAGAACAGTAGTAGTAGTGTTTATTCAGTCATCACAACACAACAAACAGAAAAGTACTTACAGTATACAATAAGCATATAGATTCTAAATAACAGCATAAAGTACTTAATGTATGATGTTAATGACTGAACAGGTATAGGGAGAAGCATAATGCTTATATATGCCTATCCTACATAAAATCCCACATTAAATTAAGATACCAACCAAAAAATGATAATGAAAATGAGAGAAAAAGAAAAAAGAAAAGACTACCTATGTCATTGTGGAACCCTCAAAAATAGCCCTATAAGCCCTTTGTTTGAAAATCAATAGTGAGTTACACATTCTCAAATTTAAGTCAGTCTTATTCCAAAGTTTAACCCCAACAACACAACACGTGACTTATCATAATAACCAGCTTTATTAATGAGACGTACTGCTCATTTTCGTAACAAGATTATTTAATTAATAGCTGTTTTAAAAGTTGATTCTACACCGTACAACATATATGGAAGTATAAGTGAACAATAAATAATATACAAGGATTTCTGATTTAACATATCCTCAGATTTGTATAGGATTGCTATTGATTTTGATATCTTACCTCTTATATACTCAATATGTTTTCGCCATGTTATGTTAGTCATCTATTACTACCCAAGAAATTTAGTCTCAATAACTTATTTAATCACCACAAATCTTTAATTCAATATCCCCATCTATTTCTTTTCTATTTCCAAAAACCATAAATTTTTTATTATTAAGAGATAATTTATTAACATCAAACCAACATTTTAAAATCTCAAGTTCCCTTTCAATAGAAGACAAAAGTTCCTTTAAGTGCTTCCCAGAGCAAAATTAATTGGTATCATCTGCAAATATTACAAACTTTAATAATTCTGTTACATCATTAATATATAGTATAGATAATTTTGAACCAATCACCGAACCCTGCAGTACTCCACAAATCTTGACAGAGTGTCATTACTTTGCACACACTGTCTTCTCTTTTCCAGATAACAGAGATGGACATGCATCAAAAACACCTTGTTTGTTCATTTCTGGTGCAGTTTTTTATTTTTATTTGGAAGAGGTGCTGGCCAACAAAGACTGTAAACTCTGCAAGCAGCTAGATGAGAAGGAACTTCATCAGCCTGAGGTGAACTTCAGGTAAACTACAGCTCTGCACTGAAAGCCAATGAACTGGCCAATGAACTGGATTATAAAGCTAATGTCAAAACATTTTTTCACTGTTGGCTCACCAACCGCAGAAGGTCCTAATTCCAGTCATTAAACATGTTTAAAACAATTGTAATCGTAATCCATTTATTCAGGTTACACATGATACCTAAAACATATTTAAAATGATCTTCATAGTGGTTATATGTGTCTTAGTATGTGTGCTAGTTCTACATCCTGCTCTCTGCTCCCTCAAAAGTAAACAATGTCAGAAAAACATTAAAAAATAGTAAAATTGATATGTTAACAGTCTTAAAGGTAGAATATGTAGAATGAGCAGAACAACGCCATCTAATGTCTCGAGATCGTAGTCGCAACAACCAAAAAGTAATTCCAGCAGTCGGGTTGCCAGGTCCGGTGCCGGATTTTATTTTAGCTCTAACTCTGTAAATATACCACTTTATCCACATGTCTAACCTTTTTAGGCGAGAAAGTAGCCCTTTAGATCCACAATGTGACGCTAATTTGTCCAAATAACATCTGCTTAAAGTTTTGTTCCTGCGAATTCGGAGCCACTCAAGTTAGCCGTAGCGAGTAACGCACTTCCGGTCATTTTCACAAAATAAAACACCCGTTGCCTTTTATTATTAAGAAAACCATAACGATAGAGTTGGTGCTTTTATTTTGAAAACAGGAAGCGAACATACCCTCGCTGTAACTGACTTCAAACCACCGAGGTACATTACATTGTAACGCCAGTGGGAGTAGCAGCGATGTCTCTGCATGTACTGCCTAATCCTAAACACCGATTGGCTTGTGTGTGGTGTCGTCAGAAGCAGGAGAGGCTCACGGTCGTAAACATCTAGTCACGTGTACTCTGAGATGGACGTGCAGGTCAGGAAATGACGTAAACGGACCGTATATGGTTTGTTATTTGTGTTATTACATTACGTGTTGGACTAAATACATGGACATATTGAGGAAAGTATTCCGGTTTTATGAAAACGGATTTCATATTTCACAAGAATGGATATTTGGCGAGCTGTACAGAAAGTGCTGAGTCATAAGATGATCGTTGTGGATAAAGGGAAGACTTTGAAGGTATGTAGGCATTATAGCTTTTCTCACTTAGCTGAGTGGCTAGCCGAGCTAATCGCTAATACTATTACGGCTGTGAGCAACCATATAAATCGTGAGTGGTCTTGAATGAATCAGAACAATCTAAGCTTTCCAACAATGTACAGCATGAGTATATATGTTTAAGGGTTGGTGTTTAAAACATTCAGAAGAACGTGTGGCTACCGCCTAACATCCGTCCCGTCCCGTGAACGGAACAGCGTGCGTTAAGAGGTTAATGATCAAATATCAAAATCCGAATAGCGTCAGAAAGTCAACCCACTCTCCACATTTCCATTGCTACCGTTTTGATACTTCATGGTACACAAACAAATAGCATCTCATATGAAAGCTAAGACCGTGGTGAGTTCAACAGTACCACTATTATTGGGCTAAAAACTCAGTGAACCAGCAGCATACAAAGGTAAACAACCACTTATTTACAGCGACTAACAGATATTCTGTCTTACCTTCGAAGTTTTGTGATGAAAAGTTGTACTTGAGAGCAAAAAACGCTGGTTTTAGTAAGTCCAACACGGCTCTGCTTGTTTACAACTCCATTTCACCCAGTGCCAGCCTACAGTAGCTGCACCGGAACAACAGGCAATTCCTGCCGCTAATTGGCTGGTACAATGTACACAGAACGTGTCAGAACGTCATTGTCGAACCCGTCAAAAAAAATTTAAAATATTAATTCAGACTAAATTTTTTTTTTTTATAGAAAAGCAATACTTTCATTCTGTACCCTTAAAAACGCCCCGTGGCTGTATTATTTTTAAAAAATATATAGCTTTTAATAAATATTCTACATATTCAACCTTTAAAGTTACAAAATTACAACAAATTTTAGCCTGGCTTAAAATCTATGCCATGTTGCTGTCTAAAATATTTTCTTTTGTTTGCATAATGCATACTACATGCTATATTCTAGCCTAATCGATAAGTACTGCTAATATAGTAGGTGGTTTGGTATACAGTGACACACTGTGTTTCAGTACTGCACAGGTGAAGCACCGGTTAAGGAAGGAAACACCTGAAGGAACATAAAAGATTCATCACTTGCAGTGTACAGTAAACACACACACACACACATACACACACGCAGACATACAAAGGCTCTAACATAGGGCATTGTTACCGTCAGCTTTCTCTTTCATATGAGTGGTGTGTGCATGGACACTTGTATTTCTATGTGTGTATGGTTGTTGTGTATGGCATAGAGAGAATCTACGGAGTCACGGTAACATCCATTCAGGAAGGTGTCGGCTTTCAGGGGGTGGTGAGACGTGTTGACACATGCCTACGTAACCTTGGCAACCAGCAATCACCGCAGGTGCAGATGAAGCACGTTGTCGAGGCGAACAATTATCCAGTTAGAGCCCTCCCCTGAATCATCAAATACAGATACAAGTCACAAAAACACACACACACACACACACACACGCACAAGCTTTTATAAAAAGAGACACATACATCAGCCACATGAGTAAAATCTTTGGAGGCACTTTGGGGAGGTGACACACATGCACACCAAATCTCACTCCAGGCATCATGTTCTCTCCATCTAGCCTCTTCATTTTTCCCTTGTAGCCCATTTTCTAATCTATGTTTTTATTTTCAGGAAACAGCGTGTGGCTGCCCCTCTTTCTTTCTCTCTACCTCCACTGATACATCCTCTAAAAATACTCTTCCTCCTTTTTTCTCTGACCTGTTCCTTATTTTGCCCCTTCTCACTTTTCTTCTCTTCTCCTCTCCTTTCCTTCATCCATCCATCCATCCATCCATCCCTTTATTTCTCCTCTCTCGCCCAGTGTGAGTGCTAGCTAAGGCCCAGCGGGTTTTCTAAGAGAGGTATGACACACCGCAGCAGTGCACACACACACACAGACTCACACACAGATGTGATATGAGGCAGACAGAGGGAGACAGAAAAACAGAAAAAAATGCATGCTGAGCAAGTGCACTCGCACACACAGGCAGGTCATGCAGAGAGACTCAGCTACTGCTGCTGAAGAGAGGGGCCTGTGGCATATAGACCCGCCTCTCTGTTTTCACCTCCTCCCTTTTCTTTTCTATTTATTTCTTTCTCTTTTACCTCACCGTTCTTTGTCAAATCTCACTTGTTTGTCACGATCTTGCTCTACAGACAAAATAGAAAAGAGTACAGTCTGCTTGCAAGAAGTAACAGCCTAAGAACATGCACACACACATACACACACACATGGTATTAAAAAGTTTGTTAATAACCTCCTACACAGCACAGTCTGGCTGGCAGATTTAAACCCACATTGCCTGGGTTTTATATTCTGTCTTGAAGCTAACAAACATAAACATTGTAAAGGCAAATCCTCCAGGGCCAACTATCAGCCACAATGTACAGTTTAACAGAGCATTTGGGTGAGGCAAATCACATTACAGTTTATGACCACGGCAGCAAACTACTTTTTGTCTGCACTGGGAAGTTTGTCCAGCAAGCTGACCGGTTACAGCCACAATTTGGCCACATTTAGCTGGGAGTCGATGTTAATCTCCCACCCTGTTTATAACTCAAGGTGTTTGCACTATCATTATAAAGCTTGGTATTCATGTCAGGATCTCTATTTTGAAAATGCATGACACACTGTGCGCCCGAGTACCAAGGACGTAGGTGTTGGCAGCCACAGGGGACAGTGCAGTTAAATGCTTTGTTTTGCCCTTGATGAAGTTACAGGATATAAGTTAAAAGCAGGGAGGACATGAATGTTGGTCAACACGCAAATCTGGTTGATTTTAAGTGCTTTAAAAAAATAAAAATAAAGTTTTAATGTAGCCTAAAATGTTCAAATTAATGTCTGCAGCATTTATTGCAATGCTATTTACAACAATAACTTTCCCTATAGTGTATTTAGAGATGTGAAGGAACTATCACTCCATCAAAGACCTGATATGCAAATCATGCAATATCAAGAATCTATAAAAAGCCATTAAAAGTTCTAATACCCATCATTTATATACATTAATTGCTTGATTAACAATAGCTTCGAATAGCTTGTGAGAACTCCAGTATATGCCTTCAAAATAATTTAAAAACAACACAGTGATGCAAGTGATGCTTACAGGTGCTGGTTAGAGCAGGAATAAAGACCCAAACTACAGTATCAGTATTCAACACACATTGCTCCATTCATTTCTCGTGGTCAGTGTTTCTGAAGACAAAATTTGGCTCAAATCTCTGCATACTTCCTGTGATCATGGAAAGGTTTTGAGTTGTGATCATGACCAATATTCTGGTATAATTTATATGATACATAGCAAAGTTGTTTTACACCAGTATGTGCTGTTGGCATTAATATTTTTATGGTTTTATATTAAAAGTGTAGAATATTCTGTCTCCTTTGACAATAATGTGCCCTCAACATTTATGCCAATAATGTTTATGCTATTGGAAAAGTAGAGAAAAGACTACTGTGACCACCAGTTTGAGATCAAAATGAAAGAGTCTGAGACGAAGAGGGAAAGTAGGGAAATGTATAGGAACAAGGTCAGAAAAAGGATAAAAAAATGACAGACAAAATTAGGGATGAGGACTGGTAATATGAGTTAGAGAATGGCTGAACAACAGGATGCATTTTTCCTTGTTTATTTCAATGTAGTCATGTCAGAAAGGGATCACTTTACATGTGGGAGATGGACAGGAGGACAGGAAGAACGATTACAGCAACCAATAACTTTTTTCATATATTTGTATTGTATTAAAATAGACTGTACAAAAAATCTAAACCTGAAGGGAAGGAGAACAGAGAAGTGGAAGAGGAGAGCTGCTGTAAGTTGTGCACGGCTGTTTCTTCCCATGTAGAAGCGCCTGTTTGTGCAGCTCCTCTTCCTTATCCTCACCTGATCACTGTTGCCTCTCCCCTCCTATCGCTCGTTTTCACTCTGCCTCTATGTTTCTCATCAGCTTTCCCTCTCTCTCTCTCTCTCTCTCTCTCTCTCTCTCTCTCTCTCTCTCTCTCTCTCCTTTGCTCTTTCTCAACCACTCTGCCATACTCCACTGGCTTCAGCAAACGGCTCCCCTGTCATATTATCTCACACACGCCGCACACATTCAAACACACACACACACACACACACATATAGAGAAACCTACAGAGATAGTGCACATAAAAATATAATGTTTATGCACAAAAACACGTATGCACAGATATATTCTTCTGTCTATGCACATGCACACATACACTGAGACACACCAAGGCTACTCTGGAGGTGAGAGATGCTCACCACAGGAAAGTTAGTCAAGAGTTAAAAAAAAAGGCTCACTGCTCCCTCTACCTTTGATGCCATGTTTGATCATTTTCATGCATTGTCATATCATACAGATACTATCTGCTGGAGCAAATATCAGTTGGAATATACACTGATAATACTCTCAGCTGAGACTAAAATTAATCTTCGATCATAAGCAACACTAGATGTAAGACAACAGCTTCAAAGTGATTATATTGGGCTCTTTATGAAAGACACATGAAAGAAATCTTTACACTTTACAGATAATTTTCATACTATATACCCCCTACTTGTATACAACGTATTAACTTGTAAATACAGTGTAACAACACAGATGTGACACTTTAAAAAAAAAAACACAAATTAAACTGTGGCACAAAGCGCTTACAACATACACACATACGTGTGCTGTGCCTTGAGGCTTTGACATTATATCAAGCCAATAAAGAATGCTATAATTAATTAAGAAAGACTTTTACTTATTTGCTGTAGTCTCTACATTATCATGAGTGTTATGTTTTATGACACATTTACAGCTAGCTAGTTAATCCTTTCAATATTGGAACTGATGAAATGTTGATTGATAGTCTCTGTAAATGTAAATGTATTTAATGGTTTGGTTGTAATAGATATACTTTATGATTTGGCCATGATAAAGTAAGTGAAAGAGGAGAAAGGCTGTTGACACCAGACAAAGAACACTATGTGGCCGTTTTGGAAACGCTCTAAAAGCATTTCCAAAACAACAATAACAACGAGAAAAATCGCAATAAAAATACTAAATGTTCATGTCAAGTTACAAGACTGAGAGGGGCTTCTGTAGTTGACTTCCCTGTGTTTCCTGTGTGGTCCGCTCAAAGGGTTAAAGCCCAAAGTGAACTGAATTGTAAGAAGTTGGTTTCCAAGGGAAACTGTTCGCACCGTTCCAGCTGAGGCGGAACAAACCAACTGCTTGACACGGAGGGGGTAGGGGTGATTCGATAAAACTACGAATTATTCTCGCACCTTTTCGCCTATATAATATTCACCGATAATTTCCTATTAGTTAGAATATATTTACATCTTGCGCATGGTTGTTGTTTGATGTTTAAATCCGTTTTTAACATTTTGAAACGTATCCTCAACTACTTGCCTCCACCCCTCCCGTGCAAGCAGAGTGCTGGGGTCCCTGCCAAGTCGGTTTGAAAAGAGCAGACAAAGGCTTTGAGCCCAGGACGCCCCTCTCTCTCCCTCACTCTGCTTTCAAAGCCAACCTAGGTCTATCTTTGCCGCTTTTCTATCATGGAAATGTTTTTTAATGGGTGGCGTTAAGAGTGTCGGTCTTATTTTTACTTTCATATTCTGAAATGTACGACCGTCTGGATCCCCGCTCGGCCGAGAGAGGAAGGCTTTTTGTAGGTATAATACAAGGAAGCGTCGTCTGAGAGAGGGAGAGAGAGGGGGAAGGATTGACGCTTTTTCCTCCTCTCCTCCTCCTTCTTCCTTTCGCCCCCCTCTCCTCCTCCTTTTGGCGGAGAGAGGGGTTTAGGCAGGAATAAACGCTTTTTTGGGTGTTTTTCTTTTTCTTTCTCTCTTTTTTTAAATGCATTTGAATCCTACTGCGCAACCAGACCGGATCACGTGGGATTGGAGAGAGTTGGATCGATTTTGCACAGTTCAATGTGAGAAAAAGAGGGAGAAACAAACAACTCTTATTTCTTTTTTACTTCTGTGGATAACTGGGACTGTTGATACTTTTGCATAATTTAAAGAGAAGGGGGTGTCTGAGTGGGCTCTTTTTTCAGCCTTGGGGGTGTGGAGTATTAATTCTTATATGCCTGGGTTTTGAAAAACAATGGAGACGCACATTTCGTGCCTCTTCCCGGAAATTTTGGCCATGATTTTCAGTTATCTGGACGTGAGGGACAAAGGCAGGGTAGCCCAAGTGTGTATCGCTTGGAGGGACGCATCCTACCACAAGTCAGTGTGGAGGGGGGTGGAGGCCAAGCTGCACCTCCGCCGGGCCAATCCCTCCCTGTTCCCCAGCCTCCAGGCCAGGGGCATCCGGAGGGTCCAGATCCTCTCCCTGCGCCGCAGCCTGAGCTATGTGATCCAGGGAATGCCTAACATCGAGTCTCTCAACCTGTCGGGCTGCTACAACCTCACAGATAACGGGCTGGGCCATGCATTTGTGCAGGAGATCCCATCACTGAGGGTTTTGAACCTGAGTCTGTGCAAGCAGATTACAGACTCCAGTCTTGGCAGGATAGCCCAGTATCTGAAGAACCTGGAGGTGCTGGAGCTTGGTGGCTGCAGCAACATCACCAACACTGGGTTACTGTTGATAGCCTGGGGCCTCCACCGGCTCAAGAGCCTCAATTTGAGGTCCTGCAGGCATGTGTCAGATGTGGGGATTGGACATTTGGCGGGCATGACCCGCAGCGCGGCAGAGGGCTGCTTGAACCTGGAGTATCTGACTCTCCAGGACTGTCAGAAACTGACAGACCTGTCACTCAAACACATTTCCAAGGGGCTGACCAAGCTCCGGGTACTGAACCTGAGCTTCTGTGGGGGGATCTCAGACGCGGGGATGATCCACCTTTCACACATGGCCTCCCTGTGGAGCCTTAACCTGCGCTCCTGTGACAACATCAGTGACACAGGGACCATGCACCTTGCCATGGGCACCCTAAGGCTCTCTGGGCTTGACGTTTCCTTCTGCGACAAGATAGGGGACCAGACCCTGGCTTACATTGCCCAGGGGCTGTACCAGCTCAAGTCCCTGTCCCTTTGCTCGTGCCACATTTCTGACGATGGGATAAACCGGATGGTGAGGCAGATGCATGAGCTGAGGACTCTGAACATTGGACAGTGTGTACGTATTACGGACAAAGGGCTGGAGCTCATAGCTGACCACCTGACCCAGCTGGCGGGCATTGACCTGTATGGATGTACCAAGATCACCAAGAGGGGACTGGAGAGGATCACACAGCTCCCCTGCCTTAAAGTGTTGAACCTGGGACTCTGGCAGATGACAGAGAGTGAGAAAGTGAGGTGATTGGAAATGTTTTTTTTTTGGTTTCTGTTTTGTTTTGTTCTTTTTGTTTTTGAGGGCAGAGGGGGGGCATGAGGAGCAGGAGGAGGGGGATTGGATGGGCGGGGAAATGTCTTTTCTTATTTAAAAAGAGAGAAAACCTCCCTGTCCCCTCCTGTGTGGTTCTGTAAGGTGTGCTTCTCCCATATGACCAGAATTTTGTTTTTTTATGTTTCATTCTGTTGGCCTTGCAGGATTTAAAGTAGTGTTTGATATGACTTAATATTCTGCCTGATAGGAAGCAATTAAAATTTACTTTTGTTATGAGCTCATGAAAACCCCTGTTAACAATTGTTTTGATCTCTTTTTGAGTTTTAATATTAATTCCAACATTGGACTGAAGTAGCTGCAATGCAAATCAGCTTGTTTCACACAAAAAAATTGAAGTGTCAATTTCTTGACACCAGTAGAATAATCTGCTTAATTTACTGACACCTGCTTCCAGAAAATTCTTGAAAGTGAAACTTGCATCCATCCAAACTGGCAGATTTTAATTTTTTTTTAGTAAAGTGGTTTTCAAAAAAAAACTTTTTTTTGGACAGTGAGTCTTGGATTTGAGACATTTATTACGACTAATCTCCGCTACAGCCATCACGCCTAAAAAAACATTTGGCTACCTCGTACATGGTTGTTTTCAAAGGGTGTACACTGTTTTAAAAAAAAGAAAAGAAAAGAAAGAAGGAAAGCGAGAATGAGAGACTGGGAGAAAATGTGCCTAGAGGGACTGTGTCTGCCCCCTCCCCCTATCCCCTCCCTTCCCTCCCTCTTTACATGAGCAGAACTGGAGAAAGGAGACCAGGACACAATCTAACTACCTTTGTTAATTCCCCCCCCCCCCCCCATAAACAGCAACAATTTCCCAGAGAGAGAGAAGAGAGAGAAAGCTGTAAAATCTATTCAGATTACAAGAGGACGATGCTTTATGCAAAAAAACAAACTCTGCTTGTGTGCAAGAGCTTTTTCTTAATTGTTTCCTTCATTTTTTAGGGATGAAGTCCAACTTTATCACCCTTTTAGAGATGTGTTGTATTCAAGCTTTGATCAATATAAAAGGAGACAAGATTCTCAGCTTACCCTTAGAAGAAATACCTGGAGTATCCTATAATAAGAATAATAATAAGAATAATGATAACAGTGATAATGCAATAGTGATAATGCGAGATAACACATAACCAAAACGCATGATCAGGCCGTTTCATAGCAGAACATATATAAACTTGTAAGCATATTATAGGAGTACTAAGCTTTAGGTGTTTTTTTGTAGGGGATGCTGGTGGAAATAAATGTCAGGGGATGTTGTTCAGAGTGTCGTACTTCAAATTGAAGTGATTTCTCTTTATAGATATCTTATACCCTTTATTGATTGAAACGAATCAGGGTTGTTATTTTCCCACGTTAATGCCAACACAGGTCGCATTCATATTCATGTTCTCATCAGTGTAGAGAAGGGGGTAGAGACATCTTTTTCTTTTTTTTCCCCCCCTCCATCTCTCCCTCCTTCTCTCTGAATAAAAATACCCTGAGTCCATTTTGGAGACATATGCTTAGAATAAGGAGCAATCGATTATTTTCTCTCTCTCTCCGTCTCGGGTTACAAAACCGAATGCGTCTCTCTTTCTCTCTCTCTCTTTCTTTCACACATATACACACACACATGCACACGCGCGTGCCCTCCCGTGTGCGCGCGCTTTAATGTAATGCAATGACCTGCTAGAAAATTAATATACGGATGTGCGTCCTGCTGAAAAAGCTGTGTGTGTTTGAAAATAAAAAGATGTACTGTATATTATGTGTTTGTAAAGAAAAAAAATGCAGAATCCCAAAATTAAATTGTTTTATATTCTTACGGTTAAAACAATTAAAGATATTTATATAATGAACGAAAAGAGCGGTGTGGACTACTTTTGTTTTAAGTGTGGCACTTCATTGTTGTCACTGTGCTTACTGTTTGTTGGTTGTTTTTTTTTTGTTGTTGTTTTTTTTTGTTTTTTTTAACAGGAACGTGAAAATATCAGTTTCAAAAGGGTAATTTGACTCCCACAAGACTGTTATGATCTGGTCTGACAATGATAACGTCCATATTCAGGTGCATTTATTAGAATATTTATCTTAACATGCTGCTCCTAATAACCACCCACACATCTCTCGAGCATTGTCCCTGATCAGTCCAGCCTTGCGTCTCAAATGGGCTGAAGAAAGAAAAAATCTGTTGTGTTGTTGTTTTATTATTTACGAGGAGGATTCAAAATGGATGCTTGCCGTCTTGATTTGGCTGCAATGCCTGTGTAATTAATTATCACCAAAGCGTTTATTATAGGAAGCTGTTCTACCCTGCTGATTTTTTTAATCATCCTCTGTTGCTTTTTTTTTCTTTCTTCTTCCTATCCCCTAAATACAACATAAAAAAGGTGTTCAGCTCAACTGGGAGGGCAGTTGAGTTTAGTCTCAAGGTTTCAAAGCAAAGTATTTGGTGGATTTCATGGTTTAAATGGAAGGTTTTTGGGGGTATTAGTTTTGGTTATTTTTGCAGTGTTTCATTTCACATGTGGCAGGACTGCGTCTGTGTGGCTGCATGTGCGGCGTAATGAGATCTAAAGTTGGCTAGAGCAGATTTCCCTCTTTTCTGCTTTCCATCAGGACGTGTCCTGTGTGTGAAGTGACACATCACACACACACACACACACACACACACACACACACACACACACACACACACAGAGGGTTGCCAGGCCAGTCAGTAGCCATTGTCTGTCCATAGAAGTTAGGAAGGCAGGTTTTGGTGGGGGTGTTTTTTTTTCTTCTTTTCCTCTCTTTCTCCTCCTCTTGTTCAGTCACGCATACCAGATCCTAGACCAGGCAGGAGACCCCCCCCCCACCCCCCCACCTCAACTCTCCTTGCCCCAACCTCCATACCCTTACCCCCCACCCCCGGCCACCACACACACACACACACTTCTTTTTAACATTCCACACCATCATTCAAAGCATTTAAGCATTCTCTCTCTCCTGACTCTCTGTCCATGGGGATTTGAGGATAAAGGCCTGCAGAGGGATTGTTGACCACAGGACAGAGAGGGCCAGAAAGAAAGAGACAGAGGGAGAGAGAAAGAGAGAGGGAGAGAGAGAGAGAATGTCAGTGTGGCCTTTGGTCTTGTGCAATAACACTGCAATGAGTGCATACTGAGATATGACAGCAGCTGAGATATGACATTTTGTGCTGCTTTGTCCCAGAGACATCTAAGAGAGAATAACATATCTAAGAGTCAACTGCGCTATCAACTATTTTTGCTTAGTGTTGTATGTGCTGTGCCTTGTAATTTTTGGTGTGGTAGAATCGTGAATGTTGCAGCAGGACACTAGAAATAGATGTAAACTCTATATGTTACAAGAGGCAAATGATGTGACACTGGAATAAATCCAGTATTGTGATTTGAAAAGGAAGGTGGGAGGCGTACAACATAGCTGATTGTTTCTTTATCATTTGACATTTGTGTCTGCAGACCTTTCTCAAAAGATACAGGAGGCTCACTGTGACAAGGTCATGTCATGCGTGTCTACAGAAAGGTCCGCAGGCTGAATTGTAGACTGACAAAGATACAATCAGCTGCATTCAAATGATAATGTGATACTTTATTAATCCCCATTGGGAAAAACCTCTTTTTGTCCGCTACCCTCCACAGGGAGGTCAGAGGTCAGGCTCTGCTCCCGATCTTCGCTGCTGGAGCAACTGGGGATTCTGTGTCTTGCTCAAGGACACATCAGCAGTATGGAGGACTGTCATGTTTTTACATCAGGTCACCCTGCCTGCCTGCCTGTCTTCCCTTGCTTTTTCTTTGCAAGTCCTTGGTGGTGGTGGAGGCCATCTGTGAAGCACTGGTTGCTCTGATATCAAAAACGGAAACTCTTTTTTTTTTTTTTTTTTCCCCGATGAAACAATTTCCCCCCTGAACAATCTGTGAGGAGAATGCAAACTCATCCATTATTGTATAAGTTGCAGTCTCAATTTGCATTTTGAATAGAGAGAGCTGAG
Organism: Scomber japonicus; assembly: GCF_027409825.1. Lineage (NCBI taxonomy): Eukaryota > Metazoa > Chordata > Actinopteri > Scombriformes > Scombridae > Scomber > Scomber japonicus. The sequence goes on along the minus strand of NC_070600.1, from coordinate 13,535,434 downwards.
TGTGAATTAATCTCTGGAGTTTCACTGCTGGGTGTTCAGCGTTACATTGTTATACTACATGATATAGCAATCTATTGTATACAGAACACATTTTGCATTGTATGAAAAGAATTGTGAATTGAAAAGTACTGAATGCAGGTGAAAGTGCTACAAATCTTTTATTGGCATGGGGATAAACATGTTTCCCAAAATGTCAAAACTATAAACTTTAAGGCATATTTGGCCTGTGCATGTGCTCGAAGGATCCAAGTCCCTGTTTGGATACATTTTTTGTGCAGGCCACCAGTTTAAGACAGGCATAAAGGCTGTGTTCACATGTGAGAGCTATGCATTTAAAAAAAAAACAAATACGTAACCCTCTCATTGATATGAATGAAGCCAGTCATTGACACAGTGGGGGTACCAATGCAGAGAACTCTGGCAAAACAGTGCAGGGTTACCTGGCAAAAAAGTTCAAAAAGGCTTAACTTTTGCAGCAGCGCAACCTGACGTCAAGGTAATGTGTCGGCTAATCATATGCGTGCAAGTGGCCATTTCTTGTGGATTACTTTATAATGTCAACGCTGTGTTTCTACTTTGCATTGAAAGATAAGTTAGTTGCTACTGTGATAACTTAACTGAGTTGTATAACCCTGTCTGTGGGTGTTTTTCACTGTTGCTTAATAATCCTTAAAACGCACTAATAAGTTACTAAAAATTGACTTCCTGGATCAAATTTCATCTCATTGGTACATTAAACAATGCAGCCTGTATTGTTTCACCGCAGGGCTGTTTTCTGTCTGAATCCCCACCAACACTGCCAGGTTTGGAGGTTCTTTCATCCAATACCACTCACAGGTTTCAGTGCAAGCAGCCATTTGAAAATGTGTGCACCCATTGCACTGTAAGGCAGCTGGGATCAAAGCACGCACCAAATGGCTTTATGTTAAGAAATACATCTTGCTCTCAGTGTGAGTCTCCTTTTAAACCCACAGATCCTGTCTGTCTGCATGATTGACAGCTTCTAAACAAGGTAACTCCAAAGCAACCAGGCACCCAAAGTACACAAAAGCCCACATTTTGCCCCATATAGGTCACTGAAAAAAACCTTTTTAAGCTATAAATGCTGCTTTTGCATTTGAACTTTGGCGCGTGTGTGTGTGTGTGTGTGTGTGTGTGTGTGTGGTGTATAAGTTGCAAAAGTTGAACTGTGACTCGTCACGTTGGTAGCTGTGCTCTGAACCACATTTCCTGTTAGGGAGAGAGGAACAGCAGTGTGTGTGTGTATGTATATGTGTGTGTGTGTGTTTTACTGCTATCATTAAAGGAATAGTTCACCATTAAAGGGGAACTGGGGTTCTTCACAACAAAGCAGCAGGGGTATTAGCAGCAGAGTGCTACTGCCCTCCCCCACATCTCTGTCTTTGGCTCCTTGTCTGTCTCTCCTGTCTGCCGCGTTGTCTGTCTTTCTGGTCTGTTTTTAGGTCTCTGCCTGTCTGTTTGTCAGCTTTAATCCCCATCTTTCTTTTCTCTCAACTTTTTTCTTCCTCATTTTAAGCTTTTTTTTTTTTTACTCTTTTCCTTCCTGTGTCTTCATCCCCACCTGCTTTTCCCCACTCTTGTCTTTCGTCTTTCTCTCTTTTTACCTGGCTCGGTTTTCTTTACCCCCCCTTTATCCCACCTCCTCCTTCCCTCTCTTTCTCCCCCTTCCACCTCCAACTTTATTTTCTCTCTCCCTTTCATGCCCGATCTCCCTCTTCCCCCTCTCACCATTTCCATTTCTACCCACCACCACTCCTCCACCCTCCCTCCTTCCTCCTCTCTGCGGCATCTGGTGTTGAGGTGTCGCTGAGGTACAGTAGACGGCTCTTTGAAGTCCCAGGGGCCCTCGGGGGCTGTGTGTCTGCGTATGTGTGTGTGTGTGTCAGGAAACTTTTTTTTTTTTATCAGCAAATCCAGTCAAGAACATTTGGCGTTGCTTTTGATTTGGGGCATCTCTAATGATTAAACGACCTCTGCTGTGTACGTGTTCATACATGTGTGTGTCATGTATGTGTGTATGTGATCATATTTGTTGCTTATGTATACCAGGGGAATTTGAATCTCTATAAAGAATTCTGACTTTTTCTACTAAAAGTCAGTAGGACTTATTATGCATGTCTTGATTAGATCCTTTGGGATATTAAACCACATACAAATGTAGGATGATGACAATTAGTAGACAACATAGTAATCATGAAGTAATTACAGGAACATGGTATGATCATGATGTAACTTACTGGGTTTTGGGTTGGCACAGCTGGAGGAAGAAGAGGGGAAGAGCAGAGGAAAGGCACCTCCTAATGTCTGCTATAGTCAGCACCCAACCTGGAGAGAGGAGAGACAGTGTGGGCAGTATGGCAGAGGGCGAAGTAGAGAAAATCTAGGAAAGCGGTAAAAAATAGAAGAGAGAAAAAGGTAATTGAGGGCGAAAGAGATGAGAAAAAAGTAAGGTTGGTAAGAGAGAGAGAGAGAGAGAGAGAGAGAGAGAGAGAGGAATCTGTGAGTCACTGTTTAACTGTGAGCTGCTAAAAGTCGGCTAGCCATGTTAAAATACCGTCTGGGCACACACACACATACACACCAAATGCTTCCAAAATACAGAAAAACGCCCAAAATTCAAGAATGGTTGGCACAACACACTCACATACACACACACGTATAAAAACTTTATGCAAAAATCCCGCTGCTGTTACTTCTCTCTTTTCTCTCATACTTTGCTGCCCAACAGACCAGCTAATTATTTTCAGTTGGACACCAGACACGCACACACCTCAGCTGCACATTCCTCAGAAAGTAATGAGCTGCTTTTCTACAAAGGTAAGAATTTAAGGGAAGGTCACAAGTTATACTTTCCATTTCAAAAAGTCAAACTTTTGCAGCAAAAGAGGAACAGTGACATCATCTAACCCCTAAATGATTAATTACTGACAATTTTCTCTAAAAAAAAAAAGACTGAAGTCGGTGGATTACAATGAATTCTTTCTCTTCTAGTGCAGTCCTGGCCATAAATGAAGGTATGGTTTTAACTCTTCTGGAAACACGTATGTTGATTACTTTTTTGATTACTCTGTAAATCTTTTAGTCTACATAATGTCAGGAAACAGTTGCACAAGACTAAGAGTTTACAGCCACAACATTGGCTCTGTACAACTGTGTTAGCTAGCTAGCTAGTTAGTTTTCTAAGTAGCACTAACCACAAAACACTGCTAAGGACACTGAATTACATTCGCTTTTCAAGTATTTGGTCATAAACCAAAGATTGGGATATGTAAAAATTTGACCTAATGATGTTGTTAGGTATAAAGTTCAACAAAGTGATTACAGTTCATCCAGAGGAAGACATTAAAGCCTGTACAAAACATGGCAATCCAATGACCACCGCTAGCTATCAAATCCAAAGATTACATTTACAATTGCTTGTTTTTGTTGGACCAACAGTCCTACACCTAAAGAGATTACATATATAATGATATAAAACATAAAAAAGCAGCACATATGAGAAGTTGAAAGCAGTAAATGTCCGGTATTTGTCCTTGATAAATGACTGAAGTGATTAATTGCTTATCAAAATAGACTCGTTACAGCACTACTTTATAGCAGTTTTTTTTTTCAAATTTCAAATAAATGGACTGTCATTCAGTCCAAGCAGAAAAGCCGTCACTCATTAGCTCCTATGGGTGCTCAGCTGTTTATTCATTAATCACATGCTGTTATCAGGTCATTTACTGCTGTAGGCCCTTTGCTCATTAGGTAACATAATGCAGATATCAACCATGTTATATTTCTTATGCGTTACAGCCATATGGTCCCAGAGATTGTGTAATATAGGGTTTAAGAGATCTTTAGACCTTTTCGTAAATAATTGTGCTACAATTATGAGCCATGTTACTCAAATCATCAATGTTATTGCATGTCATACACCTAGAATTAGCCACTATAGGCAGTGTTGCTCAATCAATGTTAGATCCAGCCGATTGGATGCTTCATTCACAATCAGACCATGGACGTTGTTACTGAATATTTTATAAAAACCTCAGCAATTACAAGCGGAGAGTTAGAATTATGCAGCATGTGATGTTGACTTCTGCTCCCTATTCCTGCTTCATTCGACAGTACCCAGTGGAGAAAGACAAGAAAGAGGATGGACAGGGAGAGAGAGAGAGAGAGAGAAGGGGGAATGACATGTGGGCTCTTTTTGGGTTTCTTTGTCTCAATGTGAAACCACGTGAAGCTCTGACAGAAATGTGACAGATACCTGCAATGTCAAAAACCGGCAGGCTCACACACATTCTAATTTGTCAGGTGAGACAGTGTTTTTGTAGCGTGGGAGGTGTGGTGCGCTCGTGTGTGCTTGTCTTCTTGTCTGTGCACATGGGATTGAAAGTGTATGTGCATAATGCATGTACATAGACACTGGGTTGTGTCTCTGTCTCTCTGCCAGCTCTCAGCACCTTTCTGTCAGTTCAGCTTGTCATTCAAGCATCAATAAAGTGAAACTTTTTTCTTTATCTTTATTCTGTTTAAAATTTGTCGTGCTTTTCTCAGACAGGGGAAATGGGCAGAAAGGGAGACAGAAAACTGCAGCAACAGTCGAGTGGAGTTTTATCACATGTTTGACAGGAAATGCCGCACACTGGAACAGAGAGATTTCACCACGTTAACAAGGATGATTTTTCAGGGCTTTTTTTTTTTTTAGGTAGATGTTAGGATTGTTTGGAGGGCAACAGTAAAGAGGAAAGAAAAAGAACAGGCGTAAAGGAAAATGTGACAGAGATTGAAAATTGGATTCCTGACTAAAACCGCCAGTGTTGGACTAGCTTGATTCACCGAAGAACCAGATCCCAGAGGAAATACTCACTTGGTGTTGATACAACATCAATCATGAGTTGAAATAAGTTGTGTGCCACTGACAAAAAAACAAAGTTATTAAAGGAATAATTCTACATTTAATGGGAAATATGCTTATGTGCTTACTTGCTGAGAGTTAGCGGAGAGGATCAGTATGGCTGTTATGCCTGTACGCTAACTTGAAGTATAGCCTAGAGATGGGTAGCTTAGCATAAAGACTGGAAAGAAAGGGAAAACACTAGCCTGGCTCTGACTGTCTGTTTAAAAAAATCTACCTATCAGCATCTCTAAAGCTCACTAATTAAAAATGTAATAGAGTTTAATCTGTGCAAAAGCATTAAAGTGGTTAAATTTTAAATGACAAGCTGATTTTACAGGGGATTATGTGCTGGAACAGTTTCTTTCTACTTTTAAAATGGACATAGTAGTAGTAGTGGTATGTATATTCTCAACTAACTCATGACAAAAAAATTGTACTTCTCAAAATGTCAAACTGGTTTTTTTGACTGAATATCAAAGCTATTGCATACAATTTGTTATCTGCAGCCACTGTGGTTGTATCTCTGTATATTTAATTTTGGGTCAAACTTAAAAACCTTGGATTCTACAATTCCCTAAATGCAACTCCTCAAAAAGTTTTTTGTTAGGTTTACCCTACCCTTCAAACTCTATGCCCCCAGTTTGCAATGTTTTAAAATGTGAAGTACTATTAGTGACAGGAGAGAGGCATGTTTGAATGGGCCCAAAAAGTGACATGAACTGTGCTTTAACTCTGTCCAAGCCTGAACCAAAAAACATTTCATGAGCCTGCATCCTTTAAAAAGCCATTTTTTTTCTGAAAGCCCTGACCATGCTTATTAAAACTTTGAAAAGCAAATGAACAATGCAGATACAAATTATGCTCCTTTGAATTATTAGCTTTCATGACAGGAACAAATAAATGGGGCAAAATGATATACCACAGAGAATGAAATGGGAAGCTGCAAGGACAAAAGCTTGACGTAGTTGCAGTAAAAAATTGTATCGTTGCACTTATTCTAATTTAGATCAAATAAATAAATGAATGATGAATAAAGGGAAGCTCAAGCCCACAGGAAATAAAAGAAATTAAAGCCTTAACAGGTCTGAACTTGTCAGCACCTGCACTGAATTTGATTGAGCTGAGAGTCAGGTCAGTTCCCGTTCAATCCAATTAACCCAGGAAGTGGACATTCAAACCATAAGAAAATCACCATGAAAAGGTTATTTAATATTCAATCTATAAAGGTATTATTGAGACAGAGTAGCACGCTTATCTCCTGGTAAATGAATTACAGTTTCAATTTGCATGTTGAGTGAATTGAACTCAAAGTGCCTCAGACCCAGAGCGTCCACTAGAGAGCTGTGGTGTGCCTGCTGATAACCAGCCTGCCAATTCAGGATTTGGCAAAAGCAACATTTACATTTCTATAAAAAAAATATATGTAATTATAGGTGTGTAGATCTGGAAGACGTCTCTGGCATGAGGTGTAGGAGACCAAAATGCTTGTGTTGGAAATATTCCTCCAGTCTGCATCAATACTGTGTTAGAGCTGGGTTTTCCACATTTCACAAAAAGAGAGGCATGTGTTTAAACTTCTGTCAAGCATTTATGGTGTATATATAAATGGGGCACATGTCCTAAAGGCTGTAGGCTCACATATTTGCCAGGAGAAAGGCTTGCCTGACCATGAGTGGTACAGATCCCATCTTTCTACAGCTGCATCGACAGATGTGATTGGACTTGAAAAAACCTGCGGTAACAGGTTTGTTTGCTGCTTGAACGCGGCGTGTCTCTAATACTGAGCTGCGTGAGTCGTGGTAGGAAAGTCAGACCTGATTTTCTGCGTCTCTGTTTTAGCAAGGGAGAGGAGCGTGAACTCAAAGCCAGCTTCCGCAATATTAACAAACAAAATAAGCTAAAAGTAGGAAGAGGCATACAGCATATGGTTTTATGAAAGAGAAAATAGTCAGATAATTAGTGTGGATGTGAAAGTAAGAGATTTAAAAAAACAAATAAATTGAGAAATAGAGGCACAAAGAAACAGACATGGGAGGTGGAGTGAGAGAAGATAAAGAGAAAAACTGAGGATGGAATACAAAGAGGGGCAGTGTGTGTGTGTGTGTGTGTGTGTGTGTGTGTGTGTGTGCGTGTACACCAGGTGTGTATCTGCCGTCCCCATGGTCCTTCTAGCTGTCTTCTCCTATTGATTAGTTCATATTGATCCTGGCACATACACTCTGTCACAGACACACAGGCTCATACACACACACACACACACACACACACACACACACACACACACAAAGCATGGTTCACTTGATTTAGCTGGGCTTTGACACAGGGGACATGAGGGTACATTGTTAACACACATGCAGGCATGCAAGCAGGCACACACACACACACACACACACACACACACACACACACACACACAGACACAATCCTCCTATCATTTGGTCTCTTAAAATTACAACCATCTTTTCTCTCTCTCTCTGTCTCTCTCTCTATGTCTCTCTCTCTCTCTCATGCACACGAACACAGACACCCACGCACACACACACACACACACACACACCAAACAGCACACACTCACTCTGCCTGTTTGCTCATGTGAATTGGCTGTCTGGCAAACAGGCAGGAGAAACAATGAGTGTATGAGACAGACTGTCAGGAGAAACTCATGTGTCTTGTACAAACCTGATAAATCTTGTAATCTTTTGGAGTTTCTGGAAATTGAGGATTTTTTTATGCTAACTAGTATTTACATTGTTTTAGATGTTAGAGATCAGTTTACCTACAATTTATAGGTCTCTGTAATCAATATACTTACATTAACAATAGATCACATCTGCACTTCCTGTCAGCTCTGTGGAGCTTTAGACAGACTTTCAGCTCTGTTTAACTTAACTGTTAACCGTTTAATGTTATTTCCATATGCAGTAGGCAACTGTTCTCAGCACAAAAGCTTTTAAAACACTATCTTCCACACGCTAAATATCAGACAGAAAAAACTTAGCAATTTACTAGCTAAACAGAACTAAAAGGATAGTGAATATTAACTTTACCTGACTTTGTCACATGGACAGAAAAGCAGATGTTGTGACGTGTCCGCTTGATTTGTAAATAAGATTTGTAAATTGATTATATTCCTGATTAGATTATATTCCTGATTACCCGATTAGTTGTGTGGTCAATAAAATGTCAGTAAAAGGTGAAAGATGTCCCAGAAAATACCAGAAAAACAGAGAGCAGAGAATTTCGACTTTTCCTCCAAAAAATACTCAAATGATTAATAGATTATCAAAATAGATGCTAATTAATGTTCTGCCTGTTGACTAATTGTCTAATCATTGCAGCTGTATATCAACTTTAAAGGTGGGGTTTTTAAGCATATAAGTGGGGTTTGTGGCTTTTTATTGCTGACCTTAAGTGGCCCAAAAAGGTTTAATTTCAACAGTTTGTGTTGCATGATGTTCTGAAGCAAAACTTTTTCATTGTGAGGCAATCATTAGTTATCAGTTTCTGTCAGGTGCTGCACTTGTAGCCTACAGGCAGCAGCCAAAAGAAGCAGGTTAGTGACTTGAGAAATTGACAGTGCAAATCACTAACTGGCTGGGAAAGGTGCGGGTGAGGTAAATCAGCAACAGACTCACCTCCTTCTAATGAAAGAAGAAAAAGTTAAAACAGTCAAATCAAGGTGCCCTTGAGCAAGATCCCTCATCCCAACAGCTCCTGAACTGCTCAATAGCAGCTGCAGGAGATGGTGTTTGTTCAGGACAGCTCCCAATGTGATGGTGTGGAGCTGAATGAAGGTGAAGCAGTGCAAAGCTGATAAGGAAGCTCGCTCACTTTTACATTTGCAATGATGGGAGACAGAGAGGAAGTACCATGTGGACACACTACTTATCAACTCTCCTCTAATGAGGGGGTTTGACTTGTCATGAGTAGAGCGATGCATGATGGGACATGGTGGCAAGCCCCTGACATATATCAATATGTATACCCACATTTATTTATACGCCACACAGTCTTTTTTATTTGTCCTTCATCCAGGCTCTTTGCTAGACTTCTTTTTTTTACCTCTTTGTCTCTGAATCAGAAGAAACGTCACTGTCTGTCTCTGCCTTTAGTCTTTTGTGTACATGCAGACACGCACACACATACAGTACGTGCACAGACACACAAACACCTGCACCCATGGAGACAGACAGACAGACACGCAGACACAGACACACAGACACTCATACACACACACACACACACACACACACACACACACACACAGCCTGCCTTCTGCTGCTGTGATGGCTCCGAGCTGTCAAAACATCCTTGCTTTCTCTCCCTCTCTCTCACCAAAGCAGCCTGACTGAGCTTGTCTATGCAGGTTCACAGAGGCTGCTGTCTATCCACCCTCGCTTTTTCTTTCTTTCTCCCTCCTTTTCTTTCTCTCTCTCCTCTACATTTCTGCATCTTACCATCATGATTTTGCTTTTTCAATCTTTCTCAACATGCCCTCCTGTCTTCTTCCCACACAAGGATGTGCACATACATTTTAAAACATAAACTCTGCTATATTCATTCATGGTAGTGAGACTGAAATAACATGACAATGCTAAGCTGTAGATAATAATTCATACTCCTTGTTGACCTGTCAAGGTCTGCGGATGTGTTCACACTAAGGCGGATACATTTGGAAATTCTGCAAAACACTAAAAAATATGGCAGCTCTTCTTTTTCATCCTCTTTTCACTTGAAAATGACACAATCCTGCATCGCAGTCAACAAAAAAATGGGATTTTTCTGAGATATCTGAGTTGCACTTGATAATATGGAAATGCCTGGAAACCAAGCAAACATGGATGCCTCACATCGGCTAAAGTCTATCGCTCAATGTACAGTACCTAAATATGGGAATATTTCCGATCCTCCCCGTCCATCCAACACACCAACATGAATGCACTCCACTCATTATGATTCAAACTGTTCTCAGCTGGTTTAACTTCTGCCTTTTACTCTTATGCTCTCCACAATTGTCAGATGGCATATAGAATAATGATTAACAAATCTGATGAATTAACCAAGGTGGCAACATAAACCTAGTACAGGTTAATGATAACACCTGTGCTATTTAATGGGCTGTACTGGCATTACAAATGAGTGGTCATAGAGATATTTGGTTTCTTCACCTTTCTCTTAACCTGATGTGCCAGATGGTTTGTTACACAGAACCATCTGAGAAGTCGTCCATGGAAACTGTTTGGAAAAGTGCAGACAAAAATACTTGGCAGGTGATTGGATGAACCATCTGTCTATCACCGTCCATCACCATCTTACCTGGCGAGGTAGCTGGATTCACAACACTGATTGCTGATTAACCACCAGTGGTTCGGACACAAGTGCATAACTTGAAGCCTGACAAGATGGATTCTCTTGTGATCTCACAAATCTAAATGCCTCGTAAGGTAACCTTTCTCCTACTTTGTCCATTGTATGAGATGGTAGATTTGAAACTCTGTAGCATAGTATGGCTAGAAGCCCAAAAAAGCAGAGAAACAGATGTATTTTCAAATTTAGCCACCTTAGTGATATTAGGGGCGCCTGTGGTGTCATCACAACCCAGTCATGTGTCTAAGCTACATGGAGTCTTGTCATGCTTACTTAAAAGGAATTTCAACGTGAAATTTAGTTTTTCTGCTGCAGAATTCACTTTCTGTATAATTGCTTTTGAGGCATTGTATGAATTCTAAGCGACAACTTCTCAAAATCAAGGGAATAACATAATTTAATCATTTTGTTGTATCCAGAGTGTATACCAGATCCCTGTTCATAGTCTTTGGATCCTAGAGTTTACTGGTGAATTTACCCCACAAGGAAAAATAATATTAAAAGTTCAAGAGAGCAAACTGTCATTTTTCTTCGACACATGGCTTCCTAGTAAAATATGTTTCTGTCATCTCCCTCTCTCCGGTTGTGTGGGGTTTATATTTGCTTCTATTCCTTTTACATACCCTCTCTCTCTCCTTCTTCTACACTTTCTCACTCTCTCCGTTTCTCACACACGCACGCACGCACGCACGCACGCACACACACACACACACACACACACACACACACACACACACACACACATCAGTGCTGGGTGTTTGGCCTGCAGGGTGTGCACAGTGGGGAGGAATCAACCGTATGGCAGACATGAGGACGGAGCCAAATCTGGCTCGTACACATGGTGTGTGGCCGTGCTGCCCTGTGTGTGTGTGTGTGTGTGTGTGTGTGTGTGTGTAGCTGAAGGCAGCCTGCACTTAAATATATATCAGGGGCAGTGGTTGCCTAAAGGTGAAAGTTGTATGGTTTTCACTGGAAGGCTGGCGAACGAATGAATGAAAACCACTCCTTTCCTTCACCGACTACTATCAACGTGCCCTTGAGCTAGGCACTAAAGTTGCCACTGCTTTAGCATGAATGAAGGATTAATAATAAATATGAAGTAAGATAATGTTGAGGACACATATACTCAGAAAATTTTAATTACAGTACTTTGAAATAAAAAAGAAATGCTCAAAAAGGTGTGTGCATGTACAAAATAGTGCAGACTACCTGTATTTGAATATACTGTATTTGTAGTACAATTCCATGTATTGTGCATGTGAATATGACAAGCGTGTATATGTGTATAATATTGAAACATCCCCCATGTCAGTAAGCATGGGAGAAGCGTGCGTTTCTGCGTGCATATCCGTGTCATTGCATGCTGCCTGCATGAAAATATGCATGTCATTTAATTGCACATGCATGTGTGTGTGTGTTTCTTTGCCAGCATGTGAACACACATTGAGTGCATGTGTATGAGAGTGTCTCGGCTCATGGAGGTTTTGTCAATGCATGAAAATCATTTATTTATGTTTCACTCTGTGTGCACGGAGCTTTTTGTATCTTGCATACACGCTCAAGATACTTTTCCCTACATGTTTAACTAAAGGTTAACCCTACCCCCCTTTTTCTCCCACGATCCTTTCCTCTCCACCTTTCTTTTCTTATTTATCTGTATGTGCTTCTCAACCAGTCTCTTTCTGACTCCCCTAAACATCTGTTCATCTTTTTTCCTCTCATGACTCTTATGTGTGTGGAGGTTAACCCGTTATGAAGCATTTCTCACTCTGTGTGCGCTGTACGTATGTGTGTGGGAGGGTTTTTAAAAATGCATATATTCTATAAGAGGGAGGAGGAAACAGAGCGTGGTGAAAAGAAAAGTACAGGCCTCTGTGTGTGTTGTGTCAGTGGAGTTGACATCTGATCTTGCTGAGTATGGTAAAGAAGAAAGTGCTGAAAGTACTCAGTGTGTGGGGGGCCATGCTGTCTCTCTCTCTCTCTCTGTGTGTGTGTGTGTGTGTGTGTGTGTGTGTGTGTGTGTGTGTGTGTGTTTTGTGGCCTGTATGTGTCCTCGTTTCTGTGTGGGTGGTAAGAGGAGGGAGTAAGGGAATATGGTGTGTGTGAGTGCACTTAGTTTAAGTGTCAGCATGCCTTCGTGTGTGTGTGTGTGTGTGTGACGAGCTGGGAGAAAAGAGGGGGAGTCAGGTCAGAGTGAAAGAGAGGCTGAGAGATGAGGTGATGAGGGAGGAAAGGAGGCAAAGAGGAACAAAAGGGGACTTTTGTGAAGAGAGTGATTGGAAAGAGAGAGAGAGTTGGAGGAGAATGGTGGAAAGAAAAAGAAAAGGTGAAAAAAGATACGTAGAGTAAAAGTGACTGCCTGTTCTTCTTTTCTTCTCTCTCTTTCTTTTTCCAATTCGGTATTCTCCACTCTGGCATAAATGTTATATTATAACATTTATAACAGTGTTTCTTATCTCTCTGTTCTTTTCTATGTCTTTTCTCTCTTTTCCCCTTTGTCAGAAAAGCTGTTTCTCTAGAGGGTTTTTTTGACAAATGAGAGCTTCTCTAGACATCATCTACAAGCAGCAGAGGCCCTTTACCTCTTTCCTTATTCTCAGTGTCCTTGTGTGTATTTTATGTTTCATGTTTTGTGTCCTTGGTGTATGGTTATATCAATAGGGAAGTGTCTCGCTGAAGGAAATCTATCAATATTTCATTTCATAACTGCTGAAAATGCAAGATCGACAGGCGAGAATAAAGGCAAGGGGAGTGTAATAAGTGAGTTGAACAACTGAATACAGATCTGCTACCCAAAAGCAGAGCAGGGAGATGGAACAGGTGTAGCAAACTGATTTTACTTTGTCAAAGGGCAAGTTTGTAGTCATGCAAAAGGAAGTACATTTGGGAAGACAAATGCCGAGGGTTAAGGGCAGACAGAAGTCAAGGCAGGCACTGGGACAATCAGTCCATGTAAAGATGAGAAGGACAGAACGAAGATACAAAAACTAAAGAAACATGCAACCTACAGTTTGAAACTTTTTGAGGAACTTCACCTACTCAATTTGATTGCTTGGAACCTACAGTTCCACTTTTGGTCTTGGGTGAAAAGTACTTTCAGTATATGCAGTTTGAAGTACTGACTGGTTCTAATACAAGACTGTTGCTTCAATGGGGAAAGCCCCCCTTGACCCCAAACTCCAGTTCCACACCCTTTTGCTGCATATATATTTTTCAACATCCAGTTTAACCTCAAATGGTCGCACAACAGTAAATAACACAATGAAATACACAAAGCCAATGCTTATTTGTGTCGAATTTGCCTAATCTTTACAGTACTTCTGATGTGGTGATAATGCTAACCTATATGTGCAAAAGGGACTTTTAGTACCAGCAGCTCCTTGGTTTCAAAGACTATTTGGCCTCATAAAGGTGATCTAGCAATGAGAAAATGTTAAGGGACCTCTGTAGAGGCAATGATGGGGAATGACAGGCAGTCTGAAACCCCTTCCCCCCGATTTCCCTCAGCTTTCTAACACCAGTATCCAACAACATACTGTAACTTTCAAAAATGGATAATCCGACAATTGTCAGAGGCGCAGAAATTGGAAAGCATGTAAGCTTTGAACTCGTCCCTCTTTTTTCACTCCATGAATCCCTGCTGTAAAAAAACAAAAAAACAAAAGAGGTATGAGAGACATGAAACACACAGAACAGAGAGCTCTGTGCTAGAGAGGTGAAACTATGTTAATATGTTTACTGAACATCCCATAGTCTGTGTTAGTATGATACTGACATGGGACTTCAATTAAAGCTGGGACTACCTGGCCACACACACACACACACACACACACACACACACACACACACACACACACACACACACACACACACACACACACACACACACAGTGCAGAGAAGCCTATTGATTTTTGTGGCAACGCTGTCCTGTCACCACATACAGTGCTAGTCTACCCCTGTGACCTCCCCCCTCTGTCCCCAACGTCCTCCTCTCTCCTCTCCGTCTATACATGTGTAAATGTGATACTTGACACTTGTCACCTCCCCCCTCAACTCCTCTCCCCGTCTCCCATCAGGTTCTCCTGCCTAGCTCCTTCACTTCCATCTTCTCTTACTATTCATATTTCCCTCCTTCTTTTCCCTTTTCCTCCCTTTCTCTTGTTCTTTTCTGCTCCTTCCATTCCTCCATCTTTCACTGTTCTCTCCATCCCTTCCTTTCCGCCATCCCTGTACCCTTCTTCCTCTTGTCTCCTAAAAGGGTTGTTGTCAGGATGAGAGAGACATAGAAGCAGGAGAGACGTGCTGAGCCTTTTGTTTTGCCAGTGCTGCACATGTAACATACACACACATACAGATACACACACATACAGAAACCCACATATAACACCCGAGCGACTACATACAAAGATTTAAAAAAAAGGACAAATAAGAGAATGTCTCACCAATCCTCCAGAGAGCGAGGTTGAGGAAGAATCAGAGATTTCACACTGTGTTTAGAAGCTTTGGCAATAGTGCTTCACTGTCAAGCCAATACATGAACACAACAGAACAAAAGAGGAAGAAAAACAGAAAAAAACAGATATGAAGGTGTGCAAAAAGAGAAAAAACAGAAAAAACAAAGCAAAATAAAGCAAACACATACTTCAATAACCACAAAGACCAATAACTCTTTGGTTTTGCTTATTGGATTATGACTTGCTTCAGTCTAAGATAACAGATAAATCTAGTGATTTAACAAAGTATTGACATACTTACCATGTTTATATTACCATGTTTCAGTACATGTTAGTGTTAGTGTTAGTGGAGAAAAGGCTGAAAAAGGTAAAGGCATGTTTTTAAGTGGATGCTGCTATGTACCTCATAGTATGCCTTATGTCCGCTCATCACAGGTTACAGGTCCATCAGTTGTGAGCGGTTCAATTAAAGACTGATTTTTCCATTTTCGCATAATGTCATGGGAATAATCTTTAGAGGCCATACAAGTTATGACAATGCAATACTTCACTGTAAATATGCAAATATTAGAGGAAATTGTATTTTACAGATTGATACAATTATTTTACAGCCCCATAAATACTCCTTGTGTCTGGTTAAGTCTACTTTTATATCTGTACTTGATAACAGACACAGGCTGTGCTGTCATGGTGCCCTTTCATCATTCAACCAGGTAATATAAATCCATTGTATCACAGTGGGTTTGGCTACATCATCTCATATGAACCGGATGAACCTAAAAGTTGAGCTTTTGACTATATCACATGATCTACATCAGCAGATTTCCAAGGTAAGAAATGGACTGTCAAACTGAGCTTTAAAACCAGTACAGACAAGAGGTTCTCCAAGATATTCTGAATAATGTGAAATCTGAAAATCTACAGTTTCATGACAACTGAATAACTCCATATCCTGTTGAAAAGTGATGCATACAGTCAAAGGCATAAGCGCATAGCAAGTCTTTCATGGACTGTAACATTATATCTTCACATTTGAAGAACAAATTGGGAAATATGAGAAGACAAGATGGTAAATGTAGACATGTTGAACATGTAGAGTTCTATGGCAACAAGAGAGAGAATAGATAGAAAGGTGTTTAATGTAATGAAGGTGTGAGAGGTAGCTGAAGAAATATCACAGGAAGGCAAAGTGAGACGACAACATACACAAACATACACACACTCATACACACGTCTCTTTTTCCACCAGCTGGAACCTAGTGCTGGTTCTGGGCTGGTACAAGTGGTTCAATCAGAGAACCTTCTAAGAGCTTGTTTTTGGGATAGAGATCCAAGTCATTACGTAACTGTGCATGCCTCTGATTTCCTAGCAACGCTAACACCAACTTCAAGCACTTCACATTCCAACGTTCTTAGTAGGTGGCAGTAATGCACCGTAATGCTGGTTGCCATCTACCATAAAAAAAGTAAAAAGAAGAAGAACTTCAAGCACAATAACAATGATGGACTACATCACAATACATGTACATCACATCTTTATTTTCTCTCGTAGGTACTACATACTATCTACTAAATGAATGATTAAGTTTGCCTTTACCAGCAGACTGATCATACTGAAGTATACTCAAGCAAGACATGACTGTACCACATGGCTGACAGCTGTCTCACCTGGTGTTATACCACATTTGGTGACCCATCAGATTTTGTGACCTGTAGTGTTGGAAGAAGTACTCTTACCCAAAGGTGCAGTGAGACTGAAGATTTCAACCAACCACTCCCACTCCCCTTCCAAGCATGTAGGAGAACCTACGGTAGCCATGGGATTTGTGAAAAATGTGAAAGGCCTTCTATAGAGCCAGTGTTTGGGTTGTCTGTTCTGGACTCCTGGTAAAACATGGCGAGCTCTGTGGAAGATTACCTGCTCCCCATGTAGATATAAAGGGTTAATTCTAAGGTAATCAAACACACAATTCTTATTTTCATTGGATTATACACTAATTAAAACATATATATGAATATTATATTTTATTTATGCCAAATGTGTTCTGACTTGACTTTGCTTTTGGTTGGTCACATTAATCCTGTCCCCAGTGCCTAATGTAAGTCGTTGTCTTTTTTAAACTAGCAAAGTGTTGGTGCTGCTCTGTAACCAGTTTTCCTGGCCAAAAGAAAAGCTGAGAGCTGGTTCAAGATTAAGCACTGGCTCCGAACCGACCCTCAAACTGTCTTGGTTGAAAGGGAGTATCTGTGATGATGCTATTCATATTTAAAGTGTCAGTCTTTTAAGTGAACACAGCATGGAATAGAAGATCACACACACAAACACGCACACACACACACGCACACAAACACACAGGAAGACAGACAGTCTGTCTCCGTAGGCAGGTATTCACTCTAAAAGGTCGACCCTGTTCACACTATAGGTTAACACCATCTTTAAGGTACCAGCTTTACAAAGTAATTTAAAAGAAAGCAGACTTGTAGATTAAGAGTCACTCTGACTACAGTCTTTAAGTGTAATGCATGTAAATAAGTACAAGGATAGATAATGGTACATTTGAATCATGTAGAAAAGAGAAATAAGCCACATGTTGTCATGAGTATTTATGTTTGTGTGGATAAACGACTCAAGAAGAGGAAAATGATCAGTATTATAATATCTGTAAATGTCTTGGTAATATCTGTAACAGATCAGAGTGCTGGTGAAAAAGTCACTTAAAACATCTGGATCTGTGGAGCGTCTATACAGAGGAGGAGTGAAAGTGAAGGAAGAAGGGAGGGAGGGAATAAATTAGAGGAGTGTTTTGCTGTGCCTTAGGACTCAAGGATCTCCACTCCCCCCCTCCTCCTTCTCCTCCTCCTCCTCCTCCTCCTCCTCTATCTTTCTCTTCTTTTCTCTTTCCAGCCAGAGGTAAACTCCTCCATTCCCAGCATTCCTCTCACATTCCAGCTCTGGGTTTACCTCCTCTTCCTCTCTTTCTGCATCAACATCACCTCCTCCTCCTCTTATGCTCATGGCTGTCTGTCTGTCTCCACCGCTTTCCCTCTATCCTTCC